>NC_047534.1:28409012-29017346 GCF_012275295.1 Melopsittacus undulatus
TGCTTCAGACAAGCAGAAATATATAGTGGACTATATTTCTCTCCATCAGAGCTGGTAATGTAGTTCCAGGTCATTCTCCTGAGTTTTATTTTTCAGAGGAGGCTTCTTTCTTTTGTCAGCACTCCTTAATATATCAAACATTAGGTGAAAGGAACATATTAGTGATATATAATCTGATGATGATTTGCAGCTTTAATAATTGCTTGTTTTGCTGGCGTTACTTTTTACTGGAAAGGTGACATATAGATGAGAAATTACACAGTAGTATGAGTAATTGTACATTATTTATTACACCTTTAGCATATAACTTAGATACAATTCCTCTAGAATTGAGGTCTGCATGTCTTATAAAAGCTTTAAAATGAAAGAGAGGACACTGGTTTAGAGAGATTTTTACATTTGTATAGCTTGCTTTAATATACAGAGTAAATGTATAAATATAGGCTGAACTGAATGTAACAGGGTAGATGAATGAATACTGGAGAGAAGGTAATCTCAAACAGCAGTTGTCAGTAAAGTTAATTGTAATTTACCTTACATATGTAGGAAGTTATCAGAAAGCTAAATAAGAGTTGTAATTGTGTTCTTATAGAAGACTTTAACTTCACATGTAAAGGCTAGTGAAAAAATGCTACTAATAATGGTATGGGCCAAACTGAGAATCAAAAGATGTGTTTTCCAAGAGTTACTAAGTCAGAAATTTGCAGTTCTGACATTCATTTTTGTGTTTTACAAACATAAAGAGGCAGGCATAGTATATAATCCCTCAGGCTGAATAGGAATTATTTGTGTCATATTGAACAGAACAAATCTAAGGAAGGCAAGAGCTGGAATTTGTTGAATGGAAGCATTAATCTGGAGGAAAGCTATAATTCGGGCTCCTCAGAATTGGTCTTTGAGTGTAATTATATTTAACATTGCTAATAGCTGTGTCATAAAAAATGCTAGTCATCGTGTTAATGATGTGATAATGACAGAAATTGAGGAAAAAAAAGTCCATCTGTTCAGTAAAATTTTACTGATTTTACATGCAGAAATAACCCAGTGATTTTACAATGGGAGAAAAAGAAAGCTGAAGCTTTTAGTTGCTACAAAGAAAGATCTGATTCAGTGTGAATCATCTAGTCCAAGGAAGACTTTTATGGGACATTGATGAAATGATATATAGAAACTGTACAGTTGTGCCTATAGTGAGCAATAAAACCTAACTGTAGCTGTCAAATATTCAAAGCTTTTATGTGTTGTTTGTTTTATGGTATAATTGAGAATGAAATCTAAAAGGAACAGAGTCAAAACCCTTAAACAGTTATTAAAACTCTATGGGAAGAGCAATACTATTATAAGAAAACTATTAGAAATGAAGTGATTTTCTGCAGTGTTAATGAAGAGTAACAGTCAAGTTCAAAATATAATAGTTCTGGTTTTTTAAAGGAAAAGGTTCCATGATGACACTTTAGATTAAATTTCTGCTACTAAGTTGTGCTGTCTTTGAATATACTTAAAGTGATACCCATTGTTGTTACTAGAGGATTGGATTCATGATCATCCTTAAAAATGGGAGTTAGGTTAACAACAACTGCTTTTGAAATTATCAGCAAATATTTGTCCCATCTGGTGGTTAAAAAAATTAAAATGTATGCTGTCGTGGTTTAAACTAAACCTGCACAGTTCCCCCTTTGTTTCCCCTCCCCCCCCCCCCCCACCTTCCCACTCCCGGAGGTATGGGAAGGAGAGCCAGAGGAATACAACTCCCACGGATTGAGGTAAAATCAGTCCAGCAATTAAGGTATAACACAAATCACTACCAGTACCAATAACAAATCAATGTTAGAGGAGACAAACAGGGAGAGAGAATACGATACCACCCGCCGCCATGAGGCCAGCCCGGAAGAGAGAGCTCACCCCTCCCCTCCCGGCCAGCTTCCAGTCCCCTCCCCAAGCAGGACGTGCTGTGGTATGGAATACCTCCCCGACTAGCCCAGACCAGGGGCCCTATCTCTCCCTCCTCCCTGGCAGAGCATGAGCTACTGCTGAACCCATGACATATGCTGAAAAGAGTGAGGAAAACAAAATGTAATAGAAAACCACATCAGAATGCTAAATAAAATCAGATAATGCAGATAAGGTCAGGTTGGATGGGGGCTTGAGCAACCTGGTCTAGTGAGAGTTGGCTATGGTGGGGGAGTTGAAAGTGGATGATCTTACCGTCCCTTCCAAACCAAACCGTTCTATGGTTCTATGAAATATGAAATTGAGAAATAAAATATAGTGGGACTGCTGTCCTGTGTGTTTTTAAAAATAGAACTAGTAAAGCCTCTCAGAATATACCACAGCAAATACTGTTTTAAAATGGACTTGGGATTTTTAGACTGGATATAAGGAAGAAATTCTTTACTGTTAGGGTGGTGAGGTACTGGAATGGGTTGCCCAGGGAGGTTGTGAATGCTCCATCCCTGGCAGTGTTCAAGACCAGGTTGGATGAAGCCTTGTGTGGTATGGTTTAGTGTGAGGTGTCCATGCCCATGGCAGAAGGGTTGGAACTAGATGATCTTGAGGTCCTTTCCAATCCTAACTATTCTATGATTCTATGATTTTCTAATATCTCATGTCTAGACAAAAATAACACATCTAGAATGTGAGAGCTTGGTAAGAGAACAGAAGCTTGAATTGTTGACAAACTATTCTCTTTTTACAGAACTGTTAGCCCTAGGCATTCTGAATTACAGAATCATAGCATTGTTAGGGTTGAAGCGACTTTTGGATATCATCCAGTCCAAACCTTTGACAAGGCAGGCCACCCAGAGCAGCTTACACAGGGATATGGCCAGTCAGGTTTGGTATATCTCCAGGAGGGAGACTCCACAACCCACCTGTGCAGCTCTGCCACCATCAAGGGAAAGAAATTTTTCCTCATGTTGAAGTAAAACTTGTGGTTTAGTTTATGGCCATTGCTCCCCATCCTGTTGGTGGGCACCACTGAAAAAGAGTCTGTCACCATCCTCCTGGCACCCACCTTTAGGATATTGAACTGCATTGATGAAATTCCCTCTCAGTCTGCTCTTCTCTGGACTAACCATGCCCAGCTCCCGCAATCTTTTCTCATGAGAGTGATGTTCCAGACCCCTGATCATTCCTGTGGCCCTTGATCATCCTTGTGGCCCTTGAAGAAGTAGGTTTCTATTTCTTGAAATGCTATCTCAGTGTAAAAGCTGGAAAAGACACATTTGTGAAAACAACAGATCTTGTGGCTAAATTATTAAAAGTAACAAAGAAATTCTCAATGCAACCAAGATCAAGGGATTAGGGATATACAATGCATTTGTACTTACAAATAGGACAGTGATTTGCCATCACTTTAATAATAATCCTCAAAGAGAAAAAAGTGAAGAGAGTATATTTTGTAGAAACTGTAATATTAATGAGAAAATATACTAAAAATTTACATATTTCGTAACAGCTTCATTCCAGTTTTTCAGGAAATTTATCCTTGAATCTAATTTTCAGCCCACCCAGTGTTGATCTAGCTTTTATTACAATGCTGAGAGAGTGGCACAGGTTGCCCAGAGAAGCTGTGGCTGCCCCATCCCTGACAGTGTTCAAGGCCACTTGGACAGGGTTTGGATCAACTTCCTCTAGTTGAAGGTGTCCCTGCCTGTGGCAGGGAGTTGGAACTGGATGAGCTTTAAGTTTACTTCCAAACCAAGCCATTCTTGATTCTATGATTCCATTTTCCAAGCAAAAGTGGAACTTTATGTTGATTCATAAGAGAATTGCTGATATAATGGCACAGATCTGGCAGCTTTCCAGTGGCTTCCTACATCTTATTTCTTGCCATTTTCCATGCAGAGTAGCAGGGAGAGACTGCTGTATTGCATGAATGTGTGTAAGGTGTGCAAAGACCAGGTACACATCAAGCATTTGAATGATGGTAGGCCTCTTCATGATAAGATTTAGGTTCTGTCTAAAGGTTTGTCAGCTTGGATTTAAATCTGTTTTCAGTTTCATTTGTTAATGCAAATCACACTACTCTGTATAAAACTTAAAAATGCTGTTAAAAAACAATGAAATTGTGAAGTAAAGGAGTCAAAAACCCTACACCATTAATAAATTTGAGAAAGGTATTTCTGTGGTGGTAAGTAAATATTCTCTGCTTTCAATATGATAACATTATTTGCCCAAGATTAAAATTGTTTTAAAAGAAAAGGTACAGTATAAGGAGCCCCGGAGACATGCATATCATGGCTTATGCTTTCCCAAACACCTTGTGTCAGAGGTGCTAAACTGTGGTTGAGGTTTTGTAACTAGATGGAATTTTACATAAATACATTTCCAGATTTGGATTTTCTTTTTTTTTTTTTTCTACACAGATCACAAAATGAACTTTGTGGGTTTTGTGATATGCTTTTTTGGTGGTTTTCTTACTCAAATATCTGTCCATTAGGGAAATCCTTGCTACCCTAAAATGCATTTCACTGAAAGAGCTAAAACCCCTTAAAAATACTCTCCTTTATCAAAAGAAAACTGAAGAGCATCAGCCTAATGATTCCCATTGCTCTTCCTGACTCATGAATAATTTTCTCTTGCAACCTAAATTGGCTGTAGGTTACAGTAGCTGACCAGCATTTCTCTCTGTTGAATAAAGCTTTTACTTCAAAGTAGCATACAAATCTTACAGGAGAATTAAAAAAAAATCCCGGTTTAGGGATTCTTTTCCACCATTCTTACAAAGTCATCTGTTGAATATTAGCTACTCCAGATAATTGTTATCCAATGTTTCTTATTCATTTATGAGATCATTATTCACTTACTGTTGAGGTAGGCAAAGATCATTACCATCTGGGATCTGATTACATTTTCCAGCTATTCATATCAAGAAAAACAGTGTTAAGGTTGTATGCTTACTTATGGCCATGTATTGTACGGCAGTGCGCCCTTACAGCCCAGAAAGCCAACTGTATTCTGGGCTGCATCAAAAGAAGCATGACTAGCAGGTCAAAGGAGGTGATACTGCCCCTCTACTCTGCTCTTGTGAGACCTCACTTGGAGTATTGTGTGCAGTTCTGGTGTCCTCAACATAAAAAGGACATGGAACTGTTGAAACAAATCCAGAGGAGGCCACGAGGACGATCAGGGGCTGGAGCACCTCCCATATGAAGACAGGCTGAGAAAGTTGTGTCTTTTCAGCCTGGAGAAGAGAAGGCTACATGGAGACCCCATAGCAGCCTTCCACTATCTGAAGGGGGCCTACAGGCATGCCGGGGAGGGACTATTCATTAGGGACTGTAGTGATAGGACAAGGGGCAACAGGTTGAAACTTAAACAGCAGAGGTTTAGATTGGATATAAGGAAGAAATTGTTTACTGTTAGGGTGGTGAGGTACTGGAATGGGTTGCCAGTGAGGTTGTGAATGCTCCATCCCTGGCAGTGTTCAAGGCCAGGTTGGATGAAGCCTTGGGTGATATGGTTTAGTATGAGGTGTCCCTGCCCATGGCAGGGGGGTTGGAACTAGATTTTAAGGTCCTTTCCAACCCTAACTATTTTATGTTTCTATGATTGTTCATAAGGGTATAAATGTTCAGAAACTGCTACATGGATCACCAAAGACAAACTGAATCTAAAATTATTCTGGGCAGTGGTGGAGGAATTTCTGGTGGAGGTAGGAAAAGACAAATTCAGGTGTATGTTTATACTGTTCAGACCTCTTTTATCTGTCCCATGTTCATGTGATAATTTCAAAATAAATAATAATATCTATAATACTCAGAGGAATAGCCAATTCTGTTAGGGAGGGAGATCTGGAAGATAATGACATATTTAATGTAGGAAAATGAGAAATAAGAAGGGAATGTGCTCATTTTCTCTAAACCTGTGAAGACATAAGAGCCAGAGCAGGAAGAAAACTATTAAAGCACAGTGCTGGCAGGTAATAGGGAAATAGGGCATGAATACATTTCTGTGGAATATTTTTAAAAAGGAATCCTATATTCTTTCTATCAAAAAGCTAACTTTATGGGAAAAAAAAAGAATTCTTAACACAGTGCTTGACAGCTTCTGCTAATTATGACTGTGGCTGCTTGGCAGCAAGAAACTGGATCCACTGACCTCTGCATTTACATTTCTGTTGTTTACTTGCCTCCCTTCTTCTAACCCCTGGCATCTTGATATGCAAAATCTTGTCCTCTGTGTCTGTCTGGCTGTTCTTTTCTGAAAGAGGATTTTTCTTCATTTTTCTTTCCACTCAGCTGGTCTTATGTAGGAGAACTTCAAAAAGAAGGGTACAAACATGAGTAGAACCAGCTGTTCTGCTGAGTGCTCTCATAGAAAATATCTGAACAGTTGGGAGCAATGTAAAAATGTATCTGTTAATGATTTTGAAAGTTCAAGAGAAGTTTCTTGGTTGACAGACTATAAGCAAATGTAAATGGTCTTACAGTCCTCTGTAGGTTTAGCTAACAGGGCATGTTATAAAAAGAGAACATGGTGAAGCCTGTGAAGCAGCAGATAAAATTCCATTGTGTTAACTTTTATCCTTGATCTCCAAGTTACCTTAAATAAAATTATTAAACTATAGAGATTAATAGTAGAAATAGATGCTACAACCTAAATCCATGTAAATGTCTCATATTTGAGAAGGGCTCAGTCTTTAAGGTCTTTGTTGATAAAGTAAATAACAATAAGAAATTATGCTATGGGAAGTGTCCATTATCCAAAACTAAAGGATAGCTATTCCTCTGGGGTGATGTATGGCAGCTCTTCAATAATACATACAAACACTGGAGAGTAAGAAGTGATTAAAAAGACAGGATTCTAACCATTCCAACCTACTTCACCACTGAAGTAGGAATATGAAAGGGAAAAAACTGTTTCAGATCAGTGCTAGAAATTTTCTTTCTTCTACTTGAAGAGGCTAAAAAGCAAAAGTGAAGGAATCCTCAAATAATCCCGTTACACAGGGCTGGATTATTTTACAGATGTTGACCCTCAAATTAATATGTTAATAATTCTCTTCAGAGTGCACTTGAAAAGGCTTGGGATGGGATGAACTTTTGCAGCTAATTTTGTCCTTTGTTGATAACTTTTTTGAGTGCTACTGAATTGTTGAGAAAGAACATTTTAAAGTGCTAACACTGTATTCTGGCTATCTTACTTTGGTATTTCCCTTGGAATATTGGAGGCTTTGTAGGCGAGCAGGATCCTATATGGTCAAATTTTATGTTCTGCCTTGCTCATGTTTAGCATACTTCAGCTAAACTGAAATCTGCTGTAAAGGTGCTTGAATTCAGCAATGCCCAAGAATTACATTTTTTACTGGTTTTAACTTATTTGGGAAGGCAGAAGCAAAGATAAACCTACTAGATGTCATATATCAAACAAAGATCTTTCCATAGTAGTTTCTCTGAGATTGAAAGAAAAGAAAACCCTCTGTTTGCGTTCTTTGAATACTGATGTGTCATTTAAGAGAAAGCATTGTTCATCCCTCTGTTTTTTCTCTTTAAGCAGCACTGCAATCATCAGATGGTTATGTTAGCTTGCTCCACAGAAATGAGGAAACCAAGAGGTAAACTGTTGGTTGATAGCCTAGAGCCATTTAGAGTGTTGGTTTTATCCTTCTAATACTGTGTAGTGTGTTAGACAATTTGCGGTGGTCTTTTGAGGATTGAATTTGAACTAAGTTTTACTTTTGCACTTTCAGTGACTTTGTTGTAGACTTTATTTATTTGTTTAAATAACACACAGAAGTACACACGTCCTTGCCCCTACAAATATGTGCTATGTGCAACCATTCCACATGTTGGAGTTTATTCCAAATAAAAACACATCTCTTGTTTGTAAACAATATTTATATACCTGTTGTATTAGTTTGAATTTGGTATTTGAATTTGTAACTTATCTGAGCTCAAACAGGAAAATCAGTTTCAGGCATTGTGAGTGTTGCCAGTTATTTACAGGTACCAAAAGATCAGTGGTAAAGAGCTGTTACAATGTAACTCATAGTGGCTGGCTGCTTCATAGCAAGTAATTCTTTAGTTACCTAATTGCTCATCAAGTTAACAAGATCAATGGTTGCAAAGCCAGTCATGGCCAGTGTAGGAAGTATTCTAGATGTTTAGCCAGCTTGTTTTTTAACCTTCATGAAAAAAAAGAAAAAAAAAACCCAAAACAAACCAAAACAAACACCCTGAATTTAGTCTTAAGTTCTTTATCTAAATTCTGGCATAATTTATTAAATCACTGCGGCTTTAAGATGCTCACATTGAAAAAAAAAAGTGAAAAAAATCAAGTTTATAACATTAGACCTTGAAAACAGCTTATATGTGGAGTAGTGCTTTCTTTCTTGCATTAGTTCTGCAGAGAGAGGGGAAGGCCTTGCAGATGAATAATACTGAACCTACAACTTTCAATTCCTTAATGAAAAAGACCAACACTTCAGCATAGTCTGTAGAGCAAATAATTTAACAGGCCATACAATATTTCTAGAGAAAAATAATAAGATTTAAAGAAAAAAAATATTTCCCATGGAATTCATAACTAGAACAGTTAGCTTGTATGTGTGAAAGCACAAACACAGAGGTAGTTCACAGTGGGATTAGTGAGGCTTTGTGGCCCCACTGAACAATGCATGATGCATTGAGGGACAACAGAGGATTGATGAGCCATCTCTTCTGTTGCTCTCTACGAACAGGTCTTTACTGGAAGACTTTTCAGGGTACTGAGGCCTTTTAACAGTGCTCTGTGTTGTTCACTCTGCTTGAGTTTGGCTCCAGCACTCAGATCTCTCTGAGATCTCTCCTAACTAAAAATGTCCTCAGACCAAAACCTTTGTCTTTGATGTTAGGTTGTTGTTCCGGTTTGCTTGTTTAGCTGTTGCTTCATTCTCTGCACCCCACCAAAGTTCAATATTAAAGGACATGATGCAACATTAACTTCTGAGAGAGAAAATCACTGCTCTGTGTTTTGGATTTGGTTGTTACTCGGTTGTATGTGCTTTTGCTCGAATCAGGGTCAGGCTATGTTGAACAATGTAACAGGTGATGCATTCAGCAATACATAGTTACTGCATTGCCTCTATGATGACTTGGCAACATTTGCCATTTATAATGTTATCTAAAGATTAAAAGGTAGCTAAACATGTTTTTTTAATTTTCAAATTGATCAGTTAAGGTGCTGTGATGCTGAGGTACTTGCTAAGAGCTTACACAGGGAATTAATAACATGTTTGGCTATTAATACCCTGGTATAAAATGAACAAAACCATTCACATCCTCTTGAAATACACATAATTTTGTGTGTTTGCATGTCCATCTAAAAGTTAAGGTAAAAAATGAATGAATCATAGAATCATAGAATAGGTTGGAAAAGACCTATAAGATCATTAAGTCCAACTGTTCCCCAAAGACTGCCAAGTCCACCACTAAACCATGTCACTAAGGGGCTCATCTACATGTTTATGAAAGCGTCTCTATCTTTACCAACTCTTCTCTAGTCCATGTATCCATTTCAAAAGTAAGACAGATCATTACTAAATCTATTACTAAATCTTTAATTTTAAATTTTTATTCTAGCACAGTAAAGAAAGTATCTCATACCTACTCTGGCTATTAAAAGATATATTAGATCTTAAGTGTGAAATACTAAAAGAAGTTTTTACAGTTGGAGTACAAATGATGCACAGTGTAGTTAGTCTGTGGGAACAAATTCCTATTGTGTCATCTGGTCTTTCTGTAACACTACTTTCTTATACATATTTACCTGGGAGATGGAGGCAGATTCCTTGACCTTCTTGTCAATACAACAGGATACATGACATACCTAATGAAATTAGGGAAAAGGGTGGGGAAGGAGAGGAAGAAATATGAGAAAAAGGTGTTGAATGACTCAAACAAGCTAGCTTTCCTGAAATATTTCACCATATTTAACTTAAGGACAGCTAGACTGCTGCTAGTACTTCTCCAGTATTTATTGTCTTAACATTAGCAGCATTTAACTCTTAAACCTCTTAAAGTCTCAGAAAATAGGAAACTATTAATTACATTTCTTGTACTAGTTATAATCCATCTTCAACTGTCTTTTCAGACTGATGAAATTGAAATATTACTTCTTGTGGTTACAGTCAAATGCGTCTTCCGCCTGGCTACACTCAATTTTGAACTGTGATAGTTACCAGATTAGTTTACCAGCTCGTACCATCTGTCACATGACAAATATCAGTACAATATTAGTCTATTCCTACTAATTATAAACCTATGTCTGGCTAATTATAATGCAAACTAAGATTCTGATTACTTAATTTGTCAAAAACATGTTTCTAACTAGAACATTGCCAGTGAAATCTACAGATTTTAATAGATAGACTTGTATCTATTTGTCTCTAAAATTAATTTTCTAATGTTGGCACTTGCATAATAATTTGTATCACTAGATGGACAGAACTTGTAGGAAAGAAGTAGTGTATGTAGCAGCAGCTTGATGCTTTATAAGTTTGCAGTGGAAGCTTGATTTAGTTTCCCTACATTAATAAAGAGAAATGCAAAGTCATTGCATCCAGGGTGAAATACTGCTGTCCTTCTTTCTATCAGACAGTGTCTAGCCTGTGCTGTTACATAGGTTATTTCACCCTAGGTACAATGACTTTGCATTTCCCTTTATTGAGCCCTGTGGAAAAGGAAAATATTGCCAAACTTGGATCAGAGCAGACTCAGTAGGTTAGTCCAATATGGACTGGGGTTGTATCCACAGGCCATCAAAGTATATGGAATTTATTGTGTCTAAACTCAGATCAAATCCAGTATACATTTAGAATAAAGATACATCTGCTTTCATGTAACCCTAATAATGTTTCCTAGTGATTTTGCATGAAAAAAAAAAAAAAAAAAGGAAAGAAAAAGAGGACTGTACCTTCAAAAAAAAAAAAAACAGGGATATTATTTCTGGCTTCTTTGCTATTTAGAATTTTGGCTGTCTCAAGGCACCCTATGGTTTTAAATGGATAAGATATTTACATCTACCTACTAATTTTAAGGGCTATCAGTGCTCATCTGTGCTGTTAAACCACTGCTGTGTTCTGTCTCAGAGTTGGCTGCAGTTCAGTAGTAAATTGAATGATTCTGTTATTACAGAGTTGTGAAGTGCTTTGGATGCAAAATATTTGATGACTGCTTGCTAGGTAGGTAAATGTCTCAACCATTTTGCCCTCTAAAAAAAACAAAAACAGAAAAAAACTTTAAATAGATGATAGCGTTTTCATTAATATTATTACTTCTTTTTTTAGCTCTTTACAGGAAACAGGAATCCTGAGGAAGAAGTGGCACACTGAGAATTATCCTGCCACTTTTGTTCAGAAATACACAGTAGGTGTTTGAATAGCAATAAAATACATTAACTTGGGTTTTGAGGTGTTTTTCTTCTAATTTTGTTTCTTTTGTAAGGTTTAGGCAGATTAATGTGGCATTGTATGGCTTTGCACAGGAACTGCGGGGAATTTTGAATCTCGGGGGTATTTTTCACTGTTTTGTGACAGAAATTCAGCATTTTTCATGAAACTATAAAGCAGAAATAATGAAGTCTTTCTATCTGACACATTTTAGTGACCTCAATAGTGATAGCCTAAGTAGCACCCAAGATGCTTGTAGCAGCTTGCATCTGTTGCCTCTCGTCCCGGTACCATGTACTTCCAAGGCAATTATGGATCTATCTTGTCTACCTTCTCATTAAACAGTTGATGATGGCACTAAGGTCTCACATTGTCTTTCTTTTTTTGGGGGAATTAAACAAATTTAGTTCTCTCAAAATCTTCTAGCATAGCGGATGCTCCAGTTCCCCCTAGTCATCTTGGTGACCCTTTGCAGGGTTTTACTGCAATGGTCACCTGCTTCAATATGGCAATGTCTCTCTTATATTATGAATTTTAAAGTAAGACACATTATTGCAGATGTGGTCTCAAAAGTACTGGATGGAGGGGACTAATCACTTCTGTTAACTTGCTGACCATAAGCACTACTATTATACATAGCCCAGTAGAGCTTTGTTCGTCCTTTTCACAAGGACATACTACTGTTAGGGTTGGATGGGAACTTAAGATCACTTAAAGATCTTAAGATCACTTAAGAACTTAAGTTTCAACCCCCCTGCCATGGGCAGGGACACCTCACACTAAACCATGCCACACAAGGCTTCATCCAACCTGGCCTTCAACACTGCCAGGGATGGGGCATTCACAACTTCCCTGGGCAACCCATTCCAGTGCCTCATCAGCCTTACAGTAAAGAACTTCTTTATGCCCAATCTAAACATCCCATGTTTAAGTTTTAACCCATTACCCCTTGTTCTATCACTACAGTCCCTAATGAAGAGTCCCTCTCCAGAATCCCTGTAGGCCCCCTTCAGATATTGTAAGGCTTCTATGAGGTCTCCACACAGCCTCCTCTTCTCCAGGCTGAACAGACACAACTTTCCCAGCCTGTCTTCTTATGAAAGGTGCCCCAGTCCCCTGATCATCCTCGTGGCCCTCCTCTGCACTTGTTCCAACAGTTCCATGTCCTTTTTATGTTGAGGGCACCAGAACTGCACACAGTACTCCAAGTGAGGTCCCACAAGAGTAGAGAAGAAGGGCAGGATCATTTCCTTTGACCTGCTGGTCATGCTCCTTTTGATGCAGCCCAGGATACAGTTGGCTTTCTGGGCTGCAAGCGCACACTGAAGCCGGTTCATGTTCATTTTCTCATCGACCAACAACCCCAAGTCCTTCTCTGCAGGGCTGCTCTGAATCTCTTTTTTTGCCCAAGCTGTAGCTGTGCCTGGGATTGTTCTGACCCAGGTGCAGGACCTTCCACTTGGCATGGTTAAACTTCATGAGGTTGGCATCAGCCCACCTCACAAGCGTGTCAAGGTCCCTCTGGATAGTATTTCTTCCTTCTAGTGTATCAACAGAACCACACAGCTTGGTGTCATCGGCAAACTTGCTGAGGGCACACTCAATCCCACTGTCCATGTCACTCACAAAGATGTTAAACAAGACAAGTCCCAACACCAACCCCTGAGGGACACCACTCATTACTGGTCTCCAGCTGGACATTAAACCGTTGACCACAACTCTTTGAGTGCGACCATCCAGCCAGTTCTTTATCCACTGAGTGGTCCACCTATCAAATTGATGTCTCTCCAATTTAGAGACAAGTATGTCATTGTGGGACAGTGTCGAATGCTTTGCACAAGTCCAGGTAGGTGACATGAACTGCTCTACCCCTGTCCATCGGTTCTGTAACCCCATTATAGAAGGCCACCAAATTGGTCAGCAGGATTTCCCCCTAGTGAAGCCATGCTGGCTGTCACCAAGCACCTTGTTCTTTTTCATGTGCCCTAGCCTGCCTTCTAGGAGAATCTGCTTCAGGGTTTTGCCAGGCACAAAGGTGAGACTGACTGGTCTGTAATTCTCCAGGTCATCCATTTTCCCCTTCTTGAAAATGGGGGTTATATTTCCCTTTTTCCAGTCATCAGGAACTTCACCTGACTGCCATGATTTTTCAAATATGATGGCCAGTGGCTTTGCAACTTCATTTGCCAGCTCCTTCAGGACCCGCAGATGGATTTCATCAGGTCCCATGGACTTGTGTACATTCAGGTTCTTAAGATGGTCTCGAACCAGATCCTCTCCTACAGTGGGCCTAGGTTTCATCATTCTCACAATCCCTGCTTCCGCCTTCCAAGACTTGGGTGGTACAGCCAGAGCCTTTGCCAGTGAAGACGGAGGCAAAGAAGTCCTTCTTTCTAACAGTGTCTAGTCTGTGCTGTTACATAAGTCTCTTCACCCTAGATGCAATGACTTTGCATTTCCCTTTATTAAACTTCATTTATGCTGTGCATGAATGGCTGCAGCATCAGAAACTCACAGGAGAAATGAGAAGTGCATGCACATCTGTGGAACTATAATATCAGTGGAATCACAAGGAGTGATAGGGTAAATTGAATAAGAGCAACATATGTTATTATGTCCTTCAACATCAGAAGGACATGGAGCTGTTGGAGCAAGTCCAGAGGAAGTCACAAGGATGATCAGGGACTGGAGCACCTCTTGTATGAAGACAGGCTGAGAGAATTGGAGCTGTTCAGACTGGAGAAGAGAATGCAGTGTGGAGACCTAATAGCAGCCTTCCGATATCTGAAGGGGGCCTATAGGGATTCTCGGGAGGGACTCTTCATTAGGGACTGTGGTGACAGGACAAGGGTAATGGGTTTAAACTTAAATAGGGAAGTTCAGATTAGATACAAGCAAGAAGTTCCTTACTGTGAGGGTGGTGAGGTGGTGATACAGATTGCCCAGAGAAGTTGTGAATGCTCCATCCCTGGTGGTATTCAAGGCCAGGTTGGACAGGGCTTGGAGGAACCTGGTTTAGTAGAAGGTGTCCCTGCCCATAGCAGGGGGTTGGAACTGGAGGGTCTTAAGGTCACTTCCAACCCTAACTATTCTAAGATTTTATAATTATATGTGCTTTGTCCAATGAGGAGCCTGGAGCTTGTGTTTTGAAACTTAAAACGGAAGACCAGATCAGCATAGAAATCATAGAATCATAGAATATTTAGGGTTGGATGGGAACTTAAGATCATCTAGTTCCAGCCCCCATGCCGTGGGCAGGGACACCTCACACTAAACCATATCACCCAAGGCTTCATCCAACCTGGTCTTGAACACCTCTAGGGATGGAGCATTCAGTTTCCCTGGGCAACCTATTCCAGTGCCTCATCAGCCTTACAGTAAAGAACTTCTTCTTTATGCTCAATCTAAACTTCCCCTGTTTAAGTTTTAACCCATTACCCCTTGTTCTATCACTACAGTCCCTAATGAAGAGTCCCTTCTCCAGCATCCTTATAGCCCCCTTTCAGATATTGTAAGGCTTCTATGAGGTCTCCATGCAGCCTTCTCTTCTCCAGGCTGAACAGACACAACTTTCTCAGCCTGTCTTCTTATGAAAGGTGCTCCAGTCCCCTGATCATCCTCGTGGCCCTCCTCTGCACTTGTTCCAACAGTTCCATGTCCTTTTTATGTTGAGAACACCAGAACTGCACACAGTACTCCAAGTGAGGTCTCACAAGAGCAGAGTAGAGGGGCAGGATCACCTCCTTTGACCTGCTGATCACGCTCCTTTTGATGCAGCCCAGGATACATGGTTGTGTAACAACTTATTTGGCATCTTCTATAGACAATCTGATCAAAGAAGTAAAAGTAGATAAGGACTCTTTTTGGAGAACTGGAGAAAGTGTCATTAAGTAACCATGGTATTGTGGGTGTTAAGTTATGATAGCTTTCAACATGATTGAATCGTGTGACAGTGAGATGTGGTGACACACTGAGAATATGAGTGTTAAAACGTTGTAGGTTTCTATTACAACTTCACACTGGGACTGCGATGATACTGTAGGTCTGTGTTGGAGATATGTGTAGGTAATGTGGGTTCTGCCGGAATCTTGATTACCACTGATTTATTTTGTTTATTAAAAGATATAAAAATACAGGATAAATTATGACAGAGGAAGGTTATTTTAGGAAGGTTAGACCCAAATAGCTAACCTTGATATGATTTCACAAATTTCTTTGGTAACCTTCTTCAGTATTGGGAGGGGAGAAAGAAAAATACCACCCTGCCACCCTCAAAGCATTAAGGGGATATCGCAGGCCAAAAAATCCTGTACTTGCTGCAAGATGTATGATGGAGATGCACCTATTGCATTCTGTTAGTTCTTCATGAGCAACCAGAGGGCAGAATTGTCAGGATTTTAAATGTCTTTCCCAAACAAAGCAGTAGCAGAGAGATGGGATAACAAATAGAAAAAAATAGCCCATCGAAGGTAATTTTGGGGGCAGTAGCAGTGAGAGGGTATTTTCATTCCTTGGACTCTTACTTTATGCTAAATGGTTGGCAATTTTGAAATAAAACTGGCTTATTTGCTCAATGATCTGAGAACAATTGGCTAGGCAAAAACAGACTAATAAAATATCACAGCAATGACTTTACAGTGCCAGGGTATTGGAGAAGGATCACAGATTGTTTTCCATCATAATGAAATTAAGGGCAAGGATGAATCACCAGATGATAAATGAATTACTGATGCATCTAATGATGTACATTATATTCAGCTCTGTGTGGTTTGCAATATTTATGATATTTGGCTTTGAAACAGTGCTTTCATTCATATGAAGAATTTACTATGTGCCCATTTATTATATTTCTTTTGATGTTCAGGTCCTAGCAGAGGGAATTTATATGAGCTGCCAAAGTAAGGCTTGCATTAATGTACACAGTGTTTTAAGTACCTTCTGTCACGTAATTGTAAAAAAACCCACCTCATTTCAGGGCTTGATTTTTCTTCTAAAAGGGTTTGATGAGTAATTGTTTGAAGAACACTGAAGCTAAACAGAAAGCAAAACAATAAAGGTGCTTAGTGGTAACCAGATTTCGGCTTCTGATTTTGAAAGTGACTGGTCCGTTTCACCATTGCTGGCAGTTATGAAACATAAAAAATACAAAATGAAAACAAAGTCTTGTTCAAATTGATAGAGATACTCCGGTAGAATGGCACCAGAAGTTTGTGTTATCCATGAATTTTCAGGCATTCTCAACAATATATGCCATGTATGTAAAAGTATGTAAAGAAAGACATAACCAGGCTTTTCTAGAGCCCAAAAATGATGACTCATGGTAGTGGCAAGGGTAGGTTGTTTTATAGAGAGCACCAGGCATGTTTGAATAAACAGATTCCAGGTGGCATAATCTCTCAGTATTGGATTCAGCATGGCAGATATTTTTTTAATGAACTGCATCCCACTACACGAGACAACCTAAGAGATGAAATATTTGCACCAAGGTTACAGATACTGAAAAATTAGTGACATGCTAAGTACTTTTCTAGCTGTTATTTTGTTTTGCAAAATGCATTTCAAAATCTCTTGACAAACATAAAAGAAAACATGTAAGTGAATTCCAAAAAGATCCCCTCTTCCCTGATTCCAGTTCTAAATCTGGAGAGCTGCTAGTTATGAATGGATCTGAATAGCACATAGATTGTGGTTCTGCTGTGCCGCGGCCAGGTGGAGGGGAGAAAACACCGATACGATGTAGGTTCACAAAATGCTCCGTTTATTGATTACAAGGCTGCTCTTAATATACTGTCTTACACGCGATCACGCATTACTTGATTGGCTGCTTCGTTTTGCCCACGAGGGATACACGCTCCCCTTTACCTCTCCTGATTGGTTTCACACCTTCGCTTCAGCTTAGCGTTACATCATGCTTCTGCAATTACTGGCATCCTGTTATTGCATTCCTGTTTTGCTGATCTTGACACTTCTTCTTCTTTTAACCTGGGGTCATAAGTTCACTTTCTCACAGCTTGCTGTAGGCCTGTTCAAGCGCCCATGCTCGACCCCCAGCATCTCCCCCTCTTTTTTCAAATAAGGCGTTCGTCATCTGCTGCATGCGTTGCATAATACATTGTAACAAACAAGGTCCAAAAAACAAAATTAACAACATAATCATTATTGGTCCGCTAAACATCATGATTAAACTCCTTAACCAACTACTTATTCCTAAGGATTTTAACCAAGAGTCTATAGGATTTGTTTCTACAGTATTTTCTTTAAGTTCAAACAATTTCTTGTGAATAGATTCAGAATGATCAGAAAGATTCATACAACACATGCCCAGAAGCATTCTAATGCAAAGGGGATGTGAAGCAGCTGCAGAAGTAAACTGTACAGTGTTAACAGTCAAGGAGTTACACTCCCCATTTTTTTTTTTTTTTTTTTTTTTGATCAGACAGAAAGCCATTTATTGCAAAGCATGAACTCCTTATATACTATTGCTTACACACACCTACAGCAATTTGGCATATCATGATTTGATACTTGTCTTGAAGACCCTTAGGGACTAACACATAATTGGTTAAGCACAGGTGTGAGAACTTGACCTCAAAAGCTTGCCAACAGTCCACAGTTCTCATAACTCAGTGAATTACAGCTTCTTCTTATCTTGCTTGCTTAAGCTTCCTCGGGCCTCCCATGGCCTTGCTGTATCCCTCGGAGTTATTCAGAGCTCATGTACCAAATGTCCATTCTCCTGTGAGAACACTGTCTCCACATCTCCCCCTTTTTAGTTTTACTAAAAGTTTTTTTACAATTTGGTATGTCTGCTCTATCACTGCTGGACTTGTGTAACATAACAACCCACTACTCTAGGTAGCATTATTTCAGTAAGATTAGTCTGATTTGAAGTCACTTGATGTCACCTTTATAACATGTGGCATACCAGTGAATTCTACACACCATGTAACAAGTTGGAATAGTTGGGATTTAACAGATGTGCTCAGTATAATTGTCCATTACACATGGTCACACATAATAGAACAGATATTACAAAGATTTTACACAGATTTCTATCATTGCTGTTTCTTTATGTTGTTCTGCAGCTTTATACTTTTTGCTGTCAGTATGGTCCTGTTGATAGCTGTACACAGCTGGGCCTACCCTTTTTCTCCTGTATGGCTCTCTGATAACAGCGGAGGCCATCCCTCACATCAAGGTCTGGCATGGCATGTGTCCCCACCGCTCCACACCTGCTGCGTTACAGCCAGCAGCGGAGCTAAAGGTTCTTCTTGGTGGCAAACACAGAGGCCAACCCAGTCTTGCCCTTGACTGTGGTAGCAGGCATTTGGTCAATCTCAGTCCTTGCACATTGTTGTCAATGCAGAGTTTCACCTGCTTAACCCAGTAACAAGTCACTACTACAGCAAAGCACACACAGATTTACATTAACAGAGTAACTATTACAGAGTGCATCAGCATGTTGAAGATGCTGATGACAGCGAGTGAATAACCAAAGAAACTTCTTACCAGTGGAGTTCTCCCACCCTCTTAATTTGTTCCATTACTTGCTTTATAACACTATCATAATCTTAGAATCTTTTAGCTTTTACCTTAGCATTTTCTAGCAGCTGCTGCAAATTTGCATTATTTAACAACTCTTTTACAAGTGACAAATCCATACAATACAAGGTATAGTTTCTTATTAGCAAGTGGCTAGTAAATACAGGTGGTTTTATACACAAAATCACAACCTCTAATAATAGCTACTTTACAAGCATGCATATTCAAGCTGTTAATTTTCAGTTGCCCTCAAGTGATTTTTTTTTTTTTTTTTGGATTACGTATGCATATTGTCTGGAAAACAAGCTTGAAGCAATATACATCAAAACTACAGTCATTAATAACAGCTAGAATGTGTTATCATTACCCTTTTTTTTCTATTTTTTTTTCTTTTTTTTTTTTTTTTTTTTTCAAAGTCGCTCACCCTGCTTTGCACAGCTAAAACCACTGGCCTATCGGCAACTGCACTTTTGCATTAACCTTTTCTTGCCCGAAAGGTTAAACTGCTACCTGTTAAAACTTTTACATGAACCTGACAACAAAAAATATACAGAACACTGTCTGCCCTCCTTACAAACACACACACAGACACACACATATATGCACATATGCACACATGGGATCCCACAAGCACACTCCACACAACTACAATATTTAAAACACAAAATCCAGACAATCATTGTTCCCACTACACAGTCCCACATACAGGACGTGGCACAAGGACCCTGCAAAGACTATCAGGAAACCAGCTCCGAGAAGCATCATCACAGTGCGAGGCGGCAGGCTCAACCTTAGCGGGTGTCCCCGCAGAGGCTCTGCCTCCCTCACATCGCATGAGGCTTGGGCTTTTATACTGACCAAAATGCACACTCGTTCCGACACAGGTGGCCAGCCTATGTTGGAAGAAGTTGCCAGCAATACCTCTAAAGGTTTCCAAGGGTCGATAGAAACATGGACATATATTTACCAACTTCTAGTACATGAGTATCACAGAGAGACTGTATCAAAGGAGTTGTATACGGGGTCCCAACTCCACGGTCTGACACATTCTGCCCGATACCCCTGATAAGAGCATACAAGAGACTTTCCCACTGCGGGTTTTGAACCAGCATATACACCACAAGGAAACCATGCAATACATCTGCATCTCCTACCCATCTCGCTTCTCCCTTTACAGCTGCCCATTTATCATGAGGATATGGGGGATATAAATCAGGCTTCTTTTCCGGATTAATAGGCTCCAGGTCAAAAGCACCATCCAGGTCAGCATCAGCATTATCAGGTGTCAGAATCTCAGGAGCAGCAACAGCAAACTGATGAACGTGCGCAGGCTCCTTCTCGGGGTCAATAGGGCTCAGGTTGAAAGGATCATCTTCATCCCCGACATCAATCTTCGCTGCAGCAGCAGCAACCAGTGGAGGTTCGGGGGGGGGCACGCTGATCTCCATGACTCCATGATCTCATTTTTTTTTTACTTTAACATCTCTAAAACAGTTCTCCAAATGACTAACAAACTTTTCACAGCATCATTGCCTTTCGTGGCTGCATTCCACAGCTTAACTCCTGCCCCATTCCACAAGGATATCTCAAATCCGGTAGACTCATAAATCTCTGGGTAACGTGTCTTCGACCATTTCAACATTAACTTTAGGTCTGTCTCTTTAAGGGTTGCTCCCTTCACCTTAGGAAGGACTGAAAACATCCATAAATCAGGGGCTTCTTCCTTAGTAATTTTCTCCCAAGTCTCGAGATTAAAAGCTTCACCGACTCCCACAGTTCTTCCCCTATCTTACGCCATTGATCTTTGCAGAATAACTGTCCCGTATTTTCTAACAACCCCCTTCGTCGGCACCAAAATAAAAAGTCCACAAGTTCCTGTCGGGGTATCGAGTACCCTGTTTTCTTCGCTACGCATAGCAATCCTTCTATTGTAGCCTTTTCTGTCGCTGATACAGCGAAACCCATCCCAAACCAGACCGCAGTCTGCCTGACTCACCGGTCAGCCGTGGCCACGTAATTTGAGCTCCTTTCCTGCCTCTCTCGGGCAGCCGGGATCTCCACCTTCTCTCGTCCGCGCTCTCTCTCTCCTGGTATCACGTCGGGGTCACCAGAATGCCGCGGCCAGGTGGAGGGGAGAAAACACCGATACGATGTAGGTTCACAAAATGCTCCGTTTATTGATTACAAGGCTGCTCTTAATATACTGTCTTACACGCGATCACGCATTACTTGATTGGCTGCTTTGCTTTGCCCACGAGGGATACACGCTCCCCTTTACCTCTCCTGATTGGTTTCACACCTTCGCTTCAGCTTAGCGTTACATCATGCTTCTGCAATTACTGGCATCCTGTTATTGCATTCCTGTTTTGCTGATCTTGACACTTCTTCTTCTTTTAACCTGGGGTCATAAGTTCACTTTCTCACAGCTTGCTGTAGGCCTGTTCAAGCGCCCATGCTTGACCCCCAACACTGCTGGAATCCTGAGATTGATGCAAGGAAACAAAGACATTGCTAGCTATAAATCCCACAAGCGTCTGCACTGATTTGTGATTGCACAGACACATTTTTGACTGCAAAATGTACATATCACTCAATATGCACTTTTATTGATTTGCCAACCCTCCCACCCCATCTTCTGGAAAAGTTAAGGTATGCAGTGTCTTTTCAAAGCCACAACTTGCAATAAATTGTTTTGAATGTCAAAGATTTTTTTCCTTTTTTTTTTTTTTGTGTGTGTGTGTGTGTAAATTTGGCCTTAGATTCTGATCTATATTGGCAGTAACCCTTCTAGGTGGAAACTGGTGTGGGATCATACTCCATTCTCTCAATCTTCTTGCTAAGCCATATGAATTCGGGTTTCCCAATAGCTCTGAAAAAAAATCTTTCCCCACTCTGGTTTTGTGTATAGAAATCTATTCTACACATTTTTCAGTAAACCCCACAGTAATATTTTGAGATTTTTTTATGGTTCTTTAGTGCAATGCATCACAAGGAACTTAGTCATGGCCATTCTGCCAGTCTCTCATTGCTCCTACCAGTAGCAAAATGTAAAATGCATCTGAGAGACAACAGCACACAGGATGTTTCCTGCTGCTGTATGTAAATGTTGCAGAAGTACAAACAACCCTTGCAATTTTAGGAACCACAGAGAAGAGTGTTCCTCCTACTCATCTAAAGATGAGTGTAATTTATTTTGTGTCAAGTTTACTGGTGGCACAGAAGTGACCACAATGTTACCTGTTGTGTTGGCACCACTGCAAAAACCTTTAAGAAAACACCAGGCAGCTAACAAGGTGGAAGAACCCATGTGGAGACACAAGCTTGGAAGGAGGCACCATGCTGGGCAGAACCTACTTTGAAGTACTGTGTGTGATCCATTGGTGACCCATGCTGTGGCAGAGACTCTGAGTAACAGAGCTGCAGGAAAACCCGAAGAAGCAAAGAACATCTGAGAAAAGAGACAAGAAACAAAGTGTGGAAGAGGAAAGCAGGAAAAACATTTGTGAGGAGCCATTGTTCACAAGACCCTCACATCCTGTGCTGCCTATCACCTCCGTGTGGAATTGGGATGGATTTAGTAACCTATAATGAAAACCAGGCAATCTTAGACTAGGAGCTGGTGAGAGGTGTCTGAGTTAAGGTGAACCTGGGAAAAGGGGAGAAGGTTTTTTACTTACGTGCTTGCCTCACTGTGGGCTTTCCCCCCATACCTGGCTTGATAAGCAAAAGTGGATGTTAATTAGCAGCAAATGAAATTGAGTACGCTTCTTCCAAGTTGAGACTGTCACATATACACATAATGGTGAAAAAATTGATTACATACATAGCACTAAAAAAAAAACAGTCACCAGTGACTGAAAACCTGTACAGTTTAATTTCTAAAACTAAACCTGGGATTAGATACCAACTGTGTTGTTATCATATCTGTATGTTAGGCTGTCAGCTTGGGAAGGAAAATCTTTGCAGACAGCCACATTTATAATGAAGTGTCAGATTGTTTCCCACAGTGTTTGCACTACTCTGTTTTAATTTAATTTAGTTCCTAGCATTTGCCTAATTTGAAAATAATTAGAAATTATTATTAAATAGTAGTTATGACATTTTCTTTCTTCAGGTGAGCATGTTCTATAGAAATGCCCTGTGAATGGAGTGATGGAATCCAAACACCACTGTATGCATCTCAGAACAGAAAATAACAGCTTAAGAAAATAAAAAGGACGAAATATGTAGAATCAGGCATTATAGACTCCCCAAGTTTGGAATCCCAAAGCTAAAATATTAATATGCCTTTGGAACAAGTAACCCAAAGAAGTGGTAAATGCTCCATTCCTGGCAGTATTCAAGGCCAGGTTGGACAGAGCCTTAGGTGACATGGACTAGTGTGAGGCATCCCTGTCCATGGCAGGAGGGTTGGAACTAGATGCTCTTAAGGTCCTTTCTAACTCAAACCATTCTATGATTCTGTGATCCTTATGATACTTCCCTTTGTGCATTCTATGGTAGTGCTAATTATCCTAACAGCTTGACAGATTAAAAATACTAAAATAGCCTATTTCCTCTGGCTTTTAACCAAAATGATAAAAAAATCCCATATTTCGGACTCAAGCCCATTTTCCTACACTGCCTTGAAATTTTCACTTCCTCTGTGTAGTTACACAAAAGCTATCACTTCATCTCATATTTTATTCATGTTTTAACATGGGACATAGAATATGATGGTGAAGCAGGGCAAATCTTACAGCTTCTTTGCAGCTTAATAACAGTCATCTGTATAATAATAGGAGTCACAGAAGGAAGCATCTAGTGAACAAAGTTCAACAGAAAGCCTTGGATTGTGTGGAGGGACTGGAAAGTAGGAAGCATCCAACACCAAAAAAATGTGAATCTAGTGTTTCTTTTGCTAAACATCATCTCCATTGTCTGTTGTTTCCAGTCTCCTCTGATCAGTACGGTCTCTTCTAATGTTTAGACTGGAGCTCTAAGCCACTATAGAAGACTGAAAAATAGGATTGGGAATAAAGAAAAAAATATGCAGTACATACTGGAAAAATTATAAAATACCAGTCATAAAATTTCAAGCTGAAATGTAGGCCATGTCCCTTAATGTTCTTTAGTGCCATGGTTTAATGGTGGCCTTGGCAATGCTGTGTTAAAGGTTGGGCTTCATGATCTTAAAGGTCTTTTCCAACCTTGTTGATTCTATAATTCTGTGATTCTAAATGCTGCACAAAGAGAAGTCTGGCCAATTTGCCAAGAGGAACGTTGAATGTGAATGCATTATAGAATATCAGTTATGCAATGTAATTTCAAGCTTAACAGATACTGGCAAGAAGATCTAGAAATAGGCTACACCTTGTTGTTAAATGTTTTTTCCATCAATTTTTATCACAGATGTTGAAATACGTATAGAAAAACATTATAAGGACAGCATTTAAATTCCCCCCCCCCCCAGAATTGCAGAGTTATCATAACATGGTACTGATCATTAGTCTAAATTATGCTCAGTTATTACAGTTCCCTCTGCAGCTCTTCACATTTCTTATCTGTAAGATATTTTTCTAAGAAACTTATAGATATAGCTGTTGTGGTTTAAACCCAGCCGGCAACCCAGAACCACACAGCTGCTGCCTCACTCCCCCTCCTTTCTCCCCTCTGCTCCCAGAGGGATGGGGAAGAGAATCAAAAAATGTAACTCCCACAGGCTGAGATAAGAGCAGTCCAGTAACTTATGTATAACACAAACCACTACTGCTACCACCAATAATAATAATAATGATGATAAGGGAAATAACAAGGGAAGAGAATACAACCGCTCACCACCAGCCAACCAATACCCAACCCAGCTTGAGCAGCAATCTGGCCCTTCTGGGTAACTGCCCCCAGTTTATATACTGGGCATGACGTGCTGTGGTATGGAATACCACTTTGGCTAGTTTGGGTCAGGTGTCCTGTCTCTGCTTCCTCCCAGCTTCCCTTCCTCCCTGGCAGAGCATGAGACTCAGAAAAGCCCTTGATCAGTGTAAACATTACTTAGCAACAACTAAAAACATTGGTGTTATCAGCACTGTTCCCATGCTGAAAGTCAAAACCACAGCACTGCACCAGCTACTGAGGAGAAAAATGACTGCTACTCCTGAATTCAGGACAATATAGAGAGTTAAATTATTTTTTTAGCCATAGATTGTCTAGTGTGCAAAACATAGCAATAATCTGAGTTGTTTCTTACTGTTTTTAATCAGGTGGTACATGTCATATTTGTCAAGCTAAACTGGCACTGCTTTTCTGCATCTCTCAAGCCTAGGGGGCTTCTCCTTGGACACCATTTATTAGAGAGAAGGGATATGAGATTTGTTTTCATATTCACACTTAAAGCCTTGTGTATCTGATATTCTTTATTTTGCTAAAGATTTTTTTGTTTCTTTTATGGGAAAGGAAAACCTCAGCATTGCATCATGTCAGGTCAAATAAAAACTCTATCAGTTATTCTTTGGACATTGCATATGTTGCAGACGTGATTCTGGAGGGGTTCAGTAAGAAAGCTGAAATGGGCAGCAGATGTTTGAAATTTGGCTGCTATGTCATTTCCTCATGTTTAATCTGTTGGGTTTAGTGTCAAAACGAATTACAAGAGAGGTCAATCACCTGAGTGACATTAAGAAAATCTGTTCTTTTTGTTTCTCTGCCTGACGGTTTAGCAGGTGAATTGTGACATTATTGCATTGACTGGAATAAACATTAGAATCATTGGAGGGTCAAGTTTTCATTCTTTGACTGAACGTGTTATATTGCTTTCTAAACCCTCAAAATGGCCTAACATCTCTCTCACTTATCTCTTCCAATAAAACATCTTTGATGGAAACCACAATCTCTTTTTCATTCTCAAAGGACACACTAGAGATGCAACAGAGTACATGTCTGTCATTCTGTTGAATTATCCTGTTTGTGAAGAAGCTGTTGATGTCCTTAAGTGGCTTCAATAATCTACTCCTCACTCTCCCTGGGAAAACAATATGGGATTATTCTGCTCCACAAGACAGAAGTATCAGCTAGAGTTTGAAACAGTAAATCCTGTAGAAATAAAATGCATACTCATCTCTTTAGCTTTACTGAATCTGCAAAACTGGATATGGAGACAGCAGACAGCAGCTTAGGTGCATCGTGATGTTAGGACTTTGTTTATATTTGCTTGAAATCATAGCACAAAGAAAATGTGGTTTCTTGGGAGTTTTGCATGTTAAACTAGTTGCTACTTAGTGAAAAACTGAACAGCAGAGTGTACACTGGGGAAAGTAAATGCTACCTTCTTTGTGGTCTCAGTGCCTAATCTGTTAGAGATTAAAGATGAGTGTCATTGTATTTAGTTTGTGTATCAAGGTTTTGGTACCGGTTGATAATGTGTGATGAATTCACCATGACCACTATTCCCTGTCCCTGGCAGGAGAGAAGGTTGGGAATTTGGGAGTGAAGTTGAGCTTCCTGAGGATAAGAAGGGAGGGAGAGGACAGGGGAAAGAATTTGGGAGTGGAGTTGAGTTTCCTGAGGGTAAGAGGGGAGGGAGGGGTCAGGGGAAAGTGTTTGAAGATTTGGGTTTTATTTTACATTATCTTACTCTGATTTGATTGACAATAAATTTAATTCATTCCTCAAGTGATCTCTGTTTTACCGGTGAGAGTAACTAGTGAGTGCCTCTCCCTGCCCTTATCTTGATCCATGAGTCTTGTGTTGTATTTTCTCTTTGTTCAGTTGAGGAGGGGAGCGATAGAGGGGCTTTGCTGAGCACCCTGTGTCCAGCCAGATTCAACCCACCACAATCATTTAGAGTTTACAAATAGTTAAGGAAGATGAGAACACCTTTCAACTCATATCTTCCTATTACAATACACAAGCACGAAGTTTGCTCTAAATGATGACTGGTTTGTACTTTATTCTGCTAGTACATCCTAACTCATAACAATGCAGGAAACCTTGGTGCTGAAGGATGGCACTTCACAACAAATCATAGTTAGGAGGCCAGACCAAACACTGAGATCTAAATTTCTACAAGTCTCTACTTGAAACAGTAATTGAAATTCTTCATGTGCCTATACCTGAAAACCTAATGTTCAATAAAGATGATTAATGGAAATATTGATAATTACCAGTAAGACATTTGACATTTTAATTTACATAGACCTTACTGCAGTTATTTTGAAAGATCACATTTTTTTCTTTGTAAGGGAAAATGACATCTAGTGCAGGATGTAGCTGTGTAAGAAATCGTAATTCCCAGCCACTCTGTACGTAACATTATCAGTGCCCACTTTGCCCTGTGATATATACACCACCGTATATTTTACCATATACTTCACTTTGTATCACAAGTTTTGTTATAAGTGGGATTTTGAATCTGATTTGACTTTGAATTTAACAGCAAATCTGATTCTTGGTTGTCTTCTGCATGTATTTGGATATCTGTAATCCCCCATAGTAACCTATAATGCAATTATGAATTGACAAACTCCTTTCCCTCCCTGTTCTAAATCATGAATCATTCAGTCTGAATCAGTATCTTTGTTTACGATTGTACATAATGAAGATGACGGCCAACAGAAAATACAGTGTGTAAATGAGCCATTTCCTGTAATCCATTGGATTTCAGCTGCTTGCCTGTTAGTTTTCTTTTATATGCTGAATAGCTGAGGGAATGAGAGGAGGTTAGTCTGGAGAAGTTTCAGGAAGGACCTTATCGCTCTCTACAACTACTTGAAAGGAAGATGGAGCCAGGAGGTGGCTGGTCTCTTCTTCCAAGGGACAAGTGATAGGACAAGAGGAAACGACCTCAAGCTGCATCCGTGAGTTTTAAACTGGATATTAGGAACAATTCCTTTCCCCAAATGGTGTTCAGGCATTGGAACAGGCTGCCCAGGGTAGTGGTGGAGTCACTGTCCCTGGAAGTGTTCGCAAACCATGACATGGTTTAGTGGTGGACTTGCAGTGCTGGGGTGAAGGTTTAACTTGATCTTAAAGGTCTTTTCCAACCTAGTTGATTCCATGATTCTATAGTAGATTCTGCTGTCCCTTGAGGGCTTGACTGGGGACATTTCTGGGGACATTTCTAGTGTGTTTTGTTGTACAAAGGCCAGCATTATGTTGCTCTCAGAGTGAGCACCCCTTTGGAATGGTGCTGGTTTTTCTGTATGCTATATTTCACTCTGTGTAAAGCTCTGGGCAACAACCCAAGAGGGACGTGGAGTTACTCAAGCAAGGCCAGAGGAGGCCACAGAGATGCTGTGAGTGCTGGAGAAGCTCTGCTCTGGAGACAGGCTGAGAGAGCTGGGCTTTTTCAGCCTGGAGAAGAGAAGGCCCTGGAGAGACCTTAGAGCAGCTTCCAGTGCTTAAAGGGGTTACAAGAAATCTGGAGAGGGGTGCTTTTGACAAGGGCCTGTAGGGACAGGACAAGGAGAATGGCTTTAATCTAACAGAGGGGAAACTGAGATGAGATTTTAGGCAGAAATTCTTGCTTGTGAGGGTGGTGAGGCACTGGCACAGGTTGCCCAGAGAAGCTGTGTCTGCACCATCCCTGACAGTGTTCAAGGCCAGGTAGGACATGGCTTGGAGAAACCTGGTCTAGTGGAATGAGCTCCTGCCCATGGCAGGGGGTTGGAACTGGATGAGGTTCTTTCCAAACAAAAACATTCCATAATTTTATGAACATCCAGCTGTCACACAGAACCTGAACTTTCTCAGGGACAGTTCAGCCATAAGGCTGAAGTTTCACCCTGACTAGCTCTGAGATATAGTAGTACTGGTCTTCATTACTGTGCAGGTATTAGGGAATTCATTACTTGTAGAAGAAACTTTTTTTTTTTCTCTTGTAATGTAATCAGATACGCAACAGGAATATTACAGAATAAAAATCAGTCTCAGAAGTGCAAAAATGCAAATGCACCTTTTTCCTGAGAAATGGACAATGACAAGATTAGGAGGGAGGGGTACAGGCAGTCGCATCTCACACGTATCTCACTGGATGTTGTATGCAGAGCTGGGTTTAATGTTTCTGCCCATTTTTCAGAAATGCAGGTTTTGCACAGCACTAAGTAAATTTGAAGGTGAAATAAAGCTGGGAAATGCAGTAAGAGACCCTGAATTTCTTACACTACTTGCAGAGAATGAAGTAAAGATATTATATAAAAGCCCTATTTTTTTAGGAAATTGGTTGTTAAAATAAATATATATATTTCAGAATTAGTAGCATGATTTTGTCAAAATGAGGAGCCTTGTTTATCACAGCATAGGAACAAGGCCTTGGTCCATGAGATATGTGGTGAAGGGGTTAAGGAAATGTTGTAGTTGCAACACCCTGATGAGGGTGATGGGCTGCAGATGGGGATGATTAGACTTTCATACAGAGGCCTGATGGCTCTTAAAGCTGCCTCCATGGGGTGGAAGAAGGAGTGATGAGAATGTTTCTTTTCTGCTTTTGTACCAGACATGCAGCCTTTGAGCAGCCTGACCAAAGGTAATTAGAGTTCTGCTTATCCCTCATTTGTATATAATAAATAGAAGTAGCTGTCCTCCACATCATTCATGATGTCAGCAACAGGTAACTTGACTGCAGTTCCACTTTCTGTCAAAAGTGTAAGTTTGGCATTTGAGCTTCTCTAATGAAGAAGATGAGAATGTAACTATACATTGCAGACAGATTGATTGGCTTGCTCATCTCTCCTTCCCAAAGCAGGGATGCCTCTTTAGTAAGTTTTGTGCCTCTGACTACTTTAGATGGTGCCTGGGTAGAAATAAGCTTGATGAATTGACCATTGTTTTTTCCATATGAACTCCATTAATCATTGGGTAGCTTTGGATTTTAGCACTAATGCATTAAGTTAATTTATCAGTGGCAATTCTGAATCTGTGTTTCTGTTGCTGTAATAATCTGTAATATTTGTGAACCCATAACTGTGAAAGTTCTTGTAGGGTGTGACTGGATGTGTAGTGTTGAATTGGTGATAATCAGAAGTTAAACTGAGCTGACCCCAGCCCCTCTGACCATTGAGGACAGGTTGGAATGAAACAGAGGCTATTTTCTGCTTGATTTCTATACATTTAACACAACACAGAGCAGAGGAACAGAGAATGAGAGGAGAAAAGTCTACGCTATTGAACTTTCAGGTTTTCCCTTTTTGCCTGAGACTCTTAAAAATGAGATATAGTAAAACAAAAAAAACCATTTAAATAGCATGTTAAACATCAGAAAAAATTGTTCTTTGACACATGAAAAAGTATGACAGGATACCAGAACATCCTCCAGCCCATCTCTCAGTCTATCCTCCTCCTCTAGAAGAGAACATCTGCACTATAGGATTCCTGAAACATGATTATTTAACTGGATTTTATAAAATTAGTAATGCAGACTAAGTGGAATGTTTCAGTACTCACTTGCAGAAATTCTTCCAGCGTGTGCCATCTTTGTGGCAATTACATTATATTTCTGCCTGGGCTACCAAGAATTCTTACTGAGGAATAATTTATTCTTTGTAATGGTCTTTTTAAGTTCCTAACTTGTGTTTTTACTAAAATGAACAATGACTATTCCTTTCATTTACTGCCACAGATTCTAGATCAGTGTTCACTGTTCTTCTCTTGACTTTCTCAAACTGATTGACATCTTCTTAGCAGCGTTGCTTCCTCTTGCAGAGATAATTTTGAGCTGAAGCCTTACTACGGCAATGTAGAGTTAAAATACAATTTCCTGTACCTCACAGACAAATTCTAGTCTATATGTTAAGATTTCATAATTACTTTTTTCATTACGGCTGCTGGTTTGATAAGGCTGTTTCTGACCCATGATATTCCATTCGTTGTTGATCTTTAACAGTTGGTCCTTTCTCAGACTTCAGTTGGTATTATTTAACTATAGCAAATATTCTGTGTTATCTGTTGGTGCATCTTGATAAGATTAGGTTTTATGCTCAGAAATGTGATGAAAGACTTCACCTCTCACTTGCAGAAGAATTGTCAAGTTTGCCATCAAGTATTTCATTTACCAGGAACTGTTTTACTTGAAGTGGCACATCAGCTGCTCCTTTGAATGCTGGCTTTGTGCTGAGCCCTTTAGAATCATTCTTCTAAGTCACACGCTTTCATCATTCATTTGAAATAACTTCAGTTACTGATTTATGTATGTGTTTTCTGGAATGTGCTGGGAGTAGTACCAGTGGCTTTTCATAACACACATTGTCTTTTTTGGTTGGCTTCATTTCATCATTGTCATTCATGCAGTATGTCAGTAAATAGATACAATGAAGTTCAAATCCTTTTTCTCTGAAACTCATTGACTTTATTCTTCTTGAATAACACTACCTTAACAATAAAACTAAGACCTGTTTGGAATGACAGCTTCAGGTTATTGGCTGTCTACACTGGAGATAATAATTTTTGGTTTAGCTCTATCAGTTAACCTGCGGAAAAGGAAGAAACACAAAATGTATTTACTGTATATATCTGTACACAACTGGGTTTTACTAACCTATGCTTCTGATAAATGTTTTTAACTTCCTATTCTTTGCAGAATAAGCTGCTTTTCTTCAGTATGGGAACTCTTATATACGTAATTTAGGTGTCTTACATATCAACAATAAATAACAGCAGAGATTCTCAGTTTGGGGATAAGACTGTTCATTCACTTTGCTTCTTGTGTCTTTATGAATGGATTATTCTTCTAATGTGGCATTTTAGAGCTTTATCAAACTTGTGATGAATTTGGTGAACTATATAATATTTTAGAGTTTGTGTTTCTTGTAATTTTTGAAATTGAAGTTTTGAAACACTTTTTTTTCTTATTTGTATTCGCTGATATTTATTTTCAAGAATATCAATGCTGCAAAATGAAAACGTGGGGCTTTGTTCTGGTGAAAATCATATTCGCTTACAGGTTGGGTTTGGGTTTTTTTCACCTATGTTACTTGTTTGTCAGTTTCTACATCAAACCAATCAATATACAGATTGATTCCTAAACCCTGTACTGAATCAGTGTGAAAAATCAAATATTTAGAGCTTGTGAAAGTTCAGCTAGTTTTAATGCTAAGGACTTTGGGTACCCATGGGCGGGGGGGAGGGGGAGGTAAATGAATAGGGGTTTGTTGACTTTTTGGAGCAACATTTGTGGTGTAGAAGCACTGGATTAGAATAAGACCACCAAGGTGCCACTCTGAACTGCTAGAATTGCAGCTACCTTTGGTCTGTTGGTTGTTTACTGATTTAGCTGTGCTTTCACAGGAAAAGTCAGATTTTTTTTTGTTTTATTTAATAGTCATTGTTAGGGTTGACACATTTTCATGTTTTAATTCTCAAGTTCCTGCAGAACTATACTAATTTTTTTTAAAGTGGCTAGAGAACAAAAATAGCTGTTAAAGAAACTTTAATTACAGTGCTTGCAGGTGGGAAGAGAGGCATTAGGTCATATCTTCATTAAACCTGTCTAATTAACTAGTGTAGATAAAGCTTTCCCTTCTTACAATGTGTCTCCTTTTTGATAGATATCTGATAGTCGATTGGGGTGGAGTTAGAGGAAGTTTCAGGTCAACCGGTTTACTTGGAAGTAGCTTTCCCATTGAAGCCACACTCAGCCAAGGCAATAGGAGTCAGTTTTAATGAGGCTGGTGCTGCCCAAGGAAGAGATATATCATAAATTATTCATACAAGAAAAATTAGATATAAAGGGGTATACAGAAGTGATAAAAGAGTTTTGGCAGACAAATAAATGTTATTTCCTACTGAGGGCACATAAATCCTTCAAAACGAAAGTAGCAGATGGCAGGGGTATTGTCACCAAGTTAGGATGACAATTCTTTAGAAGTTGGTTATTGTCAAGGATCTTTCTCCGATGAAGAATCAGAAATGTGGTTTTCTCAGTTTTGGTTGCCTGTCTCCTGTTTGTTCTCATGGTAGACAGAGACAGTGTCAAGATTTGACTTTTCCCATGGCAGTGGCATCCACACTGTGTTTAAAAGTGCATGCACAAATGGGAGTCAAAGTTGTGAATTTTGATGGAAAAATATGAATTTTGGATTTATGGTAATTTAAATCAAACCCTAAAAAGTAAATCTACTCAGAGAAGTTTGCTTCTTATCTGTGTAGGAATTGACACTCCTGTAGTTTTCTTTCCCACTTTGCATTGGAGTATTCCTATATATGTGTTCCCTGAACATTAGCAAACTTATTCTCATAATGAAAAGATAATTTAAGAAATATTAAGTCTGTTTTCCCAAAAATGAGACAAAACTTGAATAAACAGGCCTTGGTGCCTGTAAATTTCTTTTATTATATTGTTTATGACTTTTATCTATCAGCTTCTTAGGCCTCTTAAAAACTCAGCTGTGCATTTAGAGTATGTATCTTGAGCAGCTGTGTTATTTTGCTATGTTACGTTCAAACCATGTAAAGCCAGCAAAATTCTTGCACAAGCCTGTTATAGTTTTCACATGGACAGATTTTCAGGAAAGTAAGGCATAACACAATGAAGCAGTTTGCTTAAGGTTGCATGAGTAGCCTGAAATAGAGATGTGAAGGAGTTCCAAAACAGGACCTCAGGCATAAGACCATACTTCTTCCTTGTACATAGTGGTTCTGTGTAGAAGTGTATCTGTTTAGTTGATAAATTTTTTTTAGGTAAGAAAATGGAGGTGCTACCAATACACTTACTCCTTTCTTCAACAAAGCTCAGAAAATATAAATCTTGATATTCTTTATGTGTTTGGACTGTCATTATAAAAGTTATGCCAATTGTATTTTTTCAGCTTATTTAATGGATTGATGCATAATAAATAATTCACTAGGTTTATTCACTACAGGCAAAAATAGTTGTTCTCAACTCTTTCAATGTAGCTAATTTTCACAATGCTGCTAACATTAACTATTGAATGGATCCAGCTAAGTCAATTAATGAGCCTTACTCAGAGTAGTAAGAATTAAGTCACTGCTAAAAAATACACTATAATAAACTATGTTTGGGGGGAGAATTTTATGCAAAACCCACTGTTAGTGGCAAAATATTTATTTAATTCAGCTTGTCAGAAGAAGCCATATAAAACTGCTTTGGTGAATGTTGTGGTTTAAACCAAATCTGCACAGTTCGCTCACTCACTCCCGCAGTACCACACACTCCTTTGTTCCACCCCCCCCCCCCCACCTTCCCACTCCTGGAAGCGGTGGGGAGGAGAGCCAGAGGAATACAACTCCCATGGATTGAGGTAAAATCAGTCCAGCAATTAAAGTATAACACAAATCACTACTGCTACCACTAACAAATCAATGTTAGAGGAAATAAACAAGGAGAGAGAATATGATATCACCTGCTGAAACGAGCCGAGCCCGGAAGAGAGAGCTAACCCCTCCCCTCCTGGCCAACTTCCAGTTCCCTCTCCAAGCCCAGCCCGGAGGAGTGTTACCCCTTCCCTTCCAACCAGCTTCTAGTCCCTTCCCTGAGCAGGACGTGCTGTGGTATGGAATACCTCCCCGACTAGCCCAGGCCAGGCGCCCTATCTCTCTCTCCTCCCTGGCAGAGCATGAGCTACTGCTGAACCCATGACAGTGAAGAACTTGTTCCTGGAATAAAACAACATTTAGATTTTTAGATTTTGAATATACAGAAGCTGGTGACAATCTGTGTTCAACTGGATTGACTCAACTGAGCATTCCCACTGTCTCAAGTGTTTAAAACTCTGAATCACATCCTAGAAACCTCTCTTCCCTAGGCTTATAAGTCTTCAGGTAGTTGGATTTTCAAGTTTGTTTGGTTTTTGCTTTGGTTTGGTTTTGTGGTTTTTGTTTTGTTCTTGTTTTTTTGGTAGGGTTTTGGTTTTTTTTTTTCCTCCTTTCTATAAATGTAACATTAGAATCTATTTAGAAAATACAGATTCTATTTAACTGCAAAAAGTGTGAAAATGAAGATTCTTGCAAAATAAATTCATTACTGGAGTAGTGCTTTAAAGATAAACCCAGCACAGCAAAATATGTGCTAAAACAATTGGAGCTGTCAATATTACAAATTATATAAGTCTTATACTTTTTTTCCAGCAGTCTGCTTTCTGCAAAATTATTAGTAGTTTGGTCATTATATGTAATTAATAGACACTGAAATGAAAGCCAAATGATGTATTAGATAACATGCCTGAGTCTGTCTTTGCCAGTCTTAAAGCACTTCTCTAATAAAACTCGGATCTAGTGCCAGTACGTCAGTAATGGCACGAATCTGTTTCTGACTGTGGCAGTGCTCAGATGCCATCCAAAGACAACCAAGTGTTTCCTTTCTGTACTGTGTTCTGGTTTGTTTTACACCTTAAGAATATATTAGTATCTGTACTTTTCTGCTGGCTACCAACACAAGTCCACACAGATAACCTTCCCTGTTTCTAACAGAAATATAAACTCACCAGAAAAACTTGGGATATATATTCACATTTATTTGTTCTTTCTGCAGTCTCTTAATCTTTCTGCTGATGCTGTTTCAGAGATAATTTCAGCATTAGCATATGATGCTTTATATTTCTAAGCTTTCCTCTGACCAGAAAAAAGCCTAAAGGATTATATGTTTCCTTTGCTCTCTTGAAAAGTTGACTTTTAGTTCTTTGACAGGAAGACCAACATGTTTACTGGAACAAAGTAAACTTCCAAAAGCCTTGCAGACTTTTCTGTTTTCTTTGAATGCCTGATTATTTTATATTAATCTACTAATTTAATTTTAAAATATCTATTTCAAGAGAAAAGCACATAAACAGAGAGACTAAAATATCTGTATTGCCTAGCCACAGAGGTAAGCTACAGTTAATGGCTTGTTGAAGCGTATTCTGTGCCATCTGCATACACTGCTCTTATTCTGTCAGCCAGGACAGCTGAATGTCACCCTGCTCTGGCAGATCTCAATAGTCTTGCTATTGAGATACATGGGGGGATCAAAATTAAGGAAGAGACCAGTATTCCTATTGATAAATTCAGAATCCTTAACCCAAGAGGCTGATTCTTGAAACCTGTGCCCTGGTGACTCTGAAGTTTTGCATGCTCAAAATTCTACTGCCTCTTTTGTCCTCTATGCTAGTAGTAAGGAATTATGGGGGGGGGGGGGGGGGGGGGGGGGGGGGAGGGGGAGGGGGAGGAGGGTGAGCCCTTAGTAGCTAATGTGTAAGCATACTCATTGTACCGTTTAAATGCTTAGTTATGCAGGAGTTGGGTTCCTGCTTGATTGTCCTAATAAATCACTTCAAATCCCCTTAATCAGCTCTTAGTTAACTTCAGAAGACCGCCCAGTAATTCAAGTTAAAGTGAAACCTAACAAGAATTAGTGGTATCTGCTTTGTTTTTACTAGGAATGAAACTGGCAACACGACTTTTGCAGTTTGGTAATGGCATAGATTTATGTAATTATAAAGAAACAAGACAGTCTATGGGTAGCATTTAGATTAGCTTCACAAGTCTTTGTTTTGGCTGACTCATTATTTCTTCTGCTCTGTTCTGTAGAGGACAATATTCTGAATATTCCTCAGCTACTTCTTTGTAGCCCTGTTTACAAGAAAACACTGCACAAACCTTGGTTAACTCAAATGCTAGATTCTCTGTGGATGTGGTATCTTTTTGTAAGCCAAGTCTCTTAAGAGTGTTAATTTTAAGCAATACTGCTCTTGGAAGTACTCTGAGACAGTTACTGAAATAGAGCTGAACTTAGTTATGTTTCCTCAGTACTTTCCTATACAAAACTTAATCAGTTCAAGTAAAGATGGTTTGGAACCTTCACCATATGAAGTTGCAGATAATGCAATACTTTAAGTGCAAGCAAGCTTCTGTGGAACTCTGCAAGGTTCTTCTTCTTAGTACCAGTGAGGTGTGAAGATAGACTTGCGATTTTCACATCATATTTTTCAAGGAACTTATTAAAACAGACTGTTATGTACTAGAGCTGATCATTAATGTAAACAGCTCCATTGAGATGAATGGGGAAGACACCTTTTCATGAGGTAACTCTTCAGTCTTTTTCAGGCTATTTGCAGCACTACCTATATCAATTTTGCATCCAGAAAAATTATTTTCACAGTCATGGGGTCTAGCAAAATTGTTGACTTCTTCCATTGCCTAAGTTACAGATCCAGTACTTCAAAGACTGAAACTTGACCAGAATCAACAACAAAAAGGTATTTTTAGTTTTTTAGTTAGTTGAATCACAGAATGGTTTAGGTTGGAAAGGACGCCAAGGTCATCTAGTTCTAACTCCCTGCCATGGGCAGGGACACCACATACTAAACATGTAGACCAAGGTTTTGTCCAACCTGGCCTTGAACACTGCCAGGGATGGAGCATTTGCCACTTCTTTGGGCAGCCTGTGCCACTGCCTCACTACGCACACAGGAAAGAACTTCCTTAGATCTAACTTGAACTTCCCCTGTTTAAGTTTAAACCCATCACCCCTTGTCCTGTTGCTAGAGTCCCTGATGAAGTGTCCCTCTCCAGCACCATTGTAGGCTCCCTTGAGATATTGGAAGGCTACTCTGAGGTCTGATGGGGTCTATGAGGTCAGTTCTTGTTCTCATTAAATTGTTTTCGAAAGGCAGCAAGTGCAATGAACTTTTAACTTACTAGTTTTAGTCATACTTTGACAATGAGTGGATTTTCTACCAGATATTTAAAACACTGGTAAACTTTCAGATCCTAAAGGGGAAACCAAAATAGAATATAAACCTGCTTTATTTTCTATATAGCAGCAAGTGGTCTGTTTGTTCATTTATATTATTTACTATCAAATTTGATTATTTATTACCAAGTAGCTATCTCTGTATCTTGAAAAATAAACTCCTGATGAGGAGGTCAAGTGGAAGGAACCCCAGTAAATTCTGTCTTCAATGCAATACTATTTTATGGGTTGGTAGTCAACTGTTTGTATGAATTCACAGCATCTGATTGAAAAATGCTTTACATCTGGTCACATTTTGACTTAACATGTCAAACTATGCAGATAATTTGTTCACATAATTTAATTTTTTGTTCAGTAGCTAAGCTGAAAAATAACTTAATTATATAGTTTTAGGTTTTCCCAGCATAGAAGGTTTTCATTTGTCATGTCAGGGTGAATGAGCCATTCAGACAGGCTAAATTTTGGACTTTTTTTTTTCTGCAAAACCAGTGGATTTTTTTACACAAATGTCTAAATTCATGAAGACTTGAAACAGACTGAGAACTAATGGTTGTGCTGATGACATATCTATCACCTGCCCAGAAAATGGTATTTAGAGAGCTCAGCTGACAGGAAAAATATGATTTAGCCTTCTACCTCTTAAAGTGTTTTTATATGAGTGTCCTCCTTCTAGAAATGCTTTGCACAATATGCTGTAGCTTCTCAAGTTGATGGATAGTTTGAATTCATCTGAAACGTAATTACTCTAAATGTTTTAAACAATATTGATAATTTTGAATAATTAAGTTATTAACAGTTGCTAAGTATACTTCTAAGAAGTTTCAAATCAAAAGAAATTGTGTTTCACAAGTTATAACTGGCTATGTCTGTATTATTTCTAACATTAGTTTAAACATGTAAAACTTCTTCCAAACCAAGATTACTTTTTAAATTAAAATTTTGGCCATAACTAAACAAAGATTTAAATGAATACTTTTACCTAGAGCAAATAACTCTGATATGTTCACATACCTAACGTGCTTCTCTAAATGTTTGAAATAAAGTATACATGTTATAAAATGACAACAAATGTATCTGGGCTGCTGGAAAAACTAGAGCAGAGGGTAAAGTGAAAGTATGACTCTTGTGAACATTAAGGTCTCATAGTTTTATTTAATTGTACACTGTGGAATGGGTGAGACATGTACAGGCTGTATACATTTTAAAGTAGAAAAATTGAGGAGACTTCAAACAGCTTTCTGAATGTGAAACAGAATTTGCAGGTTGTATATATATCATCATAGAATCCTAGATTGATTTGGGTTGGAAGGGACCTTAAAGCTCATGCAATTCCAAACCCCTGCCACAGGCAGGGACACCTTCCATTATACCAGTTTGCTCCAAGGCCCATCCAACCTGATGTTGGATTGCATATGCCTTAAAAAAGTAGCTAAGCCTAATCCCTCAATTTAGTTAAAAATGCCTTGGATGTACTTAGAGAAGATACATTTTTAAGGATGTTCCGGAACCTAGCAATATGAACTAATTAAATATACAGCAGAGGTTTCTGATCCTAAACCACATTCCAGCTTATCTTGTGCGCAAACCATGTAAAAGCAGGCCCTAGGACTGCCAAGTATCCATTTCATTGAAATTGCTGCTTTTGAAAATAACTCCTTTCTTTATTAGATCACTACCTATGGGAAAAAAAAAATTGATTTGAAACAGATGTGAGAAATTAAGCTGAGTATGTTAAACCAGTACCCCTCTTATACTTAACATGCAATTGTCAAAGTGGTTGGTTTTTATGCCTGAAGTTCTGTGTTATTACTCTCTGAAGCAAACAATACGCCTGTAGTGGATATTTCCTGAATTATGAGTATTCTTTGGTGTCTAGAGTTCACTGTCTACATACAATCATTCAACCTATTTCGATTTTTCATCTTTTTTTCCCCACAAATTAGGTTTTTGTGAATTTGGAATGAGCTATGCCATCAAATTCAAATAAGATTGCATGGATCGATTTTGATGTAAGTTGGGAAGGCATAATTGCAGCTGTGGAAATTACCTTTGTGATGGTCAAATACACTCCACAAAGGTACACTTATGCACATGGAGCAGATCATGTGCCAAAAGGGAATACACTGCATCTGACTATAGTTTTAAAAGCTGTTTAGGTACCCAAGGCAGCATTTAGGAATCTAATTTTTCATGGAAAGCAGCATGTCAGCTGTTAACATGTCATTTAAAAGGCTGTACAAATCTTCTTGAGCACCTTGTGTCAAATTCTTCTCAGGATTAGGTCTAAATGAAGTGAAATGCATGGTAGCCTGGGTGTTAGAAGAAAGCAGTAAGTTAAATACAAGTGGTCTAAGTTTAACTTGCCTGTAGGCCTTATGCTAGGGATATGTAGCTGTTATTTGTGTAGCAGAAAATGCTGGGGCACATAAAGTGGTTAGCTAAGGGGCAGAAACTATAATGTGTCATAAGATTAGCATCTCTAATGAGTCCATGATCTTTACAGTTTGTGGAGGCATGAATTTTAGTTTCTGGCCTACGTCTGTGAAGGCGTTTCATAGCTTTCCTCTGGCTGTAGGATCCAAAGTTTATTTATGTGTGTCCCTCTTATTTCAGGGAGAAAGCTTAAATGTCTGTCGGGTGTTATTTTTGTACTGAAGAAAGAGTAATGCTGTTCAAAAAGCAGTGCAAAAATTCTGTCTCTAATCAATGCTGAGCTTATGTAAATCCATGACTTCCCATGTATTTGAGATTTTGGAAAGAATATTTTTTAATATCCTGGAGTATGCAGTCCAACATAAATTTGCTGAATGCCACTTAGTAACTGGCAAATAATGTAAATTTAGGAAATCTGTTTGCGATATTAAGGGCAGAAAGTCTGAGGAGATTCAGACAAAACTGTGTGTGCAGGAAACCATTAGAGAGTCAACAGGAAAAATCCAACAGTCCTCATTTAACTCCTGATTGGAACATTTTCTTCAAAGATCATCTGCCTCCATTACTCTAGTTTACCAGAAAAAAAATAAATAGAAGAACTTGTGTCTGACTGTACTTGACCTGCTGTCATTACAGTATCTATACCCAAGCATAGTTCCTTATGTAATAATGCAGATTACAATGAAGTGAGACAGTGCAAAAAGAAAACAGAATAAAGAGTTAGTGTGGAATTGTCTGAAGATTTAGAATTGGGTAACATCTATACAGAGTTACTTTCATGGCTCCTGAAGAAATTGGAACAACGCAGTTGTACCGAGCCCTGCAGATCATTGAAAGTTGGTTACCACTAGAAAATAGAATGTATATTGTAGAACTACGAGTTACATTACAGAAAAAAAAATGTTAGTCATTTGACAAAACCAGGTGCTTCTATGAAGTCATTTACTCTTTAGAAGAATTAACATTTTTGTGAGAACATTTAATGATGTATTTCTTTAGGAGAATAAAAAGTCTGAAGGTGATATTACAGTGAATTTTGTAGAATCATAAAATGCTTTGGGTTTGAAGGAACCTTCAGAAGTCATCTAGTGAAACCCCTGCCACAGGCAGGGACACCTTCCACTAGACCAGGTTGCTCTAAGACTGCCCAGCCTGACCTTGAGCATTGCCAGGGATGGACAGCTTTAATGAGGTACTGTTCAGGGACAGCAATCCAGAAATTTTGTGTAAATGGGTAGATCTTTTGTGGCCAGCACCAGCTTTAAGGTAATTTTTAGGTTTCAGTTATTAACATAAAGAATTGTATCTTGGACTTCATACATGGACTTCATGGACTTCAGAATTTGCAGTTCAACTGAGTTAGCTGCAAAGTATTTTGGATTTTTTTTTCCAGGAGCTTCTGTAACTGAGTACTTCTAAGAATGAAAACCTAGCACAAAGGAACATAGGAAGCAAAACCAGACTGTTCTGGTTAACTGTAGATGTTTGGTAATGATGAATTAAAAGCTGGTGATGCTGGCATGCTTTAATGAAATGTTACATTAAGAGCTAAAGTATCACAAAATACCTTTATGTTTTGGTCTGTTAGTTTATCTTAAAGGAAATGGTTGCATGGATCATTATAATAGTTTTACAAGTGGATTCGGAGAAAACTCCAGGAACAAACTCGCCGACAAAGTTTTCAAGTTGACAAGCAGGTATTCTTTATTCCGGCGCCGAGAGACACGGGGGATAGCTCCACCTAGCGTGTGTTTCCCTTATTGCTACACAAGCCATCCTTATATAGCCCTTGGACATACATACATATTCATGAGGTTACGTATGGATTACATCATTTTCCAGAAAGCTCCCCGCATGCATGCATAATTGTGGTGGTGGTCTCTGAGGGTCGTTTACTTCTTCCAACGATCTTGGCAGCCTCTGAAGCATGTGCAGTAGCTGTTTACACCAGTTTAGTTGGTTTGTTAGCACCAGAGACATAATAGTCCCCTTGTGCTCCTACTTATCAGTTAGTTTACCCATAGCCCATCCTGGACACCTGCTATTCCCAGATACTCCCTATCCCTGCGTCCTGTTTTTCTAGACTGTTTTTCTTAAAACTACCTCAACTAGAACGATTTATCTTATGCCAGTATGTTCTCTATCTGTACTCTATTTTTTCTTCTATGTACTAAGCACCTCAACTTTCCACTGCTACTGCTACAAAGCCATCGAACTTAACATTACTTACAACTAATTTTAAAGGTTTATATATTCCATTTTGTGATTTTATGTTCCCCTTGTTTCAAAGTCAAATGTAATTTAATATTAAATTAATATTATGCTATTATTAACATTGATAGATGGCAGTATCTCCTGCTAATGCTTTAAAAATTATTTCATATATTGCAAAAATGGATGGACCTTAGATATGGTACCTATTTAAAAGACTGTGAAGTTTTTAGTTACTGCTCAGTAATGTTTACTCTGACCAAGGACTTTCTGAGTCTCATGCTCTGCCAGGGAGGAGAGGCAGCTGGGAGGAAGCAGAGACAGGACACCTGACCCAAACTAGCCAAAGGGGTATTCCATATTACAGCATGTCATGCCCAGGATGTAAACTGAGAGTTACCTGGAAGGGCCGGTTCACTGCTCAGTCTGGCTGGGTATTGGTTGGTGGGTGGTACTGTATTCTCTTCCCTTGTTATTTCCCTTATTATTGGTGGTAGCAGCAGTGGTTTGTTATACCTTAGTTACTGGACTGTTCTTATCTCAACTCATGTGAGTTACATTCTTTCAATTCTCCTCCCCCACTCTCCAGGAGCAGGGGGAGGAAGGGGTGGAGTGGACTGTGCGGCTGACTTGCCAACAGGGATTAAACCACAACATTTGGTCAAGGTGCATGTACCTCAGTATAAACTTCTATCATGTTACATACCAGTGACATTGATTCACAAGTACAGTTCTTAAAATAGGAAGCATTTGTCAAACTGAATGTAGGAATAATATCCATTTGCAAGAGGTGAGGCAATGTTAGAAAAGATGAGTGTAATTACTTACACTTGATTTGACCAAGCTGTGAAAAGCAACACATGCTGCCTCATAAAGTGATGAGATTTTTACTTAAAAGTGGTGTCTGTTGTGTTAGTAACCATCTAATTCTCTCTTCTTCATGCCATGAACAGGTACAAGAGTAACTCAAGCTAGTGATGCAATGTTTGGTATGCATTGTATGGTAGGGTCAGCTCTTGTGTACATCATTTAGCCTGATATTTGGCTCAGATTATTGGCATAGTTCGATAGGTTGGACTTAAAGCTCTGGAATTCCTCTGCCACTTTTAATTGTATTGTTTTGAGTAGTTTCTCTGTTAACAGACAAGAGGGAAAAGTAGCTGATTCCTTGTGACTTAAGTTAGATAGGAGAATGGCAGGCTTTTTTTAATTAAGTAGGAATAAATGTGTCCATGTATTTCAGCCCTCTACTCTCCTACCCTAAATTAGGAAAAGAAGGAATTGTTCAGGGCCACACTGACTTAACCATGGCATGTGACAAAATGTTCCTCTGGTATGGTGAGACGTAGCTAAAAGCAAATCTGCCAAAACCACAAGTAAGGTAAATGGAATAAAGTAATAAAAATAATTGAAAAGCTGATGCAGGAAGAAAATGTGGTTCACGAATAATTATTTGAAAGCAAAATTGCCAGGGCTTATTCTGTGAGGTAAAAACCAGTTATGCATTCAATGACAGCTGAAAATTAAAAGAAAGTTAAGTATTGCAAATCAATAACAATAAAAAGTGCACTAAGCTAATGGATCCCTTGTTTCAAATTGAAAGTGACAAGTTTGAATTCCAGAGTAAACATTTAGTGATGGCCCTTTTCATTACCACACACAGCAGCACTGCCATTTCAGCTTCCCCAGCTGTACACACTGGGCTATGTGCTGCTTTCATCTATTTGCCATGCCTTTCAGGGAGGGGGAAGTGGGAATTCATTAATGAAAAACACCCCAGTGATTTGGAAGATAGATTTTCATGTCACCAGCTGATCCCTGAGGCTCAGCATCCACATGTTGATCAAAAAGTTAAGTAAAATCTGAGAAGATATTTTCCATGTTGCTCTTTCAAAAGGGACCTTGCTGAGTAATTGATTTAATGGATATGTCTGTTTACAGGACTTCTGTATTTGCTGGTAGTGAAGAAATAGCTCAATGATTCCGAAATTTCCTTGTAGTGAAGAAATAGCTCAGTGATTTTCTTAGTTCTGTGTCTTGCTTTTAGCTGTATGCTATTCCTGTAATCACAAAATCATAGACTGGTTTGGGTTGAAAAATATCTTAAGATCATCCAGTTTGAACCCCCAGCCATAGGCAGGGACATCTTCCACTATACCAGATTGTTTTGAAGCCTGTCCAGCCTGGCCTTTAACACTGCCAGGGATGGGGCAGACACAGCTTCTCTGGGCTACCTGTGCAGCGCTCCACCACTCTCACAAGGAAGAACTACTTCCTTATGTCTAACCTGAACTTTCTCTGTTTAAGTTTAAACCCATCACCCCTTGTCCTGTCACTGCATTCCCCCACTGCTGTTTGATGTGTAGGAGTTGAAATAATTTAACTGGTTGGAATATGCAAGATAAAATAGCACGAGCTTATATACCATGGGAATATCCTGCAGGAAGAGGTTCTTTCATTTCCCTCCCACTTCTCTTTTTTTCCTTAAATGTTACAATCATCTTTCCTGTAAGACACTTCTGATACTTTTTCATTTAAATTACTTTTAAAATATCTTGTTCAGGGAAAAAAGAAGTACCCTATCCATACCGGTCTGTTCATGCATATGTGTTGAGACAGCAACAGAGTTGTATGAATAATGAGGTGGTTTCTCAGAATAAATACCAGGATGACTCAACCAAAAATTGTGCAAGGGTTCCTGTTTACAAGAAGGAAAAAATAAAAGAAATCAAAACCCCCAGCCCTAAGCCCCCATTAAACAAGGAATCAAATCTTATGGCCAAGACAGCTATTTACTGGGTCTTAAAAAAAACCCAAACAAACAAACAAAAAAACAAAAACACAAAAAAATAAACAAAAAAAACCAACAACAAAAAAGGCAAACAAGTGATTCGGAGAAAACTCCAGGAACAAACTTGCCAACAAAGTTTTCAAGCTGACAAGCAGGTATTCTTTATTGCGGCGCCGGGAGACACGGGGGATAACTCCTCCTAACGTGTGTCTCTCTATTACTACACAAGCCATCCTTATATAGTCCCTGGGCATACATACATATTCATGAGGCTACGTATGGATTACATCATTTTCCAGAAAGCTCCCCGCATGCGTACAGAACTGTGGTGGTGGTCTCTGAGGGTCGTTTACTTCTTCCAACAATCTTCATCACTTCTGGCAGCCTTTGAAGCACGCGCAGTAGATGCTCATACCAGTTTAATTGGTTCACTAGCACCAGAGACATAATAATCCCCCTATCCTCCTACTTATCAGTTAGTTTACCCACAGCCTATCCTGGACACCTGCTATTCCCAGATACTCCTTATCCCTGTGTCCTGTTTTTCTAGACTGTTTTTCTTAAGACCACATCAACTATAACGATTTATCTTGTGCCAGTATGTTCTCTAGCTGTACTCTATTTTTTCTATGTATTATGCACCTCAGTAATTTCCCACTGCTACTGTTACAAAGCCATTGAACTTAACATTGCTTAAAACTAATTCTAAAGGTTTATAAATTCCATTTTGTGATTTTCTGTTCCCCTTGTTTCAATTCCCCCCTTTTTCTGTCCTTTTGCAAATTCTTTTGCAACATCTTATATATTACCATTACCATCCAAAGTCCTTTGAAATAATTTCCCATTTCTACTTGGTGCCTGATTTCCTTTTCCAATCTTCATAATTTATCATAGATAGTTTACAACACCAGAGGGAACATTGTATCATACCACAAGTAAACAATATTAAAATAATTAACATCCATATTCTTGCAGTCAGTTGCCTCAACCAGGAGAGATTAGGTAACCATGTAGTTTTTCCATATTTCTTCGAAACCATAGGAGGTGTCATCCATGGCCGTCCCATGAAATATCTTAGTTTGTTTCCAAATTTCCTCTAGATATGTTTCAATTCTGCCACTTTGGTCTATGTAGGAACAACAGCTTTCATTGATTATGGAACAAACTCCTCCTTCTGATGCCAATAACATGTCTGGAGCCATTCGGTTTTATACCACTTTAGATAGGCTCGTTATGTTTTGTTGTTCTGCCTGCATTATATCAATACCTTTACTTTCCATTTCCTCTATGGTTGCTGAGATATTTACAATTGCTTTCTCTAATTCACTTACTCCCAAAGATGGAATTAGCCCTCTCACAAAACTATGAAATGCAGTGTGCCGTTCAATAATAGGGTTAAACCTTTGCTTAATCCGTTTAACAAAACTTCTAATCCAGGTTCCGGAAGGATACCTGTTGATAATAGTAAAATTGGGTATTATAGCACCTAAGGTGCATGCCCCCTTCCAGTTGGGGTAAAGTTTTATAAGCATTTTCTCCACATAACCAATACCATCCTTTCCCTTTAGGAACGGGCCACCACTGAACTACGATACCATCTATATTAATAGTGTAATTGCAATTTGAATGGTGACCTACATCTGTGGCATTTAAGAAAGTATAGTCTCCTACCCTGGTTCCTGGTGTAATACATCTTTGTGCACAGGTGTAATATTTATTGCCTGGATTAGGATTAACTATTCCAAATTTGAACCTTTCATTTGAATACAAATTGCTAGTGTTCACCCACAGATTTGTCCATGAAACAGTGTTAGGAATTGGAACTCCAATTAATGGCAGTTCCAGGCTTTCTCTTGATTTAGGCAACTGTGCACACACCCGACAGTCACTACGATTAAAACTTCAGTAACATTTTGCATTAATTTCAGGTATAAATTCTGGTCTCAAGCTTATGCACCAGTTATCATATGAGTCCAAATTATCACCGACGCAATTTCATACGTAAGAGTACTGAAGGTTCCATCTGCCACGTCTTCTCTGGTTCTGGTGCTTTCTTTATTCTTGAATAATGTATCCAAGCAGGTTGTTCCTTTATCTTCACTGCTGTAAAGGTGGTCAGTAATATCTGGTACAGTCCACTCAAGTTGTCCTGTAGAGGATCTCCTGAAAAATTCTTAACATAAACCCAGTCTCTAGATCTGAAAGGGTGAATCAGATAATCCAAACCTCTTGCTCTTGTCCCTGCTACTCTCTTATTTATCTCCTCCAATTCTTTTCCCAGATTGACCAAAAACTGTCAGAGATAACCTTCCCCCACTTCCTGCAGACTTTCTCCTTTAACTTGGGACTGTTATGGTCTTCCATATAAAATTACAAACGGGCTAACCTCTTCTTTCCACCGAGGTTTAGTTCGAAATCTTAATAGAGCCAGTGGTAAACCTTGGTGCCAATATAATTTCATTTCCTGACATATTTTCCTAATTTGTTGTTTGATCAGATAGTTTATCTTTTCTACATACCCACTGGCCTGAGGCCTGTATGGAGCATGTACTTGTCAATCAATTTCCAATTTTTGCTAATTTCTCATAACAATTTTGCACTAAACTGTGAAACTCGGTCTGAAGAAATTGCTGCTAATACTCCAAAGCAAGGTATTATCTCATTAAATAATGTTTTAATGAGTTGTCTTGCATCATTTATCCTACAAGGGAATGCTTCTGGCCAGCCAGAAAAAGTATCTGTTAACTCCAACAAATATTGATAACCCCCTTTTCTTGATAATTCAGAAAAATCTATTTGCCGCTGCTGTCCCAGGAAACTTCCTCTTACAATTGTCCCAATTTGATTTCTATTTTCAGTTTTATGCTTATTCTTAAGACATAGCTGACATTGTTTTGTCACTGATTGAACTGTGTTGTATAGATTTCTTCCTACAATTTGTTTGTCTAAATATTTATATAAAGAGTTGCTACCCCAATGAGTTTTATTATGTTCTCCCTGAACTAACTTCCAGAGTTGGTTATAGGAAATTACAATTCGCCCATCAGGTATCTGAACCCAATCCTCTTTATTTTCCTGTCCTTTTAGATCCTCAATCAATTTTTATCCCCTTTTGAATACCTAGGTTTAGATTTTTCAATTATTAGTTTGCCATCACGGATTAAGGACATGATTTGTGATTGTTCAACTGCTCGTTTGGCTTCAGAATTGGCCAAATTATTTCCAATTTCCTGATCAGAGTCACCTTGTTGATGTCCTTTACAGTACATAACAGCTACTTCTTCAGGTAGCTGAACAGCCTCCAGTAATTGTAGAATTTCTGCAGCATGTTTGTTCAAAAGTCCTCATTCTTTTCAGATAGCACCATGTACATAATCAGTCCAAATATTTATCCTTTTGTCTTTAGCCAATTCCAGGGCTCTCATTAATGCTATTTTTTTCTGCCTTCTGGGCAGAAGTGTTCGAGGGTAAAGGTTTAGCCCCTGTTACCTGTGAAGTGGTGGTAATGGCATATCCTGCCTTTCGTTTACCATTCTTCATGAAGCTACTACCATCAGTAAACCAAGAATCAGCATCTTCCAGAGGTTTTTCTTTCAAGTCTGGTCGGCTCAAATATACAGTCTCTATGGTGGCCAAGCAGTCTTGTGTTAGTGGTTCTGTCGATTGTTCCTGCAAAAGGATGCTGGATTGACAACGTTAGTGACCACACTTTCTATATCATCTTGTTCCACAAGGGTGGCCTGGTATTTAAAAAAACATGAAGGAGATAACCAGTGGGCTACTTTCTGTTCCAGGACTGCTGATACAACACGGGACATTAGCACAGTAATTTTTGTCCCAAGGTGAATTTGCGAGCTTCTTCAATATTCATGACAACTGCTGCCACAGCCCTTAGGCACCTGGGCCATCCTTTGCTTGCTTCATCCAGCTGTTTTGAAAAACGTCACTGCCCTTCTGTAGGGTCCTAGATTTCGAGCAAGGACCCCCAAAGCTATTCCCTGTTCTTCATAGGAATATAGCCAAAAGGATTTAGTTACATCCAGAAGTCACAGAGCTGCAGCTCTCATTAGCTCTGTTTTTAAATTTCTAAAATCCCCCTCTGCTGAATTAGTTCATTCTAAAGAGGGAGGATTTCCCTTCAACAGTTCATATGGTGGTCTTACCAGAACACCGTAATCATGGATCCAAAGTCTGCACCATCCAGTCATTCCCAGTAATGTCCGGAGCTCCTTGCCAGTTGATGGTTGTGGAGTCTGACAGATGGCTTCTTTTCTAGAAGCTTCAAGTTCTCTCTGTCCTCCTGTTATTTCATATCCTAGGTAGGAAACTAGGGTTTGGATTAGTTGGGCCTTTTGCCTGGATACCCAATAACCATTCAGTCCCAGAAAAGTTAATAATTCCACTGTCCACTGGATACATTCTTCCTTTATTTCTGTAGCAATTAATAGGTCATCCACATATTGTAACAGAGTCCCCATCTGAGCAGGTGGCTTCCATGATCCTAGTTCTCGTGCTGATTTCCAGAAATTGCTGGACTGTTTTAAATCCTTTAGGTAATACTGTCTAAGTTAACTGAGTTTCCCTTCCTGTGTCAGTATTTTCCCATTTAAAAGCAAATAAATTTTGGCTTTCTTTGGCCAATGGTAAGCAAAAGAAAGCATCCTTTAAATCCAAGATGGCAAAACATTCCTGATTATTATTCAATTTAGTCAATAATTAATACAAATTAGCTACTACTGGACAAACATCCTCTGCAGTTTTGTTGACTGCTTTGAGATCTTGAATCAATCTACAACTTTTATCATCCTATTTCTTTACTGTCCAGAATATTATATTCCAATTCACATTCAATTAATAATGTATATTTTAAAATTTATCAATGACTTTTTTTTTAATTCCCTTTGATCTTCTAATTTTCAGGGATATTGTTTTATTCTAATTGGGCAGGCCCCCCTTTTTATTTCCACTTTAACAGGCAAAGCATTTTTCACCTTACCTGGAATTTCAGATGCCCATACTCCCAGATATACCTGATTAAGGATTTCTTCTATTTCAGGGAGGTTCTCGTGTTTGCTTTTCTGTTGAATTAAAGATAAACTCAAAACTGCAATTAACTGTTTGATTTTAACTCTAAATTCCATTCTGCCTTCTTTAAATGTTGCTTCTCACCCTAAGAAATATTTTAGAGAATTTGGCATGCATAAAAATTTATGCATTCCTATTTTTTCCCAATTTGTACTTTAAGGGTTTCAGAAAGAATGCCTCGGGTTGTTTGTGAGTTGTTTTTTTTTCTCTGTTTTTCTTGGTGGCCAGTAGCTCCCACATCTGTAACAAATTCCTTTCTCTCAGATTTAACACCAAATAAGTTGCTCCTCTATCCACTAAAATTCCACTTTATTTCCTTTAGTTTCTACTTTTAATTTAACCAGTGGATCTGCTAGGGTAGATTCCCCAGGTCCCTGTCAGTCTGGTTCCAATTCAGTCACTGGAGCCACACCATGGCACTACCCCCCCCAAGGGCAGTCTCGCTTCCAGCGTCCGAACTCTCCCCCCGCAGTTTCAAATCAACCACCGCAGCCGTGGCTATAGCACGACCCAGCTTTTTCTTTTCTACTCGTTCCCAATTCCTATACACTCTCCATGCTTCCTCCTGTCCACATTTATTCAACAACCCCTCAGTCCCGTCCGTGCACATATCTGTTCCCACTTGTTTGCCTACCCCAGCACCCAGCATCCCACGCTCAAACACAGGAGCTGCGCGAGCTCCCCTCCTTTTGCCCTTGGTTTTCCTTTTTTTTTTCCTTACAGTTGCTCACCCTGCTCTGCAGGGGCTGCAGATGCCTCTGCAACAGCACTGATGGTTTAACCCTTTCTGAACTCGGAAAGTGCATCTGCTGCTTGGTGCCAGTGACAGTGATCTCTCGCTCCTTATGAATATCAGAGAGATGCAGAGGGTGCTCCTCTCGGAGGTACCTGTGATAGATAATTTTACAGCCTATCTTCCTGATTACTGTTTTTTAACTTTAAACATCTTTCCCCAGTATCACAGGCTGAACAACATCTCTCCATCTTAACTTTCAGTTTTTCCCTGTCCTTTTCCAAAACCAAAATTAAGGGATCTGGTGGAGCCATATTAATTTTGCATTGCGTCTGTCACTCCACGTGGTCTCTTAAAGTGAAGAACATATCGGCATACATTACTTCATGCCATTTTCCTTGCAGCCTCAAAACAACATTAATTGTAACAATGTATTATAGTTCAGGCTCCATTTTTAGACCATTTTTCCTGATCTTCCAAAGTATACAAAAGCCACCATCGGTTACAAAATTTTTCAAAACAGCTGGACAACATTTTCTTATTTACTGAGCCCCCAGGAGACCCTCCCAGTTCTTTCCAGTGTGCCAAAATGCACCCTAAAGGACTCTTTTGCATGATCTCTTCACTCTGCTGATTTTCCATTATTAATCTCTCACTCACACACACACGGGATCCCACAGACACACTCCACACAGTTACAACACTTGAAAAAGACAGAGACTAAAATTCTATCAAACAAACCACAGTTAATAACACAGTTATAATATCCTGTCACCAATACCAAAATCACAAGACCAAAATCCTTAATGTCACAAGCCACAACAAGATCCAAAACCATTTCCACGAGACACCCCCTGCATCTTGCAGGACCCAAACCACAAGAAGCCCCCTGCTTCTTGAGGGTGTATGCCAGTAAAATCCAAAACCTTTTCTACAAGACTCCCACTGCGTCTTGTACAACCCAAACCACAAGAAGCCCCCTGCTTCTTGTGGGTGTATACCAAACGGACGCTAGCAGCCGGGTATACGCCTTTACCTACGAGATTTCTTATCTCGATTTACGGAAGGCTTCCAAACCTTGCGTACGCATACCAAACCAACCCAATTACCAATGCAGTCTTTATGCAAGATGCCCCCTGCACCTTACAGACTATAGAAAAGAAAAGAATACCTTTTACGAAGATGGTCCTTGTCTGCTCCCGCAGTGATCCGAATGAGTCGAGGGGTCCCTCCGGGAAAGACTCCCGAGGGCCCTAGGGAGCCCTGTCCTCAGCGGGTCCTGCAGCCGAGCAGAGAGGGTCCCATCTGGGGTGCCAAATTGATTCGGAGAAAACTCCAGGAACAAACTTGCCAACAAAGTTTTCAAGCTGACAAGCAGGTATTCTTTATTGCGGCGCCGGGAGACACGGGGGATAACTCCTCCTAACGTGTGTCTCTCTATTACTACACAAGCCATCCTTATATAGTCCCTGGGCATACATACATATTCATGAGGCTACGTATGGATTACATCATTTTCCAGAAAGCTCCCCGCATGCGTACAGAACTGTGGTGGTGGTCTCTGAGGGTCGTTTACTTCTTCCAACAATCTTCATCACTTCTGGCAGCCTTTGAAGCACGCGCAGTAGATGCTCATACCAGTTTAATTGGTTCACTAGCACCAGAGACATAATAATCCCCCTATCCTCCTACTTATCAGTTAGTTTACCCACAGCCTATCCTGGACACCTGCTATTCCCAGATACTCCTTATCCCTGTGTCCTGTTTTTCTAGACTGTTTTTCTTAAGACCACATCAACTATAACGATTTATCTTGTGCCAGTATGTTCTCTAGCTGTACTCTATTTTTTCTATGTATTATGCACCTCAGTAATTTCCCACTGCTACTGTTACAAAGCCATTGAACTTAACATTGCTTAAAACTAATTCTAAAGGTTTATAAATTCCATTTTGTGATTTTCTGTTCCCCTTGTTTCACAAGCTTAGTTAAACTCAGTTTAAGCCGTGTAACATCAGAGACAATAGCCTTGTATCTGCAAGGACTGAGGCATTCCCTCGTAGTTTGAGATCCAGATACTGTTTACATTTTTTGGGTTTCTTTTAGTATCAGTTTTTAGAATGAACCCCTAAATGTTATGCTTAAAAGTGCTTTAGGTATGTCACCTCCCTTTTAATGTTTTACTTTATGAGATAATGGGTACTTCTTAAAGCTGCTGGAAATAATTCTTGCTCATTTATTGAAGTGATTTTTACTCTTGGCTGATGTATTTTTACTTGTCTTTAAAAAAGTATTTTAATTACTTTTTATTTTTGAGTGTGGCTTAAAGTCTTGTTTCATTGCACTTAGTTGAAATGTAACAATATATAGTCATAATGTGGACCTGGTTTGATAAAATTTTTGCATATCAAACATTAGGACAAGTACAGTGCTTCACCTTGAAGGATGAGACTTACTCTCACAATGTCTAATATGCTACAATTATTTATTTTAAGTAGAGAAACTCTACTAGCAGGGATTGTTGCTTACTAGCTGGCTATATCCCTCATGCATTTAAATGCTATGCAAGCACATGTGTAATGCCAAAAGAGTTTTGAAGGAAAAAAAATATATGTAAAATAGTATTTAACAGTAGGGGATATGTTCTCACCTGGTTGATGTGCTTGCCTTATGTGTTAGAGGTCATCTCTAATGGCTGGTAGCACAGATTTCTCCATTGTGTGTAAATCCTTCCATTTAAATAAGCAGTATCTGCAAAATTGCTTTTGCTTTGTTTTGTTCCAGTTTGCTGTAACTCCTTTCTAGGCCTTTTTGGTTTTGGTAATGACCTCTTACTGTTTGCAGAGAAACAGCCTTTTGAGGAAAGTGAGAAGTCTTATTTTGCTTTGGTTTTTTCTATTATTGCTTCAGAGACATTCATTAATAGTGAATATGAATATAGAAAGGTGATTCCAATAAATACTATCTATTAGGTTAGTTATTAACCAATATTAATAATTAATTTACTTAGGGAAAAATTTTAATTACTATTTTTAGATCATAACAATGAAAATGAATATGTAAGTAATAATTTAATTGTAAAATCTAATCCATTTAATTGTTTTGCCGTGTGTATGATTATATGGTTTATAATGGTCAACCAAAATTATTACTAGATTTTAAGGACTGGTGGATGATGGTTAAGATGATGATCAAGAGATATTCAAAGCAATAGATACTCAAGGCCAGGCTGGATGGAGCTTGGAGCAACCTGATCTAGTGGAAGGTGTCACTGCCCATTGCAGGGGGTTGAAACTGGTTGAGCTTTGGAGGTCCCTTCCAACCTAAACCATTATGATCTTACGTTTAAGATGTTTCTGCTTTAAGCTGTGTTTTTAACAAATCTCTGTCCTCCCATCTCTTGGATCGTGGCACAAATTATTCAATTAGCCTCAAAATCAGTTTAATGTAGTTTGTGTGGGTTTGAGTTAAAATACACTATAGTGCATTTGAATAGTGTGTCCAGTTTGCATTGATACAGATAAGGAATATTAGCTCCACCTTGCCTCTGTTGTGAGGCAGAAATCTGTAATGAGATGGTTGTTACAGTGGAAAATGGAAACAAAAACAACCATAGAGGCCTTTGCAGTTGTTTAACCAAAGCCATGGTTCACACTTGATTTAAGAGTGTCAAAAAGTCTAGGTTCATACTTAGGTACAGGAACATGTTTAGATAATTATATATATACATATCTAGGAAATTATTTGCACAGTCATGTTTGGATCTTGTGGTGGATATTTGCAGACTGAAATGTCTTTTTCCAATCTAGATAAATTATTACATTATTTTCATTATAAAAGTATGCATTTTCATAAAAACCAGAGGCATTTTACACGTTAAGCTGGTAATAGTGAGGAAAAAAGTGTCACATTCTTCAATACAGTTAAGCATCACTTCTGTCACAAGCAACATTATACCATATGTTTTTCATTAATACTTCAGTTTTCTCTTTTCCATTCATTGGTTTACGTATTGAAACAAAGGGAGTACTTTCTTGCAAATGTCTCTAATTGTATTAATGTTGCAAATTTTATTTAGAATTTATGTTTTGCAACCATTTTAACCTCAAGCAAAGAAGTTGCTGCCCAGCCTAATTTAATTGATGGTACAACTGAAGTGATCAATCCCCAACAATTCTAATGCTTTCATTAACTCAAGTTTGTAATGAGATAAAGGATATCCTTTCCTGCAGATTATTTAATCTGGAAGTTATCTGTCTTTTATCTGTGCTTGCTTTCAAATGAATATTTTTAATTGGATGACAATAATAAGAATCCTTTTTACTTCTGAGTTGTACATATGTGGCTTGTTTTAATTTTTTTTTTTACACTTTCTCCCCAATCCTATGTTTTCTCAAAAATATCTAAATTATCAAGGGATTTGATTTTAACACAAATAATATGAAAGACAACTTGTCAATCTTAGCAGCATCTTGTGGTGAGCTGTGTATGATATAACTATTGAGAGAATTGCAAAGTTCCTTTCATTCAATAACAATGGAATGATATATTTTAGTTACACATTGTCCATTGAAGAAAAGTTACTTTGCTGCTGCCAAAGGTGGTGTTTTTTGGTGTTGGTTGTTTTTTGGTTGGTTTTTTTCTTTGATGCACACTGATTTTATTATTTCTTCATAGGGATCTTTTTTGTTGAGACATTATTAAGCAAGAAATGCAGGTTTGATATCAAAGAAAGTACAGCCTTTGTACACAGTAAGGCTGCCAACTTCCTCAAGTTGTGAGACATGCTGAACTTGTGCTCAGTTATTACTGGATTTGAGTTTTGCTAAAAAGGACTAGCCACTCCATTCAAATTGAGTTCTGGGAAGTATGAAGGGAAAGAGAGAACATGCATGGAAGAGAGGATATAATGTATGCAAAACTATTTCATGGAAAGGGCAATTTAAGCTGAAAAACCAAAGCTTCTAAGAGCTTTATATCTGTTAATGTTACTGAATTATAATCTAATTGTATAAATGGACAACTCATATGCAAGATGATGAAACAGATTTCCAGCTAAGGATTAAAATTGTTAATACAGTTAACCGCTAGTTTATCCTGCTGTTGGCACACAAAGAGCTGGTAATTATTAAAATTATAATAAAAAATGTGTGTTTATATACACAATGAGAAATTTTATGTGAGCTGGAAGTTTGCATTGAAATGAATCTCCACATTGAAAAGAGGGAAGGGAGCAGCATATCATCACTACATTTGTTTAAGTATATTAGTTAATGAAAGAAATGGCACAACTCTGAACCTATGGTATGTCCTTGCTTATTGCAATTCAATTCATTATTACCTCAGAGGAATTGCCTGCTCAGAACTATAGAAAACAGCAAAGAAATAAAATCCTAGTGTGTTTTCTTTCCTTCTATTTAGGAAACCTTTGCCACTCCACTCTAATCTTATGTCGCATGCTATCTATGTTTCTGTCATATTAATGTGGTTATGTTTCTGCTCATTATACCAACTACTACTCCAATACTTTTTCCTGATTATTTATTTCTTTGACTACTATTTTTTAGTGAAATTCCATGTTCTCACCAATCTATTTTACATATATTTTTAACTCCTAAATTTCTGATTGCTATGACAAGTCAATTTTGGAGGCCCCCATCAAGAAGTGACAAATAGAACAAACTTCTGTCTTGGAGAATAGGCAAAAAAGCTGAATAGAATCTCATTTTCTTAAATAGTTTCTCTGGCCAACAAAGTACTGTGAGTCTCAAGGTTAATTCATGAAATTAAAATTAATCCTGGTTGAGTTAAATACTTGTGTTAATTGGAAAGCATCATGTTGCTTTAGCTCACAGAAACATGGTCATGCTGTTTTATTAAAGAACACTTTTGTCCACATTAATGAAAAAGAAGCTTAATCAGGATATTTTATCTTGACCCTGAAAAGCACTGGCCTGCCAAGAAGTCCCAACTATTTTATTGGCTTTTGATAATCTAAGTTCCTGTCAAGATTAAGCTTTTTTTTTGGTGGTAAAATGGCTTTTCTTTAGTCATGTGTATCTAAATCACTCAAATAACTAAATCTTTAGAGTACAGAAATTTCCTTATGGAGCATTTTTGTCCAGTATTGTACCCATAAGAGACAATCTCTTCTTTTGACTGAAGCATGTTAAATATATGTTAGATATGGTAATATAATTATTATTCCTAGAGCAGAATTACAGGAAATAGTTGGAACCTGACAGAAAGGAGCTAGAGTTGCAGTTTCCAACTTCTGAATGCCAAATGATTTATATGGGCTGAAAAAAAATGAATCACTGATTTCAGTAAAACTTCTTTTAGGAAATTTTCAGATCATTCTGCATTGTGTGGGTCTCTGAAAGTACTAAGTTTTAGAATATTTATTTTAGTTGTCATTTCTGTGACATTCAGTCATATAATTGGGAAAGCTGCTGGGTTTTGTTTGTTATATTTAATAAAAGCTGAAACTTCCAGCACAGAAAAGGTTAATTCCTTGAATAGCAGTAAAAATGCTGGTAGTCAGGGTCAATAGAAATTAGCATCAGACAATACAAATGATTAGTGTTTGTTTGTGTGTATTTTTTCATTGTTTGGTGTTTTTTGTTGTTTATCTTTTTCTTTTCTGTGTATTGATTTTAAATGGTGACAGAGAGCCACTTAAATGAATTGGGTGTATATCTGTCATTTGTAGAATTGGTCCAACTCCTGTGAAGATTTTGTTATATCATTAACTTAGATTATAGTTTCAAGTTCGGAAAAAATGGAGATGCTTATTAGTTAGCTGGAGTATCTCAATTATTGTTAGACATATTGAGGGTGGTGAGGCACTGGAACAGTTTGCCCAAAGAAGTGGTAAATGCTCCATCCCTGACAGTTTTCAAGGCCAGGTTGGACAGAGCCTTGGTGACATGGTGTAGCATGAGGCACCCTGGGCAAGGGGTTGGAATTAGATGATCTTAATGTCTTTTCCCACCTAAACCATTCTATGATATTCATAAATCTTGATTAAAGTTTCAGATGAGGTTTCAAAATCCAGAACTCACTGTCTAGTTCTGTCCTGTTCTAGGTGTTGTAAAACTTCAACTGTTTCACCAGCAGCGTTCGATAAGAGTTATCACATTGTTTTCCTAATGTTCACTGTTCTCTGCCAGCCCCTGTCCCAAGATTCTGCTTTCAGAACTGCTTTCAACTGAGCTGATGGCAATGTGGGTGATTTCACAAGAGGAAATTTGGCACAGCATACTTTACTCTCCAGTAGTGATATTTGCTATGCAAAGTTCAAAGGAGCAGGAAGTTATTGTTAAAAAAGGTTGAGATAACACTCTGAAGATGGGAAGGGAACGAAAGCATTAAATGTCATATTTTCTGTTATTTCTTTCCTGAATATGACAGCACTATAAATACTGCCAGTTTGTATGGTACCATATAATATACCTTACAACTGGCCTCCATCTTCTCTTATAAGAAGACATGAATTAAGTATGATTACAGTTGACGGCAATCCATTTCAGTGCCAGGAGACAGCATTGGAATAATGTGCTTCTCCCCAGCCCTTTGTCTTCTGCCCTGTAAAGAGTGATTTTTCTCACAATTTAAAAAGTATTGTACAGAAAAATATTGAAAGCTTTTCTCTTCTGATAGCAGAAGAGAATTACTGACCTTTTAAATAGCCTTTTTGTTTTATCCAAAGAAGTGATTCACATTAGACTTTTCATAATGTCTTTTGTTAGCTTCTGTGGAAGTGAAGAACAGCATGCAGAATATGGATACTCACTTTAAAAAATTGTTATTAAATTGTAAGTTTGAGTAACAGCAACCATTCCACTTTGTTCTCCCTTCTCTGGAGTTTCTCTAGTGTCGTGGTTTAAACCAAGTCCCCCAACTCCCAGAGAGTTAGGAAGGAAAATCCAAAGTATGTAGCCCCCACGGATTGAGATAAGAACGGTTTAATAGCTAAGGTATAACATAAATCACTACTGCCACTACTACTACAAATAATAATGATACAGCAAACAACAAGTGAAGAGAATACAACACCTTAGCAGCCACCGACCCATAACTCACTCCACCCTGCCCGGCCGAGCACTGCGTACTACCTCCTCTATCTTCCCCCCCAGAGCTCCACCCCTCCAGCTCTCTCTCCCAGGTGCATCCTGGGCATCACGTGCTATGGTATGGAATACCTCATTGGCTAGCCTGGGTCAGGTGTCCTGCCTCTCCTTCCTCCTGGCCTCCCCTCCTCCCCGGCAGAGCACGTGCTCAGAAAAAGCCTTGAACAAAAACACCCTCAAAACATGCTCGTTATCAAGCAACTGTTCCCAGCCCAGAAGTCAAAATACAGCACTGCACCAGCTACAAGAAGGAGAAAAAATGACTGCTGCTGCTCAACCCATGACATCTAGTAATTCAAGTCCAAAAGAAAATAAATAAAAGGATAATAGGTAAATGTCATAGTCTTCACATTGTTATTCTCATACATTTATTGTTGCACCGTTGCATTGGTGTTTGCTCAAATACAAAAATGTGTAATATTATAAATATTTATACTCTATCAGCTTAAATTAGTCTAAAAAAAGTCACTAAAATTTTCTTCTAGGATGATCCATTTACTGTAAAAAATAGGGATAAAATTATTATGTGATGATGGATTCAAATGTTTGAGGCATGCCATGGAGCATCTGGTATAATCTCTGAGAAAACAGGAAAAGGTCCACTGGAAATGGCATTACATTCTGTGGATCAGTGTGGATGACTTTTGCTATCCACAAAGAGACTGAAAGCAGGATATCCTTCAATTAAAAGTAGAAAAAAAAAGATTTATTGCCTGAGGCACAAAGGAAGTAGCTAGTACTAGTGATTTACTAGGCTAACCACTAATGCTATATCAGCTTTGAGCCACTTGGTGAGTTCTTCCTTGTCAGCTGCTGCTGCTTTTAGGGACATCACAGGTCATCCTGTTTCAGAGTTGCCATGTTCTAGCTCTCGTTTTCCCCTTCAATTTTTAGACTTCCTTTCATAGCATTGTGTTTTGTTGGTTTTTTTTGGGGGGGGGGGGATTGTTTTTGTTGGTGTTTGTTTGGTTGGTTGGTTTTTGGTTTGTCTTTCCTTTTTCTTTTCTTGAATACTTGAGCTGCTGACAATCCTTTTCTCCTCTGTTTTATGTCTGTCTGCAATTTTACCTTTCATATCTTGCATTACTTTAGGCTATGTATTCTGTCACAGCGTTTTCTTGTAACATAGCAGGTTTCTAAAAGGTCCTAGCCAATATCATGCATCTGTAATTGTTTAGCTTTGGGTGATATGGTTTAGTGTGAGGAGTCCCTGCCCATGGCAGGGGGGTTGGAACTAGATGATCTTGAGGTCCTTTCCAATCCTAACTATTCTATGATTCTATGATTCTAAAAGTAGTGTGGGGTCATAGAGAACTGAACCCCTCCAGAGACAAATAGAGGATTTTTTTTTTCTTTTCCCCTCCGAGGCATTGTAGGAACTGTTCTGCAGCTTGAACCTGAAGTGGTGTTGGTTCCATTGAGTTGATACAAGTGTTACTGCTGAACCAAGGAGGCCTAAAACTTCCTCTTAAATCTCTGCATGCTCATTCCTAGGAGCTTTCAGCAATTATTCTCCTTAACTGCATTTTAAATTAATAATAGTGATTTATTTTGATATGAACTTAATATGTAATGCTTTTCCAAAGAAGATATAATGTGTATCGTTTTAAAAAAGTATAAACATTTCTTTACTTGATCGACTGAGAAACAAGGTGACCTTTTTGTCTTGAGAACTAACCTAATTTATAGATGCAGGATTCCACATTTTTGATTCTTGAAGAGTCAAAGCAGCATGACATAAACTTAGGTTATAGTAAAAATCATAGAATCATAGAATAGTTAGGGTTGGGAAGGACCTTAAGATCACCACCCCTTGCCTCTTGTCCTGTCACTACAGTCGTTAATGAAGAGTCCCTCACCAGCATCCCTGTAGGCCCACTTCAAATACTGGAAGCCTGCTATGAGGTCTCCACGCAGCCTTCTCTTCTCCAGGCTGAACAGCCCCAACTTTCTCAGCCTATCTTCATATGGGAGGTGCATAAAGTCCCCTGATCATCCTCATGGCCCTCCTCTGCACTTGTTCCAAAAGTTCCATGTCTCTTTTATGTTGAGGGCCCCAGAACTGCAGACAATACTCCAAGTGAGGTGTTACAAGAGCGGAGTAGAGGGGCAGGATCACCTCCTTTGACCTGCTGGTCACGCTCCTCTTGATGCAGTCCAGCATACAGTTGGCTTTCTGGGCTGTAAGCACACACTGCTGGCTCATGTTCATTTTCTCATCGACCAACACCCCCACGTCCTTCTCTGCAGGGCGGCTCTGAATTTCCTTTTTGCCCAACCTGTAGCTGTGCCTGGGATTGCTCCGACCCAGGTGCAGGACCTTGCACTTCTGTCATGGGTTCAGCCGTAGCAGTCATTTTTTTCCTTCTTGTAGCTGGTGCAGTGCTGTGTTTTGACTTCTGGGCTGGGAACAGTTGCTTGATAACAAGCATGTTTTGAGGGTGTTTTTGTTCAAGGTTTTTTCTGAGCACGTGCTCTGCCGGGGAGGAGGGGAGTCTGGGAGGAAGGAGAGGCAGGACACCTGACCCAGGCTAGCCAATGAGGTATTCCATACCATAGCACGTGATGCCCAGGATGCACCTGGGAGAGAGAGCTGGAGGGGTGGAGCTCTGAAGGAGAATGGAGGAGGGAGCGCGTGGTGCTCGGCCGGGCAGGGTGGAGTGAGTTATGGGTCGGTGGCTGGTGGGGTGTTGTATTCTTTTCGCTTGTTATTGGCTGTATCATTATTATTTGTTGTAGTAATGGCAGTAGTGATTTTGTGCTGTGCCTTAGCAATTAAACCGTTCTTGTCTCAATCCGTGGGGGCTACATTCTGTGTATTCTCCTTCCTAACTCTCTGGGAGTTGGGGGACTTGGTTTAAACCACGACAACTTGTCATGGTTAAACTTCATGAGGTTGGCATCAGTCCACCTCACAAGCGTGTCAAGGTCTCTCTGGATGGCATTCCTTCCCTCTAGCGTATCAACAGAACAACACACAGCTTGGTCTCATCAGCAAAGTTGCTGAGGGCACACTCAATCCCACTGTCCATGTCACCAACCTTCACAAACAGAGGTTTGCAGTAGCTTTTGACTAGGATGAAACCAAAAGATGCTGGTTTGCCTCTTGCCCTCTGAATTTCCAGAGCACTGTAACAAGTACAGTCGTAAGTTTGCTAAATGGATCAGTCTTTTCCTAGTTTTTCAGTTTCAAATCTATAGATCTCATCCACTGAGTGTTTCTTTAAAATTATATATTTTTTTATGTTTCCTAACTTTGAAATGATACCAGGAACTGAAGGAAGAGATTGAAGAAGACAGAGGATTGAGAGATTGACAGCAGTTTGTAGAAGGATGCAAAATTTTTTCCGTGTTTCATCCAACCATGACCTTCTTGTCTGAGTGTAATTCCATTTCCTCTAATGTGCTGACTCCAATGTGTGTGTATAGAGGAAAAAAAAAGAAAAATGAAATGCTGGAAGCTCTGCTTTTGTAATCCATCCAGAAATATTTCCCCTTAAGCTTGTAAGAAACAGCTGCCAGAACTCCATGAGTCCCTTAACATGGAGCAGTGAGTACTCCTCATGAGCACTGCATTTATAATGTGCTTGGTCAACAGTTTCACAGAGGACTAATCCAAAGATGTACAGAGAAGAAACAAGGTCTTCAGGAACACTGTGTACTTTCTGCCAAAAAAAAGTGAAAATATAAAAATGTCTTTGTTTTATGCTTATTCTCCACTGTTCATTCAGCTGAACATTTCATTGAAACAGTGTATGCTCTGGGTATCTAGAGCATCACTTCTCTTTCTTTTTTTACTATATTGAGAATTCTGCAATTTCTGAGATTAAGTCCTCTGTTATAAGCATACAGCTGGACAAGCCCAATCCCAAAATTTACACCTCAAATGTGTATTTCTAAGAAGTTTAAAGTAATCAAATCTGCTTTTAAAGCAGACAGTAAGAATTACATCGGTATTTATAGTATCTGAATTTTCATTCATACAGAAATGGTTAACTGAATGCAGGAAGAATTAGGGCACAAATTCTTTTGCTTCATAAAAGGAAGCAAAAGTTTTATTAAAAAAAATGCTGCAGACTTAATTGCCTGATGAACGTGATCAAGTTTCATGTGTGTACTGGAAAGAAATGAATGATGGCTTTGTTTTCCAACATCAGTATCTTGTACAAAAAAGAACCCAAAAAACAAAAAAAACAAACCCTAGGGTTAGACATTAGATAATGAATCTCTAAAGAGAACTAAACCTTCCCTGTTAGTGGCATATGTGATTCAGCATGTGCTACTCTTCCTTCTGCTTATTGTTTGTGAATCCAATGTTGGGTCTGTGATAGAAGACTTGAGACCCTAGCCCCTAGATAGCTGTGCTAATTCAGTCAACCATGTAATAACAGTAATGACAGTAATAATTAAGACCATGTTTCAGATGTAACCAGAGCTTCAGTATTCTCTTTAAGTTTCAGTATTGTCTTTGCCCTTATGGCCAAAAGTAGAATTCAGCATCTATGATGTGAGTAACTATGTTGATAACTTTGTCTCATTTGCCCAGCAGGTTTCTTAATTATAATTGGTGATTATTTCTTAGATTTTTTCACCTGAGGATCAGCTGTTCTGCTGCTAACAGTTAATAAACACCACTCCTCCACTCCCCCTGTGGAGCTATAGATAACGGTGTTGCCAATGAGACAGTTCCATGGGTATTTTCAAGTTGGTCATTTTTCAGCTTTACCTTCCTTGCACTGTTTTACCAAGTAATAGTCCCTCCAGCACACGCTTCAGGCTGAAGTCTCAGCTCTTCCTATACTACAAATGCAGTTGGTTTTAATTCCAGATACTGATCTAGTCTGTTAAAAATTATTTCCATCAGTAATGCGTAAGGCACAATGAGCTGTTTCATGTAGTTGGGGAAGAGAAAGTAATAATCTCAGAAGATGGACAAAAGTGCAAGACTACCCAATGGGGAATTCATGCATTTCTGTAGACACTCTTTAAGCACAGTCACAGAGCAGGCACTCAGCTGGGTTCGGCATCTAGTCACAAAAAGAAAGATGTTGCACTGCCAGCTTGCAATTTTGAGGTGCCCTTGAGTAAACTATCTACAAAAGTCTTGAACATTGTCAGTTCTCCTCTGACTTCACCAAGCTATGTATCCACATATAATATTAATTCAAGTGTAGCTTTAAATGCAAACGCACAGAAGAATTAAAGGAGTTAATGATATTCTGTTTGCATGTCCCTTTTAATTTCTGCTTTGAAGTCTACCACTGAAAAGGGGATCTGCTTCTTTTCTTTAGCAGCCAGAAGTGAACAAGACATGGAAGCTTTTCTGCCAGTGTGAGGCAAACGTTACATGTAAACCCATATTGTATGTAGGCATATGAGCATTATAGCAATAGGCTTATATGGACCTCATTGTTACAGGAAAATTGAAAGGATTTTGGTATGAGGTATACAAGTCTAGTTGTCATGGGTTCAGCAGTAGCTCATGCTCTGCCAGGGAGGAGGGAGAGATAGGGCGCCTGGCCTGAGCTAGTCGGGGAGATATTCCATACCACAGCACGTCCTGCTCAGGGAGGTAACTGGAAGCTGGCTGAAAGGGGAGGGGTTAGCTCTCTTCCGGGTTGGGCTCGTTTTGGCGGGTGGCATCGTATTCTCTCTCCTTGTTTATTTCCTCTAACATTGATTTATTAGTGGTAGCAATAGTGATTTGTGTTATACCTTAATTGCTGGACCGATTTTACCTCAATCCATGGGAGTTGTATTTCTCCGGTTCTCCTCCCCATCCCTCTGGGAGTGGGAAGATGGGTGGCGGGGGGGGGAAACAAAGGGGTGTATGGTACTGCGGGAGACTGAGGTGGGGTTTTAAACCACGACAGTACTTTTTTGGTGCCCATCGTGGGGCACAAACTCACGAAATAACAACAAATCTGACAGGATTTATAGTCAATTGTCACAATGCTGATTTATTGGCTCTCACAGTTTTTTCTCTTGATCTCACGGTTTCAGGATTTTACCAATTACTTTTCATATATATTAGCTGTGTTTGTGTTTATCAATCATGGGATTTGGGCTAAGTTTCTTATCTCATTGTTCTTTATGTTAATGACTTGTAATACAATAGAAGCATTCATCATGAAACTGATCTGGTTTATGCTCCCAGTATGGTCACCAACTTTATATTTTGGGAGGTATATAATAGAAGTGCTTAGGAATTTCACATCTTTTTTCTCCTTCTCGGGTGGTCAACCTGTGAAGGAGACATTCTTCTATCCTCCCAGTGTTCTCTCCAGATGGTCTACAACAGCATTTGAAAGTTTTGAAGTTTTTGAATGGCCTTTTAATACTGTTGAGACTTGTATGCTGATTGTGATGGGGATCACCATAGTAGCACGCATACAGAGTGTGTTTTGCTCACAGTTATTTCATCTGATTTCAAGAGTTAAGCGGAGTCAGGCCTGGTCTTGTATTAGGGTTAAACGATGAAATAGGAGGACCAGGAGATCTTCCCAGAGGCTGGGCAGTCATGAGTGGCAGGGTGTATGGGATAGTATGGGCAAGCATCTAGGTCAGTGGGCCCCTCCAGTACTTTGGAATTTTACTCCCAAACAAGTGAAGAATCCGGAAGAATTAGTAAAACACCTAAATGAGGTGTGTTGTCATCCTGGCCATACCAGAGATGGACAAATTACAGCAACGTGCTGGGGCTTGGCCTATGCTTATAGGGCCTTGATCGACATTATACAACACCTTCAAAAGGAAAAAAATGTCCCTGGATCTGAGAGCAACACAGAAGTCAGCACAGCTGTTCGAACTCCAAGTACAGCAGCTACACCATCCCCAGCGGCAAGTACAGTTGCTACCCAAACTTCAGCTGTGACAGACAGTGCAGCTACCCCAGTAACGAGTACAGCGGCTATTCAGCCCTCGACTGTGGCAGACAGTGCAGCTACCCCAGCAACTAGTACAGTTGCTACTCAAACTACAGTGATAATCACTGCATCTGAACTAGAGGACCAATTCGTACCAATATCGGTTGCTCCTTTGTCGGCAGAGTTCAGGCTACAGTTCGCTTTTACTTGGAGGGGTGTCCAGTTCACTTGGAACCGACTGCCCCAGGGGTGGAAACACAGCCCCACCATCTGCCACGGACTGATCCAGACTGCACTGGAACAGGGCCAAGCTCCAGAACACTTGCAATACATCGATGACATTATTGTGTGGGGTGATACAGCAGAAGAAGTTTTTGAGAAAGGGAGGGAAATAATCCAAATCCTGCTGAAAGCCGGTTTTGCCATAAAACGGAGTAAAGTCAAGGGACCTGCATGGGAAATTCAATTTTTGGGAATAAAATGGCAAGATGGATGTAGACATATCCCTACAGAAGTAATCAATAAGATAACAGCAATGTCTCCACCAACTGATAAGAAAGAAACACAAGCTTTCTTGGGTGCTGTGGGGTTCTGGAGAATTCACATTCCAAATTACAGTCCAATCGTAAGCCCTCTCTATCATGTGACCCGGAAAAAGAATGATTTCAGATGGGGTCCTGAGGAACAAAAAGCCTTCGAGCAAATTAAATGCGAGATAGTTCAGGCATTGGCTCTTGGACCAGTCCGGACCGGTCCAGATGTGAAAAATGTACTGTACACTGCAGCTGGGGAGAATAGTCCTACCTGGAGCCTCTGGCAGAAAACTCCAGGGGAGACTCGAGGTTGACCCCTTGGTTTTTGGAGTCGAGGATACAAAGGCTCGGAGGCCAGCTATACCCCAACGGAGAAAGAGATATTGGCAGCTTATGAAGGGGTTCAAGCTGCTTCGGAGGTGATTGGCACTGAAGCACAGCTCCTTTTGGCACCCCGCTTGCCAGTGCTGGGCTGGATGTTCAAAGGCAGGGTCTCCTGTACACATAATGCAACTGATGCTACTTGGAGTAAATGGGCTGCATTAATTACACAACGAGCTCAGATAGGAAATCCCAGTCATCCAGGCATTCTGGAAGTCATCATGGACTGGCCAGAGGGCAAGGATTTTGGAATGTCACCAGAGGAGGAGGTGATGTGTGCCGAAGAGGCACCACCATATAATAAATTGTCAGAAAGTGAAAAGCAGTATGCCTTTTTTACGGATGGGTCCTGCCGTATTGTGGGAAAGCATCGGAGATGGAAGGCAGCTGTATGGAGTCCTCAGCGACAAGTTGCTGAAACTGCTGAAGGAGAGGGTGAATTGAGTCAGTTTGCTGAGGTGAAAGCCATCCAGCTGGCCCTGGACATTGCTGAGCGAGAAAGGTGGCCAGTACTCTACCTTTATACTGACTCATGGATGGTGGCAAATGCCCTGTGGGGGTGGTTGCAGCAATGGAAGCAGAGCAACTGGCAACGCAGAGGTAAACCCATCTAGGCAAGATATCGCTGCCCGGGTGCAGAAGCTGGTGGTGAGGGTACGCCATGTAGACGCCCATATACTTAAGAGTCGGGCCACTGAGGAACACCACAATAACCAACAAGTGGATAAAGCTGCTAAGATTGAAGTAGCTCAGATAGACTTAGATTGGCAACATAAAGGCGAATTATTTTTGGCCCGGTGGGCCCATGACACTTCAGGCCATCAGGGCAGAGAAGCAACGTACAAATGGGCTCGTGATCGAGGGGTGGACTTAACAATGGACACTATCGCCCAGGTTATTCATGAGTGTGAGACATGTGCTGCAATTAAACAAGCTAAACGGTTAGAACCTCTTTGGTCGGGAGGACGATGGCTGAAGTATAAATATGGGGAGGCCTGGCAAATTGACTATATCACACTCCCACCAACCCGCCAAGGCAAGCGCTATGTGCTTACCATGGTGGAAACAACCACAGGATGGCTGGAAGCATATGCTGTGCCCCACGCCACTGCCCGGAACACTCTCCTGGGCCTTGAGAACCAGATTTTGTTGCGACATGGCACCCCAGAGAGAATTGAGTCAGACAATGGGACTCATTTTCGGAACAACCTTATAGGCACTTGGGCCAAAGAACATGGCATTGAGTGGGTATATCACATCCCCTACCATGCACCAGCCTCTGGGAAAACTGAACGGTACAATGGGCTGTTAAAAACTACACTGAGAGCAATGGGTGGGGGAGCTTTCAAGCATTGGGATACACATTTACCAAAGGCCACCTGGCTGGTCAACACCAGAGGATCTGCTAACAGGGCTGGCCCAGCCCAGTCAGAACTTTTACATATTGTAGAGGGGGACAAGGTTCCTGTAGTGCACATGAGGAATTTGCTAGGGAAGACAGTCTGGGTTAATGCTGTTTCAGGCCAAGGCAAACCCACTCGTGGGATTGCTTTTGCTCAAGGACCCGGATATACTTGGTGGGTAATGCAGGAAGATGGGGAAGTCCAATGTATACCTCAAGGGGATTTGATTTTAGGGGAAAACAGCCAATGAACTTAACTATACGTTGTTGCTTGCTGTGTAATATTTTTATAGTCCATCAACTAGATGTCTTCAGGTCACCAGCGACTGGCTCTGACTTCCCTCTAACCATCGTCCCAACAGAGAATGAACTTTGATAGAAACAGATGAGTTCTGCAGTAAAGGGATGATCAACATTGGCAGGCAACAATCCAGCACTGCACACAGACTGTCCTACTACAAAAGACTATTACAAACCTAACATCATGGACCAAATGGACTCAATTGCATTATAGAGCTTGGTCCATGTATTTAGACATGATTTTTTTCTCTCTGTCTGGGTGTATGCAGATGTATATGTATCTATATGATGGTATACTGAAAATGTGGGATCTGAGCATGACGTGAATGGTATGGAATAAGGGGTGGATAATGTCATAGGTTCAGCAGTAGCTCATGCTCTGCCAGGGAGGAGGGAGAGATAGGGCGCCTGGCCTGAGCTAGTCGGGGAGATATTCCATACCACAGCACGTCCTGCTTGGGGAGGTAACTGGAAGCTGGCCGGAAGGGGAGGGGTTAGCTCTCTTCCGGGTTGGGCTCGTTTTGGCGGGTGGTATCGTCTTCTCTCTCCTTGTTTATTTCGTCTAACATTGATTTATTAGTGGTAGCAATAGTGATTTGTGTTATACCTTAATTGCTGGACTGGTTTTACCTCAATCCGTGGTAGTTGTATTCCTCCAGTTCTCCTCCCCATCCCTGTGGGAGTGGGAAGATGGGGGGGGGGGGGGGGGAAACAAAGGGGTGTATGGTACTGCGGGAGACTGAGGTGGAATTATAAACCACAACACTAGTTTAAGGTTTGATTTAATACACAATGACTGTAGGTTGCTAAAATGCTTTAATGTTAAATAAAATCTGTTTATGTACAGCGGTCACCATAAAAATGTGAGCTTTTGCCAGCAAAATAATATAAATTCAAGGAAGCTTCAATCTGTAGTGGTGAAGCTACAGGAAGCTTGTCAGTCTTTGCTGTATTAGCTGATTGATGAGAAGTTGGGCTTGAACTTGCTTTCACTACTATTATTTCTCACGCAACTTTTGATCTCACAGGCATCCTCACTAATGTTTCAAACCACACTCTCGTATTCACTCAACAGTGAGTAAGCAATTGCCTGTGTGTTAAATAATCAGTATAGGTGACCAGTTCAACTAGCTGGTATCAGCTGACACTGGTAAAATAAATATGCTGATGTTAATGTCTTCTTCCCCTTCATCACAAAATTTATAGAATCAGTTTATTTTTCTTTCAGTATGCTGTCCAAAATCATAGAATTACAGCCTGGCTTGGGTTGGAAGGGACTTTAAAGCTCATCTAGCTCCAACCCCCTGCCACTGGTAGGGTCATTTTCCACTACACCAGATTGCTCCAAGCCCTGTCCAACCTGGCCTTGAACACTGCCAGGGATGGGGCAGCCACAGCTTCTCTGGGCATCCTATGCCAGTGCCTCACCAACCTCACAGGGAAGAATTTATTCCTTATCTCTAACCTAAACTTCCCCTGTTTTAGTTTAAGCTTATCACCCCTTGTCCTATCACTACCGCCTTTGATGAGAAGTCCTTCTCCGTCATTCTTACAGGCCCCCTTCAGATACTGGAAGTCTTCTCTGAGGTCTCCACACATTATGCTCTCCTCATTTTTTGGAGTCTTAAGTGCCTAACAGGAATTACTTGACTGACTTCAGTTGAGAAACAAAGGATTTTATTTTTTTTCCCAAGATGACTGTTAATTTAAGTTCCCAGAATCTGAGGTGCCCCACTTGAGTACAAGGACTTGCCTCTCCTCTTGTCACAGATTCAAGTTGCCATTAATGTATTTGAAAGTCAGTTTGAAATGCAGATGTTTATCAGCCTTGTGAAAGAGACCATAGGTGACTCAAAGCTTTAGGTATCATCCTGTAAAGCTGATAAATCTTTTAACAATTGTCTTTCCAAGTGGCTCCTGATGAGAAAGAACTTGTGCTACAGTTGCTTATACTTTCTTCTGTAGATGAAGGGAAACATACATCTCTGGGGCTGTCAGTCTGGCATGAAATTTGGATATTTTTGCAATTATTGTTTTAGCTATGTGAATCATTCTGATACCATAAGGGTATGTATAATAAATAGGTAATGGATTAGATCTAGCCTTAGGGTTTAAGTGTGATACTGGAGATGCACTTGTTATGCCTTTTTGTCTATGTGTCATTTTGTAGTGATATTTCTAGGCATGTAAAAGCAATAACTGAAACTTGGGTAACAACACTTTAAATGTTATTATCTTTGTATTAAAAAAAAAAAAAGAAAATATAACAAGAGTGTGTGATTGTCATTTCAGAAATACACACTAGTGTCTCAGTCTCTTAATTTGGTTCCACCAGCCATATCTGATCCGGTACTTCAAACCAGCCCTGCACCAGAACTAATAACCAGAAACACTGTACAGAAAAAGTAACTTGTGAAAATCTGACATCCTCCATAATTCTGGCAGCAATCTGTGCAGCAAACAATGTTGATTATCCTTGATTTAGCCTTAATGAACACAAATGTATTTAGTCATGAAGTTACTCAGCATTTAGATATCTGACCATAATATTTTACTCTAATATTGTCAGCATTGATGAGGAGAATTGAAAATGCTAAACACACAAGTGCAGTCAGTAGTATGCAGAAAAGTTGTTATTGGTTGGTTGGTGCTTTACCCAGCCCCAGTGGAATGTGTTAAAGAGCAATAAGGGAAAATAAAATATATTCAGTGCACCACAAAGTTTAGCACCTTGTGTTTATGTGTTGGTGTCAGAAAACTGTACCTCTTGAGCTCCCTTCACAGGCAAATCTTGAAATAATGTAGCTGGTGCAGTGCTGTGTTTTTGACCCTTCAGCATGGGAGCAGTACTGATAAGACCAAATTTTTTAGTTGCTGCTCTGTAATGTTTATTCTAACCAAGGACTTTCTGAGTCTCATGCTCTGGCAGGGAGGAGGGGAAGCCAGGAGTAAGCAGAGACAGGGCACCTGACCCAAACTGACCAAAGAGGTATTCCATACCACAACACGTCATACTCTCTATATAAACTGGGGGCAATTACTCGGAAGGGCTGGTTCACTGCTCGGTCAGGCTGGGTATCGGCTGGCGGGTAGTGAGCGGTGGTATTCTCTTCCCTTGGTATTTTGTGAGGATGGGAAATGGCACCCTTGTTTCTGTCTGTATGTTGTCTCTGAGAAATTACTGGTTTGGATTTCATAATCTTATCCGAGCAGGAATATTTAGTTGGATAGACTATTAAGTGCTGTCTTTAAATGCTGACACTGTGGCATGTCTGTATTTGGTGTTCACAAAATTTGTAATGTAGGTCTGACTAAGGCCAGAAACAGAAGAGGGCTTCGTAACTTACTCAATTTGGCGACTGTTAATACTCATGTTTTTGCTATGTGTTTGAATTATTGATGTAATTTAGCTCTTTTGAAACACTCAGAAGAAATTAAAGAGAAAACAAAACTTTAGTGAATGAAAAATCTAGTAAGAATATGTTTGTGTTCAACTTCCACTGTTTATGAGTAAAAGAAAATAATAGAATCACAGGATGCCTTGGGTTGGAAAGGACACTAAGGTTCATCTAGTTTCAGCCTTCGACTAGAGAAAGTTGCTCCAAGCCATGTCCAACCCGGCCTTGCACGCTGTCGGGGATGGAGCAGACACAGCTTCTCTGGGCCCTCGCAGCATCTCTGTGGCCTCCTCTGGACTTGCTTGAGTAGGTCACATCCTTGGAACACTGTGACACCCACTGTGTGTGTATGCATATCATTGATCCATTCATACCCTTTCAGTAAAACCAGGGGTCATGAATATCTAGCAGTAGGATATACTGCAGTAAATAATCATAAAAGTAGGAATAATTGTAGAATTCCATTTCTGCGTGTATTTCAGGTTGTTTTGAGTCGATTTATATTATAATGTGCCTGAAGTGCTAATATTTCTTGACTGGTTTGCTTCTGAAGGGGAAACAAGGGTTAGAAAGATTCTTGATTTCGAAAGTGAATAGTGTACTTTAAGGGTAACTCTGTGTGCATTTTAATAGAACACGTAGAGAATTTTGTGAAGTGGCTTATGTTACTAATTTTCAAACTAAAAAAATAGTATTTCTCTACATTACCCATAAAGAATAACACTCTGAGCATTGTATATCGAGATGAATCTTACCTCATGTGAGAATACAATGGACCAGAGATTAAACCCAAGTAAAATTATTAATTTATTGCTGCTGCATTACTCTTTATTGACATTTCCTTCTATGAGACCACCACATATATTCCCTTTCTTGAAACCAATTTAGCCTGTCTTAAGATATCAAGAAACAAATCTCTCTGAATTTCATGGACTGTAGATTTGAAAAGACAGTTGTGCATGCTTATCTTAGTGTAGGGTTATTATAAATAGCTCACCATTTTAATGTTCGGAAGTCTTCTTCTGTTTTTATGATTAAATGCATTGGGATATGCACATTTGATTTTATGACACTTTATGCACCTCCCATATGAAGACAGGCTGAGAAAGTTGGGGCTGTTCAGCCTGGAGAAGAGAAGGCTGTGTGGAGACCTCAGAGCACTCTTCCAGTATTTGAAGTGGGCCTACAGAGATGCTGGTGAGGGACTCTTCATTAGTGACTGTAGTGACAGGACAAGGGGCAAGGGGTTAAAACTTAAACAGGGGACATTTAGATTGGATAAAAGGAAGAAATTGTTTACTGTTAGGGTGGTGAGGTACTGGAATGGGTTGCCCATGGAGGGAGGTGGTGAATGCTCCACCCCTGGCAGTGTTGAAGGCCAGGTTGGATGAAGCCTTGGTTGATATGGTTTAGTGTGAGGTGTCCCTGCCCATGTCAGGGGGGTTGATCCTTTCCAACCCTAACTATTCTATGATTCTATGTTAAAATTTCCCCATATCTCTCTATTTTTAACTAACCAATATGTTTATAGACTCTAATCATATCTTCTCTTAGCCTTCTTTTGCTAGGGATATGAGCTAAGCACTTTCCATTTCGTCTTATAAGCTTAGATTCTGTTCTTTTGATGATCCTGCTATCTTGTACAGTTTAAATTTATGTTCCTTGCACATGAATGGTCATCTGTCGAAGTCCAAATGAGGTTTTATACAGTTTTATTAAAAGTGAATTATACTACCTGATACATTATGTTTATATTGTCTTGTTTATTCAGTCGCAGTCTAGTAGCATTAAGCTTATCAGTTTAGTCCTTCCGTATGCACTTTATCAATAACATCTGGCTTTATAACTGAAATCCTTTGAAGTCAGTGAGAGAAAGATCTTGCATGTATCAGCAAATGTCATCCAGTATTTTTTCTCCATTTTCAAATGAAAGGCAGGTAACTTCAGAGTGAAGGCAGGTAAAATAGGCTCTATACACATGAAAAAAAACAGATGTTTCCTTATTAAAAATAAGGGATGGTTACTGTTCCTTCAGTCAAACTACATTGTATTACATTTTTCATGCATCTTTGATTGTGTTTTACTTCTGGGTTCTTTTATTTTGGTTTTGGTTGTTTCCCATGACTTGCCAAAGATGATGGAGAGTGGCCTAGCAATGACCTCCGCCAGCTCCATCAGCACCCGTGGGTATATCCCATCCGGATCCATTGATTTATAGATGTCCAGATTGCTTAACTGATCCCTAACTCAATCCTCATCTACCAAAGTAAACTCCTCCTTTGTCCTGACTCCTTCTGAGGCTATAGGAATCTGGGACCCCCAGGGAGAGTATGCAGGAGTATAGACAGAGGCAAAGAAGGCATTCAGCACCTCTGCCTTCTTTATATCCTCTGTCTCCAAGACACCCACCTCGTTCAGCAGTGGGCCTATATTGTCTCTTGTGTTAGTTTCATTAGCTATGTATTTGAAGAAGCCCTTTCTATTGTCCTTAACCCGACTAGCAAGATTAAGTTCCAAGGAGGCCTTAGCTATCCTAATTGCCTCCCTATATCCTCTAACAACTGTCCTATATTCCTCCCAGGTGGCCAGCCCCTCCTTCCATAATCCATAGATTCTTTTTTTCCACATGAGTTTGCCCAGCAGTTCCTTGTTTAACCACACTGGTCTCCTAGCTCCCTTACTTGATTTCCTATCTAGTGGGACGCTCTGATCCTGAGCTTGGAAGAAGTGGTCCTTGAATGCTGATCAACTATCTTGAGCCCCTTTACCACGTAGTACCCTTTCCCATGAGACTTCCCTTAGCAGCTGATTCAAGAGGCCAAAGTTGGCCCTTCAGAAATCCAGAACTGTGGCCTTGCTAGGTATTCTATTCCTCCCACACAGGATCCTAAACTCCACCATCTCATCGTCACTGCAGCCAAGGCTGCCATTGACCATCACCACTTCAACCAGACCCTCCTTGTTGATGAGTACTAAATCCAGCAGCATTCCTCTCCTGGTTGGTTTGTCCACCATCTGCATTAAGAAGTTACCAGCAATGCACTGGAGGAACCTCCTAGACTATGAAGGATTGGCTGTGTGAGTCGTCCAGCAAATATCGGGGTAGTTAAAATCCCCCATGAGAACCAAGGCATGTAGTCGCGAGGCTGCTTCTAGTTGCCTGTAGAAAGCCTCATCAATTCCTTCGTCCTGATCGGGAGGTCTATAGTAGACCCCCACAACTGTACCACCCGTACCAGCCTGTCCCTTAATTCATACCCACAGACATTCTACTTGCTCCTCATCTGCCTCTGGACAGAACTCAATACATTCTAGTCTCTCTCTCACATAAAGAGCAACTCCACCACCTCGCTTTGCTGACCTGTCTTTCCTAAAAAGGACATAGCCATCCATGACCACATTCCAGACATGTGAGCTGTCCCACCATGTCTCTGTAATTGCCATCAGATCATAACCATTAGACCTCACACAGACTTTTAACTCCTCCTGTTTATTCCCCATGCTGTGTACATTGGTGTACAGGCATTTCAGGGAGCAAGCAGAGCACGCTGATGGCACTCTCGGGAGTCAGAAGGACTTCTGGTCTTCATTAATACTAGAACAATGCCCCACTAGTTCAAACCCAGCTACAACCCCCTCACACTTTGAATCTAACCTGAAGCTCTGTGAGTGAGCTCTTCTAACTATTGCCCTAGTACCCTTTTTCCCCTGCAGGACAGGGTCTAAACAACTATCCTTTCCCACAAATGAAACAATAGATTGATAGTCCTCCCTAGTCCACCATCCTTCAAGTCCTAGCATGTTTCTCTTGGGCTTGTCCCCAGCAGGTCCAGTTAAATCCCCTCCCCTCTTCATATCTAGTTTAAAGCCCTGTCAATAAGCCCTGCTAACTCCTGCCCCAAAAATCTTTTCCCCCTCTGGGACTGGTGTAACCCACCTGCCACCAGCAAACCAGGTGTCTCATACAGCAGCCCATGATTGAAAAACCCAAAACCCTGCCCTTGGCACCAGTCACGTAGCCATACATTAATCTGCAGACTCTTCCTATTTATCTCTTCACCCTTGCTTGCAACAGGTATGGAGGCAAACGCCACTTGTGCTCCAGACCCTTTAACCAGCTGTCCCAGGGCCCTGAACCCTCTCTTCATTGCCCTTTCCCTCCTTGTAATAATTTCATCACTGCCAGCCTGAAAAACCAGCAGCGGATAGTAGTCAGAGGGCTGAACCAGATCAGAGAGTTTCTTTTTAACACCTCTAATCTGAGCCCCTGGTAGGCAGCAGACTTCCCTGTGGGATGGATCCGGTTGACAAATGGGCCCTTCTGTCTCCCTCAGAAGGGGGTCACCCACCACAATTACTCTTCTTTTCTTCTTGGTTGGGGAAGTTCTAAGGTATGGGGGTGAGTGACAAGCCCTAGGTGACTCACTAGATGGATCTACTCCTCCATCTCCATTTACCTGGCCCTGTAGTTCCAAGACCTCATACCAGTTAATCAAGGGCAACTGGGAGGGAGGAAGGGATTACAATATCCTTGACACCTGCAGTCCTGATTAATATACTCTATGCAAAGAAGCAGTGTATAGTTATATTTTTTATCCCTCTGAAGGGCTGTCTTGCTTTCCAGTGTAGTAAACACCTCTCCATACATGTTTTTTCATTGGTACAGTGTTATAAAGATCATGTCATTGCAGTACTGATTAGTATGACTGGAAAACCAAAAATATGTTGCCTTTTTCTTTTCTGTCAGTGTCACTGTATTTCGAAAGGATTGATTTAATTTCCAACGCTCTTTCAAGGTTAAGATTAAGACTACTATAAATTTACTTAAACAGGGAAAGAGTAATCTTTGCCTTTTATTTCACCTAGTCTCTGGTTTTGTTTTTAATATTTTTCTTGCTGCTGCTTTGCATGTATCCCAAACAGTGATTTATCGTTACTTTGTTTTTGTTCTTGTGCGGTGTATGTATTTAGAAAAGTGATGTGCAGTTGGTGGATTCGTAGTTAGATGATACTCATGGGACCTGATAATATTTTCAAGGATAAATTTGGACCATAATTATGCTGTGGATTTGCTAAATTCATCTTAATTTAAGTAAGAGGCAAAGAGAAGTGTAATAATATTAATAAAATAAGCTATAGTACCATTTGACAAGTTAGACACATTTTTTCTGATGAACAGCGTTTTCATGTCATCTGCGGTCGCAAGGGCAAAGAAACTACTGTTATTACAAGTGAGGTATCATCTTTGATCTTGCCAGGTATGAAACTGGAGGGGGATGATTGTGTAAAGCAGAGAACAGATGTAAGGGGAAGATTATTTTCATCATCTCCATCTTTTTCTCTCTCAGTCCACTTAGCTGCAGAGGCTGAACTTCACTGAGATTATCAGCAAAGCCACTATTCCACTCATTGGTCAGTGTGTGTTCATTTTCTGCTGACTGCTACAGGGATCCATGCACTCTACGCTGATCTTTTTCCCAGGTTCAATTTTCCAAGGGCAGCTACATGTAATTCTCAGCTCCTCTGCATCATGGAAACATCAACCTGTGGGGGAACTCAAGGATGGAGTGATAGAATTTTTCACCTTTCCTATATAAAATTGCTGTATTAGTTATTGTTTGGGTGCTGATTTTGGCTTTATTCTTACAAAAATTTGTTTCTGAGACACTTGTAAGCTATAATAGCTCATATAAGCTCAGGTTAATCTGATTGTAGACTTTTACTTATTTTAATTGCATTTATCCATATCCATATAGTTATGGTAATAGCATAATTCTTTTTTACATGAATTAGGTATGGACTAAGTTTTTTTTAGATGTTTGTGAATTATAAGTATACATAAAACTTTTGTGACTTAGATTGTTTGTTAATGAATAAGTATGAAGCTTATTTTTTAAGCCATATAAATACACATAAATACATCTTTCTTGTTTAGCCACCTTTAATGAATTCTGATTAGAGCTAAATATTGTTCTCTCTTGATAATTAAAATAATTTGAATTTAACAATTGCAGTGTGGCGAATAGTTTCTATTTCTGCATATATAAGTAATTATGATATGTTTTATCACTGTCCCAAAGTTGCTTTTGCTCTTTTTCGTAAAGAAAATCATCTATCTTGCCTTTCTTAAGTGAATAGTGTCTGTCACAGAGTATATGAAGATAACTTGGGTCCAGAATAAATCTGTCGTAAACCCCAGTAATGACTCATATCTTCACTTCAATATAGGCCCCAGTGCAGACATTCATATTTCAGAATAAGTGTAATTTTTAAATTTCGTTTAAGCTGTATAAAAATGACTTGAATCAATATAATGCAGTGTTAAAGTTAAGAATCTTCACACAGAGGGTTAGACTAGCAGTAGTCTTTACATTGCAATTTCATGCAAACTGTATATGGAAAAAGGAATACTTTAAAGCTTTATAGCTAGTAAAAGGTTTCACTGCCCTGTCCTGTTTCCAAGTCTATCTCAAAAACATAGCATCTCAAGCTGTTTCTGTTACAATTAGGAGTTGAATGAACATATATGAACATGAAGCTAGAAGGATTTCCTCTGAGGAAAACTTTTGTGCATGGGAGAGGGCATTCAGACTTAGCTGGTGGTGCTCCATCCCATTGGTTTGGACCATGCAGCTTGTGAGGATGAGGGGGAGGCTTTCCTGCTGCTGTTGTCCTTTGGAAGCAAACAGCTTGGGCTGCAATTAGATATTCCCATAATTAAATATAGCAATTTTCACTATGCTTTGCAATATGTAACCTTTTACACTTGTGTAAGACATTTATTAACATTCATAGCAATGATAGTTGACTACATTGTGTTGAAAATATTTTTTATTATGTTAAGAATTGAGTAGAAGCCAAGATTTTATCAGGAGGGAAATTAAATGATCATTGAGAACAGAGAACTACACCCTTACCGTCTCAAAAGAAATTTGGTAATTTAAAGCAGTGACAGTCTCTAAATTTTGACCTATAGTCTATGCACTGGTAAAGAAATGGTTTATCAACCTGTCTTTAATCAGTTTTACATGGCTGGAAATTATACATCTAAAACTATATAGTGTTTCATGCATGCAAAACATTATTTTTGGGTGAGTACATGAACATAATTCAAGAAAGAAAAAAGTAATCTTAACTTAAAATGCTTTAAAAGAATCTTATAGCTATTGCTGAGTGAACTTGCTTCAATGAGTGTACCAGAATTCCATGTCAAAATTATGGTATAAGAAATATTTTAATCTTTCTTTTCCCCCTTGGGATAAGCAAGAGAAATAAGTGTGCACATTTCATGTCAAGTTCTGCAACTGTGACTATGCCAACAACTTGCGTGGTTTATTGGCTTAGTAGGAACAATGGACTGATTTCCATAAATACTGCAATTGTAAATCCCACTGCGACTCCTAAAATGTGGTACTTTGACCTACTCCATCTAGGAGTCCTATGCTTTTCAGCATGTAACCATCTTATAATAAGGAAATTGCCCTACTCAAGGTGCTGAAAATTTATGTAGTTTAGGATAACTACATGAGCTTGCAAAATACATTTGGTTTCACTAGTATATAGCCATATACATAGCATTATGCGAGGGCAAGGAAAAGCCAAATAATTCAGTCTTTCACCTCTCATCAGGGAACAGTAGTACTATGGAGTTTTCTAACTTGTCCATAAAAGTTTGTCATATGAAATAATTTGACCTTGTTATTTCCAAAGGGGATGATCAAGACTCTGAAAGTAAGATTTTATTTAAATACAACATAGTAATGAATGAGAGCATTTGTCCTTTGCTGTAGAAACAGTGGGAAGATGAGTTCATCAGATTGAGACACAGCATTTATAAAGTAGAATTGTACATAGTGATACATGCTGTCAAACTACTAGAATGAAATTCAAAATTAAAGGATCAAAAAATTAATTTCAAGTTTTGAGACACCAACAGGTTGTTGAAATACAGCAGGATGCGGTAGGTGTTTTAGTAAGAAAATATTTGCTGGTGGTGAATGAATGACCAATCTTTTCTTTAGTGGCTGTTGTATTACAGGAACATGACCAGAAAATAATATTCCATGACATTAGAGGGACTATGAGAAACAAACTAAATGCTACTTTAATGGCACTTCCTCAAAATACCATAGATGTCTTAGAAACTTGGCTTCAGGGAACACAAGAGAGCATAGGCAGAAGCCGAAATACAGAAAATTCCATTTAAACATAAGGAGAAAACTTACTGTTTGGGTGGTCAAACAAGGGAGGTTGGAGGTGCAGAGTAAGGAGGTTCTGTCAGTGATTCTGAAATATAGAATGAAAATTACATATGTAATCACATATGTAATTGTATTTATACTCCAGGCAGTTCCTCAGTTATAATGTAATACTTGTTTAACTATTAACAGATTACTGTTGCTATTATTTTACTATGAGAACATCAGTACCAGGTTATCACCATTAAAGGCATTGTAGAAATAGTTCTGTCTGTTGTATACATGTAAAAAGATAAATATAAGTAGATGATTAATTGCTATTACTATTTTATAGATTAAAATCATAAACTGAAAGATAAAATCCGTGAACTCAATGCATTTCTATGCATAACACCCATTAACACTCTTGGTTGACCCATTTTAAATGTATGGCTGAATTAGAAACTGAACCACAGAAATCAGAGTCCCAGGCTCACCAGTAACCATTGCACAGTAATTCGCCTGAACAGTGTTTGAAAGTAGAACAGGAATTAATAGTGATAATAACCAGTATATATAGTACAAATGTGAGTGTGAGCTCTGTGGTGTTGAACTACCTCAACTAACTTTCAGGAATTATTGTATTGGTAAAGATGTATTATTATGAAGTACTGTTTAATCCTGTGATATATTAAAAACAGACAGGACAGATTAAGAAATTTTCAATTGAGGCAATAACAATACTAAATGGCAGTTATTTCTGAAATTATGGAATAATATTCACTATGTTTGAGCAAAGAGGAATGTGATCTGGTTTGGAGACTGGGATGCCATCTGATCCATTCCTATACTGCTGCCTGAGGTAGTTCATAACATCCTTGTGAATGATAAAATACTATTAACAGGTAAAATATTGGAGGTTCATTTATAATTTAGTAAAACATTATTGTAAGATGAAGCATACCTCCTGATCTCCTCTGTCAGAGTGACTCCTGATGTTTTCATGGTTATATTAGACCAAATTCTGATCTTCATGCAGGACAATTAAAATCACTTTCTAGATAGAAGTTCTTGGAATGATCCTGGGAATTTTTGGAACAGCAGTAGTGTCTGTAGTTTTCCCTTATGTAATGATAAGTTAAACTGTGGTTTAATATGTGACTGAATGTGTCTGATACATTTTTGTCTCTAGGGTCTATTTTGGTTCCCTAATTATTCTCATTTGTTATGGATGATGAATAATATATCAGTGGTGTAGGTGTCTGTAGAAAGGTTTTTTCCTCCTTTAAGAATAACATTTTTACTTTTATATTATAGTCCCTAGATACATATATAAATAGCTATAATATCTATATGATATTGTAGTATATAACATAATATATAGTATGACATTATAACATAATTTTATAATTATACAATATATATTGTATATGTATCAATATATTTTAATGAGTATAAATATGCTTCTATGTCTACATTTATATTCCATAGATTTCCTAAAAATGTGTTATTAATGTACATGCCCAAATGGAAATTCTTTCTGATGGCTAAGAAACTACTAGATCTCTTGGGTTAAATTTTAAGTAAGGGTTTATTGCTTTTCTAGATCCTGAAGGTATTTTTTCTTCTATACATAGAAAGTAGTCAGCAGAGATAAGAAGCTGACAACAGAATAATTTAATTACAGTTAATTAATAAAACCACTAGATCACAATAAAATCAATAAAAAAAACCCAAGTGATGATACATTCTTAGGATAAGAAAGAATCACTGTTCAGAGAAAACATGAGTGATATGATCAAAACATTCCTTATATTTCCATACTGTCTATTAACTAGCTACATAATTTTCAGCTATTCATAAGTATTCTATGTAACTGATGAAATGTGATGAACACTGTGGCTAGTGATGTGCACTCTTGTAGTGTCTGAAATTCGAGGAGAAACTGCAAATATTACGCTGGCTCAAATTAAGCTCAATGTTAGCTCTAAAGGAATGTTAGATATTACCAGCTTTTTCTCCCTGAGTTTTCCTTCACACATTGTCTTTGATCATAGAAGAATTCAAGTGACTTGTACTAACCATATTTTCTCTGGAAGCATTTGGGTTTTGACTTGAACTTGTCAGATACTGTAAGTCTGTGATCTGTTGAGTAATTAGGGATCACCTTTATATTTGCTACCAGATGTTTTTTATTTCAAAAGAGAAATTAAATTTCCAGCTCTTAAAACAACTGCATCGTATGCAAAATTAACATAGGCAAAATTAACATAGGTTAGCATAGCACACACCTGCCTGAGAAGTCTGTTGTTCTTCAGAGGAATAACATGAAGTAGTTTCAGGTGAATAAAATATATAAGTAAACATTTACAACTGTCACACATCCATAAATCTGGAAGCAGATTGATGAAAAGATTGTCCTGGGGGATAAAAAGAAGTATTGTTCAGATCTGCAATTAGAAGGGAAGATTTATGTATGTTATAGGGATACCTGGCTTTTAAATGTCAGGATGGAGCACTGCATTTGGCATTGTCGAAAAACCCCTCTAACTCACAACAAAATAATTAGCTGCATTTCATTGCATGCTGTTCAGAAGCCGCTGCTGATTTTTCTGTGTCATTGAGTCACAGTGTGAATTGGCACAACAGCATGTGGATATTTTGTCTAGTAAATGGGATAATGTCTGTAATACCAACTACCCACGCTGTGGTGTCTCAAGAACAAATTCCACGTTATTATTGAAATTATTGTTGATGAAAATAAGCAGAACAGAGCATAACCTCTAGTGAGAACCAGATGAATACTCTTTTATTTTCTATGTTTTAATGTGGTTTAAATGGTCTGCCTATGAAATTGTATGAATGTGGTTCAGAGATCTTTCTGTTTCATAAGTAATCATGAGATTTCTAAATATGTTAATTGTTAAGCAAATTATAAGCTCTGTCACTGTGTCTGAAACACAGCACACCATAAGATGTTACGTTTTTTCCCCCCACAAAACAGGTTGCCAGAAAAAAATATTGTGCAATGGAGGATGCTAATATGGAAATATACTAAGATACAGCGTATCATTTGAGAAGATAAATATAATACACCTTGGCATGAAGGACAGTTGTACCATGAATTACTGAAGTCAGGTAAATGAAAATAACTTTCCTTCCATTTTTTATTCATTAATATTGTGCATCAACTAAGTACTGCTGTTTTATACTTTCCAAACTTCATTTTTGGCTGTTCATCTGTACCTTTGCATATAATCACATATGGTTGTATAAGGAGAAAAGTCTTTAAAGGGGCAATCGATGATCAACTTTTAAGACTGATCTAAAACTGAGTTTTAAATTGGTAAGTTCTCCACTGGTAACAGAAATAAATTATAGGGAATGGGTTTCTTAGGACTCATTTATGTTAGTCTTGTGGTTGTATTTGTGCTTGAAGCATATTCTGTGTCTGGATGCCATTTGCATCAATAATGAAGAAAGCATGTGTAAAACTCTTGTATTCTTTCTTCCTCTTTCTGGCTGTTGCAGCCTCATAAAGCATGTAAATGAAACCTAGGATGGATGCTCTTGAGCTCTGAGCTAAAGGGAAAACATTTTTTGCATACTTGTTTGACAGGTCATAACAGGAAATATTTTTGGCTCATATTTAAAATTTCTCAAATTGTATATATCAGACTTAGACTTACAGAAGTATTTTGTAAAATACATTTTATAATTGTTTTCTTGTACTATGGAAGAGAACCATTTTGTATTAATTAGCATTGGTATTCCATAAATGTCTGCTTGGAATGTATATTTTTTACATTGCTTGAGGAAGCAATGAGAAACGGAGGACTGAGAATTTCCCAGATTGTATACTGGATTCATGTAGCAATGTTTTGGTAGCAGGGAAACTAAAAGGGTGGCTTCTGTGAGAAGCTGCTAGAAGCTTCCCCATGTCCAACAGAGGCAATGTAGTTGTCTCCAAGATGGACCTACCACTGGCCAAGGCGACAGTGGGAAGCACATTTAGAAGAGCATATTTAAGGAGTTGACCATAACACCCATTCCCCTGCGCTGCTGGAAAGAGGAGAAACTAGAGGAAACTAGGAGCAAAGTTTAACCTAAGAAGAAAGAAAGGTTGTGGGGAAGGTATTTTAAAGTTTAATTTTATTTGCCTACTGTAATTTGGTTGGTAATGAATTAAACTGATTTCCCCAAGTCGAGTCTGTTTTGCCCATGGCAGTAACTGGTGAGTAATCTCTCCCTGTCCTTATGTCAACCCACAAACCTTTCATTATGTTTTCTGTCCCCTGTCCAGCTGAGGAGGGCAGTGATAGAGCAGTTTTGGTGGGTGCTTGGTATCCAGGCAGGGTCAAACCTCCACAGCTTGTCACAATCATGCAGAGATGTATTGCAATTAAACTTTGTTTTCTCCCTTCAGCTCAAATTGTAGGTTTTCAGGTTTTTCAGGGTTGACAAAACTTACCTAATATTGGACATAAACTGGTCAAAACTATAATGTTTAAAGTAGTGTGCAGTAACTACACTTGTCATGGTGTTGCCATATTTTTTTAATAGGTGGCTTAACTTTGAATAATATCATAGTGTTTAAACAAGTTTTGTGGCAACGGAAAAAAAAATTTGAGTTTATGATAGTTTATAATGCAAAAAATACTCAGGTGCATTACCTGTATTTTAGCAGTAAGGATTTTTAACTGCATCCCTTCAGACAAGCCTTAACAACAAAAAAGATATTTTTCTTCTACAGTTTATAATGCAAAAAATACTCAGGTGCATTATCTGTATTTTAGCAGTAAGGATTTTTAACTGCATCCCTTCAGACAAGCCTTAACAACAAAAAAGATATTTTTCTTCTTCAGGTGGCATAACTTGAGGAAATTGAATGTTTAAAACTTGAAAGTGTTCATATCTTTTGAGCAGAAATAGACTTGTGTAAAATGCAGCCCCCTTTGAAAGAGTTGGCCCATCTAAAATTTGCTTTCAATTGATCAAATCTTTTCAAACATGTTTCAGAAAGCCCTTAATCTGAGCTATATCTTTCTCCTCCATCACCTAAGAAGATATATAGATGTGCCTTAGGCATTTTGCTCTTATGGGTAAAATTTCACATTGCATCTCGAAATCTGGACAACTAGCCTTTTTGAGAGAAGGCAAACATTCCAAATAACATTTGTTATGAACCACCAACAGGTGATATGTCAGTAACATTTGGTTTCAAAATTCCATACTCAGCTTTGGTAATCAACTGATCCTACTGAACCAATGTCTCATCAGACTTTGTCATCTGCATCAGTAAAATTTCCTCGGAGCTTTTCCCAAGAAGCAGGATGAGAACCAATGCACTGTGAAAAAAAGCATATATTATGGCTTTAAGTACAAAACTTCTCAGACTTAGAAACTGGAAGAGACTCATTACTGTGAGACTAATGGAGAAGGGCAAAAGAAGGCAAAGGATAGAAGTCTAAATGTCAAAAGTGCAAAGAACAAATACACTTAAAAATAGTTTAAACCCTTTTGGATTAAGGAGGTTTTATGTGACCTTATATGACATTCAGGAGGAACAGTTGTTATTCAAGAATGATGAAGAACTGGCTGGAAGTGCTCAGAGTTAGTCCTCGAGGAACTGACCTGCTGTCAACAGATAAAGGTAGTTTAGCAGATAATATAAACCTTTGTAAGCCAGTAGCTGATGACAAGTGCTTCTTACTACTCAGCTGCAGAAAGATGCAGCTTGCTTTCTTCTAGTTGCTTTTACTTGCACATCTCACTGAAAAGTTTGCAGGATTATGTTCTCTTGTATTTTTTTAGTCACACTTTGAAGTGGCTGGTCCAAGCAAGTAGAAGTATTGCCAGAACACTAATATTTTTACCCTGGTCCATAAATCAAATATTTATAGTTTAAACTTTTCCCCGGGGCGTTTCTCCCTTTTCAGAAATGTCATTCGCCACTGAATCCATGTTTCTCAATATGGTTTAAAAATCTCTAGAAAACTTGGCCTGTCTTTCAATTGTCCTGAAGCCTGAAAGCAGAGGGATTCTGATAGTATTCCAGGGTAGAGGAATTTTGATCTTCATATCACTTTTAAATTAAAATATGTGGCTGTAAGAATTGTGTCTATAAGATGACAGAAATGTCTCTCAATGCGTAAAAATACCTTTCACGAAAGGGTGTCTTAAAAATACTAAAATTAATTTTTTGGAGAGAAAATTGGAGTGAAGGAAATTTTGTAAGCATCAGTATTTCTCATCAATTCGATTTTCACAAGTGAAAATTTAAGCACAATTCCAATTAAAATACTACGTAATTATTTGTCTTATTTCCCTCAGTGTCTCTGAAATATTTAGCACAAATGTGTGAGTATTGTGTCCTCACTGAGGCACAGAATGTTTAAGGACAGTTCTACTTGTGATTCAAGCTATGGACTATATTTCCTTGCTGTCTAAGTGAACAACTTTGTGAATCAAATGACTGTTCACCTTTCCTGCTGCCACTACAGGTAGTTTTCACATGATGCTATATCATTAGGTTGCTGATCAAATGTTGCACTGAAAATCTGCAACTTAAATTCTTTGTGGGAGGATGTTCCCTGTAGAAGGGGGGTTGGAACAGGATGATCTTAAGGTCTTTCCCAACCCAAACCATTCTATGATTCTATGATTATGGCACTGTTATTGTAGAAGAATGCTTTCAAGTTTGCATTTGCCAGGAAACACTGTTATTTGGGGAAACTGTCAATACTCCTAAAGCTACTGAATATACTGATAAAATTCTTTATCAATTCTTTATAACCCCCTATTTGTTTAGTTTACAACTCTCTCACCATACTTTCAAAAAGCCAACAACAAAGATTAGCCATGAGATTCACCATTAATGATATTAGGCACCATCTTGGAATGTAATGCATCAAGTAGCAGAACAGGCTTTAATGACTATTATTTCTCTGAGCTATCTACATAGATATGTCTTGACATATTAGATCCTTGATAAATCACTGGAAATTAATAACTTTTTTTTTCTTTAATTATCTGTTTTTTATTTCCTCCCTCTCTTTTCCAACATTAAGCTTCCTATTTCCAACTCTGCAAAATCGCAGGATATAGAATCATAGAATCATAGAATAGTTAGAGTTGGAAAGGACCTTAAGATCATCTAGTTCCAACCCCCCTGACATGGGCAGGGACACCTCACACTAAACCATATCACCCAAGGCTTCACCCAACCTGGCTTTGAACACTGCCAGGGATGGAGCATTCACCACCTCCCTCCATGGGCAACCCATTCCAGTACCTCACCACCCTAACAGTAAACAATTTCTTCCTTAGATCCAACCTAAACCTCTGCTGTTTAAGTTTCAACCTATTACCCCTTGTCCTATCACTACAGTCCCTAATGAATAGTCCCTCTCCAGCATCCTTGTAGGCCCACTTCAAATACTGGAAGGCTGCTATGAGGTCTCCATAGAGCCTTCTCTTCTCCAGGCTGAAAAGACACAACTTTCTCAGCCTGTCTTCATATGGGAGGTGCTCCAGTCCCCTGATCATCCTCGTGGCCCTCCTCTGCACTTGTTCTAACAGTACCATGTCCTTTTTATGTTGAGGACAACAGAACTGCACACAACACTCCAAGTAAGGTCTCACGAGGGCAGAGTAGAGGAGTAGGATCACCTCCTTTGACCTGCTAGTCACGTTTCTTTTGATGCGGCCCAGAATATGGTAGGCTTTCTAGGCTGTAAGTGCACGCTGAAGCTGGCTCATGCTCATTTTCTCATTGACCAACACCCCCAAGTCCTTCTCTGCAGGACTACCACGAATTTCCTTTTTGCCCAACCTGTAGCCGTACCTGGGATTGCTCCCACCCAGGTGTAGGACCTTGCACTTGTCATGGTTAAACTTCATGAGGTTGGCATCAGCTCACCTTAGAAGCGTGTCAAGGTCCCTCTGGATGGCGTTCCTTCCCTCTAGCATATAAACAGAACCACACAGCTTGGTGTCATCAGTAAACTTGCTGAGGGCACACTCAATTCCATTGTCCATGTCAGCAACAAAGACATTAAACAAGACCGGTCCCAACACTGATCCCTGAGGGACACCACTCGTTACTGGTCTCCAGCCGGACATTAAACCATTGACCACAACTCTTTGCATGGGGCCATCCAGCCAGTTCTTTATCCACCGAGTGGTCCACCTATCAAATTGATGACACTCCAATTTAGAGATAAGGATGTCATGTGGGACAGTGTTGAATGATTTGCACAAGTCCAGGTAGATGACGTCAACTGCTCCACCCCTGTCCATCACTTTTGTAGCCCCGTCATAGAAGGCCACCAAATTGGTCAGGCAGGATTTCCCCCTAGTGAAGGCATGCTGGCTGTCACCAAGCACCTTGTTGTTTTTCATGTGCATGCCTTCCAGGAGAATCTGCTCCAAGATGTTGCCAGGCACAGAGGTGAGACTGGTCTGTAATTCCCCGGGTCATCCATTTTCCCTTTCTTGAAAATGGGGGTTGTATTTCTCTTTTTCCAGTCATCAGGAACTGCACCTGTCTGCCATGATTTTTCAAATATTATGGCCAGTGGCTTTGCAACTTCATTTGCCAGCTCCTTCATCAGTTTCATTCTTTGCTCCTTCAGCAATTCATTGCTCCTTCAGCAACATCATTCACCAGCTGATTTCATCAGGGCCCATAGATTTGTGTACATGGTCTCAAACGAGATCCTCTTGTACAGTGGGCCCAAGGTCTAGGTTTTCACAGTCCCTGCGTCCACCTTCCAAGACTTGGGTGGTGTGGTCAGAGCCTTTGCCAGTGAAGATGGAGGCAAAAAAGCCATTCAGAACCTCAGCCTTCTCCAAGTCCTGTGTAGCCAGTTCTCCCAAAAGCTTCCAGAGGGGGCCTACATTGTCCTTAGTCTGTTTTTTATCCGCTACATACCTATAAAAATTTAGAAATTCAGGAGTGAACATTTCCCACATCATGGAATAGAGAATGAGGATTACTGAAATAAAGAATATGAGGCTCTGAAGTGGCTTATGAGACAGAAGTATAGGCTGTGAAGATGAGCAATGTGAAGGAGATGAGTGAAGATCAAAGGTTTGTGGTTAAGTGCATTATCATAGGGACATCACACAAAATGGTATATAATCAAATTATTAGATGCATGGCTAGAAAGTTCATAAAAAATATTGTCTTTTACTCTCTTGAGTATTTGAGTACTGTATTTGGCTTAATGTGTATGATTTACTGAAAATTAAGCACTCATTAAATTACTGATACCAGCAAGACTGTATTTTACATGAGTTAGTGTGTGCTTACCTGCATGTTAGAACTCTACACTTAATTGATAAAAACTAGAAGTTAATACAGAAATAAATGGCATATAATTTTTAGTGAACACTAGAAGTACACGAAGAATGTTTGAGCTGTGTATGAGAACCTCCTGAGCAAGGCTGACATATGGTTGGTGGTATCCTGTAGGGAAATGTACAGTGCAAGGAGGAATAACAATCCTTCTTAGAAAATAAAGGTCAGAAGTGATAGTAAATGCCAAGAAATCATCAGGGATTTATTTTAGAGTCTATTGGGCCAGTGAAACTTCAATAGGCTCATATGTTTCTTTAACTGTATAAAAGGATTCAGGGAATATAAGGGCTTGTGAGTGAAGCAGAAAAAGAACTTTTTTAGCTTAAGCTAGTTGTTGCTACTTCTAGGAGAGTATATTAGTTTTAGGTAGTTATGCTTTTGAGCCATTGACTTGATTTCCAGCACAGTTGATTTTCTTCAAATTCAAAGTCAATAGAAGCTAAGGCACTAAGAATTTAGTAAGTTCAGTTGCTGTATTTTCATATATGGATAGTTCTATGGGTAAATAAAATATGTTTCTGGAAATGTATATTTTAAATGAACATATATTTAAGAATGTTCTCTGTTTAAAAGTGATTGATTGAACTATCCAGTGACCAGAAGCTTACCTTTCTCTTCCAGTTTATAATTTCTGTTTCATTTAAAGAGTTGTGAAAGTAATTCTGGCAGGTTTTTGTTTCTTAAATGGAAGACATGATCACTCCAGGTTCTGAATGATGGATGTTCATGTGGTAGAAGGTATTTTTATGAACAAGTTATCTCTAAGTACAACTCACACACACTCACTTTTAGGAGTATGTTCAGAAGGCAGAAATGGAAATAAAGTCAATGTATTGATGCAGCTGGATAAGTGCTAAGACACATCGGCAGGAGAAAGTATAGCAGAAGTTACCACAACCATTAATTATTCTGTACATGGAGAAATAAGATTTTTAGCCACTGTCTCAGCCAATCTAACACTTACTGACCTACTAACTTGTTTATTTCAGCTATTGTAGTTGATTTGGGAGATATAAGTATTAATTGATGTGTAGTCTATGCTCCTGCTCATGTTTACAATATGCAGAGATTTACAGAATTAAAAATAAATTGAAAAATGCATGGGATAATAATATTGGCAACTCATTTGATTTGCCATACTCACCTGTATTTGGAATTCAGTTCCATTATTCTGTCTTTCTGCTAAATATCAGCTTGTTTGTGCTTGAAAATATTTCTGTCTGCCTTACCAATTATAATTCACTGTTTCTGAAAATACACTTTTTCATTTTTTATTTTTTTTTTGTTACCGTGAAGTTGCTTCCTTCATGCTTGCAGGGAGTGCCTGGACTTGTAAAAATCCAGCACGATGCACCTGCACTGTGGAAACAACTTGTTCCCATGGCTGTCATCTGAAATAGGATCAGTATTATAATCCATTGCTGCTGATGGAGATCTTTGTATTTGTAATCTTTTTATAAACTGTACAGACTGCCTTAATTTGAGGAATTGCATGACACCATCATAGATAAGCTCATCAATACTTTCCTTTGAAAATCAAATCTGTCTATATAGTTTGTTGATATTGCAGTATAACTAACCCATCCTTTCAGACCAGGCTTCAAGATGAATTTTAGCAATATGAAAATCAGCATACGTGAAAATTACAGGGTTTTTTTAGTAGGCGGATAGCTAACAACAAGTTGAATAACAAAAAAAAAAAAAGCAAAACAAAAACAAAACCCTGAGTCAAATTCAGTGAGTTCTGCATTCTGTAAAAATCCTAAACTATAAATAAATATTTTATAAGTGTATATATAATGTCTATTATATATTTAGATTTATTTTTCCAGATGTAAGATTTTAATCCACTATGCTTTTTATGTTTTAGTAGTCTGTTACACGTTTACTTGAGAAACCCTAAGAAAACATTATGGTATTATCAAAATACAGTGATGTATTATACTCTGGCATTACTATCCATCTGGTTCTTTCTATTCTTTAGCAAATGAGAGTTACTTCTAACACAGTATGGCTAGGATTTTGTATTAGCAATAGCTGATAGCATTAGATGAGTCTATAGCTCTTTAGCAATGGCATTAACAGGAAATTCTCGTACGCTTGTAGCCTTACAGATTTTTGCTGTGGAAAGTTTAGCTTTGTAACAAAGTTTGTAAAAAACAAATAGGGAAGCTAAACCCATATTTAGCATAATGCTTTTTCTGGAATACTGCCCGTATGACTGGGATAATCAGTCACGAGATTATTCCAGCAATTATGCAAGGCTATAGATCTAGTCTAGTGTACACTTTACATAACAAAAAAAAAAAAAACAAAAACAAACAAGCAAAATAGAAAGGGGGTGAGAAGAATAAGGAAAAGTCATTAATTGTAATTTGGTCAAATGCAGCACTCATATTTGATGATACAGCCTCCAGCTCCTTCTTCTCTTTGTCATCTGTCCTTCACACTAGATGTAAATAGTTCATTAAGAGAATGTGTGGACATCATTCGACTCTTGATGGCCAAGCACTTCTGCAGGTCAGGTGGAATCTGCAGTTTGGTAAAATTTCAGTCCTAAGCCCATTTCTGTCATTCCAGAGAGTTTCTTCCTCTCAGCTTCATGCTCTGGATGTAAAGTATTTTTTACTTGCTGTTCCTGTCTTATATAAATAAAAATTAATTCTTATTTTAGAAACTCCTAGATTCTTCACACTAGAAAAAGGAATTCCCCCCCTTTCTCCAATGCTGTTCCTTAGAAAGATGGAATTTTTTAGAAGAAAAATTGATTTAATTCTACTTGCTTTAGAAAAGGTTTGCATCTCATTAAAATGTTCATGTTACTTGGTTTCTTTGAAGAGTGTGGAGAACTGTGTAATATTTTATTCTACTTTTAGTTTTCTTTGCCTTCAGATATGAGAAGGAATTTCCTTTCAGCCATAGTGCTGCTCTGTTATTTTGTGGTAGAAGAGAGCAGTAGCATAAAACATGTGTGTTGAGAAATTCATTTAGTCTGCAGCAGGGATCACAACTTTTCTGATCTTGTGACCTACAGTGCCAAAATCTTCATATGGCTGAGAGCTGCAAGATGTATAATATGATTGATGGCTTGGCTTCACAAGCAAAGATTTTGGGAAGGGCTTTAACCATGCACAATGAGCAAGGGTGAGTGGGATATGCAAATGTTTGAAAAGGGTGTTTAGGCAATCAGGAAGTATCTGACCAGGGCTGTCATCTCCTGAGTAATCTTGAGCTACCCATGTGCTGGTCTGCCTCCATGTAAGGTTGGATCTGCAGCTTCCCATGCACCTTGTCCCTACCGATTCGACCCTCACCTGTCCCTACAGACAAGTGAGAGTGAGCCCTTCCAGTCTGTGCAGTGGATTTTTTAGGTGAGGAGCAACTTGCACAGAACGGGCCTCACCCTTTATACCTGAGGTTTAACTGCCACAGCCTAGAGAGCTAGGAAGGTGCCAGCAAAGTCTGCAGGTCATAGGTTTTATTAGAGTGTCCTTCTCTTCAATGGAAGATCATACAAGGCTAGATAAGCTCCATCAGCCAGGTTTTGAAGCTAGGAGTTTTCCTTCTCCTATGTTCTGAGCAAGGCTGTCATTTCCTGGGTCCATCTCGAGCAACTGCTATCACGAGCCCACCGAGGCACTGGCAGCGCTGTGGTATCGCTACATCTAGGCGGGACTCTGACATAGAGGCGTTCAGTCATAAGCCTGCAGATGGTATCCTCATGCCAGTGGCACCTCAGGCAAGTGCACACACCAGGGGTCTGAAACCTGCGGTTCCTGTCATACTGAGCAGGATTGCTATTGCAAGAACACATCATCAGCAGGGTAAAACTGACCTGTCTCATGACGGTCTAATCCCAGCTCACATTATCTATTAGTGTGTGAACAATCCTGTGCTTGCTGAATTCTGCTTCCCAATGATAGGAAGAGCCGACATCGAAGGATGAAAAAGCAATGTCGCTATGAACGCTTGGCTGCCACAAGCCAGTTATCCCTGTGGTAACTTTTCTGACACCTCCTCCTTACAACCCAAAAAGCCAGAAGGATCATGAGGCCCCACTTTCACGGTCTGTATTTGTGCTGAAAATCAGGATCAAGTGCCCTTCTACTCCACTGGCAGTTTCTGTCTTTGAGCTCGCCTTAGGACACCTGAGTTACGATCTGACAGGTGGTACTGCCCCAGACAAACTCCCCACCTGCTGCTACTCCTGTAGCCGGTAGCGCCTAGCATGTGTTGGGCGTTTGGGGCCAGAAGTGAAAGTCCCCCTCGGGGCTCACCCCCTGCCTCACTGGGGTAAGTGACAAAATGATCAGAGCAGTGGTATTTCACTGATGGCTGGGACGCTGTCAGGTGGGTCACCCTGCGCTGCTGACCTCAAGCCCAGTCTCCCACTTATCCTACACCTCTCATGTCTCTTCACAGTGCCAGACTAAGAGTCAAGCTCTACAGGATCTTCTTTCCCCACTGATTCTGCGAAGCCCGTTCCCTTGGCTGTGGTTTTGCTGTATAGGAGGTAGGGACAGTGGGAAGAATCTCAATCATCTATTCATGCATGTCACTAATTAGATGACAAGGCATTTGGCTACCTTAAGAGAGTTGTATACCTCAGAAAACTAGCATTAACAGAGTAGTTCATGGGTAGAGGGTGAAAACATCTTCTTAGGTATTTTCTGTTCCCTGTTAAGAGATGGAGCTCAGCCTGGTGAGGTGACTGGACTCCTGAGCAACCCTGTGATGTTAACTCCTTTCACAAGATATATTGCTTAGCAGCAGCCACACCATGACATGCCTGTATGCTCTCTGTGAACAGGAGAGAAATAGTGGTTTTGATGTATTTAATGGTTCTCTAGAGAGGTAACTGTGCTTGCCAAACAAGTGTAAAGGCTGCTAGGTGTTTAGTTTAGATCATCTGTCTGATTTTTAGATAGCTAAAGTCAGGTGAAATAAATCCCAGTTCAATATCCACTTCCATCTCAGTTTGCTCAGTGGAATCCTTCTTATTGCCAGCCCTGAGGGAAAACCACTGTACAATTGGCATGCAACAAGAACAAATAAAAAGTTAGGGGGTATGTAAGTACAAATATTTTTTTAAGGAATGTCATGAGAGTTTGGAAAAACTTCTGAAAATAAACATAGATTTCCTGAAGTCAACAGAGAAGCATAGATTTAAGCCATCTGAAAATTTACTCCATGCATTTCTAAACCAGAAAGTATTTGTAATCAAAGATGTTTGTAATTAAAAATACAAATTAAATTTACTCTTTAAATTTTAAAAACTACAATTCTTTGTAACTAAAACATTGGCTTGACAGTAGTTTCATTGTACAGATGGGATTGACATCAAGTTTCCCAGGACACTTTCCCTTCAGCAAATGCATTTCAGACCTGTTCTCACCTTACTGTGCCCACTGAATTATTCTTTTTTGCTACTATTGCCAAGAATGGTGCCAGTTTCCGTTTAGTGATTTTTCTGAGCCTCAGTCTGCTGTGCACTGTGCTGAGATCCACCAAACTTACTTCAAATATAAAGTGAGAACATCCCCCTCTCCTTACTCCTCCACATACTGCTCTTAATATAGTGACTGTATTCACATCAAAGCTGTCAGAAGGTTTCTGTGATCTCATTAGCTATACTTATTTCTACCTACAGAATAAATGAATCATCAACTGAAACAGCACTGAAGACCAGCTGGTAAAACTCACATGGCTATATGTATATCCTCGCTGAGAATAGAAATCTTCTTGAGTCTGTAGATGGAGGTTTTTAAAGATGCGAGCTTTGCAGACCTGAAAAGGATTAAGTAATTTCTGAGATTATTTTAGTTCTAAAGCCTTTATCATGGAAACAAAATTGTTAAATGTTTTAACAAGTAGATTCATAATTTCATATAGGATATGAAAAAAAACCCAACCACCTTTCTCTTTGTAGCATACTGGAGGAAGAGCACTGAAAATATAATTTGATGTTTGTGTTTTTTATTTTTTTTCTTTGTTTTCATTTATGTAGTTAAAATGCAGAGTAATTTCATTTTATGGTCCTGTAAGGTAAATTAGATAGGTGGTACCCAATAGAAAATAGCTGAGTTGATTCAGACAATTTAAATGCTTCAGAATATAAACGTGCACTGTAGGGGACTGAAATCAGGTTAAATGGGTAAATGAACTGAGATTGGTGGTGGCTAGAAGCTAGGTGTTAAATAAGTGACGTAGTGATATTGGTGGTGGATGATAGCAGGTTTAGGACCTGCATAGTGAAAAATCAAAAGGATTCTGATGTCTGAATGGTTGCTTATACTATCTGAGGATAATTTAGGAGCTAGTAGGAAGAGTTCTGACTGGAAACTCAAATCTGTAACAATCAGCAGCCGTTTCTAGAGGAGCTGAGTAATACTGAGTGTGTCTGTCAGCAAGCTGAAGCAGGTATCCCTCTGAAATTTGAGGACTCCTATTCAGTCTTTGAGGACTCTTATTCAATCTTCATGATTGAGAGAGAAAAGATGGAGAATTCAGAGCATATTATCTGGACAAGGAATTCTTCTGAATCTGTATTCTCTTTCTTTACTGTTAAGGGGAAAGAGTTCTACAGGCTTGACAAAGTGAGATTTATTCAGCTGATAAGTATAAAGTAAGGTAAAGCATAAAGCTACATCCTCTCCTCCCTGTCCAGTGAAGCAGGCACACAGTCTAAAAACATTCTTAGTGCAGAGGAGCTTCATGTGTCATTGCCATGCACAACCCCTCTATACCTGTGCAGGACCAATCTACTGGAGTAAGTGAATGTTTGACCAACGAAAACAAGTCTTAAGACAAGCAAATTCATATTCTGAAGTGCAGGAGAAACAGCTTTGCCTGGCATAGCTTGGTCAGGAGTTTTTCTGAGTCTGCCTCATTTCCAGAAGCAAAAACAATAAATCTGAATTGGGATTAAGAATTAAAACCCACCAAAATGAAACTTCAGTATTTCCAGAATTCAATGCTTCATGCATCCCCTTTATAACTCCTTTTTGGGGTTATAAAATTCTTACAAATGGAGGAATGACTTTTGTAGACATGTGTACACAGTAGTGTTGCTTGTGGTACTATGGGGAATTTCCCAGGTTGTAAGTTTGAGATCAAAGCACACTGCATCAAAATTGCATGTCCTTAATAGTCTCCCACAATCATTCAGTCATTTCACCTTCTTATCAGAAGCTGGAAAACCTCTGTAGATATCCAAAGGACAATCTGAATTGTTTACACATCAAGCTATATTTTTCTGAGACAAAAAGTTAAAGCTACTAAGGACTAACTACTGATGTAACTCAAAAGACAAAAATGGCTATGTATAATCAAAACTTGTGAGACAAAGAAACATTCTTCTCAGGAAAGCTGTCTGAATCTTACAAAGATTTACATGAACAGTGACCTTTGGAAATCTGGCATTTCACTATCATGAACTTGGAGTAATAAATTATGTGATATAGTATAACTGATTTATCTGATTCTGTTCACTATCAATCTGCATGTCTGTATGTCTGCATCAAAGAACTAAGGATTTCAGTGCAAAGGCTTTGAATATCATGCAGCCAGCTTGTGTCCAATAAGGCTGCCTGCATTTGAAAATCAGGCAGGAAGGAGTTGATTTGCCTCCCTGACAAAGGCAAATGAAGAAGGCAGCAGGACTAGCTTCATGATAGGAAGAAAAGGAGACTACGGGAGCAGTCGTGTGATAGGGAGCAGCAAATACCAGCACTGAATTTGTCAGGAGTTCATTTTACAGTGATGGTCAGCCCTTGTGATGTTGTCAGGACGTGTGCCATCAGTAGCAAGTACTGGAGTGGAACAAGACAGAGGCTCCCAATCTCACTCCCTGCAAATGTGCAGCATGAGTTACACATGACCTCAAAGTGCCAGGGACAGCAGCACTTCCCTTCTCTTCACAAATGTCTAAGTAACAGCAAATAATATTGCCCAGAAGGGCTTCCAGGTATCTGCCAAAGAATCCCTTCCAAAGACTCAGGTTGTGAGATGCAGACAGAGGCATCATACAATTAGTAATATCCAAGTTAACAGGAAAGCAGTAAGCAAAAGCAATTTCCTTGGAAAGGGAGGAGATTCAAATCTCATCCACCCCTTACATGTGGGAGTAGGGAAAGGAGCTACTTCTTATCTCCTCTCTGTTCATACATAGAGGAACAAGAGTTCAAGTGCTTAGATGGCATTAGGTAGATGAGCCTACCAAACTGAAGTTAGGAATGTGCTGCTACTTCAATGTATCATAGGGGTGCTATGATAGGAAAAAGAATATACAGATAAATTATTTATCAAACACTGATTTTATTTTTTTTTCTTCCCCTGGTGATAAGTATCTTAAGATATTAACTTTCAGGAAAAGTGATTTTATATGCAAACAAATGACTTAATGCTTATGTCATTGCCACAGATTCTGAAATCTGTCAGATGACAGCCCTTTAGTTCTTGTCTATAAAATGAAAGAATGATACACAGATGCTGCCCATTTACAGTGTGAGCTTTACAAAGAAGTGCTTGTGAGAAAAAATACTTTATAATATAGATATTACTTTTAATAGATATTACATACTATTTTTTTATAATATATTCATTATAGATACATGATAACATAGATATAGATACAGGATAAGATACATTTTCACATATGAATGGAATAGAATAGAGCATATCCTGCCTTTGCTTTACTTAATTTTCCACCAAATTTATAAAGTCTTGCATACAGATATAGCTTGGAAATACTTGTTTTTCTCATTGTCTAATTGATCTTACTTATCTATCTTTTTCTTATTTATCCTACACCTGTTTTAACATAAGCTGAGTGGCTGTATCACCCAGAAACACAGCATGAGAGACAGTCTCAACCAATACAAAGCAGTGCTGCTCCTTTTGAGGCTGAGAATCTGGTCATTAGTATCATGAAGAGTTACTGGTTTTTTATTTGCAGGACAGCTAACAGAGCACACACATCTCCAGGTAAGCGAAATGGAAGAGACAGAGTCAGGATCTCTGAAAATCAGGCCTGCAGTTTCTAATTGGTCATAGGAATTTATAAACAAGGGATTAAATTCTGGTATATTGTTATATTCTGGTATATCTGTTATATACTTATATATGTATATTCTGGTATATCTGTTACAGTCTACAAGCCCATTGGCCTAGCCACAATTACATGGCATAATTCAGCTTATGGAGAATACCGGTTTTGGTGGGGTTTTTTGAATTTCTGGTTTTATGCTGAAAACATGTTTGCTTCCAGATATATTTTCTGTGTTACAATCCAGTGTTGCTTAAAATTTCCAGGTTTTTGAAAATGTGTTGACATCTGCGTGTAGGGAAACATATTCCCCTACGGCAGGTGGGAAGGACTGGCCAATGCCTATGTAATACTTTGGAAAACTATGGTCTTTGCTTCAGGGATCCACTGAAGCTTTAAATTCCCTTCCAGTAGGGAGCAGGCAAATGCTAAGAAACTGTTTTGGAGCTTATATTCTTTCTGGTTCAGGCAAGTAGTCAGGTCCAATTGAATTTTCCCCGTGCAAATTAGCATGCTGCCCATGAAGATGACAGAATAATGATTTTGTCCAGCTTCAAGGAATTCTCACACACATTGGGGTTTCTGCTGATGCGTGCTGCACAGATTATCACTAAAATTGAAGCTCTGTGCTGAAACCAGTTTGTTAATTGTCTTTTTATGTAACTGTAACAAACATACTGTGTATGTTCGCATGGACAGAAAAAAAAAGGAAGCATGGGGCAAAATGTCAAAAACCTGAAGTAATGTAAACTTTTGTTACACTTGACATTTGAGTTTTTCCAGTGAGTTCTTTGTGTAGAAGTCCATTCCTGGGCATTACTGTCACTTTTGCTTTCACTATGGAACATTAACTCTATTTTCGTTGCTCACATCTAGCAATGATCAGATGAAGCGTGGTATATTCAAGCTGATAACCTACAATTTGTTTTCTTTTAAATATGGACATATACATATATTCAGTACCATCCTTTTCCTGCTGGCTTCTTTTGTTAAAGTGATGGTTCTTCCATGCAGAAGAACCAGAACAAAAAAAAAAGTAGCCCAAACAACAAAATGGGGTTGTGGTTTGGTTTGGGGTTTGTTTTGTTTTATATTTTTTCCTTTTCTGACAAGCTATTTAAAAATGTGCTTGTGAAATAATATGACTGTTCCATCACACTGGATCTTAAAAGGCCATAAGTTAGCTCAAGCATGTTATCTGCTATGCAAGTTGATCTGTCTTTAAAGAGAGTGAGTTTAGGGGGAAAGGAATTACAGGAGGGATGTACCTCTGTAGTTGTGGTTTTAGGGGTTGCCTTGCCTTGGAAAGTAAGAGTGATGAAGCAAGCTACTCTACTGATCTTCAATTTCTGGAGATAAAAACGGTAATCTGAGGTGCCTGAAAGTTTTCAGGGCCAGGCTAGACAGGGCTTGGAGCAACCTGGTCCAGTGGAATGTGTCCCTGCCCATGGTAGGAAGTTGGAACTGGATAAGCTTTAAGGTCCCTTCAACCCAAGCCATTCTGTGATCCTATGATATCTACTGAGATAGCCTGTTGCCAAGATGAATTTTCTAAATGTTGCAGCCCATTGAAAACTGTGGAGATCATCTTTTGTAAAACTGCTGCTGCAGCAGTTTGAAAGGAATGTGCATTGTAGAACTCTCTGGTGTAGGCAGAGGGGCTGTGTTGACAGGGAAACTGGAGACTGAAACAATAGGAAAGTTGTGTATCTGGAATGCAGTGCAATCATTTAATTACAGAAGTCTAAAAGATTTAAATTTTCATAACTTTCTAGTGTTTTGCAAATTCTGTTATTATATTAACAGTCCTGTTAATAACTCTTATTAACTTCAGGGCAATCTGAGCTAGGGTGCTAGGGTAGAAAGTTTGGTCCTGTATACATTTTAAGTGTTACGGGGTTTAGTGCCTAATAGTTCTATCACATAGGTGGTAACCTAACTATTGTAGAGGGGAGTGAGAGTCTAGTAGGCAAAGCAAAGAGGAATGTGATGGAGGAAGAGGGGTAGAAAGAAAAGTATGGAGATTGTAAAATGGGAGTGATTACAACCATGTTACTGTATTACAGCTTTTGAAGTGCTAATTTTCTGTTATCCCTGCAGTCCTGCCTAGTCTTCACAAGAAGAGAGGTCAAAACTAAACCAGGTTATACAAAGACTCATCGAGGCAAGTGAGATTTAAGCCGTTGACTCCAAGACTTGACATTGCAGTGTTTAGTATTTTGAAATATAGTGAATTAAGAGAAGGTGGAAGAATCTTGCGTTTGTATTTATGCTGTATGTCTTCACTTGAGCATTGGTTGCTAGGTGACTTTGAAAAGAAAAGCTGCAGGTTTGCTGCAAACTCCTATATCTGAAGTCAGCAACTCACTAGGAATATCTTATGCCCACATGTGATGATCATTCATTTTCAGATCTTTGTGCAGATCTGTGGCTTTTTCAGTTTTAGAGGCAGCCCAAGTGCATGAACTTCACTAATTTCCATATAGTGTGTGGGAAATTATCCGTCCTGTTTTACATTAAAATTCAAGGTTCATACAGCACGTCTTCCAAATAGCACTGCTGCAAATTAAACTCACTTACACATTAGGAAAGCTGCCAATGCAATCATAATGGAAGGCTGAAGTGCTGAAATGATAAAGTTCTTTGGCTATCTTCTTTGGCATATCTTCAGCACATTACTTTGATTCAAACATCATACCCCATTCAGTCAGACTCATGAGAGTAATAAAATATTGTGTATTAGAAATCTGATTTGTAAAGAGAGGATTTGAGGTGCTCTAGGAGTTTGGGTCAGCTTTTTCAGATCATGCATATAACAGCAATGGAAATTTGGGTGTTATGCATGTGTACATTTGAATGAAGTGCTTCCTAGCAGGGACTCTTCAATAAATGTCATAGAAACATAGTGATTGATTGGACATTTGCCAAACTGAGCATCAGCAAGCCCCCATTCTCATCTGCTGGACTAAACACATTGAGTTACTTTAATCATGAAGCGACATCATCTGTGTCAAAATCATGTAGCATGTCATTTTTCTGTGCACTCAGACTGATTGATTAGTTGACAGTCGTTGTAAATGTATTTCTGTTAAACAGTTTGTGGAGCTGATTGCTTTTGAAAGGGTTTTGGTTGTTTTTTCATTGGGAAAGGTCATTAATCCCAATAACACTTTTGAAAGGAACTATTGCTTTTGGCATTTTATTTTTGTTTCAGCATTTTTCATGCATATACTGTTCACATTCATTTTTATTGGAAATGTTATGAAAACATTTATTGGCATTTCTAATTTATGGCTGATTTGGTGAATGATACAGAATATTTTTATGACTTCCTAAAAATCTCAAATACATACAAGTAGAAAAAATAAATTGTTTACAAACACAGTAACATGAAAATTATATTTTATAATGTTTAGAATGTGTCTTACTGATTTTATTTTTAAATTTTTAATGTCTTTTATTACTAGAAAGCTTGTTTTTCTCAGCAGTAAGTTCAACTTAATGGTATTTGGAGGCACTCCATTTAAATTTCATACGAATTTGTTAAACATATACTGTATTTCGCCTTTGAGTTGTAAGGATTTTATTTGTTGATGTGGTGGGCCTTTTGAAATATGCATAACTATCTATAAACGTATATATATATACACACATATAGTCTTAATACACCTGAGGTCATGACTTGTTATTAAAGGACAGATAAATAATTATAATAATATAAAACTTGATTTTTTTAAACCCTGATTCATAGCTGTAAGCAATAATATGAAAATATCTTTTATAAATAGGATAATTTTTTTTTTAGACAAAGCTATATTCAAAAATGTGAGAGCTTTCTTTAAGCACAGATTGATTGTATCATTCAACAGTGATAAACAGAGGGTACTCTTGTTCTGAACAATTGCTCTAGTTTAAAATCCAGTAGTAAAGTCTGGCATGAGGGGTCATCTACTAGGGATTTGGGTATAACTTGGGGACTTCCCAGCAGGAGGTTGTGGAAGAAAAAGGGAACCTGAGAACTGCTGACAGTGTTAGGTAGCAGGGAAGGGACAAAGGAGCTTCTAGAAGGCATTAAGTGAGTATTATTAGCAGCTCTAGAGGAATATTAGTGCCATTGTTTGATAAGCACTATGTAGTGTGATGTATCAGGTACTATTCTAAGAAGAAATAATGTGGCTTGGAACATGATAATCACGGCAGTCAGGTGAAGCTTCTGATGACTGGAAAAAGGGAAATATAACCCCATTTTCAAGAAGGGGAAAATGGATGACCCGGGGAAATACAAACCAGTCAGTCTCACCTCTGTGCCTGGCAAAATCTGGGAGCAGATTCTCTTGGAAGGCATGCTAAGGCACATGAAAAACAAGCTGCTTGATGACAGCCAGCGTGGCTTCACTAAGGGGAACTCCTGCCTGACCAATTTGGTGACCTTCTATGATGGGGCTACAAAAGTGATGGACAGGGGTGGAGCAGTTGATGTCATCTACCTGGACTTGTGCAAAGCGTTTGACACTGTCCCACACGATATCCTTTTCTCTAAATTGAAGAGACATCAATTTGATAGGTGGACCACTCGGTGGATAAAGAACTGGTTGGATGGTCGCACTCAGAGTTGTGGTCAATGGTTTAATGTCCGGCTGGAGACCAGTAATGAGTGGTGTTCCTCAGGGATCGGTGCTGGGACGGCTCTTGTTTAACATTTTTGTTGCTGACATGGACAATGGAATTGAGTGTGCCCTCAGCAAGTTTGCCGATGACACCAAGTTGTGTGGTTCTGTTGATATGCTGGAGGGAAGGAATGCCATCCAGAGGGATCTTGACACGCTTGTGAGGTGAGGTGATGCCAACCTCATGAAGTTTAACCATGCCAAGTGTATGGTCCTACACCTGGGTTGGAGCAATCCCAGGCACAGCTACAGGTTGGGCAAAAAGGAAATTCGTGGTAGTCCTGCAGAGAAGGACTTGGGGGTGTTGGCCGATGAGAAAATGAACATGAGCCAGCTTCAGTGTGCGCTTACAGCCTAGAAAGCCTACCGTATTCTGGGCTGCATCAAAAGGAGTGTGAACAGCAGGTCAAAGAAGGTGATCCTGCCCCTCTGCTCTCGTGAGACCTCACTTGGAGTGTTGTGTGCAGTTCTGTTGTCCTCAACATAAGAAGGACGTGGAACTGTTGTAACAAGTGCAGAGGAGGGCCATGAGGATGATTAGGGGGCTGGAGCACCTCCCGTATGAAGACAGGCTGGGAAAGTTGTGTCTGTTCAGCCTGGAGAAGAGAAGGCTGCATGGAGACCTCATAGCAGCCTTCCAGTATTTGAAGGGGGCCTTCAGGGATGCTGGGGAGGGACTATTCATTAGGCATTGTAGTGATAGGACAAGGGGTAATGGGTTGAAACTTAAATAGCAGAGGTTTAGACTGGATATAAGGAAGAAATTCTTTACTATTAGGGTGGTGAGGTACTGGAATGGGTTGCCCAGGGAAGCTAAGAATGCTCCATCCATGGCAGTGTTCAGGGGCAGGCTGGGTGAAGCCTTGGGTGATATGGTTTAGTGTGAGGTGTCCCTGCCCATGTCAGGGGGGTTGAAACTAGGTGATCTTAAGGTCCTTTCCAACCCTAACTATTCTATGATTCTATGATAAGAGTAGGAAGAACTGTAGTGCAGTTCACAAAACACGGGAAGACATGGCCTATGTAGTGTACAGCTGAAACTTAGAGGAGATTAAGTGATTTTCTATAAATGTATTGGAGGTGAAAAATATTTCTGTGAAAAGATGAGATTAAAACCATAAAAATTATTTACTGGTCATAAATTAGTTGAGAGTACATTTGAAAGGAGAGCTGCAATGTGACATGAAGTTTCTTAAATTATTTATCATAAAAGAATATATTGAGTGCTTTTAAGGGAAGCTTGAAATACGCCTTTGAAAAGGTGTAGATAAATATGTCCAAGAATTTCTGCCGTAGGAAGCTTGCATATTCATACCTTATGCTCCAGTATATCTAAAGGGCATTGATAATAGTCTTGGCAGCTTCTAATTTACACTTTTGTTTGTGTTAATCTTAAGCTTCAAAGCTTTCCTGGTCATTTGCTGAAGTCAGGGAGGTTAATCCTATTCTTTCTCTTCTCAGTTGCAGAATTCAGTTTTTGAATGACAGAAATAAAACCTAAAGGGAAACAATACAATAGCAAGTTGCACTGAAATTATATTCTCCTAAGTGGTTTAATGGTGTATCCTACTTACATTTTTAATTTTAAATTTCTCTTCATATTTAAGATCAGAAGGAATTGTAATCTCTTCAGTTCAAGTTAGTATGGCTGTCTTTTTTTGTTCTGTCCCATTTTAAATGGTGGTGGGTTTCTTTTTGCTGCTCTTCATTCCCTCTGTTGGGGTGGAGGTAAAGTTCCATTTTCTGGAGTGATCTGGAAGTTGTATTTAAGGAGTTCCTTGCTTTCATTATCACATAGGATTTGTATGACGTTGCAGTCATCTTTGATGTCTTCTGTTCTCTTTCTGTGGCACATTATAGCTGTGGTATTTTGTCTCCTGCTGTGTGCAATGGAGATGGCATCTTAGCAAATGTTCACAGAAATCACTGAGAAACAAGTTTTGTCAAAAATACCCTTCTTTTCCAGTGTTAGATTGGTTTCTCAGTACATGCAGATTTACAAACTGTTGAATATCTACAATATGAATTCTTTGCTGGGAGAAAGGTAATTGGATACAGACACTACATATTTTAAATACACAAATATATGATTCTATAGAATCATAAGATACTTACATACTCTTAATTTACATTATACAAACTAAAATGTCAATTGTGTGAGCCCAACTTGGAAGGAAGAACTTTGATAAGCAGTAAATCTACTTTCAAGCACCAGAAACAAAGACAGATGAAAAACTGTAAAGCTTCAGAGAAGCTATGGAATTTCAGAACATCTGCATCTCTTCACATGTGTTCCCAGGACCAACTCCTCTCAGTAGAAAACCAAATAATAATGGTGCTTTTGGGGACCTCATTTAGAATTTGCATATACAAATAGTAACAGCTGCTTGTACAAGGAGTGTTGTGTTTCTATAACCGCATAGGAAAGATGTTCATAGTTTTCAGTCTTATTTGTGTATCAGAAGTTTCCTTGTCCCCAGAGAGTTCTTCGTACTTAGTAGGCAGGTAGGAAATTATAAAGCTCTTGTTAAAGCCCATGCCTGGATGCCACGCCAGGTGGAGGAGAGAAAACACCGATTCGATGTAGGTTCACAAAAGCTCCATTTATTGATTACAAGGTTGCTCTTAATATACTGTCTTACACGCGATCACATATTACTTGATTGGCTGCCTCGCTTTGTCCACGAGGCATACACGCTCCCCTTTACCTTTCCTGATTGGTTTCAAACCTTCGCTTCAGCTTAGCGTTACATCATGCTTTTGCAATTACTGGCATCTTGTTATTGCATTCCTGTTTTGCTGATCTTGACACTTCTTCTTCTTTTAACCTGGGGTCATAAGTTCACTTTCTCACAGCTTGCTGTAGGCCTGTTCAAGCGCCCATGCTCAACCCCCAACATCTCCCCCTCTTTTTTCAAATAAAGCGTTAGTCATCTGCTGCACACGTTGCATAATACATTGTAACAAACAAGGTCCAAAAAACAAAATTAACAACATAATCATTATTGGTCCACTAAACATCATGATTAAACTCCTTAACCAACTACTTATTCCTAAGGATTTTAACCAAGAGTCTATAGGATTTGTTTCTACAGTATTTTCTTTAAGTTCAAACAATTTCTTGTGAATAGATTCAGAATGATCAGAAAGATTCATACAACACATGCCCAGAAGCATTCTAATGCAAAGGGGATGTGAAGCAGCTGCAGAAGTAAACTGTACAGTGTTAACAGTCAAGGAGTTACACTCCCCATTTTTTTTTTTTTTTTTTTTTTGATCAGACAGAAAGCCATTTATTGCAAAGCATGAACTCCTTATATACTATTGCTTACACACACCTACAGCAATTTGGCATATCATGATTTGATACTTGTCTTGAAGACCCTTAGGGACTAACACATAATTGGTTAAGCACAGGTGTGAGAACTTGACCTCGAAAGCTTGCCAACAGTCCACAGTTCTCATAACTCAGTGAATTACAGCTTCTTCTTATCTTGCTTGCTTAAGCTTCCTCGGGCCTCCCATGGCCTTGCTGTATCCCTCGGAGTTATTCAGAGCTCATGTACCAAATGTCCATTCTCCTGTGAGAACACTGTCTCCACATCTCCCCCTTTTTAGTTTTACTAAAGGTTTTTTACAATTTGGTATGTCTGCTCTATCACTGCTTGACTTGTGTAACATAACAACCCACTACTCTAGGTAGCATTATTTCAGTAAGATTAGTCTGATTTGAAGTCACTTGAACCTTTATAACATGTGGCATACCAGTGAATCCTACACACCATATAACAAGTTAGAATAATGGGAATTTAACACATGTGCTCAGTATACTTGTCCATTACCCATGGTCACACATAATAGAACAGATATTACAAAGATTTTACAAAGATTTCTACCATTGCTGTTTCTTTATGTGGTTGAGTTCTGCGGCTTGGTATGTTTCGCTGGCAGCCAGTATGGTCCTGTTGATAGCTGTACACAGCTGGGCCTACCCTTTTTCTCCTGGATGGCTCTCTGATAACAGCGGAGGCCATCCCTCACATCAAGGTCTGGCATGACAAGTGTCTCCACCGCTCTATGCCTGCTGGGTTGCAGCCAGCAGCGAAGCTAAAGGTTCTTCTTGGTGGCAAACACAGAGGCCAACCCAGTCTTGCCCTTGACTGTGGTAGCAGGCATTTGGTCAATCTCTGTCCTTGCACCTTGTTGTCAATGCAGAGTTTCACCTGCTTAACCCAGTAACAAGTCACTACTACAGCAAAGCACACACAGGTTTACATTAACAGAGTAACTATTACAGAGTGCATCAGCATGTTGAAGATGCTGATGACAGCGAGGGACTAACCAAAAAATTTCTTACAGTGGAGTTCTCCCACCCTCTTAATTTGTTCAATTCCCTGCTTTATAACACTACCATCATATTAGAATCTTTCTAGCTTTTACCTTAGCATTTTCTAGCAGCTGCTGCATATTTGCATTCTTTAACATCTCTTTTACAAGTGACAAATCCATACAATACAAGGTGTAGTTTCTTATTAGCAACTGGCTAGTAAATACAGGTGGTTTTATATGCAAAATCACAACCTCTAATAATAGCTACTTTACAAGCATGCATATTCAAGCTGTTAATTTTCAGTTGCCCTCAAGTGATTTTTTTTTTTTTTTTTGGATTACACATGCATATTGTCTGGAAAACAAGCTTGATGCAATATACATCAAAACTACAGTCATTAATAACAGCTAGAATGAGTTATCATTACCCTTTTTTTCTTTTTTTTTTTTTTTCAAAGTTGCTCACCCTGCTTTGCACAGCTAAAACCACCGGCTATCGGCAGCAGCCTTCTCAGCAGCAGAAACAAATACCTGCCGCATTTCTGCATTAACCCTTTCTTTCCCAAAGGTTAAACTGCTACCCATTAAAAACTTTTATATGAACCTGACAACAAAAAATATACAGAACACTGTCTGCCCTCATCACACACACACACAGACACACACACACACATATGGGATCCCACAAGCACACTCCACACAACTACAATATTTGAAACACAAAATCCAGACAATCATTGCTCCCACTGCACAGTCCCACATACAGGACGTGGCACAAGGACCCTGCAAAGACTATCAGGAAACCAGCTCCGAGAAGCATCATTGCTGTGCGAGGTGGCAGGCTCAACCCTAGCGGGCGTCCCCGCAGAGGCTCTGCCTCCCTCACATCGCATGAGGCTTGGGCTTTTATACTGACCAAAATGCACACTCGTTCCGACACAGGTGGCCAGCCTATGTTGGAAGAAGTTGCCAGCAATATCTATAAAGGTCTCCAAGGGTAGATAGAAACATGGACATACTTATATTTACCAACTTCTAGTATATGAGTATCCTAGAGAGAGTGTATCAAAGGAGTTGTATATGGGGTCCCAACTCCACGGTCTGACACATTCTGCCCGATACCCCTGATAAGAGCATACAAGAGATTTTCCCACTGCGGGTTTTGAACCAGCATATACACCACAAGGAAACCGTGCAATACATCTGCATCCCCCACCCATCTCGCTTCTCCCTTTACAGCTGCCCATTTATCACGAGGATCTGGGGGATATAAATCAGGCTTCTTTTCCGGATTAATAGGCTCCAGGTCAAGAGCACCGTCCAGGTCAGCATCAGCATTATCAGGCATCAGAATCTCAGGAGCAGCAACAGCAAACTGATGAACGTGCACAGGTTCCTTCTCAGGGTCAATAGGGCTCAGGTCAAAAGGATCGTCTTCATCCCTGTCCTCAGTCTTTGCTGCTGCAGCGGCAACCGGCGGAGGTTCGGGGGGGGACACGCTGGTCTCCATGATCTCATTTTTTGACTTTAGCATCTCTAAAACAGTTCTCCAAATGACTAACAAACTTTTCACAGCATCATTGCCTTTCGTGGCTGCATTCCACAGCTTAACTCCTGCCCCATTCCACAAGGATATCTCAAATCCGGTAGACTCATAAATCTCTGGGTAACGTGTCTTCGACTATTTCAACATTAACTTTAGGTCTGTCTCTTTAAGGGTTGCTCCCTTCACCTTAAGAAGGACTGAAAACATCCATAAATCAGGGGCTTCTTCCTTAATAATTTTCTCCCAAGTCTCGAGATTAAAAGCTTCACCGACTCCCACAATTCTTCCCCAATCTTACGCTACTGATCTTTGGAGAATAACTGTCCCGTATTTTCTAACAACCCCCTTCGTCGGCACCAAAATAAAAAGTCCACAAGTTCCTGTCGGGGTATCGAGTACCCTGTTTTCTTTGCTACGCATAGCAGTCCCTCTATCGTAGCCTTTTCTATCGCTGATACAGCGAAACCCATCCTGAACCAGACTGCAGTCTGCCTGACTCACCGGTCAGCCGTGGCCACGTAATTTGAGCTCCTTTCCTGCCTCTCTCGGGCAGCCTGCCTCTCTCGGGGAGCCGGGATCTCCACCTTCTCTCGTCCGCGCTCTCTCTCTCCTGGTATCACGTCGGGGTCACCAGAATGCCATGGCCAGGTGGAGGGGAGAAAACACCGATACGATGTAGGTTCACAAAAGCTCTGTTTATTGATTACAAGGCTGCTCTTAATATACTGTCTTACACGCGATCACACATTACTTGATTGGCTGCCTTGATTTGTCCACGAGGCATACACACTCCCCTTTACCTTTCCTGATTGGTTTCAAACCTTCGCTTCAGCTTAGCGTTACATCATGCTTTTGCAATTACTGGCATCTTGTTATTGCATTCCTGTTTTACTGATCTTGACACTTCTTCTTCTTTTAACCTGGGGTCATAAGTTCACTTTCTCACAGCTTGCTGTAGGCCTGTTCAAGCGCCCATGATCGACCCCCAACACCTGGAAACTCAGAAGTGCTGGTAATAACAGCAGATTATTGTTATTTTCGCATTGTATTTACAACATAGGCTGTCTGGGTCCATCTCAGCATGTGATTTCTCATGATTCTGTAATCTGGGAGACAGCAGGTCATTTGATTTAGGAATGTCTCCAAAAGGCTCTGGTAGAATCACAGGGTGGTTTGTGTTGGAAGGGACCTTAAAGCTGATCCAGTTCCAGCCCCCTGCCATGGGCAGGGACACCTCACTCTAGATCAGGTTTCTCCAAGCTCCATCCAACCTGGCCTTGAATGTTGCTAAGGATGAGGCAGCCACAGCTTCTGTGGGCAACTTGTGCCAGCACATCACCACCCTCAGGTGAGTGTAAGATCATATAAGGAGTGAGAAAGGCCTGGGTTAAAAGCTGTGTATCAGATCCTTGTGCTGTACCCCAGGTGGAATATGTCCTAGCTTTTGTTGGAGTTGCATCATAAGTTGACCATGGACCTAACATTTTAGGACTATGCTCAGGCAAGTGTCAAATGAGAGGTTAGTCTTGAAACTGGTAATTTCGTAATCAGGAAGGGGATGTGTAGGTGTGTAAAGCACCTGAATGTTACCAGAATCTTCCAGCCAAAATCAAATATATGGGTTACTGTCATGGGTTCAGCAGTAGGTCATGCTCTGCCAGGGAGGAGGGAGAGATAGGGCACCTGGTCTGGGCTAGTCAGGGAAGTATTCCATACCACAGCACGTCCTGCTCAGGGAGGGGACTGGAAGCTGGCCGGGAGGGAAAGGGTTAACACTCCGGGCTGGGCTCGGAGAGGGAACTGGAAGCTGGCCAGGAGGGGAGGGGGGAGCTCTCTCTTAGGGGCTGGCCTCGTGGCGGTGGGTTGTGTCTTATTCTCTCTCCCTGTTTGTCTCCTCTAACATTGATTTGTTATTGGTACCGGTAGTGATTTGTATTATACCTTAATTGCTGGACTTATTTTACCTCAATCTGTGGGAGTTGTATTCCTCTGGCTCTCCTTCCTATCCCTAAGGTGAAGGGGGGGGGAGGGGAAACAAAGGGGGGACTGTGCAGATTTAGTTTAAACCACGACAGTTACTTAAGCAAAAAAGGCAAGTTGTCAAGCTGAGTAGATGTAGTGGGAATGGAGACCTACAGTCTGAAAGAACAATGATCATTCTGGCTGCAATGCTTTTGGATTTTACCATCAATTTATTACTTTTATTTCTGACTTAAAATGTGGTAAAGCGTTCTACACTGTCCCACACGATATCCTTATCTCTAAATTGAAGAGACATCAATTTGATAGGTGGACCACTCGGTGGATAAAGAACTGGTTGGATGGTCGCACTCAGAGTTGTGGTCAACGGTTTAATGTCCGGCTGGAGACCAGTAATGAGTGGTGTTCCTCAGGGATCGGTGCTGGGACGGCTCTTGTTTAACATTTTTGTTGCTGACATGGACAATGGAATTGAGTGTGCCCTCAGCAAGTTTGCCGATGACACCAAGTTGTGTGGTTCTGTTGATACGCTGGAGGGAAGGAATGCCATCCAGAGGGACCTTGACACGCTCGTGAGGTGGGGTGATGCCAACCTCATGAAGTTTAACCATGACAAGTGCAAGGTCCTACACTTGGGTTGGAGCAATCCCAGGCACAGCTACAAGTTGGGCAAAAAGGAAATTCGTGGTAGTCCTGCAGAGAAGGACTTGGGGGTGTTGGCTGATGAGAAAATGAACATGAGCCAGCTTCAGTGTGCGCTTACAGCCTAGAAAGCCTACCGTATTCTGGGCTGCATCAAAAGGAGTGTGAACAGCAGGTCAAAGAAGGTGATCCTGCCCCTCTGCTCTCGTGAGACCTCACTTGGAGTGTTGTGTGCAGTTCTGTTGTCCTCAACATAAGAAGGACGTGGAACTGTTGTAACAAGTGCAGAGGAGGGCCATGAGGATGATTAGGGGGCTGGAGCACCTCCCGTATGAAGACAGGCTGGGAAAGTTGTGTCTGTTCAGCCTGGAGAAGAGAAGGCTGCATGGAGACCTCATAGCAGCCTTCCAGTATTTGAAGGGGGCCTTCAGGGATGCTGGGGAGGGACTATTCATTAGGCATTGTAGTGATAGGACAAAGGGTAATGGGTTGAAACTTAAATAGCAGAGGTTTAGACTGGATATAAGGAAGAAATTCTTTACTATTAGGGTGGTGAGGTACTGGAATGGGTTGCCCAGGGAAGCTAAGAATGCTCCATCCATGGCAGTGTTCAGGGGCAGGCTGGGTGAAGCCTTGGGTGATATGGTTTAGTGTGAGGTGTCCCTGCCCATGTCAGGGGGGTTGAAACTAGATGATCTTAAGGTCCTTTCTGACCCTAACTATTCTATGATTCTATGCTTATCTGTACCCCGTTTATGGAAAAAAAGGAGTTACTATAGGTTTGTAATGGGCATCAAGAGCAGTAGGTGTTGAAGTGTGCAGATCAATATGGGGCAGTACATGACAGCACGGGGTGATACTGCATATATATAGCAAGTGCAAGCTAGTGTTCAGAAAGCAGCAAACAAATAAAGGTTGCAATCACACAACAGCTCAAATATATTGATTGCATTTCCCAATTTCCTATGACTGACATTTGTTATATAGAACTGTTCTGGAAATTTTTACAGATAAAATAATTTCTTAGTTTTAATTTGAACTCTCCTTGGATCCCCCTCAAAATTTAGAAATCAAATAATATATTCCCTCTTCAGTTTTTTTCTTCAAAGTATGAGAGGATATTCAGAAATATAGCAAAGTTTAGGTGGATACTTGTCTATTAACATAATGATTGGTTGGCTTGCTAAAATCTCCAAATTTGACTGTCAGATTATTTGAATTTTCTCAGTATATAAAAGTTTTGTGATGATGGCAACAGATCTATCCAATGTATTTAAAAGCACAGAATGTATATGTGTAGGCACAGCATTGCCAAAATTATATATGCAAATGCATGTGCATGAGTTTACTTCCATTTAATTTTACTGTGGTCTTAAATTAGTAAGGCTATGCAGCAGGCATTAGGATTTCCTACATGCATGTTTTTTGTAGCATCTACTATTAAAAGTGCTTAGGTGCTACGGTAGTTGGGCAACTAAATGCTGATTTCAGTGATTAATTACTAGTGAATATTTTAATTTGTGGTGTTTAAGGGAGAGTTTAAGTTTGGGCTGGGTTTAAAACATGAAGACATTAACTTCAGTTAGCATTAACAAATTCACATGTTATTTTGGTCTTTAGAGGTATTTTTGATGAGGTGCAAAATGGTGTCCATATAAAATAAGTGTTGATAAAAAGGAGGTAAAATTCTGTTTAATGCATTAAATGAACAGGTGGCCATTAAGAGAATAAGAGTTTTTAAATTAAAAATCTGTGTAAGTATTTAATCAGGTGCTCATAAGAATGCCAGGAATATAAGATTTAAAGAAAGTTTTTCTTGCATTTTATAACTACTTTCAAAATTTTTCCATAGTTCCTTATTTTAAATTTGAACAAACCTCCAAATTTCCTTTTGTTTTTTTTTCTAACCTGTAAGCCCAAATGAAATTCAGAATAAGTTCTCTGAAACATACTTTAGCTATTTAGTTCAATTTTTAATTTGAAAACAATCCTGTTTAAGCATAATATTTGTTAGTTTGGGGTGGTTGGTTGGTGGTGAAGAGAGGCTTTAAAAACCTTTTCATTGCAACAGTTTTAGGCAAATAAGAGCTTGCCTAGGACCAGCCCTCCCAAACAGGCTCAGCATGCAGAGACAGACATTTTGGAATGGAGGAGTAACTAAAATTTGCCCTAATGTAAATTAACATTTTCCCAGTGTCTCTTTGCTTCACAGTCAATCAAATAAGCCACCACTAAATATTGTGGTAGTGTATTTTTGTGGTGGTGGTAATATTCTAGATTCCTTAGTGTTAGCCATTGTATTTTCTGTGTTCTAATCAATATTAATCAAGATAAATTTTGAAAGTTAAAAATGTTAATTTAACTCTCTACATCTCTATTTCATTAATGTTTTCTGTAGTGTCATTTAGGAGAAAATGTTTCATCAAAGAGCAGTGCTTCAATCTTCAATCATAAAAGGATTTAATAGCAGAAGCATTAGAACTCACATGACCCAAAGCCTCTCTCAATTGTTCGCATCCATTTTCTAAATGGGACCAGTCATTATCTTTCTCATTTCAGAAAAGCAAAATAATTCCTTACTTTCATATAGAACCTTTTATTCCTTGAGGGTACTGTCGTGGTTTAAACTAAATCTGCACAGTTCCCCCTTTTGTTTCCCCTCCCCCCCTCACCTTCCCACTCCCGGAGGGATGGGAAGGAGAGCCAGAGGAATATAACTCCCATGGATTGAGGTAAAATAAGTCCAGCAATCAAGGTATAACAGAAATCACTACCGGTACCAATAACAAATCAATGTTAGAGGAGACAAACAGGGAGAGAGAATATGACAGCACCCACCGCCACCAAGCCAGGCCGGAAGAGAGAGAGCTCCCCCCTCCCCTCCCGGCTCCCGGAGCCCAGCCTGGAGTGTTAACCCCTTCCCTCCCGGCCAGCTTCCAGTCCCCTCCCCGAGCAGGACGTGCTGTGGTATGGAATACCTCCCCGACTAGCCCAGACCAGGCGCCCTATCTCTCCCTCCTCCCTGGCAGAGCATGAGCTACTGCTGAACCCATGACAGGTACCTATGGGCTGTGTGTACAACATTTATTATTTTACCTTCAAGTATGCATTCATATCTAGGCTAGAAAAAAGTGGAATGCTTAAAGGCTCAAAAATTCCTGCTCTTTCTGGGTAACAGTGGTTCTTTAGATTGTTTCTGTAATGTGAAAGCTAATAGTTCAATCTGTCCTCAAAGCCACCCCGAAGTTATGCCAGTACTGGAATCTGCAGGCTCAGCATCATTTGTGTAATTTTATAGAAAAATAACTCTTTGTTTTCTTATTGCAGCTTTCAGCTGAGGACTTTCTATTTTTTTTTCTAATATTTTCTAGCTGTTAATAAATTTGCCTTCAAATGCCTGTTAGCAAAAGATGCTCTTATTTGTTGACTTTACCTGTGTTTGTCTAACAAATGTATCTAAGACATAATTTTCCATAACAGCCAAAACCTCCCCAATGAGCACACACAGAAGGGGCAATAACGCAGAGAAATGGAAGCTTGCAATGGCAAGGACCTGCAGGAGGAGAATTTTCCTCAAACCTGAGATGTCCTCACAGAACCACTTTTCTGTCTGCAGACTGAAAAGCAATTGAATGTCTGCTCAGTGAAAGGCTGTGGCTGCATAATGATCTTGTGTATTTTGTCCCAGTTGCAACTGCCTCTTTTCTGTTTATTAACTGATTCATATGAAATACTTTAGGATCTCTCTACAAGAAAGATGCTACAGAATGTATAGTAACTAACAAGGCATTTTTGTTTGTATTTGAGAAACTATAATTGAAAAATGATCTGCAAATATTTCTACAGTTGCTAATTTATTTGTCTTCACTTTTCAGAGTTATTGCCATGTACCCTGTGAATAAATTCACAGCAAAATTAATAGACATTTTGACTTATCTTCATGTGAACAGGTCCATTGAGTTGCTACTGGGTGTGAATAAAATAGCATCCTATTACATATCAGTGACATAATTTTTTTGTTTTATTCAGTTGTGCAGTTTCAGGTCCTATTCTTCCTACCTAAAAAGGAAATGAAGCCTGAAAATAGTGAGAAATATATTCTCATTTCAAGGCTGTTCTTTCATCTGACTTATGCTGTTATATACACAATTTTAAAATCATGCAAAAGCTGCCCTTTTCATACTGAGGTGTGATAAATGGGTATTTAATGAAGACATATCAAAAAATTGTACCAGAATGCAGTAATAGCAGCAAAACTTCAGTGTGCCAATGTCTACAATGCACAGATGATGTTACAAATGCACAGTTAGTCATTCAGCACTTGGTAAAGAAAATGCATCTGCATTTCTAGCGCTATGTTCAATAACATGCTGAAAGGAGAATACTTCATTTTCCAGAACTAAAGTGGATATAATGTTTAGTTGTACCTGATCTTGGAGCACCTGTGTGGTTTAATAACATATGGAATACATTCAGCTTTATAGCTCCTGTGCTATGCTTAATCTGGCAGTGAGAAAGAACTTCATAGTAATAATAACTATTTGCCATAAAGACAGTATGCAATATGTGGTTTGCATTTCAGAAATCATGGGCAAATAAGACTTGAGATTGACATCCTAGCCTTCACTACTCATAGCTACATTTGTGGTATATAATCAGGAATCAGACCTGATTTTCAATAATACTATTACAGTTCTACTTTTTGGTGAGTTTTGGTTGGGATCTCTACCTGACAGTAAAATTAATAACATTCAGGTTGGATATAAGGAAGTTCTTTACTGTGAGTGTGTTTAGGCACTGGAAGAGGCTTCCCGAAGTGGTAAATGCCTAAGCCTGGCAGGGTTCAAGGTCATGTTGGACAGAACCTTGGGCAACATGGTCTAGTGTGAGGTGCCCTTGCCCATGGCAGGGGGTTGGAATTGAATGATCTTAAGTCCTTTCCAACCCAAACCAGTCTGTGATTCTATGATTCTCTGAACATAGTTTTCTGGTAACAGGTTTCTACCATGTAAGAAATTACTTCTGCCTACTGCTAGTGTCTGGAAGAGCTGAACTGGAACAGTCTTATCTGTGCATATCTCTGTGCTTATTTTTCAAAAAATACTTAACGTAGAGTTTGTAGCTCCTTATGCATCTAGTACATTCTGTCTGCTAGCATTAGGTGAAAATGTAAATAAGAAAAGGGTGTTTGGGAAGTGGGATTTAGAAATTTCAAGTTACTTTTTTTTTCCCTAGCCTTATAAAATATTAATTAATATTCAGTGATCTGTTTCCTTGCACTTCCTGCTTCTGTACTTATGCAAATAAGACTCAGTTTAGTGTGGAGGCTAGCATGCCATTAAGGGGCACTTTGTGCAAATGTGTTGTGAAAACATGGACTTCTTTTTCTTATGGTTTAGAGACCCAACTCTGAGAAAGCTGAACTCCAGATATGGAGAGAGAAATAAAATCTAATGAAAGTTCTTTAGAACTATCTATTTCAAAAATTGATGGCAGGTGTGCCAAGGAAATATGAGGTATATTTCTGCAAGGATCTGGATTGTGAAATGGTGCTGTAGAGGGACTCTTCATCAGGGACTGCAGCAACAGGACAAGGGATAATGAGTTAACACTTAAACAGGGGAAGTTCAGGTTAGATATAAGGAAGAAGTTCTTCCCTATGAGAGTAGTGAGGCACTGGAGCAGGTTGCCCAAAGAAGTGGTAAATGCTCAGTCCCTGACAGTGTTCAAGGCCAGGTTGGACAGACCCTTAAGCAACATAGTCTAGGGAAGGGTGTCTGTGCCCATGGCAGAGTGGTTGGAACTAGATGACCTTAAGGTCTTTTCCAAACTAACCTATGATTCTATGACTGAAGGAGCTGATTAAAATTCCAACCAAACAGGCTGTTGCTGAAGTCAACAGGGGATCAAGACCACTTTTTTCTAACATTTTTCAGCTCAATCCAAACACCTAATAGTTTGCTAAGATGAGCATTTAATGGTTCCCTGATCTTAACCCCCTTGTTGAGAATTGTATAATGGTTATGTCATGGTTATGTCATAGACTGGTTTGGGTTGACACCTTCCACTAGACCAGGTTGCTCCAAGCCCTGTCCAACCTGGCCTTGAACACTGCCAGGGGTGGGCAGCCGCAGCTTCTCTGGGCAACCTGTGTTCTGCTGACATGCAGGGTACACCACAAAATAGATGTAAAATATGTGCAGTTTATTAAACAAGCCTACTAAAGCCAATAAGCACAGTAAAGCAAGCAAACACGCTAATGTGAGTCCAGTAAATCTCTCTCTATATATATAGTAAATAAGTACAATAAAGCAAATTAAACGTATGTATATAAGTACTGAAGAAAGTTAGCAATGCATCAAATCATTACTGCATAGAGAGAACAGATTAAGAAGAAATACATCATCATCCAGGCCCACGCGGTCAAGCTAGGAAGGCTTGTTACTGCCGACACCAGGAGTCTCATGTAATTGGGATAATTCCTACGTGGTGTATCTACCCGTAAGATGAGGTTTCTCTCATGGCCATAAGAGGGTCCCGCTTTTATACTCTTATCAAAGCAGCTGGTTTTATGCCAGATCTCTAATTGTTTATTCGTGGGACCATGCAGTTTCTCATGATCTCACTGTTGTCCACTCTGAGAGTGTTGGCCAGGAGCTGCAGTGTGGCCAACTATGAAGGTCATAGAACAGCTGCTCACCTGTGTTTTCCTGTCTCTTTCTGACCAACAGTCACTATGAACATGAGCATATATACTCTACCAAATACACTGTGACAAAAAACATACTTTATTTTGTCTTTTGGTCTGGAGAGGTAATTGACTCTTAGCTAGGTTCCCATCCATTACACTGTGCCAGCGCCTCACCACCCTCACAGGAAAGAACTTCTAAGATCTCATCTCCCCTCTATCAGGTTAAAGCCATTCCCCCTTGTGCTGTCCCTAAGGCCCTTGTCTAAAGCCCCTCTGCAGGTTTCTTGTAGCCCCTTTAGGCACTGGAAGCTGCTCTAAGGTCTCCTTGGAGCCTTCTCTTCCCCAGGCTGAAGAAACCCAGCTCTCTCAGCCTGTCTCCATAGGAGAGGTGTTTTCCTTACTTACAATTTTATAGGTTCAGCCCATACAATTCTTCCCTGCAAAATTATCTAAGCTTTTCTGTTTTGTAGGTTGAGAGCAAAATAATGGTTGAAATTAAATCATTGGGGGTCTACATGTACTTTACTAAATCGTACCTTGATCTATCCTAATTTCTGTAATATCTGCCTCCCTCACAGTCTTGAATTATACTGTGAACTAAGACACAGGCTGACTGCTAGATCCAAAGGGAAACTCATGACTCTTGGACTAACAACCAAGTTGGGCATCTGAAAAGTAGGGTTTATTTATATGCACTATCTGGAGAGCATCCATAGTTATGATGACAGGAAGTATTAGAGGGAAACTATAAAACTCCTCCAGTATGAGAACAGTTTATATTTGGAATATTCCAAATTATTGGAAATAATTTGTTTGTTTTACCAACTAAAGAGAGCTCTTTGGTTTCTTTGGAAAGATGATAGGAAGAAAAGCCAGCAACCCAAACCTCCTACATGCTAAGAGGAGGCAAAACTCATCTTCTAGATACTTTTGTATGAAACAGGTGAATACAACTGTATTTTCTTTTTACCTTAATTCTGTAGGTATTTCTTAGGCCTAAAATAGTAAGCAAATTCTCACCTCATAGTGGTACACTGTACATTTCAGGTTAGGCATGAAAGAAACCTGAATGGCCTCACTTCTGACATAATAGAAACAATACATACTACTTTTAGAAACAAAAGCAATGGTTAAAAGTCCCTTGTATTGGACACATGATAGGAACTTTGACTTTTTTTACTCTTTAGCTTAGGTAACTATTTTGAGAAGAAATTGGGATACATATGTGCTAAATCCAACATAAAATCTTATCCCTGTGCATCTTTTCTAGCCAATTGTCTTTCAGAAGCAAGTGACTTCAGTGCTTCATTTTACCCATCAAGTGACAATAAGAATATTTTTCTTATTTCAGAGGAAGTGCTGTGAGGTTTCATTAGGTCCACAAAATGTTTTGAGAAATCCTGGAATAAGCAATAAAGAAGATCTAGCTGGTTCTGTAATGAATCTTCCTCTACAGCTTATGAGATACAAGTGTATCTTACAACAAGACCCAGATTCCATTTCCCAAGGTTCAGGCTTTGTCTTTGATTGCATTCATGTTCTGTGTATGCACAGAATTGTCTATGCCCTGTGATGCTTTCTGATTTCCAAATTTGGGCAGAATCTTTTTTTATACTTTTCAGATTTTCTATAAGATATTTCCTTTTAACATGTACAAATACAGGGAAGTATGTAGATTCCTAGGATGAACTGATTTATGGTTAAGGTTGAAAATCAAAAGAGCTATACATATTTTTTAGGTCAGAAATTCTTCTGAAAGCTTATATATAAGTAAAGCTGTAATAAAAGTAAATAAAGGCAAGATTTCACACTGAACCAAACCTGTGATCAAGTAGTCATTTCTGATCATACCTATTCTAAAAAGTAAACCATAATGAAATGAAGTTTTTAGCTTCTCTCATTTTCTGGTTGATGTATGCCTTGGAGCTTGAGAATTTCTATCTCTCAAAAATTATTCTGTTTCACATGTTCTCATTAAGCTTATTAAGTCTAATGCTTATCTGAATTCTACTAAGCTCCTATTTTCTCTGCTGTCTTAGCAGTTAGAATTATAAAGGTGGTTTATATTTTAAATTTAAAAAAAAAGCTTCTGTATTTAATTGAATATTTCCTTGATTGTGTTCTTATTTGACTGTAAAGATAAATGAAAGTGTATCTATAATACTCTTTCAGGAAACTCCAGGGAAGCTCTCCCAGTGAAGGATACCTAGATGGGAGTCTCTCTCTTACACTGGCAGAATATCTGTATAATTCCTGCAGATGGTTAGGTCATCTCCAAATTATGAGAACATCCCTCACTTGGGTCCTCCATCCACATCCTTACCCATAGGCCCAGGGCCTCCATTTCAGCTCAGCCCTGAGTCTTCTGTCTCTCTGTGAGCTATACTGTAGGAATCTTGGTTGCTAGATAGCTCAGTCTAGACATAGACCATACTCATCTGGACTCTAGCCTAGTCCATAAGGGACTCATTTCCGGAATAACCTGATAAACATTTGGGCCAAAGAGCATGGCATTGAGTGAGTATATCACATCCTCTACCATGCACCAGCCCCTGGGAAAATCGAATGGTACAATAGGCTGTTAAAAACTACACTGGGAGCAATGGGTGGAAGCAACCACTCTCTCCCACGTTGGGTGCCTAAAAGTACTGTTGTGGTTTAAGCCCAGTCAGTAATTCAGATCCACACAGCCTGCTCTCTCAGTCCCCCTCTTTCCTTCCCTGCCACTCCCGGAGGGATGGGGAGGAGAATTGAAAGAATGTAACTCCCATGGGTTGAGATAAGAACAGTCCAGTAACTAAGGTATAACACAAAACCACTACAGCTACTATCAGTAATAATAATGATAAGGGAAAAAAACAAGGGAAGAAAATACAACTGCTCACCACCCACCAATACCCAGCCAGATCAAGCAGTAACTCCTAATTTACCTCCTGGGCATGACATGCTGTGGTATGGAATACCCCTTTGCCTAGTTTGGGTCAGATGTCCTATCTCTGCTTCTTCCTGGCTTCCCCTCCTCCCTGGCAGAGCATGAGACTCACAGAGTCCTTGGTCAAAGTAAACATTCGAGCAGTAACTAAAAACACTGGTGTTATCAGTGCTGCTCCCAGGCCGAAAGTCAAAACGACAGCACTGCACCAGCTACTAAGAAGGAGAAAAAATGACTGCTACTCTTGAACCCAGGACAACCCAGGCTGACTTTCTGTTTTGTTTCTCTGAACCGTCTCAATGATCTCTGGATAATGTCTCACCCTGGTTACCCTTAACTGCTTCTGACCTGCAGGTTGTTTTCCTGTCTTCATTTTGGACCTGCCTTATTGTTATGAGCTTTCCTGCTGATCTGTGGTCTTCTTTGAACCTGGTCATGGTTTCTGGATCTGCTCCCTCTCTGAGGGGCCCCTGCAGAAAAGAAAGTGAGAGAAGCTTTTCAAACTTCATTTCTTAAAGTAGCCACAGAAATTAAGTGGGGAGCTATTATGAAGCTCAGCATTTGAATGAAAAAAAAAGTAAAAAAACAGGACTCAGAAGATGTTCTACTTTTGGAAACTGGGCTGAAAATCAAAACTGATAGATGATATGTATGTAGTTTTTTCTAAATATTAGTTTGTAACAAGTAGCGACCCATCTTGCGCAATATGATATGTGGGTTTTTTGACTTGCAGGAGGCAGATTGCAGAATATGGAGAAAGAGATAAGACTCTTGGTGAGATTATCATTGTGAATCCTTTCTAATTTAGTACAATGAAGATAGTTGTACTTTCTGTTCCGTTCAATACTAAGTCTGGGAGGATAGCTTGATGGTTTTTAAGATCTGTATGCTGGAGTGCGATGTCTCATGAGGTTGGAAGCATCGTAGAGGAGGCAATAATCGTGATCTTCAGATTGCACAATGTGGTAGTTCAGTATGTTTTGGGTTTTAAAATGTTTTTAGAGGGAGGAGTTCAATGATTCTTGTCCCTCCTTTTTCCTTTTCAAATAATTTGTCCTAAAATGTTTCTGAAGCTCTTCTGATAAAGCCACTACCTATGTGAGACAATCTTAAAATGCTCAGTGACACAATCAGCAAAACATTTTGTTGGAAATTAAAGGTGAAGTAGTGCAGATTCTAATCTTCATTAGATAGGTATATGTTTGAATAATGAAATCAAAACACACATCTGGAAGCAGATTGGATATGCAAAACAACATGAGTTATTTGTTTGTTCATTGGGATGGTATCATGCCTGCTGTGTTTGAGAGAGCAGGTACTGTAAGCAGATCAAAGCATATTGCACAACATATTAGTTGACTGCATGGTTCTAGGGCCTAAAATTTCAAAGCTCAAGGGTTCCATTTTCACACTTAATTACAATTATGCTTATTACATTTCTTTTTAACAGCTGGAATATTCCCTTAGGTGATATCATCAGAAGACAAATAAGAAAGTTAAGATGAGAACATGAGTTGTAAAATGATGTAGCGCATTTTGAGACTTGCAGCTCTAGCTTTTGATCTACAGAGCCACTTACCTTCATGGCTTCATGGTCCATGATGTTGGATGTTATAAGTAATTCTCTTTTTTTTGTTGTTCTCCTTTACCAAATAAAGGAGATTATGGAATACATTTATGTCTATTTTTCAGATATTAAAAAACAAACAAACAAACCCAAACCACAAGAAATTCAGCATCAGCTTTTCATTCTCTATTACCTCCAAAATGAAACCTCTACAAGACTCAAGTGAAAAAAACAATAACGGATTTTCAGTTAGCACACAAGCAACTTCAAATGAACACTAAAGCAAAGGAGCCCTTAATAAAATATTTTGATAACAACAAAAATTCTTTTAAAGTGAGACACTAGGATGAAGGACAGATCTAGACTTGGCTTTAGAGATTTCTTTGGAACAGAAGACAGTTTTGTGAAGTAGAGTTTATTCATTGCTTAGCTGAAAATCATACTGTGTATATAAATGCCTCTGAAGGAGTTTCCACTCTTAAACAAGCATCCTTACTCCTGAAGTCCTTACCTCCAAAGGTAGATTAGATATTTTAACTTAGGATTTGTACCCACCTGAAAGCCACACCAAACGACAGCTAACTTTATCCATAGAGGAAAGAGTTGTTTTGCTAGTAGAGCGCTAGCTAGAAACACTTATTTTTTATTTTATTTTTGATCTTTGCCTTTGTGTGATAATACTTTGGGGGTCTGTACAAGAAAAGGAGACAGTTGGAATATTGATACAATCTAGTATTTTGGAAAATTTTGAAATAAAACCAGTATCAAAATATCCTAATTTTTAGTGTCCTTAGTGCAAAACGATAATGCCCAAGGTAGATGTTTAGGCATCATTCAGGAAAGCTGGCATGCTATATTATATGAAGTACTCAACATACATTGTCTACACAGAATTACATTCAGCCATGTTGAGCCTCTAGATCGGCATCTGAGGCCAAATCTGGAGGAAAAAAATACAGAACAAAACAAAACACAGTTTTTGTGGTTTTCCTGTTGTTTTGCAACCTGGCGCCCACCATAGTTCTACAACAAGATGTTAACCTGAAATTATCACTCTTCTCTAGATTAGATTCTATATATCTTAATATTTTGGCTGACCTGTTACTGAGGATTTTAAAGAATTTCTTCCACATTTCCGACAGCAGAAAGTCCAGTCAGTATTTAAACTCACTTGGTCCTAATAACTTGAAATTACACTATTTATAGTAAGGTGTCTATAAAGACCTATGCTCCAGAGGTCTGAAAATATCCTTAAGAATGCAGGTAGCTCTGAGTTATAGTTACTTTGCTGCTTTGACTCCTGTCCTGGAAGCAGCCTTCAAGGAATTGTAGATCAAGCCTAGAAGCGCTAATTGGGCTTATTGACTGTGACAACCACTACAGCTAACATGAATAGTAGCTTGCATAAAATTTATGGCAACTCAAAGCAGAAGCAATTACCAATAGCTTATATGACAAAGTGAAAGAAAGCAGTTTGCATTAAATTATCAAATGGCAATCACTGTTTGAAAACTGCATCCTTTATTACTATAAATTTCAATACTGTAAATCTAATATACCAAGAGACATGTATGGCAGCCATGCCTTGGTCAAGAGCTGAGACCAAGGCAAATGGTCTCAGTGTGGTAAGCCATTGCAAACAGAGCAATGCAAACAAGGTCTGAGAGTGATGAACAGTGGTTTTAGTTACAGACCAAAAACTGAGAGAAGAGTGCTTGCAGCTGCTAGAAAGATACAGCATAACATCACTGTGGATGTTTTTACCTTTTACTGCCTTATCCTGACTGTATCCCTTACTTAATCTACTTAAATCATGGAATATAGGGTCTTTTGCTTGGTACTCCTTTTCCCACTGTGGCAGGGACAGGTAAGCTACAGTCCACAATATGACTGCTCATGGTTTTTTATATGCAGGAGAAGAGAATTATATTTAGAGAGTAATTGCAGTCATTTTCTAATGCTAGCAAAATCCAGCATTGTCTCTTTGGTATCTGTGCTGTTAGTGTCAAACTGAAAAGAATGAAGATGAATCTAACAGGCTGTGTGAGGGTAAAAATTCAGGGACATGAGAGCCCTTCAAGCTTAGGTTGCTTAATTTCCTAGAATGGTTCTTTAGTTATTCTTTTGAAAATACGAGCTATCAGAGCTATAGATCATAGAATCATAGAATAGTTAGGATTGGAAAGGACCTTAAGATCATCTAGTTCCAACCCCCCTGCTATGGGCAGGGACACCTCACACTAAAACATATCACCCAAGGCTTCATCCAACCTGGTCTTGAACACTGCCGGGGATGAAGCATTCACAACCTCCCTGGGCAACACATTCTAGTACCTCGCCACCCTAACAGTAAAAAATTTCTTCCTTATATCAAGTCTAAACCTCTGCTGTTTAAGTTTCAACCCGTTACCCCTTGTCCTATCACTATAATGCCTAATGAATAGTCCCTCACCAGCATCCCTGTAGGCCCCCTTCAGATACTGGAAGGCTGCTAAGAGGTCTCCATGCAGCCTTCTCTTCTCCAAGCTGAACAGCCCAAACTTTCTCAGCTTGTCTTCACATGGGAGGTGCTTCAGACCCCTGATCATCCTCGTGGCCCACCACTAGACTTGTTCTAACAGTTCCATGACCTTTTTATGTTGAGGACACCAGAACTGCACACAATACCCCAAGTGAGGTCTCACGAGAGCAGAGTATAGAGGGGCAGGATCACCACCTTCGACCTGCTGGTCACGCTCCTTTTGATGCAGCCCAGAATATGGTTAGCTTTCTGGGCTGCAAGCACACACTCCTGGCTCATGTAAATTTTTCTCATCGACCAACACCCCCAAGTCCTTCTCTGCAGGATAGCCATGAATTTCCTTTTTGCCCAACCTGTAGCTGTGCCTGGGATTGCTCCCACCCAGGTGTAGGACCTTGCACTTTGCATGCTTAAACTTCATAAGGTTGGCATCAGCCCACCTCACAAGTGTGTCAAGGTCCCTCTGAATGGCATTCCTTCCCTCTAGCATATCAACAGAACCACACAGCTTGGTGTCATCGGCAAACTCGCTGAGGGCGCACTTAATCCCACTGTCCATGTCAGCGACAAGATATTAAACAAGACTGGTCCCAACAGCGATCCCTGAGGGACACAACTCATTACTGGCCTCCAGCTGGACATTGAACCATTGACCACAACTCTTTGAGTGCGATGATCCAGCCAGTTCTTTATCCACCGAGTGGTCCACCTATCAAATTGATGACACTCCAATTTAGATGTATGCTGATATCTCATAATCTAATGCTGGGAAATCTAATGCTGGGAGAAATAATAATAAAGAAATATTTTTGTTCTTTTACCTTTAATTTTGCATATGTTTGGTAATTTATTTTTGTAATAGATTACGATGCAAAAATTTGAGCATATGAGGATGTCCACTTACATGGTTATTGACCACCTACTGAAAAAAACAACTTTCCTTTCTGCTATATTGTATGGCTAAGGTAAATAGCATGATCTAGTGTGATTTCAGATATAGAAGACTGTGACAAATTAAAACTGTCATGTTTCTGAGACAAAAAAATAATAATGTATCACAGGGAGTTTGAGGTGAAGAAAGGTGTAGATGGGAACAAAAGAGAAAAAGGAGAGAACATCTAAAATGTGTGTGAATACATAGATGAATATATGATGGACTTTCTCTGATTAGGTGGAACTGATAGGGGATCTGCACCTTGTTTTATTAATTGGTCATGTGAAATGAGGCTATAACTCAGATTCAGGGGGCTAATCTTCCCAGACAGAGTAATTTTCCTTCCTGAAAGATTGTAAATATTCTTAAAAGACTAAAACAATATTTCTAAATTGGTCCCAAGGATTGCAGATTGGTTCCTAAGGTTGTCTTATGCATCTCCACCTGTATATTAATTCATGTAATCTGTTTTTACTAAGTGCAAATGTAATGTGTGTGTTTGAAGATCTTTTATGAAAAGCTAGAGGTATCCTGGGCTTCAGTGGTAGATTTTCTATTGTCTCTGACAGCTAGTTTCTCACCATGATCAGTGTAATGGCAGCACAGGGTCATGTTGTGTGTTTACCCAGCTCAGAGTAGGTAATTAGAATAATATCCCAAAGAACTTTTTGAAAGGTTAACTATTCTTTCTTTTCAGTGTTTTTCAAAGCATGTATGTAGAATGCATAGACGGGGGTTTGGGTGTCTTGAACATGGGACCTAAGTCTGCAGACCAGGTCTGCTGGGGTTTGGTGGAGCTACCCTGATAAGGAAAGGGAAGAATGGTTTTGGTAGGAGGCTTGCCAGACTTGTCAAGAATGCTTTAAACTAGCTGTGTTGGGGGAGGGGAGCATCATTCCATCCCAACACTCCCAGTCAGTTGTCAGCACCTGTAATAAATGCTCAGAGCAATGTAGTGATATTCTAGCCACTCCAGCCAATGAGCCAGCTTCATTTGGAGCTCAGATCAGATGCCTTTGCACAAATGCCCGTAGCATGGGGAACAAACAAGAGGAATTGGAGATGTGGACACATCTATGGGGCTATGATATCACAGAAACGTGGTAGGATGACTCCCATGACTGGAGTGTTGGAATGGAAGGTTACAGGCTTTTTAGAAAAGACAGGCCCAATAGGAGGGGAGGGGGAGTTGCCCTTTATGTTAGGGATAGGCAGGAGAGTATGGAACTCTGTCTGGTGACAGGTGATCAGTTAACAGAAAGTTTGTGGGTCAGGGTTGTCGTGGTTTAAACTAAATCTGCAGAGTTCCCCCTTTGTTTCCCCTCCCCCCCCTCACCTTCCCACTCCCGGAGGGATGGGAAAGGGAGCCAGAGGAATACAACTCCCACGGATTGAGGTAAAATCAGTCCAGCAATCAAGGTATAACAGAAATCACTACCGGTACCAATAACAAATCAATGTTAGAGGAGACAAACAGGGAGAGAGAATAAGACACCACCCGCCACCACAAGGCCAGCCCGGAAGAGAGAGAGCTCCCCCCTCCCCTCCTGGCCGGCTTCTAGTTGCCTCCCCGAGCAGGACGTGCTGTGGTATGGAATACATCCCCGACTAGCCCAGGCCAGGCGCCCTATCTCTCCCTCCTCCCTGGCAGAGCATGAGCTACTGCTGAACCCATGACATTATCCACCCCTTATTCCATACCATTCACGTCATGCTCAGATCCCACATTTTCAATATACCATTATATATATATATATATATACATCTGCATACACCCAGACAGAGAGAAAAAAATCATGTCTTAATACATGGACCAATCCCTATAATGCTATTGAGTCCATTTGGTCCATGATGTTAAGTTTGTAATAGTCTTTTGTAGCAGGAGAGTCTGTGTGCAGTGCTGGATTGTTGCCTGCTGATGTTGATCATTCCTTTACTGCAGAACTCATCTGGTTCTATCAAAGTTCATTCTCTGTTGGGACAATGGTTAGAGGGAAGTCAGGGCCAGTCGCTGGTGACCTGAAGACGTCTAGTTGATGGACTATAAAAATATTACACAGCAAGCAACAACATATAATTAAGTTCATTGGCTGTTTTCCCCTAAAATCAAATCCCCTTGAGGTATACATCGGGCTTCCCCATCTTCCTGCATTACCCACCACGTATATCCGGGTCCTTGAGCAAAAGCAATCCCACGAGTGGGTTTGCCTTGGCCTGAAACAGCATTAACCCAGACTGTCTTCCCTAGCAAATTCCTCATGTGCACTACAGGAACCTTGTCCCCCTCTACAATATGTAAAAGTTCTGACTGGGCTGGGCCAGCCCTGTTAGCAGATCCTCTGGTGTTGACCAGCCAGGTGGCCTTTGGTAAATGTGTATCCCAATGCTTGAAAGTTCCCCCACCCATTGCTCTCAGTGTAGTTTTTAACAGCCCATTGTACCGTTCAGTTTTCCCAGAGGCTGGTGCATGGTAGGGGATGTGATATACCCACTCAATGCCATGTTCTTTGGCCCAAGTGCCTATAAGGTTGTTCCGAAAATGAGTCCCATTGTCTGACTCAATTCTCTCTGGGGTGCCATGTCGCAACAAAATCTGGTTCTCAAGGCCCAGGAGAGTGTTCCGGGCAGTGGCGTGGGGCACAGCATATGCTTCCAGCCATCCTGTGGTTGTTTCCACCATGGTAAGCACATAGCGCTTGCCTTGGCGGGTTGGTGGGAGTGTGATATAGTCAATTTGCCAGTCCTCCATGCCAAAGAGGTTTTAACCGTTTAGCTTGTTTAATTGCAGCACATGTCTCACACTCATGAATAACCTGGGCGATAGTGTCCATTGTTAAGTCCACCCCTCGATCACGAGCCCATTTGTACGTTGCTTCTCTGCCCTGATGGCCTGAAGTGTCATGGGCCCACCGGGCCAAAAATAATTCGCCTTTATGTTGCCAATCTAAGTCCATCTGAGCTACTTCAATCTTAGGAGCTTTATCCACTTGTTGGATAAAGCTCCATGCAGCTGACTTCCATCTCCGATGCTTTCCCACAATACGGCAGGACCCATCAGTGAACAAGGCATACTGCTTTTCACTTTCTGACAATTTATTATATGGTGGTGCCTCTTCGGCACGCATCACCTCCTCCTCTGGTGACATTCCAAAATCCTTGCCCTCTGGCCAGTCCGTGATGACTTCCAGAATGCCTGGACGATTGGGATTTCCTATCCGAGCTCGTTATGTAATTAGTGCAGGGCACTCACTCCATGTAGCATCAGTTGCATGATGTGTAGAGGAGACCCTGCCTTTGAACATCCAGCCCAGCACTGGCAAGCAGGGTGCCAAAAGGAGCTGTGCTTCAGTGCCAATCACCTCCGAAGCAGCTTGAACCCCTTCATAAGCTGCCAATATCTCTTTCTCCGTTGGGGTATAGCTGGCCTCCGAGCCTTTGTATCCTCGACTCCAAAAATCAAGGGGTCGACCTCGAGTCTCCCCTGGAGTTTTCTGCCAGAGGCTCCAGGTAGGACCATTCTCCCCAGCTGCGGTGTACAGTACATTTTTCACATCTGGACCTGTCCGGACTGCTCCAAGGGCCACTGCCTGAACTATCTCGCGTTTAATTTGCTCGAAGGCTTGTTGTTGCTCAGGACCCCATCTGAAATCATTCTTTTTCCGGGTCACATGATAGAGAGGGCTTACGATTGAAGTGTAATTTGGAATGTGCATTCTCCAGAACCCCACAGCACCTAAGAAAGCTTGTGTTTCTTTCTTATCAGTTGGTGGAGACATTGCTGTTATCTTATTGATTCCTTCTGTAGGGATATGTCTACGTCCATCTTGCCATTTTATTCCCCAAAATTGGATTTCCCGTGCAGGTCCCTTGACTTTACTCCGTTTTATGGCAAAACCAGCTTTCAGCAGGATTTGGATTATTTCCCTCCCTTTCTCAAAAACTTCTTCTGCTGTATCACCCCACACAATAATGTCATCGATGTATTGCAAGTGTTCTGGAGCTTGGCCCTGTTCCAGTGCAGTCTGGATCAGTCCGTGGCAGATGGTGGGGCTGTGTTTCCACCCCTGGGGCAGTCGGTTCCAAGTGAACTGGACACCCATCCACGTAAAAGCGAACTGTGGCTTGCACTCTGCTGACAAAGGAATTGAGAAAAATGCATTGGCAATATCAGTCGTGGCATACCACTTGGCTGCCTTTGACTCTAATTCATACTGCAGCTCTAACATGTCCGGCATGGCAGCACTCAATGGTGGTGTGACTTCATTCAGGCCACGATAGTCTACTGTTAGTCTCCACTCTCTGTTAGACTTTCGCACTGGCCATATGGGGCTATTAAAGGGTGAGCGGGTGCTGCTGATCACTCCTTGTCTCTCCAGTCTACAGATCAGATTATGGATGGGAATCAGGGAGTCTGGATTGGTGCAATATTGCCGCCGGTGCACTGTTGTGGTCGCAATTGGCACTTGTTGTTCTTTGACTTTCAGCAACCCCACAACAGAAGGATCCTCTGAGAGACCAGGCAAGGTGGACAGCTGCTCAATTTCCTCAGTCTCCAAAGTAGCAATACTAAAAGCCCACCGGTACCCTTTTGGGTCTTTGAAGTACCCTCTCTTGAGGTAGTCCATGCCGAGGATGCATGGAGCCTCTGGACCAGTCACAATGGGGTGCTTCTGCCATTTCCTTCCAGTCAGGCTAATTTCAGCCTCCAGTACAGTCAACTCTTGGGACCCTCCTGTCACTCCAGAAATATCGATGGGTTCCACCCCTTGACAGTTCGATGGCATCAGGGTACACTGTGCACCGGTGTCAACTAGAGCCTTATACTTCTGTGGGGCCGATGTGCCAGGCCATTTGGTCCACACAGTCCAGTAAATACGATTGTCCCCTACCTCCACCTGGCTGGAGGCAGGGCCCCTCTAATAGTCATCGTCGTCACAATCTTGGACACCTAAGTCATGTTGAAAGGGATTATTCTTCTTTATCACAGGAGCTGGAGTAAAATCAGCTCTGCCGCTCCATCTGGGAACCTGTTCACCAGAGACTGAAGCTGCAGCTCTCATGGGGCAATCAGTCATGGCCCTTGCCCCTCTCTTCAATTCCCTCACACGTTCCTCCAAGGCTGAAGTAGGTTGTCCATCCCACTTCTTCATGTCTTCTCTGTGATCCCGCAGGTAAAACCATAGAGTGGCCCGTGGTGTGTATCTTATATATTTTCTCTCTCGAGCAATAGGACGCCTTTTGTTAATAGCTGAAACGCGTGTTGTCACACGTGAGGAGCTGGATAAATCAGACAGATCGTCCCTCAACTGTTTGAGATCCTGAGATAGCTTTTCCACAGCTGAGATGATGGAAGGGGTAAGATTGTCTTCGAATTCTCGGAGTTTATGAACCATTTCATCCACTGTTAGTGGTGCTATGTCATTCCAGGTTACCGTTGCCAATGGACGGGCATGTGACGACGGTGCGTTCTGTGTAAGTTTTCGCCACATGGGTCGTGTGCATTCGACTTCATCTGGGTCTATGGGTACATTCCCATTATTCGGCTTGGTGTGGTAGATCATCTCTACGATAGCTGATTCCCTCAGGAACTGGATGCGTTTGTCTATAGTAGTCCACTTGGCCGAATGACTCGTAATATCATCCTTGTGTAGGAACTTCTCTTTCACAGCTACCAAAAGCCGCCTCCAAAGACTGAGGGACTTTTTCTCTCTTGCAATTGCTTTGTCAATTCTGATTCGGAGAAAACTCCAGGAACAAACTTGCCAACAAAGTTTTCAAGCTGACAAGCAGGTATTCTTTATTGCGGCACCGGGAGACATGGGGGATAACTCCTCCTAACGTGTGTCTCTCCATTGCTACACAAGCCATCCTTATATAGTCCCTGGGCACACATACATATTCATGAAGCTACGTATGGATTACATCATTTTCCAGAAAGCTCCCCGCATGCGTACAGAACTGTGGTGGTGGTCTCTGAGGGTCGTTTACTTCTTCCAACAATCTTCATCACTTCTGGCAGCCTTTGAAGCACGCGCAGTAGATGCTTATACCAGTTTAATTGGTTTGCTAGCACCAGAGATATAATAATCCCCCTATCCTCCTACTTATCAGTTAGTTTACCCGCAGCCTATCCCAGACACCTGCTATTCCCAGATACTCCTTATCCCTGTGTCCTGTTTTTCTAGACTGTTTTTCTTAAGACCACATCAACTATAACGATTTATCTTGTGCCAGTATGTTCTCTATCTGTACTCTATTTTTCTATGTATTATGCATCTCAGTAATTTTCCACTGCTACTGTTACAAAGCCATTGAACTTAACATTGCTTAAAACTAATTCTAAAGGTTTATAAATTCCATTTTGTGATTTTGTGTTCCCCTTGTTTCAATTCCCCCTTCTCTAGCAAGTGATCCCAGCTGCTTGGCTTCTGTACCTGCTAGTTCGTGACCATCAGCCCCATTATCCCAACATCAGAGCAGCCAGGTGATGATGTGCTCCCCTGATTGACAGGTGAAATCTTTTCGCGTATTCCGTAGCTCAGTTGAGGTCCAAGATTGAGAAGTCACCTCTTCTTCTTCGTCGTGTGATGATGACCCCTGATCAGATACTAGACCAGGTAGTGGATGCATAGTTTCTTCATCCTGCTTCTTCCTTCTTGCCTCCTTGCTAGTTTTTCTCTTGTGTACAGGAGCAACTGATATTGGTACGAATTGGTCCTCTAGTTCAGATGCAGTGATTATCACTGTAGTTTGAGTAGCAACTGTACTTGTTGCTGGGGTAGCTGCACTGTCTGTCACAGTCGAGGGTTGAATAGCTGCTGTACTCGTTACTGGGGTAGCTGCACTGTCTGTCACAGCTGAAGTTTGGGTAGCAACTGTACTTGCCGCTGGGGATGGTGTAGCTGCTGTACTTGGAGTTGGAACAGCTGCGCTGACTTCTGTGTTGCTCTCAGATCCAGGGACACTTTTTTTCCTTTTGAAGGCGTTGGATAGTATCGATCAAGGCCCTATAAGCATAGGCCAAGCCCCAGCACGTTGCCGTAATTTGTCCATCTCTGGTATGGCCAGAACGACAACACACCCCATTTAGGTGTTGTACTAATTCTTCCGGGTTTTGCACTTGTTCGGAGGTAAAATTCCAAAGTACTGGAGGGGCCCACTGACCTAGATGCTTGCCCATACTATCCCACACACCCTGCCACTCATGACTGTCCAGCGTCTGGGAAGATCTCCTGGTCCTCCTATTTCGTCCTTTAACCCCAATACAGGACCAGACCTGACTCCATTTAACTCTTGAAATCAGATGAAAAAACTGTGAGCAAAACACACTCTGTATGCGTGCTACTATGGTGATCCCCATCACAATCAGCATACAAGTCTCAACAGTACTAAAAGGCCATTCAAAAACTTCAAAACCTGCAAATGATGTTGTAGACCATCTGGAGAGAACACTGGGAGGGTAGAAGAATGTCTCCTTCACAGGTTGACCACCCGAGAAGGAGAAAAAAGATGTGAAATTCCTAAGCACTTCTATTATATACCTCCCAAAATATAAAGTTGGTGACCATACCGGGAGCATAAACCAGATCAGTTTCATGATGAATGCTTCTATTGTATTACAAGTCATTAACATAAAGAACAATGAGATAAGAAACTTAGCCCAAATCCCATGATTGATAAACACAAACACAGCTAATATATATGAAAAGTAATTGGTAAAATCCTGAAATGGTGAGATCAAGAGAAAAAACTGTGAGAGCCAATAAATCAGCATTGTGACAATTGACTATAAATCCTGACAAATTTGTTGTTATTTCGTGAGTTTGTGCCCCACGTTGGGCGCCAAAAACTGTCATGGTTTAAACTAAATCTGCACAGTTCCCCCTTTGTTTCCTCTCCCCCCCCCTCACCTTCCCACTCCCAGAGGGATGGGATTGAGAGCCAGAGGAATACAACTCCCACGGATTGAGGTAAAATCAGTCCCGCAATCAAGGTATAACAGAAATCACTACCGGTACCAATAATAAATCAATGTTAGAGGAGAGAAACAGGGAGAGAGAATGCGATACCACCCGCCGCCACGAGGCCAGCCCAGAAGAGAGAGAGCTCCCCCCTCCCCTCCTGGCCAGCTTCCAGTTCCCTCTCCGAGTCCAGCCCGGAGGAGTGTTAACCCCTTCCCTTCTGGCCAGCTTCCAGTCCCCTCCCCGAGCAGGACGTGCTGTGGTATGGAATACCTCCCCGACTAGCCCAGACCAGGCACCCTATCTCTCCCTCCTCCCTGGCTACTGCTGAACCCATGACAAGAGTTAAGGGGAAATCAGTGATGGGACACATTACTGTGGGGATCTGTTACAGACCACCTGATCAACTACCTTCTGTGGATGAAGACAAATAGGAAAACCCTCATGCTCTCAGTCCCTTGTTCTCAAGGGGGACTTCAACCACCCTGACATCTGTTGGAGTGATGGTACGGCTCGGCACAAGCAATCCAGGAGGTTTCTTAATTGTGTGGAAGACAACTTCCTTCTGCAAGCAGTAGAGGAGCCGACAAGGAGAGGTGTCCTGCTTGACCTCGTGCTCACCAACAGGGAAGGGCTCATTGGAAATGTGACACTCCAGGGGAGCCTTGGATGCAGAGATCGTGAGATGGTCGAATTTGAGGTCCTCAAGACAGTGGGAAGAGTGTGCAGCAAGCTCAGTGCCCTGGACTTCAATAGAGCAGACTTTGGGCTCTTCAGGAACCTGCTTAGCAAGGTTCCATGGGATATAGCACTAGAGAGCAAGGGGGCCCAACACTCTTGGCTAATATTCAAGGATCACCTGCTACAAGCTCAGGAGTGTTGCATCCCGACTAGAAGGAAGTGCAGCAGGAGGGCCAGGAGACCTCCTTGGATGGATAAGGAGCTGCTGAGAAAAATTCACAGGAAAAAAGAGGCTTATAAAAGGTGGAAGCAAGGACAGGTGGCCTGGGATGAATACAGGGATGTTGTCCAGGAAGCTAGGGACTGGGTTAGGAAACTTAAGGCCCAGTTAGAGCTACACTTGTTTAGGGATGTTAAGGATAACAGGAAGGGATTTTATAGGTATGTAGTGGCTAAAAAACAGACTAGGGACAACATAGGCCCCCTCTGGAAGCTTTCAGGAGAACTGGCTACACAGGATTTGGAGAAGACTGAGGTTCTGAATGACTTCTTTGCTTCGGTCTTCACTGGCAAAGGCTCTGACTGCACCACCCAAGTCTTGGAAGGCAGGTGCAGGCACTGTGAGAATGAAGATCCTAGGCCCACTGTAGGAGAGGATCTGGTTCAAGACCATCTTAAAAGCCTAAACGTACACAAGTCTATGGGACCTGATGAAATCCATCTGCGGGTCCTGAAGGAGCTGACGAATGAAGTTGCAAAGCCACTGGCCATCATATTGAAAAATCATGGCAGACAGGTGAAGTTCCTGATGACTGGAAAAAGGGAAATATAACCCCCATTTTCAAGAAGGGGAAAATGGATGACCTGTGGAATTACAGACCAGTCAGTCTCACCTCTGTGCCTGGCAAAATCTGGGAGCAGATTCTCTTGGAAGGCATGCTAGGGCACACGAAAAACAACAAGGTGCTTGGTGACAGCCAGCATGGCTTTACTAGGGGAAAATCCTGCCTGACCAATTTGGTGGCCTTCTGTGATGGGGCTACAGAACTGATGGACAGGGGTAGAGCAGTTGACATCATCTACCTGGACTTGTGCAAATCCTTCGACACTGTCCCACATGACATCCTTGTCTCTAAATTGGAGTGTCATCAATTTGATAGGTGGACCACTCGGTGGATAAAGAAGTGGCTGGATGGCTGCATGCAAAGAGTTGTGGTCAACGGTTCAGTTTCTGGCTGGAGATCAGTAACAAGATGGTGCAGGGACCGGTCTTGTTTAATAACTTTGTCAGTGATATGGACAGTGGGATTGAGTGTGCCCTCCGGAAGTTTGCCGATGACACCAAGCTGTGTGGTTTGGTTGATACGCTGGAGGGAAGGAATGCCACCCAGAGGGATTTTGACACACTTGTGAGGTCGGCTGATGCCAACCTCATGAAGTTTAATCATGAGAAGTGCAAGGTCCTACACCTGGGTGGGAGCAATCCCAGGCACGGCTACAGGTTGGGGAAAGAAGAGATTCAGAGCAGCCCTGCAGAGAAGGACTTGGGGATGTTGGTCAATGAGAAAATGAACATGAGCCGGCAGTGTGCACTCACATAGAGTGCTGCAAGTGGGGTCTCAGGAGAGCAGACTAGAAGCGAGGATGATCTCTTTCAACCTATTGGTCATGCTCCTTTTGATGCAGCCCGGGGCATAATTGTCTTTCTGAGCTGTGAAAAGATATGGGAGTGCGCTAAACTTGTGGAGAAAGGAAGTCTATCCCCAAGTAGCCTGATCTTTGAAGTACCTGTATAGATGTATAATGTCAAGATGAAATAGTGGCAGGGCCTCAAGTATGTCCTCTCTCCTGGGGGTCTGGCAGCTAAAAGCTGCCCACCCTCCCACTGGTGGCCTTCGGGTGAAGCTCCATGATCAACTTTAGTGAAAGATGTCCCAGCCCATGTCAGAGTGATTGGAACTGGATGGTATTTAAGGCCCCTTTCAACACAAACTGTACTATGATAATCTAGAAAACTCTTTGAATGTGTACTAAAGTGAGATACTTGAATCAACCAAGGTAGAAGAAAGCACCAAATGAAGCATTTCACATGTATGTTATAATGATGCAAGACTTCTACATGTAAGATATAAATCTGGAAGAAGTCCTTGGTGGTAATCTAATGACTTTCCACCAAATGGCAAAAAAATATTATTCTGTGTGTGTATTTATTTTAGAATTTGCAACAAAAGTTTTGTGTGTTTGCAGTTGAATGCATTCAGGAAAGTCCAGAACTAAATGAGCTGTTTCTTCTAATGAAGTAACTAAAGTTTTTTCAAGACTAAATTTTTTTCAAGGTTATATAGTTTACTCATACTGCACTTTCCCTCCAGAGCTAACTCAAAAGTCTATAAAGACTGACTTCATTAATCTGGCTTTAACTCTGAATTCAAAGGACCTTTTACATAGCACTTTAAGAAATACCAAAGAGACCTTTATATTTGCAGGTTTTGACAATGCTATAAGCCTCACAGGCCTTTCTTCCTAAATGAAATAAAATCTGTAGTGCAAAGTATGTAAATGTGTTTTGTCATTCCTCTCCCTGAGCTGCCTCTTAGCATCTTATAGCAGTGAACATAATTAGGTTCGAATAGTGGTTTTCCCACAAGCACTTGTGGTATACAGAAAATAAAAGAAAGAGGAGAGGAAAAAAATAAAACCCAACCCATGGCCCTACACCAGGGAAAATTGTGTGTATTTTCTCCTCACAGAGTGACATTATGCTGACAACTGTATCCACTGCATATGACAGATATCTACCATTACAAGAATGTTTCTGATCACCTTGTGTGTGGTTTCTGTAGCATATACTTTTTTTTTTTAGTTAGATATAAAATTAAAGATTATCAGCACTTGAATTGACTAGAACAATAATTGGTGGCAGTTTTTCCAGACAGAATCAGAGGCTGAGAGTCAGAAAATTCATAATATCTTTCTTTGGGCTACATAGAAAATAGCTGTGGAAAAGGTAATGCCAGTTCTCATCAGCAGGGTTGGAATCTAATTTGTGAAGAAATGGATGTTACAGTCTGAATTTTTGATGAATAGATGAAATGCAATAAGCAGAAAGAATGGGTTAGCTATCAGCAGATGTGTACAGTGATTAGTGCCCTTGTCAAGTGCTCAGGTAATGGTGTATCTCACAGACACAGATATGTGGTTTCCATGATGAAGAAATCATCTAATTTATGTGCTTTCTATTCTTACTGTTTCAGAAAAAAAATTGTTTTGTTTTAGACTTAATCTGCCATCTAAGATAGTGTCAAATCTTTCCTTAGTCCTTGTGTTGCATATTGACTTTATACGTAGTTTAAAAAAATTGCACCTTGTCATTTTGGAAGGATTTGATTATAACTCAGCTATAGCAAATGAAGGTAATAATAAAGTTACTGACACCACTGAACCCTTTTTTCAGGTAACATTTTTTTTTTAATGAGGCCTCATCAGTCTGGTTTCTCCTCAACCAAGAACACTCAGCATTTGAGCAGGATCATTATAATTAAGGCAAAATATTGATCCCCTTACCTAGCAGGAGAAATAATCTGTCATTTAGAGACGATATCATACCATAGTCAAACAAGTATTGCAGAAATAGAAAACAGAATAATCATAGAATCATAGAATAGTTAGGGTTGGAAAGGACCTTAAGATCATCTAGTTCTAACCCCCCTGACGTGGACAGGGACACCTCACACTAAACCATATCACCCAAGGCTTCATCCAACCTGGTCTTGAACACTGTCAGGGATGAAGCATTCACAACCTCCCTGGGCAACCCATTCTAGTACCTCACCACCCTAACAGTAAAGAATTCTTCCTTATATCAAGTCTAAACCTCTGCTGTTTAAGTTTCAACCCGTTATAATATAGCCATAGATTAGATTAATCTCTGAAAATAATGAGAAATACCACTTTAGATGATGTATGGACTTCCTGAATAGGTAAGTAATGGAAACATGTATGAGTATCCGGGGAGTTTGCTTAATAGATCATGATGTACTGTTGAATTATGTAAATTGAAATGCAAGGAAGGAAAGGCAAAGGAGAAAATTCAAAGCTGTTAGACTGGACTAAGTGCCTGGAGCCTGTAAAATACATGAGATAAGGGCAGGAGAAAAAAGATGGAATGGTGATACTATGATCTAGAGAACAGCTGAGAGATGAAAAGGCAATTATTAATGTGAAACGAGAGAAGGAAAAGCACTGGAAATAAAGACAGAGCTTATTTCCTTAGACAGCTAAAAACAGCTACTGAGAGAAACATTAAAAAACAAACAAACAAAAAACCAGAAAAACCCACACCAAATAGAAAAAAAAAAAAACAGCAAACTCCAAACAAATCAAAACCAAAGGAACATTCCATCTAACCAAAACAAAAATCCCGTATAATTTCCTGATTTTCATTTCCTCTAGTGAGTGGGGACAGGCTCCTTCCCTCAGATAGAGAACAGATTGCTGTCCCCCAGGGTCCTGGCTCAGCTCCTTATTGAAGTAAGGGTGAAGGTTGAAGTAAGGGCTCTAGGTGTAGACTGTGACCTCAGGATGGATCCACAATGACTGCTTTTCTGGTAGTAGGAAGCACAGTAGGTGTTTTGTCTATTTGTTTCCTACAGAGCCCAAGTATTTCTTCCCTACATTTTCTTTAACTTTCGTATGTAGTTGCCCAAACAAATCAACCAAGAAAGGTTCAGTGAACAAACAAAAAGCTTGAGCTAGTAAATCTGCAGCCTCAAGCAATGCTCCTAATTCCTTTTTGTTTAGTTGTATTAGTAGCTTTATGTATCTATGATGGATAATGTGATACAGGATACTGACAAAACTGTGGGTGTAAGATGTTCAGGCATCTCCAAGACTGCGGATGAAGCTGTATGTGTTTGTGAGTGCAGTTGCACTAAAATTCATATAGCCTGTGGAGCATTTTAATGCTTTTGGAAGGTAGAGCTGTAACAGTATGGGTCAAACTTTGCTTATGATAGAGATTTCATATATGTGTGTATATTTACCTGCGCATATACACACACACACAGGTGAAACTTGGGTCTCAGGTTGTTTCAGTGTCACCAGTTCCTCTCTTGCGTAGTGTTTTCTAAAAGTCTTGAGGGAAACCTTCATGTATAACAAAAAAAAACAAAAAACAAACAACCTGTCTAGACTACTGAGAAACCTAAAATAAGAGGTAAAAAAAAGACCATAAGAATAAAGATCTGTAGATATCCATGCCTGCTTATCCTAGAGGTGTTTGCATTCTTTCTGTAAAACCCAAACCACAACAAAATATCTCCTGTTAAGAAATCTCAACGCTAAGTAAGCAGTTTCTTTTAAAGAAGGTTCATGAAGGTTAATAGTTTCTCCCCTCACCATCTCAAATATTCTGCAAATAACTAAGTTGAAGAACTCCCTTGTAGGATGGGTATTCATATTTCCACTTTAGAGACACAGAAACCAGAACATCTTACTTGACTGCACAAAAATTAGCCTGTTATGAACCACTTAGAGAAGAGTTATGTAGATTTTTACTGCAACACCTTGTAAAAGAGGATGAAAAGCCAAAGAAGGATTTCAGAGGTGTATGCTCAACAGTCTATGGGCAATTGCATAGATTTGCTGAGATGTTGCTGAAAAAAGGAAGTGTGATTGTGTTGCCATCTTTCCCATGTTGTCTTAAAAGAAAAGGAGATATGGAACTTTTTCTGTACAACCAGTTAACGAGTGATATTTTCTCTGATGCACCCAGCTTTTTATATTTATAAATATTAATATAGATTTATATATATATGTTATATACATATACATGTATGTTATATATACACATGTATACATGTTGTATACATATATGTGTTGTGTATATATATATGTATGTATATATACAAAAGTTCATATGTGTGTATGTATGTTTTTGTATGTGTGTGTATATTCCTTTTAGAAGCCTTATAATACCTAAAGGGGCTACAAGAAATCAGGAGAGGGATTTTTATCAGGGGCCTGTAGGGACAGGACAAGGGATAATGGCTTTAACCTGACAGAGGTGAGACTGAGATGAGATCTTAGGCAGAAGTTCTTCCCTTGTGAGGGTGGTGAGGTGCTGGCACAGGTTGCCCAGAGAAACTGTGGCTGCCCTATATCTGGCAGTGTTCAAGGCCAGGTTGGACAGGGCTTGGAGCAACCAGGTCTAATGAAAGGTATCCCTGCCTGTGGCAGGGGGTTGGAACTGAATGAGCTTTAAGGTCACTTCCAACCCAAACCAGTCTGTGATTCCATATAGATTATCTATATGTATTAGTAATTATCTGACACATAAAATTTGAAGATGAGAGAACATTTACTGAAGGTAGATAACAAATTACAGTGTAATGTTTCAAATGTGGTGTAATATTTCAATAATTCTGAAATTGTTGGGTTTTTTTTTCGTAAGTTCTGTTCTGTACTTGGAATTCAACATTCTCCATAGAAAATATGTGCATTTCCATGCAAAGTATTACTGTACTCCTCCTTAAGCATTGGCATCTCATTTTGCTCTCAGAAGTCAGACAAGAAGTCAGAGTAGCTCAATTAAAATGCCTTGAGTTCCTCTGTTATACTAGCTATAGGATCTCACCTAGACATGGACTTCCTAGAAAGCTAAGTTACTTTGGGGCACTGAGTACTCAGTCTACAGTGCTTGAGCATTCCTGAAAGTTTTATCTGGAAATAAATTCCTAAAAGATCTTCTTATATGGAGGAAATATTATTTTTTCTTAAGTGGGGGGAAAACAAGCAAACTAAAAGTTTGTTGTGTCATATTAATTCAGTCTTGGAAGACAGGCCTGTGCACTGCAGAGCTCAGATAAATCAAAATATCATGTTGAAGTTAATGGTAGCTTACCATTATATACTAATATAATAACTTAGAACTATATTCAAAGCGTGATGGACTCCATAAAAATTATCAACAGACACCGCATGCAAGGTTGTGGCTATTCTGTGAGACTTGTTTGCATGCGGTAGCCCATGGTTTTGTTTTAATACTTTTTGCTTACAAGAAGAAACTAGGTTTTGAAGGTTTTACTACAAAGACATTTATTTTTTAACTTGTTTGCTTTTTGTTTTTTCCTAATCTGAAGGAAAACTAATATTTATATTTTTTGTTCATTGTCTTTCTGAAGGACTTTTCTTATGTTTCCCTCTTCCTTGTGATTCTTAGTTGAAATTAATATAGCTAGTTCTTTGTGACCTTACCTTTAAACACAAGGTTCATGCACCCAGAATCTTCTTTTATATCAAGTGCACCTGTTGTTGATTTCATCAGCCGAGGAAAAATATTGTGGTCTGATGCAGTTAGATTTTCTCAGAATTGCTATCAAAAAATATCTTTATTGACCGGCTTCATTGCCAGTCAATACACATTTAAGTCTAACAGAAAGGTCAGTGTGGCACTCAGATTACAGTAGTTTACAAAGAAAACATGTATCACCTAAAGAGAATATAAAACATCTGTCATCAAGCACTTCTGATGTGTCACTGAACTTATCTAAACAATGCTTCTATGGGTTCATGTTGTCATGAAAGCTTTCTGCTAATTGTCTCAGTTCAGCAGTGGCTTGTCTGTGTGGTTCTGATCTATATGAATAGTAGCATAAGCAGCAAACTCTTGAAGTGAATTTAGAGCTAAAATGTTCTTATATATTCAGGTTGTATATGTTACACTTGAAGTCATACTTTCCAAAATGGATAAATGATTTCTGAAGAATTTTACAATGAAATTAGGAATAAATAAGTGAAAAGGCTGATTGCAAAGACGTGTGAGGATGCAAAGCTGCTGGTTTTCCCTGCATCTGTTTTGTGCCTCTGGCACAGAAAAAAATAAATGTAAACAGTAAACACTCTCCAAATAGATGCAGATAATCTCTGGTATTTTTGCAGTCCACTCTGAATTTGGAAAGTTACTGCTCCCAACATAAACTACAATTTCAAACAGAGTTTATGTAAGGACAGTTATTTGTATATGCATGTCCTCTTCACTAACGAAATCTGAGTGCTCTACCGAGACAATGGCCTTTTGTATCTGATCCTTCCGTGAATAAAGTGGGGTAAATTGTCAGAGATCCTTTCTGTTCAGGATTAGTGTTGTTTTATAAATATACTAAGTTGAGGGGAAAACAACAGCAGAAATTAAACTACTTCCATCTACTTCAGGCAAATAAATATAGCTATGTTTTGTTCCTTCATGAATTGTCTTAAATGAGCTATCCTCTTGAATGCCCAAGCCAGCAGAATAAGCTAAATGCCGAACAATAGGACAGTTGATGTGACAGAGAAAATTCAGTAAAGTGTGTGAAGGAGTGATGTATAGTTCTGAAGTGTTTGGGGCTTTTCCCCTTCATTTTATTCATAAGTTCAGCAGCCATGTAGTGAACAGATTTGTCATGCAGAATTATTTCACTTAGTTGTTCTTGGAGTTGCTAAGTCATAAATTGCATACAGCCTTGGGATAGACATCGTCATACTAAGTACTGTTAGGTTAAATAGTTTAAATGTAAAATGGCTTAAAATTAATTTCTACAGATAATCTGTCTAGATTTTTGAATCCCTGACTTTGAAAACAAGATATATCTGCCATGTAAACCTCATACTCCAGGGAGTATACTTTCTCTTGTCACTGTTCTTCATTATCGTACCATCCAATCTAGCATCTATTTTTCAATGACATTTCCATGTTGAGCTGACAAAATTGTTTCTAAATACATGCAGGTAGGCTTTGAATTGAAGAGGTGATGGACATAATGAAGATCACACAACCACAAGTCTTAAGTCTGTGGAGCCTAAGCTGAGAACCTGTGTACCTCCATGAGCTATGCACTGATATCCTGTTAGGCTCACTACTCTGTTAACAGCTTTACCCAGGTTAAAATCCACAGCTAGCTTTGTTGTCTGTTTCAATGATGAAGTTTAGGTAAAGCTGATAATTGTGGTCCACATATGACTTTGTCCCAGTTTTCTCTCTTCGTGAAGTGTAACACAGGTCATAGTCTCTGAAGGTATATATAAGAGAAAATTAGTACTTCAGTAGGGACCTTGATATCACTGGGTGAAAACTACATGAAAGAATCAGCTTTTCCACATTGGAAGTTTATACACAGAGATAACCAATTTAGAGCTGCTTCTTGCCTAGCAAGACTCTTATCTTCCCCTTCTTATATGAAATACTGTACTGCTGTGGTTAAGATGTATTAGACTTGCAAGATGTGAGTGTTTAACTCTATCATTGCTCTATTTGGTCTTCATCAGGTATAATGGATTCTGCATTTCAGACAGAACTTAAACTCAGTTCAGGCCATGCATTATATGTTTCTTAATGGCTTTTTTCCATCAGCTTTACTTGGTTGGTGACATATTTATCAACTTTCTACTGTATGATGTTGCTACAGAGTCACTATGTTTCTATTCAGTGCTAGAAAGAGTTATTCCAATATACCATGAGTGTGAAAAGTATGCCAGATCTCTTTAAAGTAAGAAGAGATATTGTATAAATGTCAGGAGATTACCATAGTCACATTTGATAGCTAGCTTGTAAAAATATGACTCTTGCTTTTAGATATTACTTGTAGAAGTTATGTTTTTTTGCTACCTTCCTAGAGAATAAAATTATTTATTGAACACTGATATTTTATCATACTGACATGGCAGGGAGAATTTAGGTATTGTCTAAAGTAGGTTTATTGTCTAAAGGTCTGGAAAGACTAAACTAGGTATCCAACCTAGCCACTGAGATATCAGGATTGTGCATAAATGTTTTCATTACTGGGTTAGTTACTGGTGCATATCTTTAAGTTCTCTTAGTCTCAAGTTCAGCACCCTGATGATGTCTACGATGTCCGCTGTATATGGTGAAAGTGGTTCACATATGCAGTTGTTTCTTCAGCTTGGAACATTTAGCAGCTCTGATTTGGGTCCAGGCTCTACAGTTTCCCTCCCTTTGAATTATAACCATGATAGTCTGTAATAATTTAATCAAGACAAAGTTATATTTGTTTAATGTTCAACCACTTCATTAGGGACTGCAGTGATAGGACAAGGTGTAACAGGTAGAAACTTACACAGGAGAACTTTAGGTTGAATATAAGGAGGGAGTTCTTTACTGTAAGTGTGTGAGGTACTGGAATGGGTTGCCCAGGGAAGCTGTGAATGCTCCATCCCTGGTGATGTTCAAGGCCAGGTTGGACAGAGCCTTGGGTGACATGGTTTAGTGTGAGGAGTCCCTGCCCATGGCAGGGTGGTTAGAACTAGTTGATCTTAAGGTCCTTTCCAACACTATTCTATGATTCTATGATTCTATTTTGAAAAGAAATGGAACTCACACTATTAACACACAATGTCTCTCCTGCTTTATTGCTGTATAAAAACCTGTCATAGTTTGTAACTGTATGCAGTAGGAAGTCATTATTGTATAAAAAGACTTGACATTTTCTAAAGACCATTCCTCTTAGTGTGAAGGAGTCAAACAGTAGTTAATGTTCCCAGTAGCCATGTTACCACTGATGCTGAAGCAGACCATCAGGATTCAAGCAACTTACTGCTCCAAGTACTTATAGTTGTGTTCATTAATGAGTGTTAAAGCAAGCAGTGAGAATGTACATGGAGTGAAATGGGATAATTCAGTTTCATAAACCTTACAGAAAATTCTTTAGCCCCTAACTCCTCCCCTTTTATGTGTTAAAGGCAAAACTCAGATGGAAGGCAGACTGATAGACAAAACCTTCATGCCTCCATCAGTTTGATACTTCATGAAAAGATGAATCTAGCAAGGGATCCTGTTCTATTTAGGTAGAATCCTACTGTGAGATAACATTCAGAATAGCCTGATAATAGGAATTGGTATCTCATGGAATTGCAAAAGGGTTATAGAGATATTAATTTATTTTTTTTAGGCACTGGCACAAACCAATTCCAGTTGAATCACTAACAGAATGTATTCTAGCAGATTGTTTCAGTTCATTTACTCAGTAGACATAAACATTATCGATACAGTTATTCATCAGTTGCAGTAAGTGACCACATCACCTGGAAGCCACAAAAGGGGAAAGAAACAATTGAGTGCTTCCTAAAGAATAAGCTACCCTTTAAATTCTAAACCCAGCTTCTATTCTTCACAAAATGTAGGTGGTGGCATGAAGCAATTTTGCACATGCAGCACTACTTCTATGGCTAAGCATGGTGTCTGTGTTCTCAGATGCTGAAAACTTTTTTGAAATCTTGTGTCTATGGATTCTAAGCTTCAAATTCACTTAAAACTATAGAAGAGTGTTGTAAAAGTAGCATTTAAGTCCTAAGAAATAACCCCTGTTCTTGCTGTTTGCATTGACAAATATATTTTGCAGTTTCATTTCTCAGAGGTGAAAAGTTTGTTCTTAAAACAGAAAATTACTCATTTCACATCTTTGCCAAAACTCTTTATTTTCTGAAACCAAATTACTCATACCAGAAATAGTTTTGATGAATAAAACAACTTGAATCCATATATATAATAGAAAGAAGAGGATTTCTGAAAGTGTTGAAAGGAGGGAGTATTCACTTCCTATATTTAATATAATAGAGACATTTCTGTGTTGATTTGACCCCATAGCAGCATAATTCCACTTCCATCCTTGAAACATTGGTAAAGGTGTTTGAGGTAAACAGAAATAATTCTCCAGGCAAAGGGCTTTGAAGTGACTGGAAATATTTTCTTTGCTCATCTTTTAATGTTGGCTTAAAATATCTTTTATGAAATACAAACTTCTGTGTAGAACTTTTCTTAGAAGGCTGGAAATATAATGTTTAATGCTTAGGAAAACAGAATGGGATCAAACCTCCTTAAATGCCTTGTGATCACCTGTTCTGAAATTTTAATAGAACATCATATGTCCAATTGGCTCAAAGAAGTTGCAGCAAACAAATCTGTGCTCTGATTTCAGTTTGGATCATAGATTCCTCAGGAATTGAGTCCACAGGTAAACAACAAAGCTTAACTCTATGTTTTCTGTATACAAATTTTTGTCCTGACAGTTTTTGTCAGGACATTCTTATCTGAAAATGAGACTGAAATATTCCAGTTGCACATAGAGCTCTGACAGCATATTTCTTTGGACAGTAGGCCGAGAAAATGCTATGAAAGCTGAAAGACATGGCATCAAATCTGTATGGGCTCTGTTGACTGCTGACATTTTCTCTTCTCCATCTCTTGGGGGGCATAGGGGAAGTAATGTTGTCTTGAGGGTTGAGTCTGCTTAAAAATAGCTTCTGAAATGATCACTTTGCAGCCAAACTTTTCTGGCAATTGTCATGTTCTCCTGTTGCCACGTTCCAGTGCCACAACATATTCTAATTCTAGAAACTTTGTATGATAGCACATAGAAATCACATATACCACAGGTATGCACTTTGCTTTACCTATTTACTGCCTAAAGCAATCTAGTACTATTTCTGTTTCACTGCTTAATGTAAATGCTCCTCACTTCTCAGATACCTGAAAGTATTTGTTTGAAGATACTGTAACTAATCTCATAATCCTAAAAAGTAAGCAATCCATTACTTCCTGCACTAGAAAGGTTTTTTCACACCAACAGTGTATATTTTAAATATTCTTCCAGTGTGGTTCTTTTTGGTTTGGTTAGTTTTCTTTTTTTTGTGTGGGGTGTTTTTTGTGAACAGCTAACAACAGACATTTTCTCTTTTCTATATATAACTTTATAACATCTTAGTACTTCCATTCTCTTCAAGGTTTATCTAGGGAAAAAAATAACCATATTTGTTTAGAAAACATTTAACAAAACGCAGCTTGAAGAAATACAATTTCACTATCCTTAGTGGAAACATGTCAATAATACTGATTTTTATATATATATATGTATATAATCATAGAATTGTAAAATAGAGTTGGAAAGGACCTTAAGATCATCTAGTTCCAACCCCCTTCCATATATATTGATTTTACATAGATATATAGAGATATAGATAAGGGGGCTTGAGCATCTCCTGTATGAAGACAGGCTAAGGAATCTCAGTTGTGTAGAGACATCAGAGCAGCCTTCCAGTATCTGAAGGGGCCTACAAGGATGCTGGGGAGGAATTTTTAATCAGGGACTGTAGTGATAGGACAAGGGGTGAGAGTTCAAACTTAAACAGGGGAAGTTCAGATTAGTTATAAGGACTAATCTCTTTACTGTGAGAGTGGTGAGGTGCTGGAACAGGTTGCCCAAACAAGTGGTGAATGCTCTATACCTGGCAGTGTTCAAGGCCAGGTTGGATAGGGTTTGGAGCAACCTGTTCTAATGGAAGGTGTCCCTGCCCATGGCAGGGGGTTGAGAGTGGGTGATTTTAAGGTCTTTTCCAACTCTTTCTATGATATGAAACTGTAGGAGTTTATGTCAGATAAGAATCTGACTACATGTTTGTATATACATAGGAAACCTATACTTTTGAATACAGATGCCCTCTCAAGTGGAGAGTGTGAGGTCCAGGGGTAGTGGCAAAAAGCTGCTGTCTAATGAAGATAATTCTAGGGGGTGCTCATGTAAGGATTAAATATTTACTTGCTCTCTTCCTTTTCCCCACTTGCCTTGATATTAAAAAGAATGTGGTGAATCCTGGTCTTTACCAGGAAATATGCAGAACTCAATGATATGTGGCATCGCTCCAACATTTGCTTTGTTTTTTTGACTGGTTACAGTGCTTATCATAATAACTGAGGGGAAGAAAATCCAGTCAGACTGTAGAGTCTTCTGCTAGCGTTACCACTGTTAGTCTTTCCCTATTGTAAGCTCCTCCACCCCGCTGTAATGAAAGTGTATATTTTCAAGAATCTGATGTACAATATCGTGACTTGTGGAGGATTTTTAATAGCTTCATTCACTATTTTATCTTTATTAAAAAAAAATAAAATGTATATTGCACTATAAAACAACTCTGCATGTTCAAACTAATCTCACCTTACTACAATTAAATGGATATCTGGATCTTTTTCTTCATCAGATCATTTGGTTTGGTTACTCAGCAGGGTTTATAACAAGCTTAAAAAAAACATGTCATGACTTTTATGTTCTGTGTAATATTTTAGTCAATGATTGTTACATACATTCCTGTAGTTATGTAGTAATTGTCTGCTTAAACAGTTCTATAATGGTTTAATACAGAAAGCTTTCATTGGTTTTTGTGTCTGTGAGCACACACATAAATTAATTTTTAACTTGTGAAGAAAATAATATTAAAAAGCACTTTGCAGCCACTGTAAAAAGCCCAACTTCAGAATTCATACAGTTACTGGTAGTATGTTTAACAATGATCTTAGAATAATTGTAGGGTAAGAGAGAAAGTCTTTCAAAAACACTCAGGCTTGAAACAAGTTTACAAGACACAGAATAAACAAAGAATTGGGAAAAGTGGGGAAAATAATTGCTTCAAGCTAGTGGCCTTCAGGAATATGCTGTAGTTCACTGAACTGAACCAAATTATCCAATGAATATATTCAATAACTTGTCATGACTAAAGGCAAAACAGAATGTTTACTGGAAGTGAGCTTCTTTAAGAATAACAGTTGCCTTAAACTGGGGAAACAAAGACAATGCTGGTAAAAACAGAATATACAAATAAGAGGACAAATTGTTGTCCCGTAGCTTTCACAAAACTCAGAGTTCCTTTTAATTAAAGGCATTGAAGTTCAGGCTTCCCACTCGTTTCTTTGGGAAGCTTTGACGTTAGCTTTCATGTACCATTGGTTATAACTTTTACATGTTATATCAGACTTTTAAGAAGTTTTGACCTTTCCTATAGGGCATGATCCAGACTCCAGTAAGCCATATCCATTATTATAAAAAGTAATAAATCTTCATTGCATCAAAGACCAAATTCGGCCCTGCAGGTTTCTCCATAGAATCTCTGTCAACCACTATACAAGAGCCATTCTTAGGTAGAGATTTGGCTTCCAGTGGAGTCCAGGCACATTCAGGATGCCATTATAATTAGAGAAAGCTGTTTCTCTTTCTAGACTTTGTCATCCATCCAGCACTGCTGACAATAGCAAGGAAAAAATAAAAAAAAAAAAACAACGAAAACAAACAACCCACACCATTTTTGTCTCAGTCTCATTGCATTGTGTCTTCAAGATGAATTTTAACCTACAACAGGATAACCAGCGTCATAGCCATGCTGGGATTTTTCTGTAGCTATTGATTTTCTTTGTAAAGCCCTTTCTGGTGAATGGTTGTCGTGGTTTAAGTCCAATCAGTAACTCAGAAACATGTAGTTGCTCTCTCACTCCCCCTCTTCATTCACCCCGCTCCTGGAGGGATGGGAAGGAGAATCGAAAGAATGTAACTCCCACAGGCTGAGATAAGAACAGTCCAGTAACTAAGGTATAACACAAATCACTACTGCTACCACCAATAATAATAATAAGTGGAATAACAAGGAAAGAGAATACAGCCACTCACCACCCACCAACCTATACCCAGCCCAACCTGAGCTGTTATCTAACCCTTCCAGGTAACTGCCCCCAGTTCTACATCCTGGGCATGGTGTGCTGTGGTATGGAATACCTCTTTGGTCAGTTTGGGTCAGGTGCCCTGTCTCTGCTTCCTCCTGGCTTTCCCTCTTCCCTGGCAGAGCATGAGACTCACAAAGTCCTTGGTCAGAGTAAACATGACTTAGCAACAACTTAAAACATTGGCATTATCAGCACTGTTCCCAGGCTGAAAGTCAAAACCACAGCAGTGCACCAGCTACTAAGAAGGAGAAAAATGACTGCTACTGCTGAACCCAGGACACCCATCCAACCTGGCCTTGAACATTGCCAGGGAAGTGTTCTTTATTCTGTTTATCAGGTGAAACCTCACTTATACCAATAGACTTGTAGCAGTACATCTCTGTGCCCCGCTGGAATGCATGCAGGAGCAAAATTATAACCAGATGTCCAAATCGTGATTAGACCATATTCAAGCATGTATTGTAACACTGCAAAAATGTTGATTTTGGAGTTCAGGAATTTTAACTGCTTCTTTAAATTTTCATCTTGTATTTGTTTATGCCTTTTATGGTTGTCTTCTATCTCTTTGTCATTCATGTTCAGCCTATAGAAGAGAAGGCTCCAGGGACAGCTTGTAACAGTCTTCCAATACCTAAAGAAGACCTACAAGAAACCTGGAGAGGGGCTTTTGACAAGGGACTGTAGGACAGAACAAGGGGGAATGGCTTTAACCTGACAGAGGGTTGATTGAGATGAGATCTTAGGTAGAAGTTCTTCCCTGTGAGGGTGGTGAGGTGCTGGCACATGTTGCCCAGAGAAGCTGTGGCTGCCCCATCCCTGGCAGTGTTCAAGGCCAGTTTGGACACGAATTAAGGGAAAGACTGGTACGGGTGATACAGTTGTGGGGGTCTATTATAGACCTCCCGATCAGGATGGAGGAGTTGATGAGGCTTTCTACAGGCAACTGGAAGCAGCCTCTTGACTACATGCCTTAGTCCTCATGGGGGATTTTAACTACCCTGATATTTGCTGGAAGACTCACACAGCCCATCCTTCGCAGTCTAGGAGGATCCTCCAGTGCATTGATGGTAACTTCTTAATGCAAATGGTGGACAAACCAACCAGGAGAGGAGTGCTGCTGGGTTTAGTACTCACCAACAAGGAGGGTCTGGTTGAAGTGGTGATGGTCAATGGCAGCCTTGTCTGCAGTGACCATGAGATGGTGGAGTTTAGGATCCTGTGTGGGAGGAATAGAATACCTAGCAAGGCCACAGTTCTGGATTTCCGAAGGCCCAACTGCTAAGGGAAGTCTCATGGGAAAGGGTACTAGGCGGTAATGGGGCTCAAGATAGTTGATCAGCATTCAAGGACCACTTCTTCCAAGCTCAGGATCGGAGTGTCCAAATGGGTAGGAAATCAAGTAAGGGAGCTAGGAGACCAGCGTGGTTAAACAAGGAACTGCTGGGCAAACTCAAGTGGAAAAAGAGAATCTATGGGTTACGGAAGGAGGGGCTGGCCACCTGGGAGGAATATAGAACAGTTGTTAGAGGATGTAGGGAACCAATTAGGACAGCTAAGGCCTCCTTGGAACTTAATCTTGTTAGTCGGGTTAAGGACAATAGAAAGGGCTTCTTCAAATACATAGCTAATAAAACTAACACAAGAGGCAATATAGGCCCACTGCTGAACGAGGTTGGTGCCCTGGAGACGGAGGATATAAAGAAGGCAGAGGTGCTGAATGCCCTCTTTGCCTCTGTCTTTACTCCTGCAGACTCTCCCTGGGGGCCCCAGATTCCTATAGCCCCAGAAGGAGTCAGGACAAAGGAGGAGTTTGCTTTGGTAGATGAGGATCGATTTAGGGATCAGCTATGCAATCTGGACATCTATAAATCGATGGGTCCAGATGGAATGCACCCACGGGTGCTGAGGGAGCTGGCGGAGGTCATTGCTAGGCCATTCTCCATCATCTTTGGTAAATCGTGGGAAACGGGAGAGGTGCCTGAGGATTGGAGGATGGCAAATGTCACGCCAGTCTATAAGAAGGAGGACCAGGGAAATTATAGATCGGTCAGCCTTACCTCCATCCCTGGAAAGGTGATGGAACAACTTATTTTTGACACCATCTCTAGATATACCAAGGATGAGGGGGTCATTAAGAACAGCCAACATGGTTTTACCAGGGGGAAGTCATGTTTGACCAACCTTAGAGCCTTCTATGAGAAAGTAACTAGGTGGAGGGATGATGGTAGAGTGGTAGATGTGGTTTTTCTTGATTTCAGTAAGGTATTTGATACTGTCTCCCTCATATCCTCATAGATAAGCTAAGGAAGTGTGAGCTTGACGATCAGGTAGTGAGGTGGATCAAGAACTGGTTGAAAGGAAGAAGGCAGAGAGTTGTGGTCAATGGGGCAGAATCTAGTTGGAGGCCTGTGACTAGTGGAGTCTCTCAGGGGTAGGTGCTGCAACCAGTGCTGTTTAATATTTTCATCAATGACCTGGATGAGGGAACTGAGTGTACCCTCAGCAAGTTCGCTGATGACACTAAACTGGGAGGAGTGGCTGACGCACCAGAAGGCTGTGCTGCCATTCAGCGAGACCTGAACAGGCTGGAGAGTTGGGCGGGGAGAAACTTGATGAAATTCAACAAGGGCAAGTGTAGAGTCTTGCATCTGGGGAAGAACAACCCCATGTACCAATAGAGGTTGGGGGTTGACCTGCTGGAAAGGAGTGAAGGGGAAAGGGACCTGGGGGTCCTGGTGGATAGGAGGATGACCATGAGCCAGCAATGTGCCCTTGTGGCCAAGAAGGCAAATGGCATCCTAGGGTGCAATAGAAAGGGTGTGGTTAGTAGGGCAAGAGAGGTTCTCCCCCCCTCTACTCTGCCTTGGTGAGGCTGCATCTGGAATCTTGCGTCCAGTTCTGTGCCCCCCAGTTCAGGAAGGACAGGGAATTGCTTGAAAGAGTCCAGCGCAGAGCCACAAAGATAATGAAGGGAGTGGAACACCTCCCTTATGAGGAGAGGCTGAGGGAGCTGAGTCTCTTTAGCTTAGAGAAGAGGAGACTGAAGGCTGACCTCATCAGTGTTTACAAATATGCAAAGGGTGGGTTTCAGGATGATGGAGCTAGGCTTTTTTCAGTGATATCCAGTGGTAGGACAAGGAGCAATGGGTGTAAACTGGAGCATAGGAGGTTGCACGTTAACATCAGGAAGAACAGTGCACTGGAACAGGTTGCCCAGGGGGGTTGTGGAGTCTCCTATGTTGGAGATATTCAAGGCCCTCCGGGACAAGTTCCTGTGTGATTGTATTCTAGGTTACCCTGCTCTTGCAGGAGGGTTGGACTAAATGATCTCTCAAGGTCCCTTAGAACCCTTGGGATTGTGTGATTCTGCAAATGTCTCTAGAGGAGACTCCACAGCCTCCCTTGCAAGCCTGTTTGAAAGCTCTGTCACTCTCAAAGTAATAAAGTTCTTCCTCATATTAGATGGAACATCCTCCGTTTCAGTCTATGCCCACTGCCCCTTATTGTGTTGCTGGGCACCACTGAAAAGCATCTTGACACCTGCCCTTAACATATATGTATTAATTGATAAGATCCACTCAGACATTTCTTCTCCTGTCTAAACAGGGCCAGCTATCCCAGCTTTTCCACAAAACAGAGATACTGCCATCACGTAATCATTGCTGTAGTCCTCCCTTGTAATTCCTTGACTTTCTTGAACCAGGAAGCCCAATACTGGACACGGTGCTCCTGATGTGGCCTCACTGGAGTTGAGCAGAGGGGAAAGATTAGCTCTCTCAGTCTACTGGCCACGCTCCTCCTGATTCATCCCAGGGTACCGTTGGCTGTCTTGGTCTCAAGGGTATACTGCTGCTGGCTCATGGACAACTTGCTGTCCACCAGGACTCCCAAGTCCTTCTCTGCAGAGCTGCTTTCCAGCAGGTCAACCCCTAACATGTATTGGTGCAATGGGATATTCCTCTCTAATGCAGAACCCTACACTTGCCTTTATTGAACTTAAGTAGGTTTCTCTCAGCCTAACTCTTCAGCCTGTCTAGGTGTCACTGAATGGTAGCATAGACTTCAGGTGTATCAGCCACTTCTCCAAGTTTTGTATCATCAGTAAACTTGCTGATGGTACGCTCTATACCTTCATTCAGGTCACTAATGAATAAGTTGAAGAAGACTGGACCCAGTATTGGTCCCTGGGGACACCGCTAGCATCAGGCTTCTGACTAGGCTCTGCACTGCTGATTACAAACCTCTGAACTCTGCCATTCAGGCAGTTCATAATCTACCTCATCGTCCACACACCTAACCCACACTTTCTAAGCTTACCTCTGAGGATGTTATGGGAGACAGTGTCAAAAGCCCTGCTGAAGTCATGGTAGAAAATATTCACTGCTCTTTCCACATCTACCCAGCCAGTCATGCCATCACTGAAGGCCATCAGGTTGGTCAAGCGTAATTTCCCCTTAGAATCATAGAATAGTTAGGGTTGGAAAGGACCTTAAGATCATCTAGTTCCAACCCCCTTGCCATGGGCAGGGACACCTCACACTATACCATATCACCCAAGGCTTCATCCAACCTGGCCTTCAACACTGCCAGGGATGGAGCATTCACAACCTCCCTAGGAAACCCATTCCAGTACCTCACCACCCTCACAGTAAAGAATTTCTTCCTTATATTCAAACTAAACCTCTGCTGTTTAAGTTTTAACCCATTACCCCTTGTCCTATCACTACAGTCCCTAATGAATAGTCCCTCCCCAGCATCCCTGTAGGCCCCCTTCAGATACTAGAAGGCTGCTATGAGGTCTCCATGCAGTTTTCTCTTCTCCAGGCTGAAAAGACAAAACTTTCTCAGCCTGTCTTCATATGGGAGGTGCTCCAACCCTCTGATCATCCTCATGGCCCTCCTCTTCACTTGTTCTAACAGTTCCATGTCCTTTTTATGTTGAGCACAACAGAACTGCACACAATACTCCAAGTGAGGTCCCACAAGAGCAGAGTAGAGGGGCAGGATCACCTCCTTTGACCTGCTGGTCACAATCCTTTTGATGAAGCCCAGAATATGGTTGGCTTTCTGGGCTGTAATCGCACACTGCTGGCTCATGTTCATTTTCTCATTGACTAACACCCCCAAGTCTTCTCTGCAGGGCTGCTCTGAATTTCCTTTTTGCCCAACCTGTAGCTGTGCCTGGGATTGCTCCCACTCAGGTGTAGGACCTTGCACTTCTCATGATTAAACTTCATGAGGTTGGCATCAGCCCACCTCACAAGTGTGTCAAGGTCCCTCTGAATGGCGTTCCTTCCCTCTAGCATATCAACAGAACCACACAGCTTGGTGTCATCGTCAAACTTGCTGATGACACACTCAATCCCACTGTCCGTGTCACTTCACAAAGATGTTAAACAAGACCGGTCCCAACACTGATGCCTGAGAGACACCACTCATTACTGGTTTCCAGCCAGACATTGAGCCATTGACCACAACTCTTTGAGTGTGACCATCCAGCCAGTTATTTATCCACTGAGTGGTCCACCTATCAAATTGATGTCTCTCCAAGTTACGGACAAGGATATCGTGTGGGACAGTGTCGAACGCTTTGCACAAGTCCAAGTAGATGACTGCTCCACGTGGATACATGCTGATTACTCCTGAAAACCTTTTATAACTTTTATTGAAGTAGGAAATGCATCCCTGCCCGTGATGGGGGAGTAAGATCTAGATGATCTTAAGGTCCTTTCCAACCCAAACTATTCTATAATTCTATGAAACAGTAGCATTACTGGCAGGTATCTTATCTGCCTGGACTCTACCTCATCCTTGTGTGGACAGTTTGTAAAGTATTTCAGGCTGTCTTTCCTGCTTTCTGTCTTGCAATTCTTTCTTGGAAATGGGAACAGTAGAATCCTATTCTTCCTCCTCAGTCAGTCTCATTTTTAATGAACACTATTGGATTTCTTTGAACTCCATCATTATTTTAGATATATAAATAGTAAAAAATTTTCCGGGAGACTGATACAGAAGGTTGGTAAACTGTGAGTAAACCAGGTAACCCAAAAACAGCTTCTCTGTAACAGGTTTTCAACAGTGTGCTTTGCACATTCCACTTGTTGCCATCTACAGCACAGTAGATTATGAGTTGATGATTCGACATATATTTATCTTACTATGTCACAAAATGCATTTCCAGAAAGGTTTGTTTGTGTGTCCTCATGAGACAGAAATTATAGAGCTATTGTAGTTCAATGAAGTCTTTAGGTTGGATGTAAGGAATAAGTTCTTCCCTGTGAGGGTGGTGAGGTGCTGGCACAGGTTGCCCAGAGAAACTGTGGCTGCCCTATATCTGTCAGTGTTCAAGGCCAGGTTGGACAGGGCTTGGAGCAACCTGTTCTAGTGGCAGGGGCTTGTAGTTGAATGAACTTTAAGGTATCTTCTAACCCAACCCATTCTAGGATTCTATGTTCTGGACCCTCTTTGCTACCACCAGACAAAAGTGTGTTCATAATTTCTGCAGCATTCATGGGAAAAGGCATAAATTTTCTTTATTTCTCCTCATAAATTAAAAAAAGAACCCTGCAATATTAATTAACCACAGGGGAAAAAAAAAAAAGAAAAAAAGATTGTTGCATTCTTATCTGAGATGCAGATGTTGGTCTATTTGTGTCAAACACTGGAGGAAGGCAATGTAGTGCTGAGGAAATGGCACTAACAACTTGCTTTGGAGATTAGATGGGAGAAACAAAGGTGTTCGATATTAGCTGTGTAGAATGTCTGGGTCAGGAATATTGAAGAGAATGAAAACAGGGTTATACAGTTCACATAAACCAGGAAAGGGGTCATGCTACAGGTTGTTCTAGAAACAATCTCAACTGCATTAGCAGTGCTGAGCTTGACATTAAATGTCATGTTCAGTTACAGGCTGTGGCTGTAAAACTGGTGAAAAGGCAGATGAATGTTTTATCTAATAATAACTGGAAGATCAATGGGAGTTTTGACAAAGACTGCTGAAAGGAATAGAGGAAAATATATCTAGAACTTTGTGTTATTAAACACAATATATTATAACAAACATGTAAGTTTGCAACTGAAAAAAACACTTTTGAAAATAGTCTTATTTGGCAATGGGGTATGAATTGAATGGCATACTCATTCATTTCTGCCTCTGATTTGTTGTTTCCAGTCCAAAGATTCTTTCTGTATCTGTTTCAACAGAATTTTTGTGCTCTGTATCACTGGACACTGCAAAACCACTGCACTAACATGATTTCACACTCAGTATCTTTGTTCATTGGCTTGTGACTTTTAGCCACTACAAATTGTTAAAAGTGTTCTTCTCTTGAATAGGTCCAAGACAGAAATAAATATAATGCTCTATATTTCCAATTAACATTGGATTCCCTAGGAATGAATTGTGGATCAGACAGCTACATATACAGCACATGTCTCCAGGATGTCCAAAATTCTCTTAGTAGTCTGTGCTACAAAATTGGACATGTAGAAATCCTGGCCAAACACCAAAAAAAAATCCTTAAAATATAATTCGAGAAATTTTGCAATAGAAATACAAATGTATTTCTGTAAATGAAGGATGTAGACTAGCCCTAAAGGAAGGTCTGCAATATGGTCCCAGATTTGATGTTATTGATCACTCTGGCAGGGCTCAGCTCCCTTCATGATGAGCTAAGGCAAGATAGCTCATTGTTACTCTTCAGTTCCCACTGAAATAGTGAATAACTGCCAGTTTAAGGCGTGAATGGATTCTAAAAATTCTTCAGAGATTATCCTTGAGCAGTCATTTTCAAGTTTGTGATGCTGCTGGCCAGGCAGAATTGTTGTGTATTGTATCATTCCACCTGAGACCATGTTATTGACTTGTGTGGTCATGATCATAATTGCTGTGCAGGCACCTTCATGAGCACCTGAGGATGATTAGGAATTAGGTGATCATCCACCACTAGCATGGAATTAGGAACCTTATTTCTATTTCTCCTAAAGTATTGACTTAAAGTCACACTCAAAAAAAAAAAAAAAAAGGCTTCATTATACCAGGTAAAAGGCTTCATTATACCAGGTATGGGATAGGCAGAAAAGAAAGATGTTCCCTCCCCAGAAAAAGTCAAAACTTCAGAAAAAATCTTGAGACTCAAGAGACAAACAGATGCAAAGGGTTTAGGTTACAGTTGTATTGTGTGAAGAATCCATAATTACTGATAGCAGTCATCTTGATGACAACAGCTTCTACTAACCTAACTGATGACAGATGTTGGTGGTTTGTCAGGACTGTGGATAGGGCAGGTTATGAATGTTTTGAAATGGGTAAGATGGCACCTGTATTTCTCTATAAATGTAAAATGGTCTGCAAGTTATTTGTGAGAATGAATGTACAAAGCATCATTGGAGTAAAGAAATCAGGGGAGTTATAGAAAGAAAATTTCAGGTGTTGAAAGATCTTTAGGTGCTCTTATGTGAGAAGGAGCTATGTAAATGATGGAAATAGAGGTAAAGTGGAAAGGTGAGCGCGACAAAAAGGTATGAAAGTGAGACTGGAAAGAATGTTCATCTTTAAGTGCCATAAGATCAAAGGATTCAGTGATCAGGAGACAAAATGAAGAAGCTTTGATAAGAGCTTTACTACTCTATATAGGCACAATCAACTACATCTTCAGTAAACTGCAAAGAAATAGTAGACTGACTCCTGCTCAAGCACTTTGGCAGGTTAGCACATTTTATTTAATACTCTCTCATTGCAGCTGATCTCTGCAGTGGAACAGAATTAGTTTGAATGAAACTTCCATAAAGAAAGCACAAACATATAGTACAAAATCTATGATTTCAAGTGGAGATGAGATAGAAATGCTGTCCTGCCTGACTGGAAGTGACCTGGGGTTGGAAATTTATGCCGCAACTCAGGTGGAGCAGAATTTGACTGTGTTTTCTGACATGTTGTGCCTGTGCTCTCATCAGAAAGCTGCAGAATCTTGAAAACCTTCCTTCTTCGTTTTTTTTGTGGAAATGTTTTAAAAGCTCTTGCATTCCTCAGAGATGCATTAGAACATTTTACAGTTTGCTGCTATGAAGGGCTGAGTTAGAGAGAACATCCAGATTGTGGGTCTAGATGATGGATAATTTCCTGCATCCTTTATTGACATCGGATTGTTCCCAAAATTTTCAATGTGAGCTTCATGATCTAAATTAGAGGTAGGCAATGAAATAACTAATTTTTAAGGAATCAAACCAAGCTAATTCTTCAGTTCAAGTTCAGCTGTAACTGAAGCCATTGTAGTTCAGTTTTAGTCCTGGCTAATAAGAGTTCATTAATATATTTAACTAATGATTTATAATTTGTTGTAATGATTAATATATTTCATTAGATTTGAATTGGATCACTGTAGAAAATACATCATTAACTAAAGAGTTATATAATGAGCATGGAATTAAAAATGTGGCTTCATCTATGGAAAAACTATAGCTCCCTACTTAACCTGCTGGAGCCTAGTTGCCATTTGCCTTTCCAGTGCTGCACCATCATTTCTCTCAGACTTTCTAAGGTCTGGACAGAAGACATTTTGCCATGTTACGCTAGAGATAAGAATGACTCCCCATGATCACTGGAAACTGATGGAAAGTGGATGGGAAACCATGATGTCTCCTAAGACTGTGACTTCCTCCTTTTCTAATATATCCTATGCAGACATGTATAAACCAGTATAGAGATGCATACATGTGGTCATGACATGTTTGTAAGTTACCTTCACCAGTGGAATTTCTGGAAAGTCTCTCTGAGATCTAAGAGCCCTTACAGGCACATATGGGATGTTGTTACTTTACACAGCTCTTCACCCTTCAATACAGGAATGATGAGTATTGTTGTCACATCTACAAACAGTTCAGAAGAGTTCACTTTAACAATGAAAAGTCTTCAAAGTGAAGATGATCTTGAAATAATTAGCAAAATATAATGGTGAGCTTCTGGTGGTGTCCCCTGCGAACAAAACAACATAAAAAGGATGAATTTCTAAAATTATTTAAGAACGTATTTTCTCTTCATGTCCTTAGATGCCAAATTCCATCTCTCCTGCTGAGACTTCCATGCAGAATGTGTCTTCAGCTCAGTAGAAATTAAATTTAATAATTTTAACCTGCTGAGGCCCAATATTACCATATGCTTTTGTAAATTCTTTGTGATTAAGTTATTAATGATGACTAGTTTCACTTCATGAAATTCACAGCATAGAAGGAAGCTCTGGAATGAGGAACTTGTATACAAAACAAAAATCTATTCTCAGATACAACTTGACTTTATGTTAAAGTCACATAACTGAGAAAGAAAAAAACACAACATGCAAAAATTTCTATGGGATTTCCAGATAAATTACTTTGTTTTCTTATCTAAGAGAATCTTGTTTTCTTTTTCTCTCTTTTTCACTTTTAATCTGAATGAGTCTGTTATTTCTCCGTAGGGATGTGACTGACTGAGCCACACATTTAGTGTTCAAGCTGACCAGCACTCTTGGGCCAGCACCTGTGGAGTAGCTGAAGAGTCAGGATCTTCAGTTTCCTTCTCCTCAATCCATTTGTGACTCCTTTCTGTCTATCTAACAAAATACTTCAGCCCTTTCTTTCTTTCTGAAATAAAAATAAAAAATTCACATAAGTAGTTAGAGTAAATCTAAATGACAGTATTCAAAATGTTGTTTCCCTCTCCTTACACCTTCCCAAGCCACGGAGCAACATTCATGTAGCCAGAGAGAAGCTACGTGGTCATTTCCCCCCTGTGTCTAAAGAACAATGTCTATAAAAATGTATTCCTGGGAAAAAACTGACAAAAATTTTCTTTGAGGACTAAATCCATCCTGCTTAGGGCAGGCCTTCTCTGTATTATTGTGCAATGCCTTCTTTGTAAAATTCTAATGGATCCATATAATAAACTTGACATGCTAGTTATTCTAAAATATTCTGAATATCAGAATATTTTGCTGAAATTGAGTTTGAGTGATATTTTTTGGTCTAAACTGAGGTAGACTAGCAGTACTGTTGACTTCAGTGGAGAAAGATGTGAGTTAAGTCATTTTATAAATTTTATAAATGTCTTGTGTCAGTAAATGGTGAATACCTTTACTTACAGAATGACTCAAATTTTTAGTCTAGAGAGTTAGTTTTAAGCTTGTCTAAATATGTCACTGCTTCTTTTTGTTAGCACAGTATTCTTATTTCATGAATATGCATTTTTTCTTAATGCCTATGTAATACACTACTAATTGCCTTTATGTGTGGGATAGTAGTCTTTCATTCTCAGAAGTTTTAACTTGTTTCTTTATATTTCTTTTATTCATTTTTTTCTAAAAAAGAAGAAAAATGTTAGTTTCATTCCATCAGTACTGAGAGAAATTGAAATTTAAGGGAATATCCGTGCCATCAGTCTTAGGTTACTCCGACATCTAATTTATAGGCTCTGATGTGACTCAAAGCATTAATATCTAAATCCTAATGGAGTCTGTGGAATAGTCCAGAAACTGATTTAGAGCAATTATGTCAAAAGGCAAAATACATTACCTGAATTTCATAAAGCCAAGTAATTTTATGTAAAAATACATTTTAAAACTATATGGGATTGAATTTTTAATTACTTTCTTAAGCCACTCAATAAATTAAAAATAACTAAATATACTGTATTATAAATAAGTGATTCTGTTCTTTGAGTGTAAAAAACAAATAAACTAGCAACTTCCACAGCAATGTAAATTATTCACATTTAATTAGCTTTTTGTGTTTTGTAAAGCAGTACATAATCTTGATTTTACATTCCTGGTTTTCCTCTATGGTAAGTTTCATAGTATATGATGTTTTTGCAAGGTTTTTAAAATATAAAACCACTGCACTAATCAGAGTAAGTTATTAAGAATTTGATAGAAGCCCTGTAGTTATTACAACTACGTTTTATAAAAGAGAACATTTTAATCTTGATTTGAAAGTTATCTTATTAAAGGAAAAAGAATTTAAGTAGTCCTCGGTATTTTTTGTGGAACATTTAATAACCATCAATATTTTACTGAAATGTAAAGGCCTGAAGGAATTTAAACAAAAATATTTCCAGCATGAAAATCTTTTGCACTTCTGTGTTTAAACTGGAGACAAATAAAAAAATAAGCTTTTTTATAATATTCTTTGTTTAATAATAGTATTTTTCTATTCTATATTTGTGGTTTCCAAATCCATTTTAGGAAAGAGTAATAAGTGGACAAGTGAAAGCATGCCAGTTCTAAAAAAACCCTGTATTTTTTAAGATCCTGCAATTATAAAGTAAATATATATTCTAGCCAACAGTCATTTTTTGACACTTCGTATTTCCCAGTAGGTGACAGAAAAGAAAACCCTCTTGTGATATCTCAGATGGAACTATTTCAAGAAGAGAAGTACACAAACAAAGGAAACCACTTCCCTCCAAAAAAACATTTCATAATGGATGCTAATCAAGTTTTGCAAAAATAGTTTTCAATGAGCTAATGAAACAGGAATAAAGACATTATTAATTTGAATAATAAATACATCCATGAAATTCAGAGTTTTCTTCTAGTGTTTTATTTCAGTTGTTTCTTCATTTCATCTCATCTCTGCTTGGAAATTATAATTGATATATCTGTACCAGGGGGATGTCAGTTAATGTCATCAGAAGTGGAACCTCTGACATGAAGCATTGAATTAGTACTGGGAATGAAAAGTTTACTATCATTGCTGCTTAGAATCTAAGCTAAAATTGTGTAAAATATTTTGGAAATTGTGACAGAAAGAGGTAGCAATAAACTTTCACTTTCTGAGTACATGATGCCACTTAAAATTACATACGCATAGGTGGCATACTGCGGGCAGGCAAAAAGTAAGCTTGTTGGTTTTGTATTAACTGGAAACCGTGTGAATTTAGTGTGTTGTTGAGCCCAAACTGATGCAATGTACCTTGACTCTCAGTGGGCCTTAGAATTGGTACTCCATTAAATTGCATTTTCATAGCTTCTGTGTGGGAAGAATGAGGCACTTCATAATCATTGGTGTTTCTATAAAGAGTTTTTATAATGCTGCTGACATTCATGTGTGAAAAACAATGCCTAGAACAGGGCTGTAAGTGGGAGGGTGGGGGTTGAAGTAAAAGAAGTGTGAACACAGTGTTACGCTCTTGGATCTGATGTCTCATCGATGATATTGCCTCTGTATGAAGGCAAGATACTCCAGGTCAGACAGTTGCACCTGATTTGAAGCTACTCCTGACTTCCCTCAGGAACACAGAAGCAATGTGCTGCCATTTAGTGAGTTCCCATGGTCATCCTCAGAACAGCAATTTTTATTTTGTTTTTTATTTCTCCTCTTCATTTTGTTGGGTTTTTTGTAAGATGGGAGGAGTTATGATCAATTGCTGCTCACTGATCCAATTCATGTTCTGGATAGATAGGGAAAAAAAGAAACCTCTTTAGCCCACAGCTATGTCTCTAAATTATTGGTGTCTGATGGTATAACCTTTGTCTTTAGTTGCAGTTCTTCCTAAAATGGTGACTGTAAGGCTTGGCAATGTTTTTTGACTAGCACCCTGGAAAATGAGAATCCTTCTGACTCTTCTAGCATGTTTTGCATAGTCTGAGATGTTTACCTAGCACCATGCTGTCCTTCAGTTGAGTCACTAGACAGAATGATCTAAGATTCTACTACTTTGCAAGCTTCCAGTCACATTTACATCACATTTTACAGTGAGACTGAGAATTCCCTGATGTCTTGATTTAGAATTTAAGTTCTCCATACTGAGCTGTCATAATTTTAATAAAAACCAAGATTTAACAGCTCTGGAAATCAGACTACATACATGTAGGTACCAGGATATTTAAAGTCTGAATTCACACTAGAAGTGGGACAGGTTTTATCTGTATTGGTTAACAACACGGGGAGGTACCTACAGATATGGTGATTCTCGATCACTTCTTTCAATGAAGATATTTTATTAAATTATAAACTATAGCTGAAATAGAACTGTAGTGCAAAACCACTGGGTGAGACACATAAAGGTATTTCATCTAAGATGCCATGGTGCATAATGATAATGGTAACATCTGCTCATGAAGTCCTTGTTTGACTGGCCATCATTTTCATAGCTGCATATTTATTCTTTTTCAGTAGATCTTGTCAGTAAAGACCTCACAGGATTTCAAATAAGACTTTAATTCACTTCCTCCTCACTGCTGATGTCTAGATTAATGAACTAATAGTGTGAACTAGGGGGATTCTTAATTCATGCTCTAGAGGGTTTTTTCTTTATTTCTTTGCTCTGCTTTCAACAGTTCTGCAAAAATTATGTGTTTGGGAGGACATAATTTAGCAGAAAACAGACTGGCTATAAAAAGCAGGTGGAATGGTCTTTAAACATGGCTGTGTTAAGCAAAGCTGTGCAAAACTGTTGATGAGCAGATACGAGTCTGGGACACTAGCTGAGGGTTGTTTAGTGGAAATCTTACAGAAAAAAAAAGGCAGAAAAATTCTATCTCCAGCTGAAGCAGCAGGAACTATTTAAAGTAGGCTGAATTTTTTACCAATGTGCAAATTTGTCGCTGACATGAATAGTTAATTGAAAATCTATCTGAATCTTTCAGAGTTTGGAAGAAATATCTGTCTTTGGTAATATTTTACCAACCTTTCAGCAGCACTGATGTCATTCACACAATGTTTGCTTCCAGTGTACACAAGAAACAGTTACATGACTAAGAAGCCCTACACCAAATCTACTTGGTTCAGTGTGTTCTGGAGTTTGGGGGAAAGGTGGGAAGCATATTTCCTACAGTACCTCAGCAGTATGACTGGAACACACGTATTATAGAGTCCAGTTTGGAACATAAATAGTGCCTTATACAGGAATAGCATTATGGGGATTGGAGCATTCTGAAAGGACGGATTTTGGTGCTAGGAACTGTCTGGAGTTCAAATTGTGCAGCCGTGTCAATTCTAATATCATAGAATGGTTTGGTTTGGAAGGCACCTTAAAGCTCATCCAGAAGGGGGGTTGGAGCTAGGGGGTTGCAACTAGACGATCTTAAGGTCCTTTCCAACCCTAACTATTCTATGATTCTATGATTCTTAATACATTTTTTTCACTTGCTCTTCTAGCCTAGCAAATAAACAGTTAAAGAACAGTTAACATTCTGAACTAACAACTGGTTTCAAACTATATAATGAAAATACAGCTACATATCCATTTTTACAGATCTTAACAAATCAATTTCTTGCAGCTGTGTTATTATACCCTCCAGCCATCCCATGTGTCCACAGGATTCGAGGCTGCCATTGCTTCCAAAGCAGTCTGAAGGGACTCGTAGGTGTGGCAACCGACAGGCACAGGGTGTGTTGTCCTGTTGCATTGGTTAATGTTCTACAGATGTTCTTTTTTGGCTGGGTGGGAAACCACGGTAGGGTCAGTCCTCTTGTGATGAAGAGACAGAAGACAAGGCAGGACGAACTCATCCTGCAGGGACACAGCAAGGTCTTTTATCTGCGGAAACACAAGCATATCCTTGTCCCCAGGTTATTGAAGGGAACGGGCCTTCCCATTCATGAGTTTCAAAATTACATAGTACAACATGAGCTTTCACCTGTTCAAAATTCTTAGAACCCCCAGAATGATGCTGTATAGGAGGTCCATCCTCTGTCCAGCAATTTGAAAATTCAAAACATAACAAACTTTCACTATACATTCTTGTGGGGTTAACCCTGAACTCCCCCTTTTTTGTTTCATATATCTACTTTCAATGCCTGCTTTACCATATCAGAATCTTTCTAGCTTTTGCCTTAGCATTTTCTATCAGCTCCTGCAAATTTGCACGCTCTAGCATCTGTTTTACAAGTGACAAATCCAGACAATACAAGGCGTAGTTTCTTATTATCAACTGGCTAGTAAATACAGGTGGTTTTATACACAAAATCACAGCTTCTAATAATAGCTACTTTACAAGCACACATGTTCAATTTGTTACTTTTCAGTTGCCCCAGGTGCTGTTTTGCAATAATTCATTTTTTTCTATCTCATTCTGCTCAGGGTATTCACAGTCAGCTCCTGTAGCTGTGGCATCGGGTTTTTCTAGTCATCTGTCCAGCTCATGGATACATGCATATCAACTTTGCAGGCAGCTACCATGGACCTGTAGGTAGGAGGACACAAATATACCCCCTCCCTCAGGTTATCAGTTCTTGAGGAGACAGGTTGAAGTATTTCCTTAAAGGAGAGGCATTCTGATGCAAAAGGAATGTGAAGCAGCTGCCGAAGTAAACTACACAGTGTTAACAGTTAAGGAGTTTGCTGCGTCATTACCCGCAGTTAAAGGGCCAGGCAGGTTGGAAAAAGGAGATGTGCTGGTTCCTTCCTTTTTTGTGTTTGCCTTGTCTCAGGGTTTTCTTCTTCTGCCACCCTGATACTGCTTGGGTGACGGCTGATAAAGCTTGTGGTTGTACTACCCTTCTTCCTTTTTCAGTTAGCAGTTCTCGTTTCAACCAATCTGTTCCTCCAAGTCCTGGATTCACCCCCAGGTTACCTTAAACACCCTAAGCAGAGCTCCTCCCATGCGCCTAGCATGTTGCAGGCACTCTTTAAGCTTTGTGGTGTCTCTACAAACTACCCCCAATACTTCAATAGATTGAAAGGGCTTTTGTTTCTTTTTTTATTCACTCCACGGCTCCAATATCCATCCTGGCTGTTCCACTTGTGGAGTACTGGGAGCTGAATCAGAGGGCAGCTTCTTTTGAACATGATTATCAAACAACTAAAGGGGCCTCACTGCCTTTTTACACCCCCCATTAAAAACTTCTACGCAAACCCGACAACAAAAAATACACAGAACACCATCTGCCCTCAACACACACACACAAGGGATCCCACAAGCACACTTCACACAATTACAATATTCGAAACACAAAATCCAGACACATGAGTATCACGGAGGGACTGTATCAAATGGGTTGTATATGGGGCCCCAAGTCCATGGTCCGTCACCGTTCGCCTTCTATCTTTGATAAGAGCATAGGAGAGACCTTCCCACCACGGGTCCTGATCTGTCACAAGCACCACCAGGAAAGCACTCAATGCATCTGCATCCCCCACCCGTCTCGTTTCTCCCTTTATAGCTGCCCATTTATCGTAATGATGTGGGGGATATCAATCAGGCTCCTTTTCCAGATCCACAGGCTCTGGGTCTAAAGGACCATCCAGGTCATCATCAGAATTATCAGGCAGCAGAACCACAGGAGCAAGAACAGAAGAGTGATTTTTTAATCTCATGGCAAAGTCTGTCAAATGGGGTGATGGTGACAGAGCCCCCTGTGCTTGTGACCCAGCATGAAGTTTTAAAACTTCAGAAATAGTTCACCAAGAGCTCAATAAAGCGGTGGTAACTTCATCATTTTTTGTATCACAGTCCCACAAATTAACACCAATTTTGTCTCAAATCTCCGGGGTATTAATATTAAACGGATTGACTTTTGGTGCAAGAGGATACATTTCAATTCTTCCTTGTCAACTTTTTTCCCATACTGCTTAAGAATCATAGCAAAAACTTACAGAACATTTCCCTGCGCCTTTGTTAAAGCAGACCCCATAATTCTCAACCACTTACCCCCGTCCTGTGAGAGGCAATCCACACAGTTTGAATTTGCAGAGTACCCCTTTGCTTACATTCAGCAAGCAGTTGGGCTGAGCCACACCACCAGATCTACAATTAAGTGCTTTTCATGCTCCACGTGGTGGGCATCATTTGTGGTATTTCACGACATGGACTCAAGCTGATGCAGAGACTCAAATCCTTGTTTATTACTACCAAACCCTTTTTATCCCTTTGTTCGGTACTTTCCCAACCTGCACATACGTACAACATTCAATCTCATTGGCCATTGTTAAACACTCTAGGTAAATAATCCAATCACAATGTTGCAGACCCTCTTACAATCCCCACATCCTCTGGCCGCCAACTGAGATAACCATCACAACTACATCCTGGCCCATCTTCCCAAGGCTTGCTTGTTTACCTTCCCTGTCCTTCACTGTTCCAACCCATTGGCCCAGGGCTTGTCAAGCAGCGAGGCCTCAGAGCTCAATCCGCAAACTCTTTTTTATGCAAATCTTATCACCTTCACTCCCCACAACAAGGGAAGAAAATACAATACCACCTGCTGACTGTTACCCAGCCCAGCTGAGCAGTGATCTAGCCCTTCCAGGTAACTGCCCCCAGTTCTACATCCTGGGCATGATGTGCTGTGGTATGGAATACCTCTTTGGTCAGTTTGGGTCAGGTGCCCTGTCTCTGCTTCCTCCTGGCTTTCCCTCTTCCCTGGCAGAGCATGAGACTCACAAAGTCCTTGGTCAGAGTAAACATGACTTAGCAACAACTTAAAACATTGGTATTATCAGCACTGTTCCCAGGCTGAAAGTCAAAACCACAGCAGTGCACCAGCTACTAAGAAGGAGAAAAATGACTGCTACTGCTGAACCCAGGACACCCATCCAACCTGGCCTTGAACATTGCCAGGGAAGTGTTCTTTATTCTGTTTATCAGGTGAAACCTCACTTATACCAATAGACTTGTAGCAGTACATCTCTGTGCCCCGCTGGAATGCATGCAGGAGCAAAATTATAACTAGATGTCCAAATCGTGATTAGACCATATTCAAGCATGTATTGTAACATTGCAAAAATGTTGATTTTGGAGTTCAGGAATTTTAACTGCTTCTTTAAATTTTCATCTTGTATTTGTTTATGCCTTTTATGGTTGTCTTCTATCTCTTTGTCATTCATGTTCAGCCTATAGAAGAGAAGGCTCCAGGGACAGCTTGTAACAGTCTTCCAATACCTAAAGAAGACCTACAAGAAACCTGGAGAGGGGCTTTTGACAAGGGACTGTAGGACAGAACAAGGGGGAATGGCTTTAACCTGACAGAGGGTTGATTGAGATGAGATCTTAGGTAGAAGTTCTTCCCTGTGAGGGTGGTGAGGTGCTGGCACATGTTGCCCAGAGAAGCTGTGGCTGCCCCATCCCTGGCAGTGTTCAAGGCCAGTTTGGACACGAATTAAGGGAAAGACTGGTACGGGTGATACAGTTGTGGGGGTCTATTATAGACCTCCCGATCAGGATGGAGGAGTTGATGAGGCTTTCTACAGGCAACTGGAAGCAGCCTCTCGACTACATGCCTTAGTCCTCATGGGGGATTTTAACTACCCTGATATTTGCTGGAAGACTCACACAGCCCATCCTTCGCAGTCTAGGAGGATCCTCCAGTGCATTGATGGTAACTTCTTAATGCAAATGGTGGACAAACCAACCAGGAGAGGAGTGCTGCTGGGTTTAGTACTCACCAACCAGGAGGGTCTGGTTGAAGTGGTGATGGTCAATGGCAGCCTTGTCTGCAGTGACCATGAGATGGTGGAGTTTAGGATCCTGTGTGGGAGGAATAGAATACCTAGCAAGGCCACAGTTCTGGATTTCCGAAGGCCCAACTGCTAAGGGAAGTCTCATGGGAAAGGGTGCTAGGCGGTAATGGGGCTCAAGATAGTTGATCAGCATTCAAGGACCACTTCTTCCAAGCTCAGGATCGGAGTGTCCAAATGGGTAGGAAATCAAGTAAGGGAGCTAGGAGACCAGCGTGGTTAAACAAGGAACTGCTGGGCAAACTCAAGTGGAAAAAGAGAATCTATGGGTTACGGAAGGAGGGGCTGGCCACCTGGGAGGAATATAGAACAGTTGTTAGAGGATGTAGGGAACCAATTAGGACAGCTAAGGCCTCCTTGGAACTTAATCTTGTTAGTCGGGTTAAGGACAATAGAAAGGGCTTCTTCAAATACATAGCTAATAAAACTAACACAAGAGGCAATATGGGCCCACTGCTGAACGAGGTTGGTGCCCTGGAGACGGAGGATATAAAGAAGGCAGAGGTGCTGAATGCCCTCTTTGCCTCTGTCTTTACTCCTGCAGACTCTCCCTGGGGGCCCCAGATTCCTATAGCCCCAGAAGGAGTCAGGACAAAGGAGGAGTTTGCTTTGGTAGATGAGGATCGATTTAGGGATCAGCTATGCAATCTGGACATCTATAAATCGATGGGTCCAGATGGAATGCACCCACGGGTGCTGAGGGAGCTGGCGGAGGTCATTGCTAGGCCATTCTCCATCATCTTTGGTAAATCGTGGGAAACGGGAGAGGTGCCTGAGGATTGGAGGATGGCAAATGTCACGCCAGTCTATAAGAAGGAGGACCAGGGAAATTATAGATCGGTCAGCCTTACCTCCATCCCTGGAAAGGTGATGGAACAACTTATTTTTGACACCATCTCTAGATATACCAAGGATGAGGGGGTCATTAAGAACAGCCAACATGGTTTTACCAGGGGGAAGTCATGTTTGACCAACCTTAGAGCCTTCTATGAGAAAGTAACTAGGTGGAGGGATGATGGTAGAGTGGTAGATGTGGTTTTTCTTGATTTCAGTAAGGTATTTGATACTGTCTCCCTCATATCCTCATAGATAAGCTAAGGAAGTGTGAGCTTGACGATCAGGTAGTGAGGTGGATCAAGAACTGGTTGAAAGGAAGAAGGCAGAGAGTTGTGGTCAATGGGGCAGAATCTAGTTGGAGGCCTGTGACTAGTGGAGTCTCTCAGGGGTAGGTGCTGCAACCAGTGCTGTTTAATATTTTCATCAATGACCTGGATGAGGGAACTGAGTGTACCCTCAGCAAGTTCGCTGATGACACTAAACTGGGAGGAGTGGCTGACGCACCAGAAGGCTGTGCTGCCATTCAGCGAGACCTGAACAGGCTGGAGAGTTGGGCGGGGAGAAACTTGATGAAATTCAACAAGGGCAAGTGTAGAGTCTTGCATCTGGGGAAGAACAACCCCATGTACCAATAGAGGTTGGGGGTTGACCTGCTGGAAAGGAGTGAAGGGGAAAGGGACCTGGGGGTCCTGGTGGATAGGAGGATGACCATGAGCCAGCAATGTGCCCTTGTGGCCAAGAAGGCAAATGGCATCCTAGGGTGCAATAGAAAGGGTGTGGTTAGTAGGGCAAGAGAGGTTCTCCCCCCCTCTACTCTGCCTTGGTGAGGCCGCATCTGGAATCTTGCGTCCAGTTCTGTGCCCCCCAGTTCAGGAAGGACAGGGAATTGCTTGAAAGAGTCCAGCGCAGAGCCACAAAGATGATGAAGGGAGTGGAACACCTCCCTTATGAGGAGAGGCTGAGGGAGCTGAGTCTCTTTAGCTTAGAGAAGAGGAGACTGAAGGCTGACCTCATCAGTGTTTACAAATATGCAAAGGGTGGGTTTCAGGATGATGGAGCTAGGCTTTTTTCAGTGATATCCAGTGGTAGGACAAGGAGCAATGGGTGTAAACTGGAGCATAGGAGGTTGCACGTTAACATCAGGAAGAACAGTGCACTGGAACAGGTTGCCCAGGGGGGTTGTGGAGTCTCCTATGTTGGAGATATTCAAGGCCCTCCGGGACAAATTCCTGTGTGATGTACTCTAGTTTACCCTGCTCTTGCAGGGGGCTTGGACTAGATGATCTTTCGAGGTCCCTTCCAACCCTTGGCATTCTGTGATTCTGTGATTCTGTGGCTTGGAACAACCTGGTCTAATGAAAGGGGTTGGAACTAGACAAACATTATGGTCCCTTCCAGCCCAAACCCTTCTATGATTCTATGTTCCTGATTCCATCTAAAGGTATATGAGACAGGGAAAAGAACAGATTTAAGGGGAGGTTTGTGGGGAGGAGTAAAAAGTAGATAGTGTTTCTGGTTGTTTTGTGTTTGGATTTTTTGTTCCATGAGCAGAACAGAACTTCTAGGTAAACTGTATTTGATGGCCATATAATTCAGCTACCTGTAATTGACTCAGACCGCTTATTGCCTTCAAACACAAAGACATCAGGATTCTGATGCAGGACAGATTGGACAGAGCTTTATGTGACATAATCTAATGCAAGCTGTCCTTGCTTATGGCCAGGGGTTGGGTTCCAACCCAAACAACTTTATGATTCTACGATTCTGTGAAGGCTTCATTGCCTTGGTAGTGAGTTTTGGTGCAAACTAAGCCCCCAGTAGAGGAGTTCTAGAGACTGCTTTACACCTAGGATGAAATAAATGTTTATGGCAAAAGATGTAAGGATACTTGTGTTCATGTAATTCCCAGATGAGAATTGAAAGGAATGTGAAGGTTGATTTAGAAGCAGCTGTACTGGATAAAAATACCATCTGGGTAGTGTCTGTGCTCTAAGCGGGGCAAAGAGAAGTATGGCATTGGAAGTGTCTGAGAAAGCAATGTTCCCCCAAATGCCTTGAGAGGGTGCTTCTCTTCTGCGATGACTGCTTCTCCATATATTTGTTTCTTGCTTATCAAAAGTGTTATAGCTATGTAATGTTTGTTGCCTATTGTAACTCCTATAAGAAAAGTTGGAAGCCACTGCATTATATCTCACTGTCTAAATCTCCCGAGCTTCAATGTTAGTGGTAATAAATTCAGAAAAAAATACATTAAGTATTTTTTAATTTGTAGTTACTTTTGGGGGGATTTTAAACTTCAAATTAATAATGTGTGACATCTAGTATTCACTTGTTTGAGCTTTCGGTTTTATTTTTACGTATAAGGAGAAGAAAGAGCAATGCAGGTATGTTAAATCACAAGTGAAAGCTTGTGATACTGTAGGAGTAGAACTTAAAGGCTGTATGGAATGAAGGTACTAAGGCAAGCTTCAGAAACCTCCTTCTCCAGCTCTGGACTAGCTTTGTGGTTTGCAGAGCATCTGTATCTTGTGTGCTGCATTTTTATTTTGCTTAAGCTCCATATATCAGATTGTGGGGAATTTAAAACAAACAAGAAAAAAAATTCAAACAACTAATTTTTCCCTTTAATTTCTGTATTGCCAGTAATAATGTTTAATTAATGTGTGAATGTTACAGGTAAGATGTATATAAAGAGAAGCCAGTATCAATGAATACTCAATGCAAATGCATGCAAAGACTGAAACCCCAGCCAGGTCAGATGCAGCATTTAATCCTTCAGGTAAAATGGATGAGATTTTAAGTTTCATGTGTGAGTAGCATGGCTGTGCTTTGTGCACAGTAAACATTGCAAGGCAGAGTTCTTTTTCAAAGTGAAAAGTCTTGCTCAAATACTTCTCAGAAATATTCTTCCCATTTGTCTTGTTCTGTATAACCATTGCTGGTTGTTTTTATACTTATACTTGGTAAAAAGAAATCAAGTCTATTCAAAACCAGAATTGGTAACTTTTGCAGCCGCACACTGTGGGAGACAACTAGATTAATAAGAAATGCTTGCTGAGGGGGGTGGCTTAAGAAAGGATGCCTGTGGCACTGGAGCGGAGACGGGGGAGATCAGCATCCAGAAGCCTCACCACAGAGCAACAAGAGCCACTGAGGAGGGAGCCTCAAGTCCTCAACAGGACTTGCCCAAGAGCTCAGCTACCACGAGGAGGTGACTCACCGGGGGCAGAGACAGGAGGAGTGGCACCAGCTGTGAGTGGTTAAAAATCTACCCAGGGAGCGCGGCGACCAGGATCGCGGCGAACAGAGCAGGCCAACAGAGCGGGTCAAGGCAGTTAGCGCGGCAGTTCGCGTGGGCAGGTGAGCAGGATGGTGAGCACTCACCATATGACCAGGGCCCGGTCTGGGAGCTCTGCCCCGGCCACCCCGGTGGTGGCCAGCGTAGGCACCCAGATAGAGCCAGTAAGTGGGAAGGTTGCGGTTCAGGGCTTAGAGTGTAGAGAGTGCCTGCACTGGTCTGGGGAGGGAAAGGTACAGAATGGGCAGGGCTGCGCATGCTGCTCCCTGATGGAGGTCCTCCTCCAGCAGGTTGCTGAGCTACGGGATGCTGTCAGTAAGCTGCAAGATGTCAGGGAAGCTGAGAAGAAGCAGGACTGCTTGCTCCAGGACCAAAAAGCACAGGGGACTCAAGATTCCCCTCTAACTCATGGAGGAGAGAAGGAGGCCGTTGTTCAGGAAAGCTGGGAATTAGTAACAAAAAAAAAAAACAACAAAAGGAGGAAGAGAGCAATTAAAAGCAAGGGGCTTCCTCCTAAATCTGCTGTACCCACCCAGAACCGCTTTGCTGTCTTGCAGGGGGCTGATGAGGAAATGCACTTGCATCAGAAACAGTCAGCTGGTGCACTGGTACAGAAGATCTCTACTGGTGCCGCCAGGAAAATGCAGCGGGTTGTAGTAGTAGGGGACTCTGCCTTGAAAGGGACAGAAGCGCTCATCTGTCGGCCTGAGCCGGTCGCAAGGGAGGTGTGTTGCCTACCTGGGGCATGGATCAGGGATATTGCGGAGAGGCTGCCTGCTCTAGTAAGTCCCACGGACTATTACCCGCTTCTAGTGATACATGTGGGTGCTAGGGATATAGACAGTAGTAGCCTGAGGAGTATAAAGAAGGACTACAGAGTTCTGGGAGAGGTGGTCAGGGGTTCTGGAGCTCAGATAGTCTTTTCAACAATTCTCCAAGACACAGGAGAGGACCTTCCAAAGGCAAGGAGGATTGGACAGGTTAATAAATGGTTAAAAGGGTGGTGTCATAGTCAAGGGTTTGGGTGTCTTGGACATGGGGCCCACATTTGTAGGCCAGGCCTACTGGGGGCTGGTGGAACTGCTCTGATAAAGAAAGGGAAGAGTGGCTTTGCTGGGAGGCTTGCCAGACTTGCCAAGGATGCTTTAAACTAGTTGTGTTGGCTGAGGGGAGCATCATTCCATCCCAACACACCCAGTCAGTTGCCAGCACCTATAATAAATACTCTGAGCAATGTAGTAATATTCTAGCCCCTCCAGCGAATGAGCCGGCTTCATTTGGAGCTCGGATCAGATGCCTCTATACAAATGCCCATAGCATGGGGAATAAACAAGAGGAATTAGAGATCTGGGCACATCTATGGGGCTATGATATAATAGGCATCACCAAAACATGGTGGGATGTATCCTTTGACTGGAGTGTTGGAATGGAAGGTTCTAGGCTTTTTAGAAAAGACAGGCCTGGTAGGAGGGGAGGGGGAGTTGCCCTTTATGTTAGGGGTAGGCTGGAGAGTATGGAACTCTGTCTGGGGACAGGTGATCAGTTAACAGAAATTGTGTGTGTCAGGGTTAAGGGGAAATCGGTGATGGGACACATTACTGTGGGGATCTGTTACAGACCACCTGATCAAGAGGAACCTGTGGATGAAGAACTCTACAGACAAATAGGAAAAGCCTCACACTCACAGGCCCTTGTTCTCATGGGGGACTTCAACCACCCTGACATCTGTTGGGGCAACAGTATGGCCCGGCACAAGCAATCCAGGATGTTTCTCGATTGTGTGGAAGACAACTTCCTTCTGCAAACAGTAGAGGAGCCGACAAGGAGAGGTGCCCTGCTTGACCTCGTGCTCACCAACAGGGAAGGGCTCGTTGGAAATGTGACTCTCCAGGGAAGTCTTGGATGCTTTGATCACAAGATGGTTGAATTTGAGGTCCTCAAGACAGTGAGAAGAGTGTGCAGTAAGCTCAGTGCCCTGGACTTCAATAGAGCAGACTTTGGGCTCTTCAGAAACCTGCTTAGCAAGGTTCCATGGGATATAGCACTAGAGAGCAAGGGGGCCCAACACTCTTGGCTAATATTCAAGGATCACCTGCTACAAGCTCAGGAGTGTTGCATCCCGACTAGAAGGAAGTGCAGCAGGAGGGCCAGGAGACCTCCTTGGATGGATAAGGAGCTGCTGAGAAAAATTCACAGGAAAAAAGAGGCTTATAAAAGGTGGAAGCAAGGACAGGTGGCCTGGGATGAATACAGGGATGTTGTCCAGGAAGCTAGGGACTGGGTTAGGAAACTTAAGGCCCAGTTAGAGCTACACTTGTTTAGGGATGTTAAGGATAACAGGAAGGGATTTTATAGGTATGTAGTGGCTAAAAAACAGACTAGGGACAACATAGGCCCCCTCTGGAAGCTTTCGGGAGAACTGGCTACACAGGATTTGGAGAAGACTGAGGTTCTGAATGACTTCTTTGCTTCGGTCTTCACTGGCAAAGGCTCTGACTGCACCACCCAAGTCTTGGAAGGCAGGTGCAGGCACTGTGAGAATGAAGATCCTAGGCCCACTGTAGGAGAGGATCTGGTTCAAGACCATCTTAAAAGCCTAAACGTACACAAGTCCATGGGACCTGATGAAATTCATCTGCGGGTCCTGAAGGAGCTGACGAATGAAGTTGCAAAGCCACTGGCCATCATATTGAAAAATCATGGCAGACAGGTGAAGTTCCTGATGACTGGAAAAAGGGAAATATAACCCCCATTTTCAAGAAGGGGAAAATGGATGACCTGTGGAATTACAGACCAGTTAGTCTCACCTCTGTGCCTGGCAAAATCTGGGAGCAGATTCTCTTGGAAGTCATGCTAGGGCACATGAAAAACAACAAGGTGCTTGGTGACAGCCAGCATGGCTTTACTAGGGGAAAATCCTGCCTGACCAATTTGGTGGCCTTCTGTGATGGGGCTACAGAACTGATGGACAGGGGTAGAGCAGTTGACATCATCTACCTGGACTTGTGCAAATCCTTCGACACTGTCCCACATGGCATCCTTGTCTCTAAATTGGAGTGTCATCAATTTGATAGGAGGACCACTCAGTGGATAAAGAACTGGCTGGATGGTCGCACTCAAAGAGCTGTGGTCAACGGCTCAATGTCCAGCTGGAAACCGTAACGAGTGGTGTCCCTCAGGGATGGGTGTTGGGACTGGTCTTTTTTAATATCTCTGTCACTGACATGGACTATGGAATTGAGTGTGCCCTCAACAAGTTTGCCGATGACACCAAGCTGTGTGATTCTGTTGATACGCTAGAAGGAAGGAATGCCATTCAGATGGACCTTGACATGCTTGTGAGGTGGGCTGATGCCGGCCTCATGAAGTTTAATCATGAGAAGTGCAAGGTCCTACACCTGGGTGGGAGCAATCCCAAGCACAGCTACAGGTTGGGCAAAAAGAAAATTCGTGGTAGTCCTGCGGAGTAGGACTTGGGGGTGTTAGTCAATGAGAAAATGAACATGAGCCAGCTTCAGTGTGCACTTACAGCCCAGAAATCCAACCGTATCCTGGGCTGCATCAAAAGGAGCGTGACCAGCAGGTCGAAGGAGGTGATCCTGCCCCTCTACTCTGCTCTTGTGAGACCTCACTTGGAGTATTGTGTGCAGTTCTGTTGTGCTCAACATAAAAAGGACATGGTACTGTTAGAACAAGTGCAGAGGAGGGCCACGAGGATGATCAGGGGACTGGAGCACCTCCCATATGAAGACAGGCTGAGAAAGTTGTGTCTTTTCAGCCTGGAAAAGAGAAGGCTGCATGGAGACCTCATAGCAGCCTTCCAGTATCTGAAGGGGGCCTACAAGGATGCTGGGGAGGGACTATTCATTAGGGACTGTAGTGATAGGACAAGGGGTAACAGGTTGAAACTTAAACAGCAGAGGTTTAGACTGGATATAAGGAAGAAATTCTTTACTGTGAGGGTGGTGAGGTACTGGAATGGGTTTCCTAGGGAGGTTGTGAATGCTCCATCCCTGGCAGTGTTGAAGGCCAGGTTGGATGAAGCCTTGGGTGATATGGTTTAGTGTGAGGTGTCCTTGCCCATGGCAGGGGGGTTGGAACTAGATGATCTTGAGATCCTTTCCAATCCTAACTATTCTATGATTCTATGAAATTAACTGCTGATTTTGCATGGTGGTAATGTGAGTTGATAACCTGTTTTGTGTAGCATATACCTTTGGTTTTGGTTGCTTCAGTTTGTTATTTGCATGCTATGTGCACTATTTTATTAGCAAAATAGGTTGGTTTTTTTCTCTTTTGGGTGTCCAAAAGGACATTTGGTCCTGTCAGTTTTAGCATAGGTGGTTGTAGATAATGATGGCCCAGATGCTGCAGGGTTAAAGGATTACTTGTTTTTCACACAATAGAATTATCTATTACACAAAGATGTTTAGTTTGGGAAGACAAGTTATTGACAGGGAGATGCATGTATAAAGCAAGCAGCAATGTTTATCTGGCAAATTTTGGATTTATAATCGTACCATCTGGTGTATCCAGTAAAATTATTTAAATGTCAGTGTATAGCTGTTCTAGAAATATGTTTACTGAATATCTGTGGTACTTACTGGTAGAAAGTTCTCAAGAAATTAAGATCTAGCAGGAAGAGCCTTGCAGCAGTGATTTCCAGAGCAGTTTACAACTCCTTGAAACTGCTGGGTTACAAAAAGTATCTATGCAGTGGGGTATCTACAGGTAGACTGACTGTTGGTCACCTCCTCAAAAACCTGTCTCAGCAATAGACTAAGGTAGGTAGGATATGGCAACACCTCCTCTGTGAATGACCTCTAAGTATTACCTGGAACAGTTACACATATGTGGTTAAACTACTCATCTTCTCCCCTTTATGTATTGGAATCTGTGCCAATTGTTTTGAATTAAAAAAGAACTGCATCAATGCACTAGAGCTCTGATGCAAGAGCAAAACTAGCAAATGGCAAATCACAAGTCATGTAGAGGAGTGGAAGGTATAGTTATATGTAATGAGAGCAGAACATCAACAATTTAGCATACTCAGTATTTTTAATCTGTTTCAAAATCACAGAATCGTCATAGAATCATAGAACAGTTTGGTTTGAAAGGGACCTTAAGATCATCTAGTTCCAATCCCCTGACATGGGCAGGGATGCCTCGCACTAGACCATGTCATCCAGGGTCCTGTCCAGCCTGGCCTTCAACACTGCCAGGGATGAAGCAGTTATCACTTCTTTGAGTAATCTGTGCCTCACCACTCTCATAGTAAAGAATTTCTTCCTTATATCTAACCTGAACTTCCCCTGTTTTAGTTTGAACTCATCACCCCTTGTCCTATCACTACAGTTCCTGATAAAGTGTTCCTGTCTGGGATCCAAAATAACTACTGAAACTTCGTAATAATTCAAGCAAAGTAGATATCATTACTGAGTTCATTCTTGCCTACAAGAAAACTTCCTGATCTTGTGACTCAGTTCTCGTATCTCTGCGAGCTGGACTCTAGATTTCTCACTCAGCAGTAAATGTCAGACATGCTTAATCCAACTTTGCTTTTCACTGAAACTTTTATTGAGCTGCATATCAAGCAAAAAAAAAAATTAATTATGTAATGCTGCCAAAACAAAATTGTTTTTAATTGGGCTTAATTTCATTTATTCTAACTCTGATGATTAGAACAGGTTAAAAAAAGGGATAATTTGCTATGATGGTGAAGAATCAGATCTTATTTATTTGTTTGAAGATGAGCTTCAAAACTCAAAGCCTATCATGAGGTATAAACAAAGCTTTTTGTAATGTTTAATTGCATATGGAAATTCTGCCTACATTCTGTATAATAACATACAATCTTGGGGAATTTATGTGGGTGTTCTTAGATTACTGACTTTCTACAAAAGCTCATTACATTGATGTACTTTCTGAATAGATTTGGACAATGCCCACTGTGCTCCCACAGCGGACATTGTAGCTAATACTGAGTTTAGGTGCTGTTTTAATGAGAAATAATAAGGAGCTGTTGAAGATCAATTGCTGTGATTATAATCTAATACTTAGAAGCAATTTTTTGTTCTTCATCTTAGAAATGTGATACTATTGACCAGAAACAGAAAAGAATTTAAGTGAATAAATAATTTTGATGTTCAGGTCATAGTACTTTAAAAAAGAAATAAATAAAATTTATTAAATAAATAGAATTTACGTATATATTGTTAATACATAATAACATATGCTATAAAATGTAATGTGCAATAAAGATATACATTAATAACAGTTAATAATATGTATTTTTTTTAAAACCCCAACAAATAATCCTGTTATAAGAACAGGCATATAATGTGCCTTACCATATGATAGGAACACTTTTTTACCTTTGAAGATATTTGAAGAGGAACTTTGATTCTGGACACTGCAAGAAACTGAGATTCAGTGGCTGTTTCTTGTCTTTCTCTAGGATTTACCAGCTGGCAAAGTAATGACTGTTTATGGTTGTAGGGATAGAATTTGACCTTCAGGTTTTTCAAGAAATTGAGTATCAAGCTCAGATTTCAACCTAATTCTAAATCCTGATGATTGTATTATATATCGTTAAAATGTGTCTGGCATCTTTCTGTTGTTGTAACTGAAATGGAAAAAATGCAACAAAAGACATAACTCCTCTCCATTCTGTCCCTCAAAAAAAAAAAAACCCACAAAAACATCAAATCGTGAATGATTCCCTTTTTGAGAAAGATATACTTGAGCTTTCTGTAAAGAGACTTTCCTAAACACATACCAGAGGGATCTTTATGATGAAGCTCTTTGTGAATCTCCAAGGTGAAAACAACAGTATGAATATAATTTTAGATCTTCACCACCTTAACCTTCCAAAACCATTTAAATCTTTTATTGTGTACTTCATTTGTTGACTTTTGGCTTCTGTGTTTCCCACCTGAGGAAGTGCATTGTGGTCCATCTATTATCATTTCAAAAGGAGATGTCTTCACCCACAATAAGCCTTTGTGCATCATGTTCCTGATAGCTCTGTGCCTAGCATGCCTTGTTGTTTGACCTGCCACTGTGATTGCAACACACACTGTGATTGCAACACACTTCTGTTTCCTGAATTACTTGTTATGGGAATATGTGTTTGAAAAGGTACCAGCTTTTCAATATACTGAAGGAGTAATACTACTGATTTACTTGCCTCTGAGTAGTGATATTGAAGAACTTTGCAAAGAAAATTATAACTTATGCAGTTCTTTGTCATTTGTCATTTTGGAGACAAGTAAATGAGTCCAGATACCATATTAAAATCTCCCTACAGCATTTTATGTTGATTTTCAATTATGAATTGTGGCTTGTGAAAGTGGATTAGAACCAGCTTTCTCCAGCATCAGCAAGACAACTCTGCCTTAGAAATTCTCAACTGCAGTTTGTTTGCAATTTACGGCCAATGAAGTATCTTGTGTATGCCATGGAGGACCATTTGCACAGTGGTCATCCTCAATGGACCATGCTGATTGTCAGTCAGAACAGCTGTGATGTTTCTTCCAGATGCTCAGAGAGTTGGAACTCTTTGCAAATAAGATGCCAGAAAACCCTTCATCTGTACATTCTTGATCCTGATTTCTTCCCAGACCAAGGCACAGCATTAGTATTAGTTAGATACTCATTTTTTGCCCCAAGTCCACTAGTGCCATTTAAATCATCAAGATCAATGTAACAGCTAAGAAGCAAAAAATCACAATCACAGACTGGTTTGGGTTGGAAGGGACCTTAAAGCTCATCCAGTTCCAGTCCCCTGCCACAAGCAGGGACACCTTCCACTAGATCCAGTTGCTCCAAGCCCCATCCAGCCTAGCCTTGAACACTGCCAGGGATAGGGCAGCCAAAGCTTCTCTAACCTCTGTCAGGTTAAAGCCATTCTCCCTTACCCTGTCCCTACAGGCCCTTGTCAGAAGCCCCTCTCCATATTTCTTACAGGCCACTTTAGGCAATGGAAGGCTGCTGTAACATCCTGAAGAAGGGACCATGTGGTGAAATGCAGCTAAATAAAATAAGGTGCAGCACACCACTTCTGTGAAAATTATTTTTGCCAATGAGATGACTGTTGTGGTCCTCCATGTGATATCTTTCAGTAGCTTTCTGCTTTAGGAAGTATATTTCAGAAATAGTCTACTGGCTTTGACTGTTGCTGGAATATATCTTTTATGACAGATTGTGAAAATCTTGCTTTCACTTTTTAGTTGGAGAGTGAGGGAAATGTAGGATATTTGGCACTGGGAACACAGACTCGTTACATATACTAAGGTTTTTATCAGTGTAACTGCAGGTAGGGCTTTCCTTTTCTTAAAAAGAAACCCAAACAACAAAACAAAAAACAACAAAGACAATAAAAAGAAACCCACAAAAACAAAACAAAAAAACAAAACCAAAAAAGCACCAAAACAAATAAACCAAACACAAAACTAAACCAATAACAAGAAAAACAAAACAAACAAATAAAAACAAAACCAAGCAAACCAAAGCAAGCAACCACTTTAGAATCAGAAATAATTTATTTTCACACTTAGAGCTCCATCATGAGTTCTAGTCAGTTTGCTTCCTCTGAGAATTGTGCAGAGAGCACCTGCACCATATAGTGACAGAAGTCAGAGCAATGCATAAAATAGTTGAGAGTAAGGCAAAAGGAAGAAAATTCAAACAGCTCAAGGAGTAGGTAGGAACATAGGTGAAAATAAAGATAGTCCTAAATGGAGGCAGATGGACTTACTGTGAAGAATAAGGTCTCAGATAATATTTTCCCTTTTTCTGCAATAGTAACTTAATAAAAAACTCTGAAAGGTCTCACATTTTCCTAAAGTACTTTTTCATTATATTATTCTGTGGGTTTGGGTACTGGTGCAGGAGACTCGAAGCAACAAAATCATGAGGACAGGATGTTTTCATGGGATTTTTTGGGATGTTCATAAGTAATAGCTTAACTTTTTTGGCCTTATCTGGAACAACCATCTATGGTCAATCAAAATTATTACATTAATGATTGTATTAATACATATCCATACCTACAATGCATAGATAAAGAAATACAGTAAAATGTCCGTAATGCAGATCAAACTGTGTATGTATTTCCTATCACCAAGCACAGAACTTCAAAATGGTTACTGTTTGCAGAATTTCTTAGAAATTGAAAGATGTCCAAAACCAAACCAAATTAAACCAAAAAAAAAAAAAAAGTCAGTGTTGTGTTAAAAATGAGGGGGGTTTAATCATTATCTTATTATTTTTATTATCATTATTTTATCACTATTGGCCAGCCTGGATGAGGCTTGGAGCCAAGTGGTCTAGTGTGAGGTGCTCTTGCCTGTGGCAGGGGGTTGGAACTGGATAATCTTAAGGTCCTTTCCAATCCAAACCATTCAGCGATTCTATGATTCTGTCCTGTGAAATACTATAAACAAACATTCATCCATTTTGAAAATATTAAAATGCTTCAAATGATTTAGTAGTTGACAGAATATTTTGTTATTGTGAAGCTAACAAGTAAACTAGAGAGGTCACGAACAAGTTGCATCTTCATCCTTTGGACATGCTTTGCTCTTCAAAGTGCAATCATTTATGTCAATGTTTGAAAATTTAGGGCATCTTTCCCTTGAAAACAAATTATGATGATTATTATTGAATGTTTATGTATCAGCAAGCAACAGACCAGCATAAATTATCATATGTTCATTAAGTAAATTAAACATGATGCCTTCAGGGCTGTGACTTGAAAGTGCTATAATGCAAATGAGATCATACAGAGGAAGTCAGTGGGAGAAGAGCAACAAATGCTCTACACAGAAATAAAGTAACCCTGTCATATGGTGTGAAAAGTAGATGACTTCCAAAATTCCATAAGAAGCATCTTCAGGCATGAAAATAGCTTCAAAATCATACTCCACCTAACTGAAGAGTAATCATGAAGACTACTTCAAAGTTTTGTTTAGAAAGACTTTCATTATGGTTTCAGATCTAGAGGTTTTCTGAACCCAGAAGTGCCTGTTACCAGGGAAGTGCTGGCCAAAGCACTTTGAGCAATAACGTAAATGCAATCACAGTTTCACAAGCTCTGGAGGGATTTGTCTCTGGGATGTAATAAAAAAATCTGAAGCATCCCACAACCCTTGCCTAGGAGAAAAAAGTGAAAGCTTCTCTTTTAATAATCATACGCTCTATCATGTCATATAAACACTTTAGAGTTTTGCCAGGTGCTCCAATCATATCACTAGTCTAGTCTTATCTATAAGGTTTTCTTCCTGAAAAGTGTAAAATATTTCTTTGCTTAGCAAACAAACATAGTAGCAACCAACTCTAAAATATAAGTTTCTAGATTTATGCTTGCAAAATTAAGTGCTAGAAGAAGTGCTGTTACTGCTTTCTACCTGTCCTTATACGTCTTGGAGGAAATTAATATGATGTGGGTTTTTTTTTTGCTTTATGATGTATAGGGCAATGTATATAAAATGTATATATTCTATTTGCTAAAACATACTGGTATCCTAGGACATAGCTTCAGTGAGCTTGAAAGTGCCCCAGAAACTCTTGAGTTAATGCTGACTTAGCTCAAGAACCTAAATAAGTGTAGTTGCATAGGCATGGTTCTGCATCTATATTTACCTTCCTAGCTGAGGTTTTACTCACTTGATTGGCATGACTGTAGTATGTGTATACTTTTGAGACCTAATGCAGGGATGGTCCTTAAGATTTACTAGTAAATCCTATTTTACCAGCTGTTTAAAGCTTGCTTGGAAATTTTTGCACTTAGATTATGCATTTAAAAGCACAGCTTCCCATTGGAGCTCATGGGTTGTAAAACCCAGCACCTGTGATTGTAAGCAGTAAAATCATATAATCCCTTTCATAAATATTGTACTTGTGGGGAAGGGCAGGTTTATGAAGAGTCAATGCATGAGTCAGAGATTTATTGTATCTGCAGCCGGTTGTCCTATGGAGCTGGCAAGAACATTTGATATCAAAACTTGGGTATTTTCCTTTAGTTGTCATATTCATGTGTCAGAATTTTCCAGTAAAGTCACTGCTGTTGGGGAATGTGTTTTGTGATGGGAATCTAAACATGCTTTCTGAGGTATTTTCATGAGATTCTCCCCTCTTTTATAAATTTCTGTCTTGGTGCACTATCAACTGCTTGAAATATTTGCTCACTTAAGGCCTGACTACAAACCAAACACTCAAATCCAACATCGTATCTGGCCGGAATCTGGAAATGTAATTAGGATACACATAAGCAGACATGTCATCCCATATGGATTCATTCTTATTCCAAAGCCTTTTAAGAGCATACTCCAGTGCCCAAGAATTAAGATCTGTAGTTAGTCTCTCCCAGAGTGGCTGTAAAAATAATTGACTTCAGATTCTGTAAAATAAAAAGGATTTTGAAAGGCCACAGGAGGTTATTAAGCAGTGTTATTTTAAAATTATTTTCCTTTTCAACTTGGGATAAAGGTTCTATTTGTAACGTCATTTAATAAGGCATAATGCTTTCCTTTTGACATGTGGTGACAGAGCATATCAAATTGAACAAGACTGGCAAGTCCCCGAGAAATTACAATTGGGATTTGCGTAATCAAGATGATTATGCTGCAAACTTGTGTCACTGAAAACAAGTTATATTTAAAATCAATTTTCAAGAGCATAACAACTTTTTTAATTTGAAAAAGATCTCATTTTTTGATGGAGTTTTAGCTTGAAAAGAAGATATATGTTAAATTGCAGGCTAAAGAATTTAGCCTTTTAAAGATAAATATGGATTAGCCGTTAGCTTCCCATGCTAGGTCTTTGTAATATTCAGATATAACTTTGAACTTACTGAGCACACCAAAACTGAAAATTTGTATTCTCTCTTACATGTGCATTAGAAGACTTGGTTATTAGAAAGTATAGACGTTGCTCAAGATTGGTATGTACCAGCTATAAAGTGTGAACCTCATTGACCATAAAAGTTCACTGTTGTCTTTGGGTCTTTTTGTATTTATTTCATATCTTGCAGAAAATTCACATTTGCTTTGGCTGTGCCTCAGTAAAAAGAAGCTTTATAACTAGTATGGTCAAACTAAAGGCATTTCACAAAGGCACGTATAGTGACAGGACAAGAGGGAATGGCTTTGACCTGACAGGGGAGATTAGGTCTTAGGAGGAAGTTCTTCCCTGTGAGAGTGGTGAGGCGCTGGCACAGGTTGCCCAGGGAAGCTGTGGCTGTTCTGTCCCTTGCAGTGCTCAAGGCCAGGTTGAACAGGGCTTGGAGCAACCTGGTCTAGCGGAAGGTGCCCTGCCTGTGGCAGGGGGTTGGAATTGGGTGATCTTAGGGTCCTTTTCAACCCAAACCAGTCTATGGTTTTGTGATAAAGCCAGGCTAATAAGACTTTCTGAATATATGAATCTCTAGGATGGGGATGCACAGTGGTTCAGCTATAGTTGCCTTAATTTCAAAATGTGGACATGGAAGAAGTTAATCAACCATCTTTCAAAGTCAAGATGGATAGCTAAGATACTCAATTCAGATGGACACCAAGGTCTGTGCCTGTTGGATTTTGGATACATTTGCATGCTCCCCAGGAGAGAGTTTACATCACAGCTGATAGAGTTGTAAGACCCAACAGTTTAGGATGGTGTTTATCTGTTCTTGCTATTACTTTCTGTCATTCATGCTGATAATTTACCCTTTGACTAATAACAAAGCAGATTCAGTTAGTGACTCTTCGCAGACATTGAAGCATGAACCTAAGCTCTGGAGCTAAGGCCTGGAACCATTAGAACTTGATATGTTTGTTGTTTTTTTTTTCTCTGCTTCTGAAGAAAGAGCTTGTGATGCAAACTACTACAGAACAAAACAGTTTATAGTTAGATAGATGCAGCATAGCAATTTTACTTAAATGTATTTTTCACAGTTCTGTTCATCATATGAAATCACAATCACTAGGATAAATATAGCTCATGTCTTCTTTCATGTAAAAGTTAAATTGCTTCTTACCAAAATGTATCTAGCCTGTCCTATTAGGAAGTTCATTAAACTATACAGCGTCTATATCTGTCATCATTACTTCATAACCGACTTTACATAATGCATGAAGACTGCTAAAGAAAATAAAACACAATCCTAATTGTTCATCTTCCTCCTAAAGTTCTAATGCAGTGTGAAAGAAGATAGAATATGGGCATAAACATCTGATCTACTACTGCTGAATTTTAGGAAGACTTCAGAAGTACCTACTTCTTGAGATTATGAAAATAGTCGCAAATGAAAGGCAGTGTGGGAGAAGGGGATCAGGGAGTGGGGAAATTGCATCAACCAAAGAGAGGGAATATCTCTTCTTTTTATTCCCTTCTTTTAGCCATCCGTCAATATCAGTGCTGTCTTTACATAGTAACTGTATTATTAATATTCATCACTGCACTGCTTTAAATCTGCAGATAAAATGAATTGACCAGCAGAGACCCAAAACACCCCCGAAGTAGCATTTTGCACTTCTTGTTTCAGTTGCAGTTCTGAAATAAGCACTGCCATCATAGAGAGAAGAGCTTTTGAAAGCAACTGGTACATAGAGCTAATGGAAATTTCTGATGAATTTTTAGCTGTGGCATTTACAGACTGAGGGGTGAATGGTGGGGAAATAGTGATTAGACAACAGTTTACTCTCCGATTTACTGGTGATATCAGACTTGGGACCAAAAGATTTTCTATAACACTTTTGAATACCAAAGACATTACATGGGGGTAACGACTAAAGAAAGAGCGAGAAAAAACTTTTGAACAATTTCAGCTACAAGTTAAAAACCTAACAAAACAGCTAGAGGATGATGATGCTTAACATTGTCTTGTTCCCTTGTTATGCCAATCCATGTTCAGCACAATGAAATCTTGTAACAGAGCAGGAGGACAACTGTAAGATCCTTCTTAGCTGTACCTAAAGCTCCCCAGCTACTTGGTAAATTTTCAAAGTAATTATCAGCCCAGGAACACCCTCTAGGAAGTGAGATCCTCTCCGGAATGCATGTACCTGTTTTGGCTTTTCTGAAGTTTAGTGAGCCCAAACCCAAACCTTCCAGATTCTGTGGCTCTTGAAGAAGGTACTCCACTCTTTCCCTTCCATTCCTGCACCTTAGAATGGATTGTATTAAAAATTAAATTAAATGGATTGTTTCTAGGATTGGAATTTGGTTTGTGGGTTATCATTTTTAGACAATGCTTCAGTCTTAACTTGTCTCTCCCCTTGTTCGATAGATACAGTATGTCAACATCTCATCCTGTCAGGACTGCCATTTTGAAGAAAATAGTGATGTCTTTTGAAGGAATTTCTTTTTAGAGAAATGAAAAAAAAATGAAGCTGATAAAGCTAACATCAAGTGCAAGACTGAACTGCCTATTTGGCATCAAATCTCCAACTAGATATCCTTATTCCATACCTGGAGACTTTCTGTCAATTAAAAACTGAATTAACCCACTGTATTGGATGTGGGGGGTGGAGAGATACTGTAAAGGAATTGTTCAGCAAGAATCATAAAAGCAACTAGGTTGGAAAAGATCATCAAGTTTAAGATCATCAAGTCTAAAAGCACTCTTGCTGCTTCATTCCTTTCACATGGGTGATTAGCCAGGAGGTTTCTGTTCACATATATTTCCATTGAAAAGCTGTACTTCAAATTGTGAAAATAAAGCTCTTTCCATTTTAATCTGGTGACATGTTAAGGCAAAGCTACTGCTGGAATTAGGTTTTCTGTGTTGTCCTTCAGTCCAATGTTTTCATAGTGCCAAAGAAGCAGAAACTGGATCACTTGGCCAGAAAAATGTGTTTCTGTAGAAACTGTGGTCAGAAAATCTGAGGGTAGTTAATAATGGTGTAAATTGACTATAATGCCAGGTTTCCCAGTACTGTTTTGTCTTATCACAGGACTGAATCTATTCAAGTTAAAAAACTCTCATTTCATAAAGACAATGCATCTTATACACTCCTCTGTACACTGAGGTTTAAAGAGTAAATGAAAAATTAAGATTTTCATACCTTTCTCCTCTTCTTCCTCATAGAAGTTGGAGAAAGGTAGCAGCAACAAATGTTTAGGTTCAGTTTCTGGAAAGCTGATGAACTTGTTCTTTAGGATATCCTGCAGCTTTAATCAGAGTATCACTTGATGCCCACATTGATCATTAGATCAGACACAGTTTGCATTCGTACATGCGTGCTGCTTTCCATAATGGCATGAAGGAGGTAGCAGTTGGGTAGCATATGCTGCTAGTCTGCCGAATGGTTACAGTGAATTTGCCCATTAAAGCCGTATGTGAATAAAGCTCTGTAGTGATTGATGGAGCTAGATGTTTTCTTACAACATATGGCTATGGATTTCCAGGTATTTTAATGATAATTTTTAATCTGGGGGAGGGGAACTGAGAAAATTGATCCAGTTCTGATTCAGTTAATCCATATAATGATTTACCTGGGGTTAGTTAAATCATGTTGATACCATATGACTGAGAAAGTACCTATCTGGTGTTTTTCTGAAATAGTGTTTAAAAATAATAGGAGATACTATATAAATTCAAATGAGACTTAAAGCCAAGGCTTTGTAAGGAGTAGGAGTCTCTTGTGTTCATTCTTTCCCCACAATTTTTGTAGTGTTTTGTTCCTATAAGCTATGGTATGAATTCCATCCAAATTCTAATTTGGCTGATAACTGTATTCTTATTTCTGAAGTACTTCTTCCTATATTTTTCCAAATGAGAAAAATTCATCTTAGTTTTTTACTTGTAGTTGTTCTGCAATAGTGTCATGGTACTGTACTAAACTTTTGCCTGTATCTCAAGATCAATACAACAATTTTTGATGTCTTGATGTGTCCTTTGTGAAGTTCTTGACAGTGAGTTGAAATTAAACATTATTTAAAAAGAAAATCTCAAAGTGATCTATTGCAATATAATACAACTTGATAGCATTTTATATCTACTTTGATTAATTTACCTTTCATTTTGTCATCATAATTGTTGAATGATAACACTGTCTCATGTTGAAGTACCCAGTTTTCTAGATGACTCCTAATTCATCATTAAATTGTGGGGGTCCCAGAGAAGGGAGGACACTATGTGCACTCTGACAGGTTCTGCCTGTGACAGTGCAAATGGGTTTTCAGCTCTTCTTCTTTATCAGCCACAAGAAATGTACAAATCAGGGGGGCATAGTGCACAATAAGCAGAAAAATTGTGGGACAGGAGGAGCATGTCAAATATGCAGTCAGCTGTGAGAAAAAACATTTAATTAAATTGTAAACTGTCTTCTGAATGGGTGGAAATTCATGTCAACTATAACTAAAGTTGGTCCCACTGCCTGGAGTTTACGCTGATTAGAAATTCTTAATGGTAATTAAATTAATGATTATGGGTCATTTCTTTTAAATTAATGATTATCTGTAAGATCTGTGGTTCAGTCTCTAGTACAGCCAAAACTAGCCTGCTCAGCAGAATATGGATTACTTTTATGGATGCTACAGTTTCAAACTGCTATCCATACGGTATAGCCAGAATCCAGATTCCATTATTTTAGCTCTTTTAATTGCCTGTGTGACCTGTCTGCATTCTCCATTGCTCATGGTAAGGCCTATGTCACAACAGCCCTCTATTCTGCTTCTAAAATCTGCATTTGTTTCAAAATGCTGCAGACGTATGTGCTTTAGTACTCATGCCTATGCTAGGTGGGGAGGGAGGAGAAGAAAAGGCTGGTAGAAAATCTTATCTGTGATAAATAAGCAACTACATTCATTGGCTTCTCTCATCATGGCAACAAACAAGGCTTTCTGCTTCAAGTATCTACCCTTTCCTTTTACAACAAAAACAGAAAGAGAATCAGACCTATAACGCTGCACTGAGCTCTCTGCTCCTTTCACTGTAAATTTTTAAATGGCCATAGAAGGCCACAGTGATGTAAAAATGCAGTGACCCTTACTTGAGAAACTATAACGTGAACTAATAATCCAGTGCCAGCCTATCATAGACTCTCCTGCTATCTTCAGAGCTGCAGGGTTTCAAACTGGTTATTTTCATCATGTAGAGTTTTCTTTTGCACAACACAAAACATGCAATTACTGTACAATGATATAAAGGGATGTCTATTCATTTAAAATAATAGAAGAAATCAGCAACAGTTTGTGGCTAAAGGGTATAAAAGAAACCTGGAGAGGGGCTTTGGACAAGGGCCTGTAGGGATAGGACAAGGGGGAATGGCATTAACCTGACAGCGGAGATTGAGATGAGAACTTAGGAAGAAGTCATTCCCTGTGAGGGTGCTGAGGCACTGGCAGAGGGTGCCCAGAGAAGCTGTGGCTGCCTCATCCCTGGCAGTGTTCAAGGCCAGGTTGGACAGGGCTTGGAGCAACCTGGTCTAATGGAAAGTGTCCCTGCCTGAGGCAGGGGGTTGGAACTGGATGATCTTAAGGTCCTTTCCAACCCAAACCATTCTAGGATTCAACTCTGCTTACTTGGTTGCCTACCCAGCTGTTGCCCTACATGCACTTACTCTGATTCTCTGCTCTGTCCACTTATACCATCAGTAGCTGTGCAATAGAGAGCATGATTATCATCAGTCACTATGAACATCCTTTGCTACCTCATCACACAGCGGTATGTTTTGGGATAGAGCTCTGAAAATTTCAGCTCTGCTGCTCTGATGGCACAAGGTTTGCTCCCAGTCTAGGTAAGAGAAGAGTGGGTTTTTGTGACTCCCAGTCACAGTGTCTTTCTTGTGAAACAGTGTACCCAAACTTGTGGGACCCCTAGAGTTAAGCCTACATTTTAAAGGATTATGCTTGGCATTTAGACAGATGATACCTTATATTAATCTCAGGGTCATTCAGACTTAACAAAATCTCATAGTAGTCCTGAAAACAATTATTGTACCTACTTTGTTGCTAAAATGAGGTACAATAATGAACACTCATCCTTTAACAGATCATTAATACAAAGTCAATACAGCAACTAAGAAATTAGTCAGGATTTTTTAAAAAATCAGGTTTTAAGTGGGTTGTTCTGTGCCTTCTATCAAATATGGGTGAATTTCTTCCCAGGGAGAGGAAAGTTTAGTATATCAGATTTATTTACTTGGCTCAATGTGTCTCTACTGAACTAATTCTATATTTATTTTCAGAATTGATGAGTATTCACAGATTTCTCTGCAGATCTGAAAAGCATCATTTATTTTGTACTTGTTGCAAGAAATATATCAAATTAAAACATTGTTACGCCACCAAATTATTATTTTGAAATTATCTGTAAAGATAACCTTAGAAACATCCTTTTCTTTCCTCCTTTAAAGCAGTCTTTAAATGACAGTACTTTCTTCCACCAGTGAAAAGGTATCGCTATTCCTTCTGCCTACAAGACAGTACACCTCCATTTGGTAATGAGGGAGCTTTTGTTATACTCAATACGCTGGTTAAAAGGGAGATGTCTGCCTCATGCAATTGATTCTTTGCATTGTTATTTCAGTGGTTTAAATATTGATTTTTCTTTAACAGAAGGGAAGAAAATAATGTATTATGGTACAGTAGTACAGTGATCTGTTATTTTCATAGCACCTTGGAAAACAAGAGAACTGAAATAGCATGTTGAGTGTGTTGGGCAACAGGTGAGGCCAGAGAACAGTGAGTCTGCTTTGCTTCTGACTGGACATAGCACAGAAGACAAAATGTTGTATATGCATAGTAATTTACACTAGCGGAGCAACATTGATCAAAGGTGAACAGTGTGAATGTCCATTCTGTGGCCAGGGGATGCTGGCTGAGGTCATGAACCATAGAACAGTGTGGAAATAAGAACCAGAAGTATTCTGATCAAGCTTGGATGGTTCAAGTTCAGTTCCTGTCTCTGCAACTAGTTCTCTCTGTAGTTTGAGACAGGTCATTTTGGCTTTCTTGGTTCTTTTCTGGGCACATATTGTCTACTTACTCCACATAGATAATCAAAATATATCCAGGGAGATATATTTTGTGTCATAATAACACAATTGCAGAATTGTTTAGGTTTGAAAAGACCTTTAAGATCAAGCCCAACCATAATCACTACTAAGTCCACCACTAAGCCATGTCCCCCAATGCTGTCTTTGAAATACCTCCAAGGATGGTGACTCTAACAGTTCCCTGGGCAGCATGTTCCAGTGGTGATAACCTTTTCAGTGAAGAAATTGTTCCAAATATCCAATCTAAACTAACTCCTGGTACAACTTGAGGCTGTCTCCTCTTGACCTGTAGCTTGTTACTTGAGAGAAAGAGCAACACCCACTGTTAGCAGGAAGTGATTTTTCTGAGTTGTGGGTATCCTAGGGAAGCCATCCAAGTACTGCAGCCTCTAAAATGCCTCGCTGACTGTGGTGTTGTGGACTTACTAGGTACAGAAGAGTCCTGGCTATGCCTGATGAGATGTGATCAAACCATAGATTATTTGGTTGAAGTGTAATCTGGCTTTGCCAAGCTGTGTTCAGATGAAGGTCTGTGTTCATCCTTACTGCACAGTTAAATAGCTGTCATATTTTACAGAGCAGTAAGGACTGGGATGTAAAAAATGAATAGATTCTTCAGTTGAAAATCGAAGAGAGAGCTCACTTCTCTGAACCTAAGGATCTCAGGTGTTTGTCAGGCAACTAGAACAATAGTTGTCTGCTCATGAGTGTCGTCACGAAATTCTTAAAAATTAACACTTGCCAGGACCTAATTTTACAGCTCGTGCTATGAACTCACCTTCCATGTAAAAGATAGAGGCTAAAGGTGCAAAACACCTTAAGATTTACAGAATTAGTTTGATTGTAGATGTTTCATACTTGCATTTCATAGTTGTAATTTCAGAAACCTCTGCAAAGTGAAAACTCAACTCTAAACTATTATTCTCTATAACAGACAATGGCTAGATTCAGGTATCCAATGCAGGACATCAAAAAATATCAGTCTTACTTTCATGTTCCTTCTAGCAGGGCTGCCTCTTGTACCAAAAGGGATATTATCAGATTGCGTCACAAAAAACAAATCCAGCACCCAACCAAACTTGAAAGTCTAGCTCAGGTATTGAAGAAATCTTTCATTCTTCAGTTCACATGCATCTAAAGCAAAGCTGGGACTGATGGAAACTTAATTTGATGTTCACTCTGCAGGTTTCTTTCACATTTTGCAACTCTTATTTTAGTTTTATTTTACTCTCTTTATACATATAACAGAACTATAACTAATGATGTGTTACAATTGCATCAGAATGGTTTCCAAGGCTTTAATGATCTGGCAATGTGAATTGTTTGGCATTAGACTAGTTGCTTAAATGAAATGTATTAGAAATATGTCCTACTCACAAGATTTTTTTACTTTAAATCCTCTGCTGTATTTTTGAAAACACTATATTCACTTTTTAAACCGTCCATGATGAAAAAAAAAAATCTGCTAACGCAGAAGGTAGGGTTAATCACAGTGCATTCAATATATTTATCTATATCTATACACACACACAACCCCCATAAACATGATTTTAAAGACTCTAGACTGCTATCTAAAAATTATTTTATGCCAACTGCCCTCATCTGACCTTGAAAGACTCCCAGTATAAACTTTCAGTGATGGTTTAAAAGCAGGTAACTCTCTACTTTTTATGTTGCACATTTTCTTAATATAGGAAAAGGTAATTTCTTTCCTCTGTTAAATTGTAAATAAAACTTCTAAAAGTTTTTTTGCCCAGCAAAACTGATAAAGGAGAAAAGATAAGAATATGTCGTAGGTAAATGGTAACTACCTTTTTAAGACTGATTATATTAATCCTTGCTCAATAATAGGGTTTTTTTCCAGATGTGATTTAAAAGCAAAACAAAACAAAAAGTATTTCTGTTATGTTGACTGGAAAACTTCCAAAATAGAAGGAAAAAAATGTTGAGCAAATGGCAGAAATTTTAATTAATATATTATTAATATATAATTCATATATATAATATATTAATATAATATAAACATTAATATAATGTAAATATTATAAATAGAATATTAATATAATATGAATATAATAATATAATTAATATGTAATTAATATATAAAATTATAAGCAGAAATTTTACTATCATGATGCTTAATTTTGTTATACAATCCATGCTTCCAGTGCATTTTATTCCTCAATTTACATCTGTCAGGTTTTCTGGAAAAGAGAGATGCCCTTGCTAGATACCTTCTGAATCTGCTCATAATCACTAGGTTTGGAGCATACAAGCTATTTGGATATTCTGGAAACTCTTACCTTTCTGATCAAAGACAGGGTGCCTGGTCAAAGGTGAGGAGTAATGATGAGTGCAGCAACAATTAGCTCCCTTACATCAACTGACATCTGGGCAACTCTGGAGAGGTCTCTCTCCCTTTATTCCTTTTAACATTTTCATCTAATAGTTTGACACTCTAAGACAATTATAATTTCTGCTTTTCTCTTTTTTTTTTTTTTACCCATAAAGTACTTTTGATATAGATCAATGCATCTGAATGTCCCTTTATTTTTAATGGTGCGGCAATGTTAGATACTGACAACTGGAAACCTTAATTGGGCTGATGACAGGAAAGTAATGGCCTTTTGTAATCACTTATTCTGTCTGACCTTGTATTTATATCAAAGGGTAAATGTTCATTTTTCTTGGAAACCTTGAAGAGCTTGAGAGAATGCAAAGGTAGGTGGGAATGTGAACTTTCTTAGAGATACCATAATATTGTTACAGGCATTATGCATGTCTCACATTTCACCTTGACTTTAAAAAAGTGAGGATGGATATATCCTGCTTTGTTTGTGGTGACTATCCATAGCATTGTATTATGGATGCCTATCCATAATTCTTTTAACCCTATAAAATTCTGTAACAAAAATGAAGACCAGAATAGATTGCAAAATTTTCCTCAATGGAAATTGAGGATGCAATTATTAAACCTGCAATATTATGTCATTAGCTTTCTGACCAGTCAAATAACCATCTTGAAAAATGAAGTTTCAGATTCTCAGACCATTTTAGCATTTTCTTGGATTTGGGTTTTTTTGGGGGACTTTTTTGGTGTGTTTTTTGGATTTTTTGTTTGTTTTGTTTTGTTGTTTTGTTTTGGTTTTTTTTACAGATGAAGTAAGATTCAAATATTCCATGATGTCAGGCTTCATCTCTTGTAACAGTCTCTCAGAGCAGGAGAGATGGTGTGCAGTGTTGGATTGTTGCCTGCTGATGACAATGCAGAACTCGTTTGATCACTGCTGAGCTCCTGTGGTTTCGTCAAAGTTCATTCTTTGTTGCGATGATGGTTGGGATTTTGGCAGATCCTCTGGTGTTGATCAACCAGGGGGCTTTTGATAAATGTGTATCCCAATGTTTGAAAGTCCCACCACCCATTGCTCTCAGTGTATTTTTTAACAGCCCATTGTAGTGTCCGATCTTCCCAGAGGCTGGTGCATGGTAGGGGATGTGATATACCCACTCAATGCCATGCACTTTGGCCCAAGTGTCCATAAGGCTGTTCCAGAAATGAGTCACATTGTCTGATTCAAGTCTCTCTGGTGTGCCATGTCACCACAAAATCTGTTTCTCAAGGCCCAGGATAGTGTTCCGGGGAGTGGCATGAGGAACAGAGTATATTCCCAGCCATCGAGTGGTTACTTCCACCACTGTAAGGACAAGGCGCTTGCCTTGGCAGGTAGGTGGGAGTGTGATATAATCAGCCTGCCAGGCCTCCCCATGTTTGTACTTCAGCCATCGTCCTTCATGCCAAAGAGGATTTAACCGTTTGGTTTTATTAATTTCAAAACATGTTACACAGTCATGAATAACCTCTGCAATAGTGTCCATTCTTAAGCCACCACTCGATCCTGACCAATTTGGTGGGTTTCTTTAACGGGGCTACAGAAGTGATGGACAGGGGTGGAGCAGTTGACGTCATCTACCTGGACTTGTGCAAAGCATTCAACACTGTCCCACATGACATCCTTGTCTCTAAATTGGAGAGACATCAATTTGATAGGTGGACCACTCGGTGGATAATGAACTGGCTGGATGGTCGCACTCAAAGAGTTGTGGTCAACGGTTCAATGTCCAGCTGGAGACCAGTAATGAGTGGTGTTCCTCAGGGATCGGTGTTGGGAGCGGTCTTGTTTAACATCTTTGTCGGTGACATGGACAATGGAATTGAGTGTGCCCTCAGCAAGTTTACTGATGACACCAAGCTGTGTGATTCTGTTGATACGCTAGAAGGAAGGAATGCCATTCAGAGGGACCCTGACATGCTTGTGAGGTGGGCTGATGCCAACCTCATGAAGTTTAATCATGAGAAGTGCAAGGTCCTACACCTGAGTGGGAGCAATCCCAAGCACAGCTACAGGTTGGGCAAAAAGGAAATTCATGGCTATCCTGCAGAGAAGGACTTGGGGGTGTTGGTCAATGAGAAAATGAACATGAGCCAGCTTCAGTGTGCGCTTACAGCCCAGAAAGCCAACCATATCTTGAGCTGCATCAAAAGGAGCATGACCAGCAGGTCGAAGGAGGTGATCCTGCCCCTCTACTCTATTCTTGTGAGACCTCACTTGGAGTATTGTGTGCAGTTCTGTTGTGCTCAACATAAAAAGGACATGGTACTGTTAGAACAAGTGCAGAGGAGGGCCACGAGGATGATCAGGGGACTAGAGCACCTCCCATATGAAGACAGGCTGAGAAAGTTGTGTCTTTTCAGCCTGGAAAAGAGAAGGCTGCATGGAGACCTCATAGCAGCCTTCCAGTATCTGAAGGGGGCCTACAGGGATGCTGGGGAGGGACTATTCATTAGGGACTGGAATGGGTTGCCCAGGGAGGTGGTGAATGCTCCATCCCTGGCAGTGTTGAAGGCCAGGTTGGATGAAGCCTTGGGTGATATGGTTTAGAGTGTGGTGTCCCTGCCCATGGCAGGGGGTTGAAACTAGATGATCTTAAGGTGCTTTCCAACCCTAACTATTCTGTGATTCTATGATTCTATGATTCTATGATCACGAGGCCATCTCTATGTTGCATCTCTGCCCTGATGACCTGAAGTCTCATGGTCTCACCGGGCCAAAATAATTCACCAATCTAAGTCCATCTGAGCCACTTCAATCTTGGCAGCTTTATCCACTTTTTGGTTGTTCTGGTGTTCCTCAGTTGTCCGATTCTTGAATACATGGACATCTACATGGTGTACCTTCACCACCAGGTTCTACACCCCGGCAGCAATATCTTGCCACAGTGCAGCAGCCCAGATGCGTTCATCTCCATGTTATCAGTTGCTCTGCTTCCATTGCTGTAACCACCACCACAGGGCATTTACCACCATCCATGAATCTGTATGGAGATAAAGTACTGGCCACTTTTCTCATTCAGCAATGTCCAAGGCCAGCTGGATGGCTTTCACCTCAGCAAACTGACTTGATTCACCCTCTTCTTCAGCAGTTTCTGCCACTTGTTATAGAGGACTCCATACAGCTGCCTTCCATCTCCGATGCTTTCCCACAATACAGCAGGACCCATCGGTAAAGAAGGTGTATTTCTTTTCACCTTCTGACAGTTTAGTATATGGCAGGGCCTCTTCAGCATACATTACCTCCTCCTCTGGTGACATTCCAAAATCTTTGCCCTATAGCCAGTCCATGATGACTTCTAGAATTCCTGGACAACTGGGATTTCCTATTCAAGCTTGTTGTGTAATTAGTGCAGGGCACTCACGCCATGTAGCATCAGTTGCATGATGTGTAGAGGAGACCCTGCCTTTGAACATCCAACCCAGCATGGACAACCGGGGTGCCAGGAGGAGCTGTGCTTCAGTGCAAATCACTTCTGAAGCAGCTCGAACCCCTTCATAGGCTGCCAGTATCTCTTTCTCTGTTGGGGTATAGCTGGCCTCGGATCCTCTGTATCTCTGACTCCAAAAGCCAAGGAGTCAAACTTGAGTCTCCTCTGGAGCTTTCTGCCAGAGGCTCCAGGTAGCACCATTCTTCCTAGCTGCAGTATAGAGTACATTTTTTACATCTGGCCCTGTCCAGACTGGTCCAAGGGCTACTGCATGACCTATCTCTCATTTAATTTACTCACAGGCTTGTTTTAACTTAGGGCTCAATTTAAATTCATTCTTCTTCTGGGTCACATGATAGAGAGGGCTTACAATTAAACTGTAATTTGGGATGTGCATTCTCCGGAGCCCCACAACACCTAAGAAACTTGTGTTTCTTTCTTATCAGTTGGTGGAGACATTGCTGTTATTTTCTTGACCACATCTGTGGGGATCTGGCAAAGTCCATCTTGCTGTTTTATTCCCAAAAATTGAATCTCCTGTGCAGGTCCCTTGACCTCACTCCAGTTTATGGCAAAAGTGGCTTTTTGCATTTTTTGGATTATTTTCCTCCTTTTCTCAAAAACTTCTTCCACTTTATGACCCCACACAATAATGTCATCGATATATTGCAAGTGTTCTGGAGCTTGCCCCTGTTCCATTGCAGTCTGGATCAGTCCATGGCAGATGGTAGGGCTGTGTTTCCACCCCTGGGGCAGTCGGTTAAAAGGGTACTGGACGCCCCTCCGAGGTAAAGCAAATTGTGGCCTGCATTCTGCTGCCAAATGAATTGAGAAAAATGCATTGGCAATATCAGTTGTGGCATACCGCTCAGCTGCCTTTGACTCCGGATCATATTGAAGTTCTAGCATGTCCGATATAGCAGCACTCAATGGTGGTGTGACTTCATTCAGGCCACAATAGTCTACTGTTAGTCTCCACTCTTCATTAGACTTTTGCACTGGTCACATGCGGCTATTAAAGTGTAAACGGGTCCTGCTGATCACTCCTTGTCTCTCCAGTCTATGGATCAGCTTATGGATGGGAATCAGAGAGTCTCAGTTGGTGTGATATTGCCACTGGTGCACTGTTCTGGTTGCGATTGGCACTTGTTATTCTTTGACCTTCAGCAACCCCACAACAGAAGGAACTTCAGAGAGACCAGGCAAGGTGGACAGCTGCTCAATTTTCTCTATCTCCAAAGGAGCGATATCAAAAGCCCATTGGTACCCTTTTGAGTCTTTGGAGTACCGTCTCCTGAGGTGGTCTATGCCAAGGACGCATGCAGCCTCTGGACCATACACAATGGGGTGCTTTTGCCACTTCCTCCCAGTCAGGCTGATTTCAGCCTTCAGTACAGTCAATTCTTGGGATCGTCCTGTCACTCCAGAAATATAAATGGGCTCCCTTGACAACTAGTATCTACTAGAGCCTTATACTTTGTGGGACTGATGTGCCAGGCCATCTCATCCCCACAGTCCAGTAAATCTGATTCCCCCCTACGTCCACCTGTCTGGAGGCAGGGCCCCTCTAATAGTGATCACAACATTGGTCACTTACCTCTTGTTGTCAGGGATTAGTCTTTATCACAGGAGCTGGACTAAAATCAGCTCTTCCACTCCATCTGAGAATCTGCTCACCAGAGACTGAAGCTGCAGCTTTCATAGGATTATCATCCTTGACCTTTGTTCTCCTCTTCAATTCATGCACCTGTTCCTCCAGAGCTAAAGTAGGTTTTCCATTGCACTTTCTCATGTTCTCTCTGTGATCCTGCAGGTAAAGCTATAGGGTGGCCTGTGACATGTACCTTCTATATCTTCTCTCCCAATCAATCAATAGGACGTCTTTTGTTAATAGCTGAGACATGTGTTGGCACACGTGAGGAGCTGAATAGATCGGATAGGTCATCTCTCAATTGTTTGAACTCCTGGGACAGTTTTTCCACAGCTGAAATGATGAAAGGGGTGATACTGTCTTTGAATTTTCAGGTTTGATTAATCACTTCATCCACTGTTGGTGGTGCTATATCATCCTAGGTTATTGATGTCAATGAGTGGGCACATGATGATGGTACACTCTTTGTAAATGTCCACCACATGGGTCGTGTATATTTGACTTCATCTAGATCTATGTGCGCATTCCTGGCATCTGCCCTGTGATAGATCATCTCTACAATGGCTGATTCCCTCAGAGACTGAATGCCTTTCTCCAGAGTAGTCCACTTGGCTGAACGACTCATAACATCGTCCTTGTACAGAAACATTTTTCACAGCTGCCAAGAGTTGCTTCCAAACACTGAGGGACTGTTTCTCTTTTGCAATTGCTTTGTCAGTTCCCCTTTCCCTAGCAAGTGATCCCAGCTGCTTGGCTTCCCTACCTTCTAGTCCGTGACTGTCGGCCCCATTGTCCCAGCATCAGAGCAATCAAGTGATGATATGCTTCCTTGGTTGATGGGTGAAATCTTTTCGCATATTCCATCGCTTGGTTGAGGTCCAGGATCGAGAAGTTACATCTTCTTCTTCTTCTGACTCACATAATAATAACTCTTGTTCAGATGCTGTCCCATATAGTAAGTACATTGGTTCTTCATCTTTCTTCACTGTGCAGGTTGCTCTTTGTGTCTCTTATTTGCTTTTCCCTTTGCAGGGAACCAATATTGGCACAAATTGATCCTCTGGTTTAGCTGCAGTGATTATCACTGTGGTTGGATGGCTGCAGTAACTGTTGTTGGGGTTGGTGCAGCTGCTGTGTTTGGAATTGGATTAGCTGTGTTTTCTGTTGTAGTCAGTTTGAGTAGCTGCTGTACTTATCACCGGAGCTGGTGTAGCTGCTGTGCTTGGAGCCAGAGTAGCTGTGCTGTCTGTTGCTGTTGGAATTGGAGTAGCAGCTGTACCTGTCACTAGGGTTGGTGTAGCTGCTGTATCTGGAGCTGGAGTAGCTGCGTTGTCTGTTGCTTTGCCATCAGATCCAGAGACATTTTTTTGCCTTTGAAGGTGCTGGTGTTGAACAGGGCTCTGTAAGCATAGGCCAAGCCCCAGCACATTGCCATGAGTTGTCCCTCTCTAGTGCGACCAGGATGCCAACACACCTCATTTAAGTGTTTTACAAATTTTTCTGTATTTTTCACTTGTTCAGTGGTGAAGTTCAAAAGCACTGGAGGGGCCCACTGGCCTAGGTACTTGCCTGTACTATCCCACACACCCTGCCATTCATGACTGTCCAGCCTCAGGGAAAACCTTTTGGTCCTCTTATATCATTGTCTAATCCTAGACAAGACCCAAAAGCGACTCTGCTTAACTTTCAAGAACGAAAGAAATGGTCGTGGGTAAAACACAGTCTGTTTGTGTGCCAACACAGTGATCCCCATCATGATCAGCATATGCAGGTCTCAAGGGTACCCAAAGGCCATTCAAAACCTTCAGAACTCCCAAATGATGCTGTAAATAGTCTGGTGGAGGGACTGGTGAGCTAAGGGAATGTCTCCTTGATAGGCTGACCACCTGAAGAGGGAAAAAAGATGTGTAAATGCTAAACACTTCTATTATATACCTCCCAAAATATAGAGCTGATGACAACACTGGGAATGCAAGCCAGATCAGTTTCATGATCAATGAGTCTATTGTATTACAAGTCATTACCATAAAGTACAGTGAAATAAGAACCTTAGCCCAAGGTCCCCAGCCAATAAACACTAACACAGCAAATACTGGCTGTAAGTAAGGTATGACCTACTGAAACTGTGAGATCAAGAGCAACAACTTTGAGAGCCAATAAATCAATATTGTGACAAGTGACTATTAATCCAAAACAAAGAATGCTTATCACAGATATGATTAGACACACTCTGGTAAGATGTGTTGTTATCTCATCCCTTCGTGCCCCCCTTTGGGCACCACAAAATACTGTCGTGTTTTAATCCCAGCCAATAACTCAGAACCATGCAGCCACTCGCTCACTTCCCATCCCCTTCCTCCCTTCACTCCTGGATGGATGAGGAGGAGAATTGAAAGAATTCCCATGGGCTGAGATAAGTACAGTCCAGCAACTAAGGTATAACAAAAACCACTACTGCTACCACCAATAATAATAATGTTAAGGGAAATAACAAGGGAAGAGAATACAACTGCTCACCACCCACCAACTGATACCCAGCCTGACCAGAGCAACGATCTAGCCCTTCTGGGTAACTGCCCCCACTTTCTATACTGGGCATGATGTGCTGTGGTATGGAATACCTCTCTGGTTAGCTTGGGTCAGATGCCCTGTCTCTGCTTCCTCCTGACTTTCCCTCCTCCCTGGCAGAACATGAGACTCACAAAGTCTTTGGTCTGAGTAAACATTTAGCAACAACTAAAATCACCAGTGTTATCAGTGTTGTTTCCAAGCTGAAAGTAAAAAACATAGCACTGCAGCAGCTACCAAGAAGGAGAAAAATGACTGCTACTGCTGAACCCAGGACAATTACATATATAATGATACATAACGATATATAATATGATATATAATAGTGTCATGGGTTCAGCAGTAGCTCATGCTCTGCCAGGGAGGAGGGGTTAGCTCTCTCCTCTGGGCTGGGCTGGGAGAGGCAACTGGAAGCTGGCCAGGAGGGGAGGGGTAAGCTCGGGCTGGCCTCTTGGCGGCAGGTGGGATCGTATTCTCTCTCCCTGTTTGTCTCCTCTAACATTGATTTGTTATTGGTACCGGTAGTGATTTCTGTTATACCTTAATTGCTGGACTGATTTTACCTCAATCCGTGGGAGTTGTATTCCTCTGGCTCTCCTTCCCATCCCTCCGGGAGTGGAAAGGTGAGGGGGGGGAGGGGAAACAAAGGGGGAACTGTGCAGATTTAGTTTAAACCACGACAAATAGCTATATAATTGTGAGATGTTATTACTAGAGTAAGTAAACTTGTCTTCCTGTGTATGTGGGTGTGTGCTTTAAACTTGTATCTACAAAGTTTGAACACAACCTATTTGTTGAAATCTAAAGGAGCAGCTAATGCTATGGGGAAGCAGAAAGAAGAATCTTCAATTGCTCTTTTCTTCTAAAATGTGTCACTGACATGCAGGGGAGGGAGTAAGTAGTAAATATAATTAATAATGGATTTTCTTCACCTTTTTTCTTCCAAAAGAGAATGTCTCTCCACTTCTCTAGAGTTTTATTAGCCACACAAAGAAAAATAATGCTTCATTTAACTACGTCAAAACCAGTCTAAACTATCTGCTACTTACTTTCCTTTCTATAAATTTTAATGCATTTTTTAATTTCACTCCACTGGTTGGCAAACCAACCATTGAAGTTATTGCAGCCCTGTAATGTATTTCAGTCATTTCTAATAAACCTGGACTTTAAGATGATTTATTATTATCTCTGTACACTATGAAAATGGATTTGCTGCCTGTGCTGGGTGTTCAGCCCTTTCATTACTAGGGGTAGATATGTGTAATTTTGAATAAACAAACAAAAGTAACATACAGACAATTTCTAATCTTATGTCCTTTTTTGAGGAAGAACCATGTTTAAGGGAGAAAATAGGGATGATGGATGAGTATTTTATGTACTTAACAGGAACATTATCCTGAAATAAGAACAGCAAAAAGATTAAAAGTTATTTTAAGAGTATTTTTTATTATAAAAGTTGGGGTTTTTTTCTTATTTGAAATTAACCCTGAACTTCTGTAGCTTCTTTCTTAAGATTTTATGGAAATGTATAAAATTATTTAGTAAAAGACTGTACCTTAAAAAATAATTTAGATTGCAGCAAGAAGGTTGGAACAGATTCAAAAGTAAAATTATTCAGATATAATTAAAATATCCTATCTAAATGCTATATAATGAAACATCCTCTTCTGTTTAATTTGTTTGTTCAAATAAATAAGAATTCACAATTCTCATGTTCTGGAAGCCACATCAAAATTACTTTGTCCATCATGTTTATTACAGAAATGCAATTATTATCAAATAAAAGCATGCTTTTTTATGTTGGCTTGTACAAATCAAAGTGACAGACAGTTGAGTCCATGTTATTCTCATCCTTGTATTCTTAAGATTTTTTTTGTGTTCTTCAGTAGTTTGTCTGGTTTTAGAACTGTTTTGTTCCTCTGTGTGACTGCTTCTTGTAACCTAATATTTTCATACCACGTATTTTTCATGGGCAAGGTAAAAACATTTTCCTCTAAGTGTTATAACTGGCATCTGAGAAAGTTTTCTTGATCTCACCCCTTCAATCTGATTTTGCTTTATTCAGGTGTTGTCCAGTGAATGTCATGTCGAAGTGAACAAATTTATCTATTCCTTCTTTATTCTTGCTTGTGGCTAGAGCTTCTCAGTTTCTAGAGCAGATAGGGTTTCAAATTCCTGCAAAGTCTTTTATGACAATTAACTTTTCTTAGAAGACCTAAGAGAGTCTTTAAATGACTTTGGACATATTTTGAAGGGGGGAGCTATTCTGATAAATGTTGTCTTGCAAAATGTCCTTGAAATATTTACTTTCTGTCTGTACTGTGCTAATTTAACCCCAGTTATTTCTAATAGCTACATTGTATGGCCTGGTAACTGAAATTTGGCCTACTTCAAAGGCAAAGCTTATATTGCTTGCAGTTATTAGGCAAGCTTGTTTTGCTTGTTTTGCTTCTTAATAACTCATGTATTTTCAAAAATCAGCTACAGCGTTACTTTACAAGAAGTCACAGCCAGCACACAGCTAGCTGATGCTGAGGACAGTTTTTATAGAGACTGTCATATCTTTATGCATTTTTCTCTATGTGCTCATTTTTGTAGGATTTGGGTGTAAAATACCAACATGGTACATTGGAACAAACCTGATTCATTTTGGTAATGTAAATATACACCTGGCACTTTGACCTATCTATTTTTAAATGATAATAAAAACATATGCTAATCATTATTTTTTTTGCTCCTGGCATGAATGCTATTTCAATTGTTAGCAATAACTGTATTAGATATGTATTTAAATGTATCACGTCTTGTGAGAAATTCATGATCTGGTAGATGTTAATTTGCTAAGGTTTTTAAAGCCTCTCAAGAGGTCATGTATTGTGGGTAAGTCAGTCCTTCCTCATGATATTCTGTAACTCTACTGAATAAGAAATATAAATGCAAGGTAGATTGCAAATTGATTATATAAGCATAAATTAGATGACAGAGGAAAGGAATCTTATGCAGAATTTATTGATATGTGTCAGGTGGCTTTTTCATAGCAACAATAAAAATCAAATAATCATTATTTTTACAGGAAATTAAAGACTTCATAAAGAGTAATAGTTAATATGTTCGTTTTTTATTCTACCTTCTTATTGTTGTTAGGATTTCTGTCTAATTTTCAAAGCAGATGTCGGTAGTATTAAGGAGAAACCTCCTCCTGCATTTACAGATGCTTTTAGTGTTCTTCTTCACATTGGTGACATGCTCCCCATACGTAGAACTCGATCAGTATCTGACCTTAAAATCTCAAAGGTGGTAGGAGCAGATAATAAAAATTTTTAAGATGCAGATAAGAGCACCAAGAATGATTAGAGGCCAGGAGATTAATTTACAAGTAAAGATTAAGTGAGCTAAATATACAGTATATAGCTTAGTGACATGAATTTTGTTGGGGAAAAAGGATTAAAGGGAGAGGGCATATAAACATCTTAATATCTCTGAAGGATATAAACTGCAATGCCTCAAATGTGTTAGTTAGTCACAGACTCTATGAGAACAGTGCAGAGAATTATTTTCATAGCTCAGGGCATAGAAAGAAAATAATTTATGCTGTCTTTTAGGACATAAAAGACATACAAGGCCTGTTCTCCTTGGTATCAAAAGATAGTATGTGAAACAGCAAATAATTGTTTGGTTTATGTCAGATCTTTCACACTGGTTAGCTTGAATAGAGACAATTATTCTGTATTGTGAAGCAGGCACAATCACGCTGTCATGGGTTGAGCAGGAGCAGTCGTTTTTTCTCCTTCTTGTAGCTGGTGCAGTGCTGTGTTTTGACTTCTGGGCTGGGAACAGTTGCTTGTTAGCGAGCATATTTTGAGGGTGTTTTTGTTCAAGGCCTTTTCTGAGCACGTGCTCTGCCGGGGAGGAGGGGAGTCTGGGAGGAAGGAGAGACAGGACACCTGACCCAGGCTAGCCAATGAGGTATTCCATACCATAGCATGTGATGCCCAGGATGCAACTGGGAGAGGGAGCTGGAAGGGGGGGAGCTCTGGAGGGAAATGGAGGAGGGAGCACGCGGTGCTCTGCCGGGCAGGGTGGAGTGAGTTATGGGTCGGTGGCTGGTGGGGTGTTGTATTCTTTTCGCTTGTTATTGGCTTTATCATTATTATTTGTAGTAGTAATGGCAGTAGTGATTTGTGTTGTGCCTTAGCAATTAAACCGTTCTTATCTAAACCCGTGGGGGCTACATTATTTGGATTCTCCTTCCTACCTCTCCGGGAGTTGGGGGAGCAAGGGGGGGAGTGAGTGAGAGTACTATGAGGATTTGGTTTAAACCACGACACACGCAAATGCCAAAGCAGTTTAACAGTGAAACTTATAGGTAGGTAGCATTGCCATATAGCTGACTGATTGGATCCTTTGGAATTGCACATAACTGAGTTAAGGCCCAAATCTATACTCAGTGCTCCTGTTTGTTTTTTTTTTGTTTCTGCTAAGAAACTTTAAAGCTTCCTTTTCACATTTTCTGAAAAAATTTGAAGCCATCAAGGCGACTTTTCTTCCTTTTCTGCCGTACACCATCTTTCTGACTCTGCAAAATGCCATTTAAACATAATTGTAAAAAGAAAGTTTTGTCAGAGTGGTCAAGCAGCAGAACAGGTTGCCCGAAGAAACTGTAGAGTGACTATTTTGTCTGGTTAATTAACTTGTCCATTTTACTACTGTATTCTCTATATGGATTTTGTGATTGTTTTGCTATGTCAAAGTAAAATTATAGGCGTAGTGCTCACTAGTAGATCTATGTTTATTCTTAAAATAAATAATGCATGAGATTTTTGCTGACAAAGAGAGATTAATTTCTCCCCCTCCGTTAGCCCTCCACCCATTTTCTTCTCCTTTTTCTCCAGACTACTGCAAGTGTGCAGAAATACTTTTTCCAGTGACTCTCTAGTACTGGCATTTATTTCAGTAGAGAGAGAGGAAGTCTTAATAAAAATGTATGAGCAGTTTTCATTAAATTGATGAGCTGTAGAAATGTCCTTTCATCTAGCATGTTGAATTGGTTCATTTTGGAACAAAGAATTTAGCTTTAAGAAATCCAGAAATGAATGCCAAACACCACAATCAATCAAAGGAATTTAAATACTTCCAGGGCAAGTTGAAATGAAAGAAGATAGGCTATTTCTGAATGCTGAAAATTGGAAAACCAATATGACATAGTTGGGATTTCCCTCCCTAAGTTTATTTTGGGTTGCTGTGTCTTTAACAATCACTCTAATTATTGAATTGTGTAGATGAGGTGAATGTAGTTTGGTTTTGGTTTTCTTTACTCTTGGTTGAAGTACATGGCTGGTCTTGGCATCTTCATAGCATCAGATAAATCTCTGACAATGTCTGTCTTTGTATCTATAGTAGATGTTTCAGGTTTGAGTGGCTGTAAAGATGTACACAAATCATTAAGTCATACACTGTCTCTGATAGCTGGTGGGGTAAATAAACCCTTGCATACAAGAGACAAAAAGATAAGTCTGAACATGAGCCATCTTCAGTGTGCAATCACAGCCCAGAAAACCAACCGTATTCAGGGCTACATCAGAAGGAGCGTGAGCAGCAGGCTGAAGGAAGTGATTCAACCCCTCTACTCCTCTCGTGAGACCCTGCTTGAAGCACTGTGTGCAGTTCTGGTGTTCTCAACATAAAACATGGAGCTGTTGAAGCAAGTCCAGAAGAAGTCACCAGGTGCTGGAGCACCTCCTGTGTGAAGACAGGCTGAGAAAATTGGGGCTATTCAGCCTAGAGAAGCTGCATGGAGACCTCATAGCAGCCTTCTAGTATCTGAAGAGCTCCTACAAAGATGCTGGAGAGGGACTTTTCATCAGGGACTGTAGTGATAGGACAAGGGGTGATGGCTTTAAACTTAAACTGGGGAAGTTCAAGTTAGATATTAGGAAAAAGTTCTTCCCTATGAGCATGGTGAAGCTCTGGCACAGTCTGTCCAGAGAAACTGTGGCTGCCCCATCCCTGGCAGTGTTCAAGGCCAGTCTGGACAGAGCCTTGGTCAACCAGGGTAAACTGATCTAGTGTGAGTCATTTCTGCCATGGCAGGGGTGTTGGAATTCAATGATCTTAAGGTCCTTTCCAACCCGAACCATGCTGTGATTCTTTGAAATCTATCCAACATCTATCATCTTCAGGTTGTCTCTTATTCCACATACACACTTTGCCAGGAGTAAGAAAAAAGCAGCTGATGTTGAATCCCTTCATCTGTCTAGGGGCAGGAATTTTCAATATTTTATGTCTCAATATTATATCTTAAGGGCAATATTTAAGTTAACTAACACAACATAGTTGTATTCTAGGTAATAGTGATGTTTCCCACACAAATAAAAGGAAAAAATGGAATTTACTTATCCCTTTAAACTACAGTCTGGGAAAAGAGAATTTTTTATGGTTTTATTTCCTATGGGTTTTCTGAAATATTTTGCACTTGAAAAGCCTTACACACAGAACTTCCCTAGTATCTGATTAACCAAAGGATCCTACATGTTCTCATCCTACTAGAGTCTTGTATGCATTTAAACTATTTTTTCAGAATAATAGATGTTGTAAGAAAATGCTTTAAGACACCAGTTTGAAGAATGTGTCTTGTCTCATAATCTTCTTTCCTATAGTTACTGGAAAATTGGAGATATTCTTCCTAAATTTATGAAGTCTAGGGATGCTGATGACAGAAAAAAATGCATCATTCTACATTCAACTTGTGAACTCATTTCCCACAAGAGCCAGTACCCCAAAACCATAAGTAATTTCTGTTTATTTGCAAAGTAGTTGTTTATAGACTGTATAACTTCTACAGGAAAAAAAAAAAAAAAAGCTTCCTTTACCATATTATTTTTTGCTCAGGATTTCAGAAAATGTCCATGATATTTGTTTCAATGAATAGGCTAAATTAATTGGGATTTTGTACTTACTGAATGCTTTAACTGGAATTATACAAAGTGTGAATTCCACTAAGAGTTTATACATCTAACTCTTAGAAACCGTGGAGATTCTGCCCTTCTGCAACTTTATCTCAAGTATTAACCAGAGTACTCATTATATTTGCTTAGATCCAACAAATCATTTGGGCCCTTGCTTAATTTAAGAACACAAACAGACTTTTTGCATTCAACAGTACTTCACACTGTCTTAAATACCTTGTCAGAGTGGTACCAGTATAACAGTAGAGTAGAATGAAAATTGGCTTAGATGACATTATTGTTAATACCAAGGAATAAATATTGACTTCACTAAAATTTTCATTACAGTCTTTAAAACCCATACATTTGACTTGCAAGACTTAGGAAAAAAAAAAATCTTCCTTCTGTCAAAATTTTTTTGTTCTGTTTGGATTGTAGTTAGTGACGGGGCACTAGACTCACACAGAAAAATAAAAGTTAAAAAAAATGAGGAGGATTCATCTATATAAAACTGGACTGAGTTTCATTGTAAATATTTGTCACCTTTTTGGCAGAATGGGATTGATTTTTATGTTTATGGAGATTAAGTGTTAGGTTATATATCACTGCATAACTCAGATTTTCCTTCAAATTTATTCATGACTGGGAAATCCAGACTAATCTGCTGCAATAAACATTAATTTTAGGGTGTTTTTCAGAAACCCCAATAGTAAACCTCTTCATAAAAGACTTATTTATGTTTTGCCTCAGTGATTTTTCTCTGCATGCTTATAATAGATAGAATGTAATTACAGTGAGTGTGTAAATAACAGCTTATTTTCAACATGTTTTCTCTTGTGGCCTGCAATCGGATTGGTATCTTCAGCATATTCATTATTTGCAGTTGTTTGATGTTTAAATTACTGTAATAATTCTAAAGCAGTTCAATAAGCAGCAACTCACCATGAGGTTTTGAATTTTAAAATATGAAAACAGGTTGGTCATTTTTGATACAGTGGAGAGATGATCAGCTCCAGCCTTGTAAATCCTTGACTTCAGCTTCTGTTCTGAATAAATGCATAGGGTGGACTGAAAATTTTCCAGTCCAAATATTTACAGTTTAGCAGCTAGTTTTGAGAAAGATCTCTCCTAGTAAACCAAATTGCTATTTCTGGACAGAAAAACACATAGAAAATCATAGAATCATAGAATGGATTGGGTTGGAAATAACCTGAAGATCATTTAGTTTCAGCCCCCCCTGCCATGGCAGGGATACCTACCCCTAGGCCACATTGCTTCGAGCCTCATCCAACCTGGCCTTGAACACTGACAGGGCTGGGGCAGCCAGAACTTCTCTGGGCAAGTTCTGCCAGCGCCTCACCACCCTCACAGGGAAAGAACTTCTTCCTAATAGCTAACCTGAAATTCCCCTGTTTCAGTTTAAAACCATCATCCCTTGTCTTATCCCTATAGTCCTTCTCTGGCATCCTTGTAGGAGCTCTTCAGATACTATAAGGCTGCTATGAGGTCTCTACTCATAGAATCATTCTATAATTCCATAGTTTGCAGGAAGAAACACAGAAATGAGCCTAAAAGTGCTAAAAAAATAAAATAGGGGTGAACACTGATAATTTCTAAACGCTAATATTTGCCTAACATTAGTAATGGTATTATGCCCTATTATCTGCCAGGTGAATACGCAGAATTTTTCCCCTGAAACACCTTCCTCCATATTAAAGTACAATGTAAATCTATACAGTTTATCTTGCTCACTGTGCTAATTCAGAGTCTCCTATACAGTGGATGTAATTATTACAAAGACCAAGATTCAAGTCCCCTCTTATTTTTAGACTGTGGAGATCTACCTTCATCCGTTCCTGCCTTACGCAGAAGCAAAAAGGTGAAAGATGTTTTTCCAAAAGCCTGCTCTTCTTGAAGGGGGGAGCTATGTGTCAAAGAGCTGGCTTTGCTGAGTGTAGTTCCTGGGAATGCTGTCCTACTGAGCAGCAGGCTTCCATCTGAGGATAGAATGACCAAGATGAATGGCTTTGCCCTGTTTTAAAACTCTTTACTTCTCTGTGGATATAGGCACCCTTAGTGCTTAAACTAACATTCATTGAAGCAACATGCTAATAGATTTTATTCAGTTCAGACTGAATTAAGCAAATGGAAAAAATATGCAAAATAGTGGTCTTGGTCTTTTGTATGAAAGGACAGTATTTTATATAAATAATCAGATCTATAGATTGTCCTGCCTTTAGAGAGCTTACTATTCAGTTTATGAGAGAGGGAAGTAAAGCAGCTGACCCATGCAAGTTCCTGAAGTGTAAAGAAAAGTGATATTTAAGTTGTCTTTTGGCTCAGTTCACAATTTCCAGCCTACAGTCAATTATGTCTTAATACTGTTAATTTAGTCTTTATTCCCAAAAGTGTGTATAAATACATTTCTTCATATAGAATGTGCTTACAGAAAATAAGACCATTATTTTAAGGGATTTTAGGGAAATAGTTTCAGAGGCAAGAGGTTCCAATTGGAGTTTTCAGGGTTGAAAATAATTTTTTATGTATTTCAGGGCTGTACATCTTTGGCTTATATCCCTCAGTAATTACTGCAAGCTCCATGGTTTACATAGGGAATGTTAAAATCTACAGTTGTTCCTGTTGCCTTTAATAACTAAAATCAAGAAGCAGAGCAGTGAATTTCTCCCAGAGGTAAAAATAATTACAAAGTGTAGCAACTGGTGTTTGTATTTCAGTGGGCAACACTTGTCTCTCCAAGCCATTATGTATGCAAGACCCACGTACTAGAGATGATGTCATGCTTCTTGTGCCATCTTTCACATCAAGTGTAAATGTGAACTTCAGTGTGCTGTCCAAATCCAGTTCTGGTAATTATATACTACCCATTTCAATTTACTTTGTAGTTTCAGTAGACTGATTTTTTTAATGTTAGTGCCATTATTCTGGTATCTCTGTTGTTTCCAAATAAATTTCAGTTTAGGTAGCATATTCTTTCTTTCCATCCCTAAACTAGAATCTTAAAATATCATTGGCCTTCATAAAAGGAATGCTCTGTTATAGAAACTCAATATTACTTAGGGTAATTTGTTCTGCATAGGAAGGATGAACAACTCTCTGTTTAGTGCTAATTTTACATCATTTTTTGTTGCAAAAATACACCCATACCCACCAACAAATCTGAAGAAAGCTGAAGAGGGGCTTTTGACAAGGGCCTGTAGGGACAGGTGATTTGGAGAAAACTCCAGGAACAAACTTGCCAGCAATGTTTTCAAGCTGACAAGCAGGTATTCTTTATTGCGGCGCTGGAAGACACGGGATAGCTCCTCCTAATGTGTGTCCCCAGATTGCTACACAAGCCGTCCTTATATAGTCCCTGGGCATACATACATATTCATGAAGTTACGTATGGATTACGCTATTTTCCAGAAAGTTCCCCGCATGCATGCAAAAACTGTGGTGATGGTCTCTGAGGGCCGTTCACTTCTTCCAACAATCGTCATCACTTCAAGCAGCCTTTGAAGCACACACAGTAGATGCTTATACCAGTTTAATTGGTTCATTAACACCAGAGACATAATAATCCTCCTATCCTCCTACTTATCAGTTAGTTTAACTGTAGCCCATCCTGGACACCTGCCATTCCCAGATAGTCCTTATCCCTGTGTCCTGTTCTTCTAGACTGTTTTTCTTAAAACTATGTCAACTATAATGATTTATCTTGTACGAGAATACTCAGTATGTTCTCTAGCTGTAATCTATTTCTTTTTCTATGCATCATGCACCTCAGCAATTTACCATTGCTACTGTTACAAAGCCATCAAATTTAACATTGCTTAAAACTAATTCTAAAGGTTTACATATTCCATTTTGTGATTTTGTGCCTGCCTTGTTTCACAGGACAAGGGGGAATGGCTTTGATCTGTCAGAGTAGAGACTGAGATGAGATATTAGGCAGAAGTTCTTCCCTGTGAGGTTGGTGAGGCGCTGGCAAAAGTTGCCCAGAGAAGTTGTGTCTGCCCCATCACTGGCAGTGTTCAATGCCAGGTTGGACAGGGCTTGGAGCAACCTGGTCTAGTGGAAGAGGTTCCTGTCCATAGCAGGGGGTTGGAACTGCATGAGTTTTAAGGGCCCTTCCAACCCAAGCCAATCTGTGATTCTGTAACAACACAACCTAGGATTTTTGGTGATAATTATATTTCTGAAAAGCAGGATGGTTATGAAAGGGCAGCTCATTATTTTGTCAAGTTGGGAGGCTTTGAAATGGATCAATTGTGTTTGGATACTGTCAGGTCAGTGGTTGAAATGGGCCATGATCTTCTGATTTGTGAGCTGAATATTTGTGGTAGTTTTGTTTCTATACTGTTATTGTGCAAACAAAATGAATTGACAGAGAAAGCAATCAGCACATAATGCACTCACTAATGTATAATGTTGTCTGTTTCTCTTAACACTGCCAGTCATCGAAGTTCTCAAAAGAGGATCACTGCTCTATTGCAAAAGAAGCAGCCAACATTATGGACTGTACTTACCTATGTACAGCACTTATCTATTACTGTGTATGGAGTAAGTATAACTAACATGTGCAGCAGGAGGGCCAGGAGAGCTCCTTGGATGGATAAGAAGCTGCTGAGAAAAATTCACAGGAAAAAAGAGGCTTATAAAAGCTGGAAACAAGGACAGGTGGCCTGGGATGAATACAGGGTTGTTGTCTGGGTAGTTAGGGACCAAGTTAGGAAACTTAAGGCCCAGTTAGAGCTACACTTGTTTAGGGATGTTAAGGATAACAGGAAGGGATTTTATAGGTATGTAGCAGATAAAAAACAGACTAAGGACAATGTACGCCCTCTCTGTAAGCTTTCGGGAGAACTGGCTACACAGGACTTGGAGAAGGCTGAGGTTCTGAATGGCTTCTTTGCTTCGGTCTTCACTGGCAAAGGCTCTGACCGCAGCACCCAAGTCCTGGAAGGTAGACGTAGGGACTGTGAAAACCTAGACCTTGGGCCCACTGTACGAGAGGATCTGGTTCAAGACCATCTTAAGAACCTAAACATACACAAGTCCATGGGACCTGATGAAATCCATCCGCGCGTCCTGAAGGAGCTGGCAAATGAAGTTGCAAAGCCACTGGCCATCATATTGAAAAATCATGGCAGACAGGTGAAGTTCCTGATGACTGGAAAAAGGGAAATATAACCCCCACTTTCAAGAAGGGGAAAATGGATGACCTGTGGAATTACAGACCAGTTAGTCTCACCTCTGTGCCTGGCAAAATCTGGGAGCAGATTCTCTTGGAAGGCATGCTAGGGCACATGAAAAACAACAAGGTGCTTGGTGACAGCCAGCATGGCTACACTGGCGGGAAATCCTGCCTGACCAATTTGGTCGCCTTCTGTGATGGGGCTACAGAACTGATGGACAGGGGTGGAGCAGGTGACATCATCTACCTGGACTTGTGCAAAGCATTCAACACTGTCCCACATGTCACCCTTGTCTCTAAATTGGAGTGTCATCAATTTGATAGGTGGACCACTCAGTGGATAAAGAACTGGCTGGATGGTCGCACTCAAAGAGTTGTGGTCAACGGTTCAATGTCCAGCTGGAGACCAGTAACGAGTGGTGTCCCTCAGGGATCGGTGTTGCGACCGGTCTTGTTTAATATCTCTGTCGCTGACATGGACAATGGAATTGAGTGTGCCCTCAGCAAGTTTACTGATGACACCAAGCTGTGTGATTCTGTTGATACGCTGATGCCAACCTCATGAAGTTTAACCATGACAAGTGCAAGGTCCTACACCTGGGTGGGAGCAATCCCAGGCACAGCTACAGGTTGGGCAAAAAGGAAATTCATGGCTATCCTGCAGAGAAGGACTTGGGGGTGTTGGTCAATGAGAAAATGAACATGAGCCAGCTTCAGTGTGCGCTCACAGCCCAGAAAGCCAACCATATTCTGGGCCGCATCAAAAGGAGCGTGACCAGCAGGTCAAACGAGGTGATCCTGCCCCTCTTCTCTGCTCTTGTGGGACCTCACTTGGAGTATTGTGTGCAGTTCTGGTGTCCTCAACATAAAAAGGACATGGAACTGTTAGAACAAGTGCAGAGGAGGGCCATGAGGATGATCAGAGGGTTGGAGCACCTCCCATATGAAGACAGGCTGAGAAAGTTGTGTCTTTTCAGCCTGGAGAAGAGAAAACTGCATGGAGACCTCATAGCAGCCTTCTAGTATCTGAAGGGGGCCTACAGGGATGCTGGGGAGGGACTATTCATTAGGGACTGTAGTGATAGGACAAGGGGTAATGGGTTAAAACTTAAACAGCAGAGGTTTAGGCTGGATATAAGGAAGAAATTCTTTACTGTGAGGGTGGTGAGGCACTCAAATGGGTTGCCCAGGGAGGTTGTGAATGCTCCATCCCTGGCAGTGTTCAAGACCAGGTTGGACGAAGCTTTGGGTGATATGGTTTAGTGTGAGGTGTCCCTGCCCATGGCAGGGGGGTTGAAACTAGATAATCTTGAGGTCCTTTCCAATCCTAACTATTCTATGATTCTATAATTCTATGTTGGAATACCTTATAAATTGTTGTCGGCATAAATTACATTCACCTGCACAGTATCAGAAACAATGCATTCTGCTGAACATCTTGCATCAGAACTCATAGGGCTTACAATAGCAATAGAAGCAATCATTTATTTTTATGGTCTGGTCACTTCTCTTCCTTCTTCTCTGCCCTTGTTCTGTCCTCTTTTCTGGGCAATTTTTAGTGCTTTTAGTGTATTGTCTTGTTCATGAATGTAGAAAGAAAATAAAAAAAAAGGCCATTGATTCGGAGAAAACTCCAGGAACAAACTTGCCAACAAATTTTCAAGCTGACAAGCAGGTATTCTTTATTGCGGCGCTGGGAGACACGGGGGATAACTCCTCCTAACGTGTGTCTCCCTATTGCTACACAAGCCATCCTTATATAGTCCCTGGGCATACATACATATTCATGAGGCTACGTATGGATTACATCACTTTCCAGAAAGCTCCGCACATGCGTACCGAACTGTGGTGGTGGTCTCTGAGGGTCGTTTACTTCTTCCAACAATCTTCATCACTTCTGGCAGCCTTTGAAGCACGCGCAGTAGATGCTTATACCAGTTTAATTGGTTCTCTAGCACCAGAGACATAATAATCCCTCTATCCTCCTACTTATCAGTTAGTTTATCCGCAGCCTATCCCAGACACCTGCTATTCCCAGATACTCCTTATCCCTGTGTCCTGTTTTTCTAGACTGTTTTTCTTAAGACCACATCAACTATAACGATTTATCTTGTGCCAGTATGTTCTCTATCTGTACTCTATTTTTTCTATGTATTATGCACCTCAGTAATTTTCCACTGCTACTGTTACAAAGCCATTGAACTTAACATTGCTTATAACTAATTCTAAAGGTTTATAAATTCCATTTTGTGTTTTTGTGTTCCCCTTGTTTCACTATAAAAACTGAGTTAGACAAAATGATCTTGGTTAAAATGTCTTAACATTAAACAGTCTTTTTTTATTAACATTGAGAAATTAATTTATGTTGTGACAACACCCTCATCCCATCAGGACATACACCTTCTAAACAAATTGCTACTTGCAGATAGTACAAGGGAGCATGAAGGAAATAACCTGAGAGCACAAAAGTGTTTTCTATGTGTAAAAAAGTACATATGCACATATATTTAACTATGTTTTTATATATAATTTTCTAAAAATTTTTGCATATGAGTTTTGAACTAAAAATTCTACAAATACTCACCTAATGGTCCTGGGTTTTTGTTTGTTTTTTTTTTTTTTATTTACTATAGATATGCAATTAATCAAGATATGCAGTTCCTGATAAAAACATTTCTTGGGATGTTAACGTTGCACATCCATTATTATCACTCTTCCTAAGAAGAAAAAAACCCTTAAGTTTTCTGTTGCCAGGGAAGGTTGCATTACATGTGTCTAGATTCGTATGTGGCTTTTACTGCCGTATCCAACCATCCTCAAAACAGATGGGGAGATGATGTACAGTGAAATTAAATTTAAAATTACAGAGGAAGTCTACAGCAGACTTAGCAACTTAAGTGAGTCTACTGGTATGTTTAACATAAAATTGCTTGCTCCTTGGAAAAAAAGATCCACTGACCTAAGGGGTTTCTCCATAACCTTCTAGAAGTCATAGTAAGCTGTTGATACACAGAAAAATGAAGTATGGTTTCATACAATTATCAGGGCTTCCTGGTTGAGGATAAATTATTTGCATTTCCTTGAAGATACCTCAAGCTACCTCTTCAAATTATTTTAATAAGTACTCAACTATGAAAATCTTTGTTGGATGATTTCTTTTTTTTTCACAAATACAGATAATATTTTTTTTAGTCTAAAGAAATTACCCTTAATTTTGCCATCCCCTAAAGTCCTCTCTCTCTTAACATTGATTTTACTAAGTATTTAAAGCTATTATATAGGTTGTATATATTTTGGTATTTTGCTGTTACTGGAAGGTTCTTGTTCTTTTCAACATTGTTGTATTTTTTATCCTCTGGTCAGTGTTAATGCAGATCTCGATTTGTAATAACAGTTGGAAAATGACAATTTTAATAACCCAGCTGTGTCCTCAGTGTCATCTCCATTTCTCCATTATCTTTCCCTCATACTGTTTCATAGCCTCTGGCTATAATTTTTTATGGAACCTTTTACCTTCAGAGTCTCCCACACAGCTTTGCACACAAATGGATTGGGAATATACTGGAGCTGAAATGGGGATCCCTCTGGATTTTGGGGAAGTATGGAAACATATCCCAGGAGCTGTCCAACTTGGCCTTGAGCACTGCCAGGGATGCAGCAGCCACAGCTTCTTTGGGCAATCTATGCAAGCACCTCACCACCCTTACAGGGAAGAACTTCTTAAGGTCTCATCTCAGTCTCCCCTCTGGCAGGTTAAAGCCATTCCCCCTTGTCCTTTCCCTGCAGGCCCTTGTCCAAAGCCCCTCTCCAGCTTTCTTGTAGCCCCTTTAGGCAGCAGGAGCTGCTCTAAGGTCTTCCCTTAAGGAGCCTTCTCTTCAGGCTGAACAAGCCCATCTCCAGCCTGTCTCCAGAGCAGAGCTGCTCCAGCCCTCACAGCGCCTTTGTGGCTTCCTCTGGACTCACCCAAAACCTATTTCAAACTAGTTTTAGTGAGGAAATAGGGAAGAACCTGTTGAAAATATAGTTTCCTCAGACTATAACATTATGACAACTAGGGCTAATAATAGCCATATTTTCTCAAAAGTTGTGTCATTTCAATAGCTACACGTGGCTAGTGATGAACCTGAGGTTGTGTTATCAGGCTTAGTTTCTGGTTTAGACTGTTTCTTTGCCAAAATACCTCAGCCTATCTAGTATGCTGCTGGTGCTGCATTCAGAAATACCCAGTGGGTTTTGTGAAGTTTCTATCCAGGTACAGATAAGCCTCTTCTAATGTTGTTTTACAGTCAGGCCCTAAGACTGTATCTCAACATGATTCCAGCAGTTTGCAGAAAAAGGTAGCACACTGTTTTTAGAAAATCACTTAGATTTTCAGTCATAGTGCAAGCTAAAGTTACTATTTATGCAGATCTGATTAAATTTTTTCCTCTTCCTGTTTATGACATTGATATAGTCTGGTTAATCTGCATGCCAGTTACATTTTCAGTGACATAATTTTTTGCTTCTTAGACATTTAGCCTGGTAAATATGCTTGGATTGAAGTATTTCCTGGTTGAATTTTTGGCATAAAGGGTTTTTTCAGTCTCCAGTTCTGATGTTTAATCTGACGTGGTTGTGTATTTTTACAAACTCTGGGGACTTCTGTGTGTTCGCAGGCAGCATCAGGCACTTGAGAATTTGGAAGCTCTTTTTAGAATCATTGGCTTATGTCGTCTAAAATAGAAACAATTTGATTAAAAATAACTTTGTTTGCCTCAGTGCACCTGTTTCTATGAAAAAGCAAAGGCACTTGTGTCCTATTAACACTTACATTATGCAGCACATTTAAAAATGTTATAACTCAGGTGGATTATCCTCCTCAGAGTCATGTACATTGCTCTTGCCTCAGGTCTTTCTCTGTGTATGTCAAATTGTTAAATGATCTTCAGGTTACTTCGATGTATTTACAGCTTAAATACTTAAAAACATGTTAGACAAGTAAGAAGAAACTGATTGCAGCTGGCTGGTAGCAGGTCTCCACGTTTTTCTATGTTCTAGTTGCCCAATATGCATTTTGAACCGATTCATTCTTTTGCACTAACATTTAAAGCAAAGAAATGTTTTGCTTATAATATGCTGTTCAGCTACAAATAATAATGCCTCTCATGCTGCTTCTTGTCTATGTTAATTGTGTATGAGATAAGATCAAGATAGTGGAAACGGTCTTAAGAAGATTAGATATTTTGTGATATTAATGTAATATTCACATCAGCATATGGCAATTGGATCTCAAGCTTCAGCTGACTCCCACAGAAAAAATGAAGAGGAAATTATACTTCTTTTGCCCAGTCTTACTCAATTTACCCTAAAAACAATAGTGAAAAATGATATCAAGGCTGTGAGCTGGGCTGTATATTACTTTGTTAGCTAAATGTGCTGTACAAACTTTTCTTTTCTGCCTCAGCATCATTATGTGTCACTACAATTGGTATACTAGGAAATGGCCAATATTATATTACATTGTATATCTAGCAGCCAAAGACTGAATATAATGTGAATCTTGTCTAAAATATGGAGCTCAATGGTGATTATCCAAGATTTTTACTTCCACTAATTTAGAACATCTTCCCTTAACTACTTCATCATCTTTCTTTAATATTTTAAAAGACAATGACACTCACTAAAAAAGTTTTTGCTGTGTTATGCAGCAAGAAAACTCACTATAAGCATATAACAGCCATCCAGGACGAGTGAAGCTCTGTCGGAAGAGACCTAAAGAGTTCAACAAGACTATCTCTGTCTTCAAAAGTAAGATTAAATTCCTGGCATGTATTAATCTAACTCAAAAGGTAGTTTATATGAAACCTCATGGAGCCTGATTCAAAAAACCTCCTTTTTTTAACCCTGTTGGGCCTTTTCCCAATTGTAGCCTTTTAATTTGTTTCTGTTTTCTAATGACATACTGAGTTGATGCAAGTTTGATATGCTGATATCACTGATCATTAGTTATTCATGGTGTTTTCATGATATTTATTTGGTTCTAAGCAAAAATTACATATGCTATATCCTTACAGACATGCTTTTTAACCTGCTGTCTTGGATAGGAAGAACACAGAGGCTAATGTATTTTCTTTCCTTTAAAATCTAAAAGAAAAGAAAAAGGCTCTGTTTGAATTAAGTGTAGGAAATTATTGCTTGTGAAAGTTTGAAATCTGAGATCAATTGTGTCAGGGCTGTAGCAATCACTAGTTAGTGAGGAAAGAAATTTTTACCCACTCTTACAGTGGTAAAGACCTTATTGGTAGGTTGGTTGGGTTGGGTTGGTTTTTGTCCCATTCTGTAGTAAGAGCCTGGACTCTCTGGAGTCATGCAATGAAATGCTAGCAAGCAATTGCAAGTGGTTGTTGGGAGAACTCTGTTAACAGAAGCTCTAATGTAAAAGATCTGTTATAGCTTATACAATAAAGATTTTGTTAACACAGTGTTCTTCCTAACAGTCTTTACAGGGCCTTGTGAATTAATTAATGTCCTGTCATTTCTCTAAATGGTTATTACATGCATTAGTTCATTGGAAAGCTTGTGAAACACTCTGCTTGCATTCTGGCTAAAGAAAACTACACCAGTCTCAGGCACTGTCAGCGTAAATAGCATTAAATACACTAAACACCACTGTTTTGCTTTAGAAGTCAGGCATATGAACTATTTTTAATTTTATTTCTTCTTAAACATGCATTTTCACCTACTCGCTCTTTGCTCTATGTGAAATGGAAACTGGTATCAGCTCTGTAATGCCTGCAATGCAGATTCCTTCTTTTCTCAGGGTTGTATTTCCATTGAGATCCAGATGTCAAGTGCTTATATGGAGCAAATAATTAATTTTTGTTTTCCAGTGCTTTCCTAGATGAGCCCCTTATCAGATCCTGGCAATTTGTGAAGACTGTAGATTTTTGGGACAGAAGATATAGCCCTGATGTCATGAAAGTGAAAATGTGTATGACAACTACAGCATATAGTTTATTAAATGGTTGTGTTAATCTGTTAACCATTGCATCATATCTGCCTCTGCCATGTTTTTGATTATACTTATTTTTCTGCTAGAAGTAGAGAAATTATACCCATAACTCAAAAGTATGGAGTCAGTTACTAGTCTTCCTTCAAAATTTGCCCTAAACACCATTCCTAGCAACTGTTCTAGTCTTTAAATTGTAAGGTATTTTTTATTCATGTAAGAATAAAGAAGAAAGGTAGCAAAAGCATTTACTAGGTTGTGGATTTGTTTCTGGTGCTTGGTTTTGGGTTGTTGGGTTTTTTTTTTTTCTGTAGTCTTATATTTGGCTAAGGTACAACTAAGCTGAAAGTTTTCACTACCAGAGACCACTCTTTCAGGTTTTTATTTTGTTATTTATGATTTCTGTAAAATCACTAGGCTGATTCAAGTCTGTAGCACATTACTACATCCTAAATGACATTTTGTTCTACCATATGACATTCGTGTTGTGACACAAGAGCGTAATATCATGATTTATCAAGTTTATCAATACTTACTTTACCCTTAATATAATTTTATCTAATCCATCCATTCATTTGACTTACATTCTCAGTCACTAGTTGCCAAAACACAAACAATTTATCCTGGAAGATGGTATTTTGAGCTAAGATCCTCTTTATGCTGCAGTTTAGGAAAAGTTTAGCAGCAGTTTAGCAAAAAAGAGGTTGTGTTGCATTATGGCATTTTTTAGATGAAATTTCAAAAGGCCAGATTTGGAGATTCTATCCACCAACTGTGAGGATTTATCAAGATCAAAAGGCTAAGTGAATTAAAAGAGTTTCTTGGGCCTAGTCAGGTGTTTGCATTTATTTAGCCAATAATACTTTATTGTGACATTAAGGTTATTTATATGCATTTGGAGTCTAATAACAACATCAGGGCAGGGAATCAGTATATAATTTCTCAAGAAAAATGAGGAGGCATGACTGATTAACAGTGTGTGTGGCTCCACTATTCTACATAACACAGCAAAATAGTTCAAAAAAGGAATTACTGAACAAAGGTTAAGGGAGCTAGTAGACAGCAACTTTAACAGGATAATGTTCTGAAGAGATTCTGGTTTTACTGATACAAAGATTTTTATCTTTTCTTTCACATTGAAAAAAATAAAGAAATACAGGTTAAGAGAGATGGTTTGGAACTGGGTTTGTGAAAGAACATTTTTTGGCCACAGTGATTTGCCCATTCAGTCATTCTGTGCAAAACACTAAGCACAGGAGCTCAAGTAAAGTGGAAAATTTCTAAGGCAAAAAGAAATGACCCCATGGAAATGAGGTTAATTTTGCACATAGTTGTCTGGAGGTTGGTTTTTCATTTTGTTTTACAGCTGCATTGCCCACAATAATTAATAACAACAACAAAACAGAAAACTTGAAAACGCCAAAACAAAAGTATCTAGCTGGAAAACAAATTACCTTGAAAATGAGATATAAATGCATAGGAGGGAAGAACACATAAAAGGAGAAGAATTTTTTGACTTCTATAATTATTATTGTCACCTCTGGTAAAGACATGCATCATTTGCTTCTGCTGAGCCTTCCATTTACTCTTTGTGTGGAATAATATTCAAATTGAATATTCTGGACTGTGGAAGGAGATGAGGGTTTCCTTAGAACAATATAGTCAAGAAGTTTTTCTCTTGTCTCTATTTTCCAGTTAATGTAACCCTTTAAAATGTACATAGGTACATGTACTGTGGACTAGAAAGAAGTAAGTTTTTCAAATACAAAGTGAAGATATTTTCTCAGTGACTAATTGTTGTAGGAGCCTGGATACTTAATGTAATATGTTACGTTCTTTCTCTTACCCATTGGTCCCTAAAGCCTAATCTAAAGCCCAGTGAAGTCAGTTGAAATTATTTACTACTGTAGAGTTTAATTTAGTAATAGCTGTTAACAAATAAAAGAAAGCTGAAAAGCTGCAGGAGTCTTTTTTCCCTTTCCTCTTTCCTCACAGATTGTATACAATCACTTGAACAATGGAAACTAGTGAGATCTTTAATGTATGCTGTATAAATCTAGTGACCAGAAGATTTCACCTATAAATAGCTGTTGTTGCTGTATATTTTGATCTGTATGAATCTTAGTATATGTTAAATCTCTAATTTTCTTCATTGAAACCTGGAACTTCCTTTCGCTTCATTGAAATCGTCATGATAACTGCCATCAATGTATCCCCTATCTGACCTCCAAACAAAGCCCTATCAATAAGATCAGTAGTAGATAGTCATATTTATTCCTAAAACAGTTAATACTTAAGAATGTTCTGTATGGAAGTGATGGTCCGGAGAATGGAGGTGCATCAGCAGACAACTTACAAGCAATCCTTGCTAGTAACTTTTCATGCCTTGGGGTACCTGACATGTAATTGTTCATTTAATCTTTGTGAATTTAATTACTAATGAATCTTTAATAGAAACTTGCTAACAATTCTTATGTGATTTAAGAGCTTAAAACTCATAACTGTAGATTAATTACATAAGTAGATACCAGAGCCCCATTTACAATCAATTAGTTTTACTTCTATGAATGTCACTGTCCCTTTGGAAAGCAGAACTTAGGCTTATAAATCTTAAAGTGCTTGATTATTTGTATACTATTTTTTTACTACAAAACAGGCATAAAATTTTCTAGTATCAGCTACTGAATCTGAGATAAATCTTTCCAAAAAATAAACTTCACTTGAATGAAAACTTCCAACATTTCTACTCAGTTTATTTTAAGTCCAAGATGAATAAACAGGTGAGTGAGTAACAGTGCTCTAGTTGAAGATACTTCATTTCAAGAGCCCTCTGATTATGTAGAGGCCTTCCAGGCACAAAAACTTTATACAGTGTCAGGTGTTTAGCTTTCCTAAAGTGAGCCTGACTAATAGGTAATTTCTGAGTTCTGTTTAGAAGTAACAGAAGGTAATTTACCAAAGTAGAGTAAACTAGAACTGCCTGCACATAAATTCCTATCAGTTTCTTTTAATAATGATCTACTTAGTAGCCTATTTGCAGGAAGTTTGCTTGTTGCTCTTGTGACTTTTTCTGTTTTTGGATTTAGTGGTAAAGTTTCAGATGTCACCAACATCATACACCAGGAATGAACATCTGCTGCTGTCATAAACTTGCATTAGGTATCTTTTGTGATGTCTCTGAATGCAAGCCTGAGTATGGCCTTGGAGGTGTATTATACTGAAGTATTTTCTGGGGCAGATAGTCAAATTTACTTAGATAACACAGACACACTCTTAAATCTACATGGGATAGTTCAATAGAGTACATACTACAGAGGAAGGAGAGCAATGGGGGAACAGGCTTTTCAGGGCAGTGGTGGAACCACTGTCCTTGGAAGTGGTCAAACTCCATGTAGACAAGACCTTTGGTGACATGGTTTAGTGGTGGACTTGGCAGTTCTGGTGTAATGGCTGGACTTGATGATCTTAAAGGTCTTTTCCAACCTTGTTGGTTCTATGATTCTATTGTGTTTTAATTTATAAATCATGACACTGAAATAGCTTATTAGATAAAAAAAAAAACAAACCAACAAACCTGTTAAAGAGAGAAAATCTGAGAATAGTAAGCTTTAATATTAGTGTCTTAATATCAATAGTCACATCTGCTTCTTTTTGAATAGATGGGAGACTAATGTATTATGATGCATCATAATATACAGTGAATATATATATACACATGCATACACAGAGTTTGTGAATTACAACATATGGGCTATGTGTAATGATGGAGGAATTTAAAAAAACAACAGTATATGTTTGAATGTTTTGTTCTGGAGGGCTTTTACTTTCAGACATGAATCTGTTTCCTTCAGTCACAAATGTAATTTAAGTATTATACAATTTCAATTCTTAATCAGAGTATCAAGCTGACATAGAGACCATTATGAAAAACAGTAATGAAAATAACTTATAAGTGATAGTCTTGACTAATTCTTGGTATGAAAAAAATACAGGTCAAGATGAAATAAATAGTTATCTATTTCTTAATTATTTGCATATTCTCATAATCTCATATCAGGAATTACTATAAATTTAACCAAAATTCTATTCTCAGAGAAGGTTCCACACAAACAATCCAAAAGGCTTTATTCCCCTAAGAACATCAATATGAGATTTTTATGTTTTCTACATCTCAGAATTTGAGATATCCACAGATGGGCAGAGGGGGGTTATTGCCATTCATTTTTAAATTTAAATTAATTTCATGTGAAATATGATAAGATCAAAGCATCCAATGTAGTATTTATCAGCCTGTTCTTTACTATGTACCTGCTTCTTGTAAAGGTTAGAGAGTTACAGTATTTTTAACAAAGATTATTGATAATATTTGTCTTAGTACATCTTCTTTTAATGCCTCTTGTCTAGTAAGTAGAAAGGTAGGGGCAAGATAGCTCTCAGTGAAAGGCTGCTGAGGGTTCTTATTAGAGATACATAGATATGTATGGGTGCATCTCAAATGAATAAATTCAGGTAGCTCAGCAATTTGAACTTACTTGAAATCAAACGAGTTGTGGTCTGTAAATGTCACAGATTTCAATGTTTATTCAACTTGATCTGAACAAAAACATTCTTGGAACAAGACAGAGCATAGCATACAAATCAGAGCATTCCAGAACTTCTTAGTCCATGTTTCTCTAGCTAATTAATATAATTGCTGTCTTTCAGAGAGATTACAAATCAGCTCTTCAGAAAAATACCTTCTTTTCTGCTTTACAATTGCTTCCCCTGACTAAAACTACATGAAACTGTTCAATGTTCATAGTCATCAATTACTCTTCTTAGAGAGAGAAGTCTGTAGCTCTCATGCAAAAAATCCTCACACTTCACAGTGTTTTACTGTGTCATTTCAGAAGTCTGTTTCTAGTCTGTATATTTTAATGTCAATGGAATATGCCTCTGGCTTTTATCCCTAAGCTTTTCAGTAAACAGGAAAGCTATCAGTTGACCAGCTGATAGACTCAGTCAAGTTGCCTGTCAGACTTCTCAAGTTGCTGACTCCATCTGATATGAAGACAGAAAAACTGAGTGAAAATTCATTCCAATTTGATTCTTTGACTCCTTAACCTTTTCAGTGATTTCCACCCATGAATTCAAACCAGCCTGAAGAAATGCCAGGTAATTACTTTGTGATAAAAAGAGCAGCACTGAAGGATTTGCTGGGGCTCAGAACACTGATAGTCAGATAAATGTCTACAAAGACCCTGGCCCCAAAAGACTGCTGAGACTGGATCTGCTGTAGGCTAATAGAGGAAAGGTCAGGCAGCTGTGGAAACCTGAACAGCAGACTGCCTCTCAGCTCTGTGGCTGGTGGACCTTAGAAGTGGGAAGCAGAAAGAAATTGATATAAATGAGTTAACTGATTCCTTTTTTTTTAGGCCCATGTTCCCCAGACTTGTGAGCAGAATGTGTTGTCACTACAAACTGGAGGTCTAATGTGAGCCTCCTGCATAAGACTTGGAGCTCTCAGGCCCCAGGTCTGAAAGTCTGGGCCCACCTTTCTTTTAAACAAAGTCATACATTTACATTAGAAAGTGTTCAGAGCAGAAAGCAATTCTTTCTTTCTTCTCTTGATGCCAGCAGATTTCTAGGGAAAATAGTATTCTTGGTAGAACCAAGAAATAGAGAAACATGGGACTCAGCCACCCACCCTGACAGGAGTGGCTAATTGTTTCTATTGGCAACCACTGAAAGATCAGAGAAGCTTTTTAGCTTTGATTTAAGACAGAAACCAGAATAATACCCAGGAAGAACAGTAGTGGTTTTACTTTCAGTAATTCTCATCTCTGCCTAGTTTCATCTGAGTGTAGTTAGGAAGATAGCCAGGTGCCTTCATCACAGTCTTCTGTAGCTGCTTCCACAAGTGATGATTACACAGTAAATGATGGAGGACTGCTGAGATTCCTCTTGAATTTGTTGTAAATACAGTAGCTTACATTTACTTTAACATATTCCTTCTAAGATTGTGTAACTAAAGGAGAAGGATAGACTAATTTAGAAAGAATGACAAAAGTCAGTTATCTCTTAAGACTTGTCTCTACTTAAATTGTTATATTGGTATGTTTTTTTCCAAGAGATACAATGGAATTGACTTAAAACTACTGCAAGAGGAAAACACTAATCATCTGGGAACAAATTTGTCTCCTAGGTAAAATTAATCTATTGACTAGTGTCGTGGTTTAAACCAAGTCCCCCAACTCCCGGAGAGTTAGGAAGGAGAATCCAAAGAATGTAGCCCCACGGATTGAGATAAGAACGGTTTAATAGCTAAGGCATAACACAAAACCCCTACTGCCATTTACTACTACAAATACTAATGATACAGCAAACAGCAAGTGAAAAGAATACAACACCCCACCAGCCACCGACCCATAACTCACTCCACCCTGCCCGGCCGAGCACCATGTGCTCCCTCCTCCATTTTTCTCCAGAGCTCTCCCCTCCAGCTTTCTCTTTCCCAGTATGCCTCCTGGGCATCACGTGCTATGGTATGGAATACCTCATTGACTAGCCTGGGTCAGGTGTCCTGTCTCTCCTTCCTCCCGGACTCCCCTCCCACCTGGCTGGAAAAAAAAACCTTGAACAAAAAACACCCTCAAAACATGCTCAAACCATGACATTATCCACCCCTTATTCCATACCATTCACGTCATGCCCAGATCCCACATTTTCAATACACCATCACTCTTAAGTCCACCCCTCGATCATGAGACATCTCTAAGTTGCATCTCTGGACTGATAGCCTGAAGTATCTGGGCCCACCAAGATCATTCACCGTCCCCTTCAGCAGTTCTACAGCTTGCTGCTGGGGACTCCATACAGCTGCCTTCCACCTCCAATGCTTCCAAAGCACTGGAGGGGCCCAGTGGATCAGATACCTGGCCATGCTGTCCCACATGCCCTGCCACTCATGACTGTCCAGCCTTGGGGATAGTCTCCTGGTGCTCCTATGTACTTGTCTAACCTTAGACAAGACCCAAACCTGACTCTGCTTAACTTCTGGGATCAGACAAAATGGTTGTGGGTAGGACACACTCTGTGTCACCATGCTGATCCCCACAATCAGCAGGCAGGTCCCAAGGGCACCCAAAAGCCATTCATAACCATCAGAACTCTCAAATGATGCTGCTGCACTTGTCACTGGGGCTGATGTAGCTGCCGTGCTTGCCAGCTCTCCCACCATCAGCTTCTCTTCTCCCGAGTCCAGATCTTCCTCCTCTGCCTTGCTGGGAAGTGCTGCCTGGTCTCCTGTATCCTGCTGGGGCTCGGCGGGTGACTTCCGGGGAATATTCTCGGATGCTGCGGGGTTCGGAACGGCTGCAGGACTCGGTTCCTCCTCTGCCTTGCTGGGAAGTGCTGCGTAGTCTCCTGCATCCTGCTGGGGGTCGGCGGGCGACTTCCGGGGGACACTCTCGGCCGTCGGAGGGTCGGGAACGGCCGCAGGACTCACCCCCCCCGCCTGATCCTGCTGCTCAGCTACCGCCCTGCTCCGCTCCTCCCCCGCCTGCTCCCGCTGCTCTGCCACAGCCGTTTGGCTCCCCGTGCCACTCTCCCTGGCAGCCTCAGCTGCCGGCAGCTCCCGGGGCCGCTCCTTCCTGGCTTCACGCAGCTCCACACAGACGACGACGAGGATAAGGACAAGGACGGCGAAGAGCAGCGGGACGGCCTGGTACAAGTCCAAGTCCAAGTCCACGGCCACGTCCATCCCCCCCTGCTGCCGGAGCCCCACCGTATTACAAGCCTCCGACACAAACACAAACACATCCAATCCATACACCAAGTACCCGGTAAAATCCCGAAACAGCGAGATCCAGAGAAAAACCTCTAAGAGCCAATAAATCAGCATTGTGACAAGAGACCATAAATCCGCTCAGATCTGTTCTTATCTCAATCCCTCGGGCCCCACGTTGGGCGCCAAAAATGTCGTGGTTTAAACCAAGTCCCCCAACTCCCGGAGAGTTAGGAAGGAGAATCCAAAGAATGTAGCCCCACGGATTGAGATAAGAACGGTTTAATAGCTAAGGCATAACACAAAACCCCTACTGCCATTTACTACTACAAATACTAATGATACAGCAAACAGCAAGTGAAAAGAATACAACACCCCACCAGCCACCGACCCATAACTCACTCCACCCTGCCCGGCCGAGCACCATGTGCTCCCTCCTCCATTTTTCTCCAGAGCTCTCCCCTCCAGCTTTCTCTTTCCCAGTATGCCTCCTGGGCATCACGTGCTATGGTATGGAATACCTCATTGACTAGCCTGGGTCAGGTGTCCTGTCTCTCCTTCCTCCCGGACTCCCCTCCCACCTGGCTGGAAAAAAAAACCTTGAACAAAAAACACCCTCAAAACATGCTCAAACCATGACAACTAGGATGTTCTCATGGTCTGAAATTGCATTTATTTTCTTAACCCTGGTTTTAAATACGAATTTGCAGTTAGTCATTACAGAAAAATAGTTGGAAGATGTGTGATTGCCAGGGAAGTTCTGTGAGATTTTCAGCATGTTCTTTGAATATGGCAGTTAGTCAGAATTTTCCATTAGAACCTTATTAAATACCACCCTGACCATAAATGCAACTCTCTTGACAGATGGATGAAAAAAAAAAGGGGGGGGGGGGATGGGAGGGAGGGAGAGATAGATACACTAGTATTTTCCCTTTCAATAATCTTGGTCTTTTCAAATCATTCTGTATCTTTTTTGCTCCTCTTTGTGTTCTCTTTCTTTACATGAATCATAGGAGATATTTTAAAAACTATTGGACTGACAAACTAGAAACTGAAGAAATGTTCTTTCTCTAATGAAATACCTGAATCAGAAGGAATCACTTTCAGTGGGTGAGTTGTGACCCAACCTGTAATTGGCTTTTCTGAATCACCTAAATAACTGATACCTCTTAAAACTGTTTGGAAATCATGAAGTTGAGATCACTTGCTTTCATATGAGATACTAAACTGACACCAGCAGATAGAATTTTATCTTGCGTAACTTCCCAACTGATGATTATGAATGTAACTGGGAAGGCATCTCCAAATGCGTTAATTAAATGAATGCATCTATTTTCCGTAAGTACTGTCTAGTCACATTCTAGCTTTATTTCTTGCTTTTATTTTGAGGGATTGTCGTGGCTTAAAACAAGTCCACAAAGCTCATTCACAAACTCCCCCCCCTTTGCTCCCCCGACTCCTGGAGAGTTAGGAAGGAGAATCCAAACAATGCAGCCCCCACGGGTTGAGTTAAGCACAGTTTAATAGCTAAAGCACAACACAAATCACTACTGCCATTACTACGTGTTGTGGTTTAAAACCCCACCTCAGTCTCTCCGCAGTACCTTTGTTTCCCCCCCCCACCTTCCCACTCCCGGAGGGATGGGGAGGAGAACCGGAGGAATACAACTCCCATGGATTGAGGTAAAACCAATCCAGCAATTAAGGTATAACACAAATCACTACGGCTACCACTAATAAATCAATGTTAGAGGAAATAAACAAGGAGAGAGAATATGATACCACCTGCCGAAATGAGCCCAACTCGGAAGCGAGCTAACCTGGAAGAGAGCTAACCCCTCCCCTTCCGGCCAACTTCCAGTTCCCTCCCCGACCATGACGTGCTGTGGTATGGAATACCTCCCCAACTAGCCCAGGCTAGGCGCCCGATTCCCTAGCTGATTCCCTCAGGGACTGGATGCCTTTGTCTATAGTAGTCCACTTGGCCGAACGACTCATAACATCATCCTTGTATGGGAACCTTTCTTTCACAGCTGCCAAAAGCCGCCTCCAAAGACTGAGGGACTTTTTCTCTCTTGCAATTGCTTTGTCAATTCCCCCTTCTCTAGCAAGTGATCCCAGCTGCTTGGCTTCTGTACCTGCTAGTTCGTGACCATCAGCCCCATTATCCCAACATCAGAGCAACCAGGTGATGATGTGCTCCCCTGATTGACAGGTGAAATCTTTTCGCATATTCCGCAGCTCAGTTGAGGTCCGAGATCGAGAAGTCACGTCTTCTTCTTCGTCATGTGATGATGACCCCTGATCAGATACTAGACCAGGTAGTGGATGCGTAGTTTCTTCATCCTGCCTCTTCCTTCTTGCCTCCTTTCTGGTTTTTCTCTTGTGTACAGGAGCAACCGATATTGGTACAAATTGGTCCTCTAGTTCAGATGCAGTGATTATCACTGTAGTTTGAGTAGCAACTGTACTTGTTGATGGGGTAGCTGCACTGTCTGTCACAGTCGAGGGTTGAATAGCTGCTGTACTCGTTACTGGGGTAGCTGCACTGTCTGTCACAGCTGAAGTTTGGGTAGCAACTGTACTTGCCGCTGGGGATGGTGTAGCTGCTGTACTTGGAGTTGGAACAGCTGCGCTGACTTCTGTGTTGCTCTCAGATCCAGGGACACTTTTTTTCCTTTTGAAGGCGTTGGATAGTATCGATCAAGGCCCTATAAGCGTAGGCCAAGCCCCAGCACGTTGCCGTAATTTGTCCATCTCTGGTATGGCCAGAACGACAACACACCCCATTTAGGTGTTGTACTAATTCTTCCGGGTTTTGCACTTGTTCGGAGGTAAAATTCCAAAGTACTGGAGGGGCCCACTGACCTAGATGCTTGCCCATACTATCCCACACACCCTGCCACTCATGACTGTCCAGCGTCTGGGAAGATCTCCTGGTCCTCCTATTTCGTCCTTTAACCCCAATACAGGACCAGACCTGACTCCGCTTAACTCTTGAAGTCAGATGAAATAACTGTGGGCAAAACACACTCTGTATGCGTGCTACTATGGTGATCCCCATCACAACCAGCATACAAGTCTCAACAGTATTAAAAGGCCATTCAAAAACTTCAAAACCCTCAAATGATGTTGTAGACCATCTGGAGAGAACACTGGGAGGATAGAAGAATGTCTCCTTCACAGGTTGACCACCCGAGAAGGAGAAAACAGATGTGAAATTCCTAAGCACTTCTATTATATACCTCCCAAAATATAAAGTTGGTGACCATACTGGGAGCATAAACCAGATCAGTTTCATGATCAATGCTTCTATTGTATTACAAGTCATTAACATAAAGTACAATGAGACCAGAACCTTAGCCCAAACCCCATACTTGATAAACACGAACACAGCTAATATATATGAAAAGTAATTGGTAAAATCCTGAAACTGTGAGATCAAGAGAAAAAACTGTGAGAGGCAATAAAAGAGCATTGTGACAAATGACTATAAATCCTGACAAATTTGTTGTTATTTCGTGGGTTTGTGCCCCTCGTTGTGCACCAAAAACTGTCGTGGTTTAAATTAAATCTGCACAGTTCCCCCTTTGTTTCCCCTCCCCCCCCTCACCTTCCCACTCCCGGAGGGATGGGATTGAGAGCCAGAGGAATACAACTCCCACGGATCGAGGTAAAATCAGTCCAGCAACCAAGGTATAACAGAAATCACTACCGGTACCAATAACAAATCAATGTTAGAGGAGACAAACAGGGGGAGAGAATACGATACCACCTGCCACAAGGAGGCCAACCCGGAAGAGAGAGACAGAGAGCTTCCCCCCTCCCCTCCTGGCCAGCTTACAGTTCCCTCCCCGAGCAGGACGTGCTGTGGTATGGAATACCTCCCCGACTAGCCCAGACCAGGCGCCCTATCTCTCCCTCCTCCCTGGCAGAGCATGAGCTACTGCTGAACCCATGACAATAATGCATAGTTCTTTGACTGCAGGTAGTTTTCAGTTGCCTGAAATTTTGTTAAAGTGGTTGGGAATGTTCTCCCAGGAATACCTTTATTGTTAATTTTATTTTAATTAAATTCTGCACAGCTGAATGAAATAGTCAGCAGTATTTACCAGACACTCCAGGAAAGATCTTTCAAAGCAGATTTTGGAAATATTTCAAGTATATCTGGAATTGTTTTGCTTAAATTTTCTGCTCCTGAAAATGAGGAATTATGCAAATTTACAGTCTGCACTGTTTAATACAGTATTAAGTATTTTGTTGAAGATCAGGACATTATTCATGACACTTGTCCATAGCAAAGATGCATCCAGAAGGATACTTTGCAATGAAAACCAAAGTATTTTTGGTATCTGCAAAATGACAAGTTAACAGCAGTAACGATTCGGGCCATCTTTTTGGTGCTTTTGGAATCAGGTCTGTTTATAAGAACAGAAGATTCAGCTTCCTATACTTATAATACTTTTCAGTAAAACTGGAAGCTTTGTTACTGGCCCATCTAGGTAGCTCTCCAAATTTCCAGATCTAGGAGAAATAACAAACCTTACTAAGAGGACTGCGGAAATCTGTTTTCCTGACTACACTAATATAATTTTGAATATTTGGAGGTAGAATAGCTGAATATCAGTATAATCCATATAGTCTGAAAGACCATTTACCAGTTGGTATTTACTTTTGTTTTAAGCCACAATACTCAACTAAAAATGTTTTATCTATACATTCTGCTGTTTTGATTATAATGATTGGGGACATTTGCAGTCTCTCCTGTTGTCTTCAAAACTGGTAATTTTATCAGCTCTGCATATGCCACATACTGCTCTGCAGCATCTGGCTGTTAAGCTGTTTAAACTCCCTGGGAGAATCTTGGTTTAAATCCATGAGTAACAATCATATAAATATATGTCCAAAACAGATGTCTTTCAACTTGCATAGTTTTTGATATTGAAGGGTATAATGTAATCAGAACTCTCTAAGTAGATTTTATTAATTTATTTTCCCCTGAATCTTACCTAGAAATGAGCTTGTGGTTTAAATACGTAAAATACTTAGCTTATTGACCACAAAGAGAGTGTGAAGATATTGGTTGTTTCTCTGGTTTCATCTTGAAACGTTCAAGACACAAGTTTTATGGCATCAGCCTTGTTGCATCAACACTTGTGGCTGTGGAGACCAAATATATACATGTGTTTTGAAAAGGCAGTTAAAATCAACTATAAAAAGCTAGTACACCTACACATATTTGGCTTAATCCAGTTGGTAAACCAGTAATACTTCAAGCTGTTGAAAAATCATTTGAGCATAGGAAAAAATTATTAATACTTTTTTTTCAATATCCAGTATTCTGCTACATTTCTAATGGTAGTTATTAAAAAATCTTTAAAACAGAAACACCTTGTTTCTAGATTCTAAAATTTGAGATTGCCTTTTTAGAATAATCTTTATTGTTTTCCTAACTGTATTGCAACGGGTTTCTGCCTCATTTAAAATAGCATAACCATTTGTTTGTGAATGCCAGGATATTTAATCTATTCTACAACTCGAACCAACTATAAAACTTCACTGGGGGAAAATTAATACTTTTAATATTAAAAAGTGGGTGTTTTAGTCTAAAACATTTGAATTTTTATTATATCAATTTATATTTAGATTAAATGTTAGGAAGAAATTCTTCCCTGTGAGGGTGCTGAGGCACTGGCACAGGTTGCCCAAAGAAGCTGTGGCTGCCCCATCTCTGTCAATGGTCAAGGCCAGGTTGAATGGTGCAACCTGGTCTAGTGAAGGTGTCCCTGCCCATGATAGGCGTTTGGAGCTGGATGAACTTTAAGATTCTTTCCAACCAAACCAGTCTGGGATTTTATGACATTTGAAATATGTCTGTCTTTAGACAACGCTGTATCATTCCAACCCATTCTTCCATTTATTTCAATTGAGAACTTTTCTATATTCAAAAGTGTAGAGTTTTAAAGAAAACAAAACCAAAACACAAGTAGTTCTTGTATTTTAGTATTTCATTTTAGACACTTCAGATTTCAGTTGTCTATCATACCATTGCTGCTTCCATGTCTGTGGCGTATCAATACAGACTGAAGTCGATGAAGAGACTCAAATACAACTTTATTACAATCAAACCCTTTTTATCCCTTTGTTTGGTACTTTCCCAACCTGCACAAGCATGCCACGTTCAATCTCATTGGCCTCTGTAAAAATCCCCAGGTAAACAGACCAATCACAATACTGAGCACACATTGTTCACACAGCAACAGTTTCACCTTGTTGCTTCAGATCTTCTCACAACCCCCAACTCCTCTGCCCTCCAACTGAGATTCTTTGTTACAACAGGCTGGCTTATGGCCCCAAGGCTTGCTTGTTTACCTTTCCTGTCTTTCAACATTCCAACTTATTGCCCCAAGACTTGTTAATTATCAAGGCCTCAGAGCTCCTTCCCAGAGTGTTTCTCATGCAAATCCTATTGCCTTCACTCCCCACACATGTCCACTCAACATTACATTTTAGTATCTTTTCCAAAAGAGCAAAGAAAAGAGTGAAGGTAAGGGGAAAGATTGGATAAGGACATCTTACTCCTTTACACCAACAACTTTCTAGTGGTTTTTTTTACTGTTTTAAAGTGATGTGCTTTACCAAGAGCTTTAGAGAAAATTAGCCTTTTGGACAGAATGGTCACAGAATCATAGAATGGTTGGAAAGGACCGTGAGATCATCTAATTCCAATCCCTGCCTTGAGCAGGGAAACCTCTGACTGGACCATATTACTCCAAGCCCCATCCAGCCTGGCCTTGAATACTGCCAGGGTTGGAGCCTTCACCACTTCTTTGGGCAACCTGTTCCAGTGCCTCACCACCCTCACAGGGAAGAACTTCTTCCTTATATCTAACCTGAACTTCCCCTGTTTAAGTTTGAACCCATCACCCCTTGTGCTATCACTACAGTCCCTGATGAAGAGGCCCTCTCCAGCATCCTTGTAGGCCCCCTTTGGATACTGAAAGCTTCTCTTCTCCAGGCTGAACAACTCCAATTTTCTCAGCCTGTCTTCTTATGAAGTGCTCCAGCCCCTGATCATCCTTGTGACCTCCTCTGAACTTGCTCTAACAGCTCCATGTGCTTCTTATAAGAATACTCTTGTAAAATATTGATGCTCTGTTTTCAATGTGATACAATATTTTGTTATATTTTTTGTTATAGTCACCAGCCTTTGAAGTTAAAGATATGATCTCTGGCTGACTTTTAAAGCAGTTATTTTTGATCATATTAGAAATCATATTATTTACTGTGTATGGCATAAACATTTTAATACACTGAATACCAGCTAAAGACAAAGCAATTTTTCATTTCACATGTATCTATGATCTTTTTATGTTGTTTTCTCTATTCTTAGATCTATTATTAGTAATAATAGTTGGTACAGGTTTGCATTGTGGGTTTTAGTACAAGACTTATAAGGCTCATGCTAATGCTCTCTGGACTGTTTCTATTTCAACTGTGAGAATGTGACCTACTTTCATCTCTGTTACTGCATCTGCATATTCTGCTATTCCTGTCATATTAATTCAGCCAAGTTTAATTAGTGGCCTGCCTCATTAGCTGGACTTGCAGGCTGCATATGGGACACCTCAAATGGCCAAAACTCATTTCTCAGTCATGCCAAGAACATGTCACTGTATTATTAAGCCCTTTGTGACCTAATGATCTCAAGTCAATATTTCCTGTATCTATTATTAATGGTTGCTGAGGTATGTTTTGCAAAGTGTAACAAAACTACGTAATGATGGTCTGTCCATTTCTACTTTTAATGATGAGTGGTGATTCGGAGAAAACTCCAGGAACAAACTTGCCAACAGTTTCAAGTTGACAAGCAGGTATTCTTTATTACGGCACCGGGAGACACGGGGGATAGCTCCTCCTAACCTGTGTCCCCATATTGCTCTACAGGCCATCCTTATATAGTCACTGGGAATATTACATCATTTCCAGAAAGTTTCCCCCATTTATACAAAAATGTGATGGTCATTCCCAGCTTAATTAACATTACAGACATAGCAATAATCCTGTTCTTTTACTTATCAATAGGTTTAACTGCTCCCATCCTGGCCATCAGCTAGTCCCAGGTGCTACCAACCCCCTGGTCGTTTTCCATTCTGTTTTTGTCACACCTTTTGTATTGAGGTTCTAAGGACCTGAAACTGCCTTCAGGCAAAACGGTTACTTTTCATTACAAAGCCAAACTTATCATTACTTTAGAACTGATCACATTATGTGCCTCCTTGTTTCAATCCCCCCTTTTTCTGTCCTTTTGCAAATTCTTTTGCAACATTTTATATAATACCATTACCATCTAGAGTCTTTTGAAAGTTTCCTGTTTCTACTTGATACTTAAATTTCACTTCTTTTTCCAATCTTCATAACTTATCATAGATCATTTACAATACCAGAAAGAAAATTTTGTTATACCACAAGTAATCAATATTAAGACAATATTAATATCCTGCAACCAGTTGCCTTAAACAGGAGAGATCAAGTAACCATGAAGTTAACTTTTTCCATATTTCTTTAAACCCCCAGGAGGGGGCCATTTTATGAAAGATTTTAGTTTATTTCCAAATTTCCTCCAGATTTGTTTCAGGAACAGCAACTTTCACTGATTATGGAACAAACCCCTCCTTGTGAAGCCAATAACGTCTAGAGCCATTCGACTTTGTAATACCATTTTAGATATCACCCACAAATTTGTCCATGAGATAGTGTTGGAAACTGGAATGCCAATTAATGGAAGGCCCTGATCTCCTGATTCAGGCAACTATGCACACACTCAACGGCCACTACAATTAACAATTTTAGCAACATTCTGCATTAATTTCAGGTATAAGTGTTGGTCCCAAACTAGTATGCCAGTTATCATATAAGTTCAAATTATGACCGATATAATTTCATACACCAGGAGCCTGAGGGTTCAATCCGCCATGTCTTCTCTGGTTCTGGTGCTTTCTTTATTCTTGAATAATGTATCCAAGCAGGTTTTTCCTTTATCTTCACTACTGTAAAGGTGGTCAAACTCTCAGAGATAGCCTTCTCCCACTTCCAGAAGACTTTCTCTTTTAAACTGGGACTGATATGGTATAAAATTTTTCATGGTCTAGCCTTTTCTTTCGACCGAGGTTTAGTTCAAAGCCTTAATAGAGCCAGTGGTAAGGCTTGGTACCAATATTAATTTCCTGACATATTTTACCAGTGTGATGTTTTGATCAGATGAACCATCTTTTCTACTTGCCCACTGACCTGGGGCCTGTATGGTACATGTAGTTGCCAATCAGCTTATAATTTTTGCTAGTTTCTTGTAACTATTTTGCTCTAAAGTGCAAGCCTCGGTCGGAAGAAATTGCCTCTGGTACTCCAAAACAACGTATATCATACAACGATGTTCCAATTACTTGTCTTACATTATTTATTCTACAAGGGAATGCTTCTGGCCACCCTGAAAAAGTATCCGTTAACACCAACAAATATTAGTAACCTGTTCTCGGTAACTCAGGAAAATTTATTTGCCAGTACTGTCCTGGGCAGCTTCCTCCCCAGTTGTACCAATTTGATTTCTATTTTCTCCTTCCTACAATTTGCCTGTCTAAGTATTTATACAAAGAGTTGCGACCCCAATGAGTTTTATTAGGTTCCTCCTGAAGTATCTTCCAGAGTTGATTACAGGGAATTACAATTCGCCCATCATGTATCTGAACCCAACCCCCCTTTTTCCTGTCCTTTGAGATCTTCAATCAATTTTCTATCCTCCTTTGAATATCTAGGTTTAGATTTCTCAATTGTTAGTTTGCCATCAGGGATTAAAAGAATGATTTTAGATTGTTCAGTTTCTTGTTTGGCTTCAATATTGGCCAAATTATTTCCAGTTTCCTGATCAGAATCACCAGCTTAAATTTATTTTTTTTTTTAAAGTTTTCATTCTTTTCAGACATCACCATGTCTATGGACCACAAATGCATATTTAGAATCAGTCCAAATATTTATCTTTTTGTCTTTAGACCGTTCCAGGGCTCTTGTTCAGCATGTTCCAGGTTTCTTTCAAATTTGGTAAAAATAAAAACAAAAAAAAAAAAAAAAACCATGAAGGAGATAACCAGTGGGCTTCTTTCTGTTCCAGAACTGCTAATACAACATGAGACACTAACACAGTAATCTTTTGTCCCAAGGTAAATTTGCAAGCCCCTTCAATGTTCATGACAACTGCAGACACAGCTCTTAGGCATCTGGGCTATCCTTTGCTTGCTTAATCCAGCTGTTTTGAAAATGCACCACTGTCTTCTTATAGGGTTCTAGCTTCTGAGCAAGGACCAAAGCTATTCCCTCTTCATAGGAATATAGCCAAAATGATTTAGTCACATCCGGAAGTCACAGAGCTGCAGTTCTCATTAGCTCTGTTTTAAAGCCCTCCTCTACAGAATTGGTCTATTCCAAAGAGAGAGGTTTCTTTTAACAGTTCATATAGTGGTCTTACCAGAACACCATAATCATGTATCCATGTCTGCATCATCCAGTCATTCCCAGGTACGTACAGAACTCCTTGATGGTTGATGGTTGTGGTGTTTGATAAATTGCTTCTTTTCTAGCAGTTCCAACTTCTATGTTCTCCTGTTGTTTCATATCCTAGGTAGGAAACTCAGGTTTGAATTAGTTTGGCCTTTTGTCTGGGTACCTGATAATCATTCAGTCCCAGAAAATTCAATAATCCCACCATTAACGAGACATATTCTTCCTTTGTTCCTGTAGCAATTAATAGGTCATTCACATATTGTAACAGAGTCCCTCTGAGTGGGTGGATTCCATGTTTCTAGTTCCAGTGTTAACTGATTTCAAAACTTGTTGGACTGGTTTAAAACCCTTCAGGTAATACTGTCCAAATTAGTTGAGTTTTCCTTACTGTGTCAGGATTTTCCTTATTCAAAAGACAATAAATTCTGGTTTTCTTTGGCCAATATTAAGCAAAGAAAGAGTCCTTTAAATCCAAGACAGCAAACCATTTGATTATTATTCAATTTAGTAACAAATGCCTATACCCCCCTTCCTTGGCAGTTCCGTAAAGTCAATCTGCCATTGTTGGCCTGGTCCATTTGTTCCCTTTTAGATTTTTCCAGATTGCAGGGTCACTTATATTACTCTCCATTGCCTCCCAGGGCCATCTCTCTCCCCGGTTATTTCCCCCACAAACACAGCAGTTAGTTACATTAAATGCTTTAGCTATATTTTCAGCAAGATTTAAAGAGATTTTTAGCAACTGTGGGAATTTCACATTGGACTCCAGTTTCCATTTCATGATAATACATGATGTTGTATTGACTCTTTATATTTTTCTTTGATCTTAATACTAATAATCACATTAGGGTCTTCTCCAGTTCCATATATTTTAAGTCCAATTTTAGTTACTTTTTTTCTGTTTCCAATTTTTCAGTTAAATTTCAGTTAAATTTACTGGCTTGCAGGCACGGGTTGTACAGCTATTCCTGCTATTAAACCTCATAGAGTCTTACATTGATAGTCATATCCCCAGCCTGCAGTATTCCAGCATACACAAGACCATCCTTTTCTTCCACAGAGGTGTGATGACTGTTACCTAGCCGTTTGACTAGGTACATCATCAGGATTTATGTGACATTGGTATCCACCTGGGCAAATATATTTTGGTTGGCTACTGTAGTACCGCCTCCACTCTGAACTTCCACAATTAGTATCTAAATCATCATCTATAATATCACATGCATCAAAAATTATTGACAGTGAGGTACTCAAATTGGTTATAACTTCATTATAACTTATTCCAATTAATCTTCCTTCTGAATTTGTTCTCACTGAGTTTGATTGTATATGCAACTGCCTGTCTTTGTTCCTTTGCATTCATAAAAGGTGTGGTAGATCAGCATTTGAGAGGTTACTCTCCCTTGTCTAGCTGTGGTAATGCATTCACTACAGTTGTTGTGAATGATTTTAGAAGCCACGGCATTTTCCCATATGGTTCCTATCAGAACAGACACCAAAAGAGTTCCAGTCAGGATCACAGTGCTCAGCGGTCACAGCCCCAGGGGTTGCAACCCTCGGCAGACCTTTTCAGCTGCAGCACCGATTCCCTCCGGTCTTGCCCTCTCTGGTAGGTTAAAGGTATATTCCCCGTCAGCTACTATGGCAGTAGTATTTGACCCACAACAACTGTTCCAACGAAGTGGTAATTTCACACTGAATGCAAAAGAACTGTAATTGATTCCTCAAAAAATTGTTCCTGTTCTCCCCTATGAGTAATAATATACTTCAAACATTTGGGACACTTAGGTCTAATATACAAATTGCAGTGTTTGCATATAGGACATGGACTGGTACTGGCCCTTATCCTATGGTTTCTTAAAATAATTTCAACTATATCTGCATTTCCCATATCAAATTTACAGGAGTCAATATGAATTCCCTCAGTTACTTATCCAAGTCCTCTTGAGGGTCAACTTGCCGTCTCTGGGTTCAGTCACAACTTTCCATTCTTTTATGGGTCTTTCTACTCAAGACGCGTGTGTCCACCTTTTTTTTCAGCAGTTCTTATCGCCATTTCTGGAACTTCAGATGCCCATACTCCCAGATATACTTGATTAAGGATTTCTTCTATTTCAGGGTGGGTCCTCCTGTTCGCTTTTCTGTTGAAGATATAAACTCAAAACTGAAATTAACTGATTTTTAACTCTCAATTCCATTTTACCTTCTTTAAATGCTTCTTCTAGCCCTAATATAGATTTTGGAGAATTTAGTATGCATAAAAATTTATGCATTCCCATTTGTTTTTCCAATTTGTACTGAAAGGGTTTCAGAAAGATTTTTTTTTTTTTTATCCGTAACAAATTCTTTTCCCTCTGACTTAACGCTGAACAAGTTGCTCCCGTATCCACTAAAATTCTACTTTATTTCCTCTAGTCCCCGGTTTTAATTTAACCAGTAGATCTACTAGGGTAGATTACCCAGGTCCCCGTCAGTCTAGCTCCAATTCAGCCACCGGAGCCATCCCATGCACTTCCCCCAGCACTCATCCCACACTCAACCACAGGAGCTGCCCGAGCTCCCCTACTTTCCTTCTTGGTTTTCCTTAACTTTAAACATCTTTCCCCAGTATCACGATCTGAACAACATCTCTCCAGCTTAGCTTTCAAGTTTTTCCCTGTCTTTTTCCAAAGCCAAAATTAAGGGATCTGGCGAAGGTATATTAATTTTGCATTCCATCTGTCATATCTGCATACATTACTTAATTCAATTTTCCTTGCCACCTCAAAAACAACATTAATTATAACAATGTATCATAATTCAAAGTTCCATTTTTAGGCAATTTTTCCTGATCTTCCAAACTATACAAAGGCCACCCTTGGTTACAATATTTCACCAATGTTTTCTTATTTAGCGAGCCCCCAGAAGACCCTCCCAGTTCTTTCCGATGGGCCAAAATGCACCCTAAAGGACTCTTTTTCAAGATTTCTCCACTCTGCTGATTTCCCATTATCAATCTCGCATTCACACACACACACACACGGGATCCCACACACACACTCCACCCAGTTACAGCACTTGAGACAGAGACTAAAATCGTATCAAACAATTAATAGTTATAACCTGTCGCCAACACTAACATCACAAGACGAAAATCATCACTATAACAAGCCACAGAATAGACACTCCACAGTTACAATACTTGAAACAGAGACACATTTATAGCAGTCTGTCACCAATACCAAAAATCACAAGACCAAAATCACAACTGTAATAAGCCACAATAGAAGTCAAATACCAGTAAAATCCAAAACCCTTCCTATAAGACACCCACTGTGTCTTGCAGGACCCAACTTGTTTTCTATAAGACACCCACTGTGTTTTGTAGTACCCTAACCACAAGATGCCCACTGCCTCCTGTGATTGTAAACCACAGGACGCCTGTTGCCTCTTGTTTTACAACTTTACCCAAACCACAAGATGCCCACTGCCCCCTATGTCTGTAAACCACAGGACACCTGCTGCCTCTTGTGCGTAAAACCTTTTGTACAAGACACCCACTGTGTCTTGCGGACCCAAACCACAAGATGCACACTGCCTCCTGTGATTGTAAACCGGTAAAACCTTTTCTACAAGACGCCTACTGCCACTGCGTCTTGCATGACCCAAACCACAAGATGCCCACTGCCTCTTGTGATTGTATACCGGTAAAAACCTTTTCTACAAGACGCCTACTGCCACTGCGTCTTGCATGACCCAAACCACAAGATGCCCACTGCTTCTTGTGGGTGTATACTAAACAGATGCTAGCAGCCGGGTATACGCCTTTACCCACGAGATTTCCTATCTCGATTTACGGAAGGCTTCCTCACCATGCGTACACTTACCAAACCAATTTACAATGCCTTCTACAAGACGCCTACTGCCACTGCGTCTTGCAGGATCCCCCCTTAAATATAAAAGAATACCCTTTCTGAAGATGGTCCTTGTCTGCTCCCGCAGTGATCCAAATGAGTCGAGGAGTCCCTCCGGGAAAAACTCCCGAGGGCCCTAGGGAGCCCTGTCCTCAGCGGGTCCTGCAGCCAAGCAGAGAGGGTCCCATCTGGGGTGCCAAATTGATTCGGAGAAAACTCCAGGTACAAACTCGCCAACAGAGTTTCAAGTTGACAAGCAGGTATTCTTTATTATGGCACCGGGAGACACGGGGGATAGCTCCTCCTAACCTGTGTCCCCATATTGCTCTACAGGCCATCCTTATATAGTCACTGGGAATATTACATCATTTCCAGAAAGTTTCCCGCATTTATACAAAAATGTGATGGTCATTCCCAGCTTAACATTACAGACATAGCAATAATCCTGTTCTTTTACTTATCAATAGGTTTAACTGCTCCCATCCTGGCCATCAGCTAGTCCCAGGTGCTACCAACCCCCTGGTCGTTTTCCATTCTGTTTTTGTCACACCTTTTGTATTGAGGTTCTAAGGACCTGAAACTGCCTTCAGGCAAAACGGTTACTTTTCATTACAAAGCCAAACTTATCATTACTTTAGAACTGATCACATTTTGTGCCTCCTTGTTTCAGTGGCTAATATCTGTTTTTCTGCATGAAGATGATAAAAAAACAGGAATTATAATGCTGACTCATTTTTTCTTGGAGTATTAAATAGAAGAAAATCTTTCAATTTCTGTCTTGATACTGCATTTGGTTACAGCTTTTGCCAGAGTTTGATTCCTTTTGTTCCTTCATAAATACAGAAATTTATTGAATCTTATTTGCTTCTATTTGCTGGTTTTCCTACCATTAGCTAGTTAGTAAAACAGAAATCATGTCAACATATTTCACTGAAGAAACCAGAAGTGGACATATGATGCTCCAGATAGATGTCCATGAAGGCAACTGGATTTGTCTCTTCAGTATTTAGATACTCCAGTATATCTCAGCAATTTCATAGTGAAATTCCCTTAATCTCTCCTTAAAATAATGCAGTACTGCCGCGGAATGGACTCAGTCAGGGACCAATATGATCAGATCAAAAGCCGTTTATTGCAAAGCATTAACTCCTTATATACTGTTCCTTACATACTGTTACAGTGATTTGGCATATTATGATTGGATACATGTCCTGAAGACCCTTAGCAACTAACATGTAACTGGCCAAGCAGAGGGGTGAGAACTTGACCTTGAAAGCTTGCCAACAGTCCATAGTTCTCATAACTCAGTGAATTACAGCTTCTTCTTATCTTATTTGCTTAAGCTTCCACGGGCCTCTCATGGCCTTGCTCTATCTTTCAGTTATGTTGAGTTCCAAATGTACCAAATGTCCATTCTCCTGTGAGAACACTGTCTCCACAGCTCCATCTTTTTAGTTTTACTAAAAGTTCTTTATGATTTGGTGTGTCTGCTCTATCACTGCTTGACTTGTGTAACATAACAACCCACTACTCCAGGCAGAATTATTTCAGTAAGATTAGTCTGATTTGAAGTCACTTGAACCTTTATAACATGTGGCATACCAGTGAATCCTACACATCATATAACAGGTCGGAATAATGGGGATTTAACAAATGTGCCTAGTATACTTGTCCGGGTGGAGCATCTCCCTTATGAGGAGAGGCTGAGGGAGCTGCGTCTCTTTAGCTTGGAGAAGAGGAGACTGAGGGGTGACCTCATCAGTGTTTACAAATATTTAAAGGGGGGGGTGTCAAGATGATGGAGCTACGCTTTTTTCAGTTATATCCAGTGACAGGACAAGAGTCAATGGGTGTAAACTGGAGCATAGGAGGTTCCATGTGAACATCAGGAAGAGCTTCTTTACTGTGAGAGTGAGAGAGCACTGGAACAGGTTGCCCAGGGGGGTTGTGGAGTCTCCTACATTGGAGATATTCAAGGCCCGCCTGGACAAGTTCCTGTGTGATGTACTCTAGGTTACCCTGCTCTTGCAGGGGGGTTGGCCTAGATGATCTTTCCAACTAGATGATCCCTTCCAACCCTTGGGATTTTGTGATTCTGTGATTCTGTCACACATACATAATAGATAGAACAGATATTACAAAGACTTCTGTCATTGCCATTTCTTTATGTTATTGAGTTCTGGGGCTTTATACATTTCGCTGGCAGTCAGTATGGTCCTGTCAACAGCTGTACACAGCCATATCCTTGACCCCATGTCAGCAATAGCACTGGTCCTTTCCATTTGTTATCATGTGGGTCTTCATATAGAGCCAGTGGTTTGGGCAACGAATCGTCCGTCAGCTGTTACAATTGATGTATTGCAGAAAGAGAATCAAAACTAGACAAATTTAAAGAATTTAGTATAAATTGTGCTTTTGCTAATTGTCTGTGTGGAGAAAAATCCTTGCATTCCTCTTTTTTTTTATATATACTATCAGTACCTGCTTTAGATGACTCTACTTGAGCAGAGGATTTGGACTAGATCATATCTCCAACATATGCCATCCACAGGCTGCTGGGCCTGCCCTTTTTCTCCTGGATGGCTCTCTGATAACAGGGGAAGCCATCCCTCACAGCAGGGTCTGGCATGGCATGTGTCCCCACCACTCTATGCCTGCTGGGTTGCAGCTGGCAGTGAAGCTAAAGGTTCTTCTTGGTGGCAAACACAGAGGCCAACCCAGTCTTGCCCTTGACTGTGGTAGCAGGCATTTGGCCCACCTCAGTCCTCGCACCTTGTTGTCAATGCAGAGTTTCATCTTCTTCATCCAGTAACAAGTCACTACTATGGCAAAACACACACAGATTTACATTAGCAGGTGTTCTTATTTTAATGGCACTATTACAGAGTGCATCAGCATGTTGAAGATGATGATGGCAGCAGGGGACTACCCAAAGAAATTTCTTACCAGTGGAGTTCTCCCACCCTCTTAATTTGTTCCATTACCTACTTTATAACACTACAATCATATTAGAATCTTTCTAGCTTTTGCTTTAGCATTTTCTAGCAGCTGCTGCAAATTCGCATGTTCTAACATCTGTTTTACAAGTGACAAATCCATACAGTACAAGGTGTAGTTTCTTATTAACAACTGGCTAGTAAATACAGGTGGTTTTATATAGAAAATTACAGTGTCTGATAATTTACAAGCACACATATTCAAGTTGTTACTTTTCAGTTGCCCCCAAGTGATGTTTTGCAATAATTCGTGTTTCTCTTCCTCTATCTCATTTTGCTTGGGGTATTCACCATCAGCTCCTGTAGCTGACGCATCATGTTCCTCCACTCATCTGTTCAGCTCATGGCAAAGCTTGACAAACTTTGCAGGCAGCCACCACAGACCTGTAGGTAGGAGGACACACATACACTCCCTCCCCCAGGTTATCAGTTCCTGAGAAGCAGACAGGTTAAAGTGATTCCTTAAAGCAAAAGCATTCTGATGCAAAAGGAATGTGAAGCAGCTGCAGAAGTAAACTACACATTTTTAACAGTCAAGGAGTTTGCTGTATCATTACCCTTTTTTTTTTCTTTCTCTGCCACCCTGATGCTGCTTAGGTGGCAGCTGATAAAGCTTGTGGTTGCACTTCCCCTCTTTCTTTAGCAGTTCTTGTTTCAACTGATCTGTTCCTCCAAGTCTTCGATTTACCCCCAGGTTACTTTAAACACACTAGACGTGCGCTCAGCATGTTGCACGCTCTTTAGGCTCTGTTTGTGGTGTCTCTACAAACTGCCCCAATACTTCAATAGATTGAAAGGGCTTTTGTTTTTTTTTTATTCACTCCATGGCTCCGATATCCATCCTGGCCTTTCCACTGGTGGAGCACTGGGAGCCGAATTGGAGGGCAGCTTCTTTTGAACATGGGGACTGAACTCTTATAAAATATTTTTTTTATTTTTTTTTTCTTCAAAGTTGCTCACCCTGCTTTACGCGGCTACAAATGCCAGCCTGCTCAGCAACCACTATAAATGCCTGCCTGTTCAGCAGCAGCTATAGCTGCCTGTCTGCTTCACCAGCAACCGTAAATACCTGCCGGCAACCACACTTTTGCATTAACCCTCTCTTGCCCAAAATGTTAAATTGCTACCCATTAAAAACTTTTACATGAATCCGACAACAAAAAATATACAGAATACCATCTGCCCTCATCACACACACACACTGTAATGGTTTAAAACCAAGCCACACAGCTTATGCACTCACTCCCCCCCCTTTTGCTCCCCCAACTCCCGGAGAGCTGGGAAGGAGAATCCAAAGAACGTAGCCCCCACGGGTTGAGATAAGCAGAGTTTAATAGCTGAGGCATAACACAAATCACTACTGCTACTACTACTACAAATAATAATGATAAAGCCAACAACAAGTGAAGAGAATACAACACCTCACCAGCCACCGACCCATAACTCACCCCACCCTGCCCAACCGAGCACCAACCGATACCTCCTCCATCCCCCCAGAGCTCCTGCCCTTCCTGGTTACATCCTGGGTATGATGTGCTATGGTATGGAATACCTCTTTGGCTAGCCTGGGTCAGGTGTCCTGTCTCTCCTTCCTCCCGACCTCCCCTCCTCCCTGGCAGAGCATGAGCTCAGAAAAGGCCTTGGACAAACCAAACATTTGAGCAGTAAATCAAAACATGCTATCATGCAATCAGCATGCTATCAGCAACCGTTCTCAGCTCGAAAGTCAAAACACGGCACTGCACCAGCTACCAAGAAGGAGAAAAAATAACTGCTACTGCTCAAACAAGGACATTATCCACCGCTTATTCCATACAATTCACATAATGCTCAGATCCCACAGTTTCAATGTACCATCACTTGCCCAAGAGCTCAGCTACCGCTGGTAGCTGGTAACTGGGGGCTGGTGGAACTGCTCTGATAAAGAAAGGGAAGAGTGGCTTTGCTGGGAGGCTTGCCAGAATTGTCAAGGATGCTTTAAACTAGTTGTGTTGGGGGAGAGGAGCATCATTCCATCCCAACACACCCAGTCAGTTGCCAGCACCTATAATAAATACTCTGAGCAATGTAGTAATATTCTAGCCACTCCAGCCACTGAGCTGGCTTCATTTGGAGCTCGGATCAGATGCCTCTATACAAATGCCCGTAGCATGGGGAATAAACAAGAGGAATTAGAGATGTGGGCACATCTATGGGGCTATGATATAATAGGCATCACCAAAATGTTGGGGGTCGAGCATGGGTGCTTGAACAGGCCTACGGCAAGCTGTGAGAAAGTGAACTTATGACCCCAGGTTAAAAGAAGAAGAAGTGTCAAGATCAGCAAAACAGGAATGCAATAACAGGATGCCAGTAATTGCAGAAGCATGATGTAACGCTAAGCTGAAGCGAAGGTGTGAAACCAATCAGGAGAGGTAAAGGGGAGCGTGTATCCCTCGTGGGCAAAGCGAAGCAGCCAATCAAGTAATGCGTGATCGCGTGTAAGACAGTATATTAAGAGCAGCCTTGTAATCAATAAACGGAGCATTTTGTGAACCTACATCATATCGGTGTTTTCTCCCCTCCACCTGGCCGCGGCACCAAAACATGGTGGGATGTATCCTTTGACTGGTGTGTTGGAATGGAAGGTTCTAGGCTTTTTAGAAAAGACAGGCCTGGTAGGAGGGGAGGGGGAGTTGCCCTTTATGTTAGGGGTAGGCTGGAGAGTATGGAACTCTGTCTGGGGACAGGTGATCAGTTAACAGAAATTGTGTGTGTCAGGGTTAAGGGGAAATCGGTGATGGGACACATTACTGTGGGGATCTGTTACAGACCACCTGATCAAGAGGAACCTGTAGATGAAGAACTCTACAGACAAATAGGAAAAGCCTCACACTCACAGGCCCTTGTTCTCATGGGGGACTTCAACCACCCTGACATCTGTTGGGGCAACAGTATGGCCCGGCACAAGCAATCCAGGAGGTTTCTCAATTGTGTGGAAGACAACTTCCTTCTGCAAGCAGTAGAGGAGCCGACAAGAAGAGGTGCCCTGCTTGACCTCGTGCTCACCAACAGGGAAGGGCTCGTTGGAAATGTGACTCTCCAGGGAAGTCTTGGATGCAGTGATCACAAGATGGTTGAATTTGAGGTCCTCAAGACAGTGAGAAGAGTGTGCAGTAAGCTCAGTGCCCTGGACTTTAAGAGAGCAGACTTTGGGCTCTTCAGGAACCTGCTTAGCAAGGTTCCATGGGATATAGCACTAGAGAGCAAGGGGGCCCAACACTCTTGGCTAATATTCAAGGATCACCTGCTACAAGCTCAGGAGTGTTGCATCCTGACTAGAAGGAAGTGCAGCAGGAGGGGCACGAAACCACCTTGGATGGATAAGGAGCTGCTGAGAAAAATTCACAGGAAAAAGAGGCTTATAAAAGTTGGAAACAAGGACAGGTGGCCTGGGATGAATACAGGGTTGCTGTCTGGGAAGTTAGGGACCAAGTTAGGAAAGCTAAGGCCCAATTGGACGTTGGGCCTTTAACAACCCAAGGGATGTTAAAGATTGTCATGGGTTCAGCAGTAGCTCATGCTCTGCCAGGGAGGAGGGAGAGAGAGGGCACCTGGTCTGGGCTAGTCGGGGAGGTATTCCATACCACAGCACGTCCTGCTCGGGGAGGGGACTGGAAGCTGGCCGGGAGGGAAGGGGTTAACACTCCGGGCTGGGCTCTGGGAGGCAACTGGAAGCTGGCCAGGAGGGGAAGGGGGAGCTCTCTCTCTTCCAGGCTGGCCTCGTGGCGGCAGGTGGTATCATATTCTCTCTCCCTGTTTGTCTCCTCTAACATTGATTTGTTATTGGTACCGTTAGTGATTTCTGTTATACTTTGATTGCTGGACTGATTTTACCTCAATCCGTGGGAGTTGTATTCCTCTGGCTCTCCTTCCCATCCCTCTGGGAGTGGGAAGGTGAGGGGGGGAGGGGAAACAAAGGGGGAACTGTGCACATTTAGTTTAAACTATGACAAAGATAATAGGAAGGGATTTTATAGGTATGTAGCAGATAAAAAACAGACTAAGGACAATGTAGACCCTCTCCGTAAGCTTTCCGGAGAACTGGCTACACAGGACTTGGAGAAGGCTGAGCTTCTGAATAGCTTCGTTGCCTCTGTCTTCACTGGCAAATGCTCTGACCGCAGCACCCAGGTCTTGGAAGGCGGACGCAGGGACTGTGAAAACCTAGACCTTGGGCCAACTCTACGAGAGGATCTGGTTCGAGACCATCTTAAGAACCTGAATGTACACAAGTCCATGGGACCTGATGAAATCCATCCGCGCGTTTTGAAGGAGCTGGCAAATGAAGTTGCAAAGCCACTGGCCATCATATTTGAAAAATCATGGCAGACAGGTGAAGTTCCTGACGACTAGAAAAAGGGAAATATAACTCCCATTTTCAAGAAGGGGAAAATAGATGACCCGGCTAATTACAGACCAGTCAGTCTCACCTCTGTGCCTGGCAAAATCTGGGAGCAGATTCTCTTGGAAGGCAAGCTAGGGCACATGAAAAACAAGCTGCTTGGTTACAGCCAGCATGGCTTTACTAGGGGAAAATCCTGCCTGACCAATTTGGTGGCCTTCTATGATGGGGCTACAAAAGTGATGGACAGGGGTGGAGCAGGTGACGTCATCTACCTGGACTTGTGCAAAGCGTTCGACACTGTCCCACATGACATCCTTGTGTCTAAATTGGAGGGTCATCAATTTGATAGGTGGACCACTCGGTGGATAATGAACTGGCTGGATGGTTGCACTCAAAGTGTTGTGGTCAACGGTTCAAAGTCCGACTGGAGATCAATAATGAGTAGTGTCCCTCAGGGATCGGTGTTGGGACCAGTCTTGTTTAATATCTTTGTCGCTGACATGGACAGTGGGATTGAGTGTGCCCTCAGCAAGTTTGCCGATGATACCAAGCTGTGTGATTCTGTTGATACGCTAGAGGGAAGGAATGCCATTCAGAGGGACCTTGATATGCTTGTGAGGTGGGCTGATGCCAACCCCATGAAGTTTAAACATGCCAAGTGCAAGGTCCTACACCTGGGTGGGAGCAATCCCAGGCACAGCTACAGGTTGGGCAAAGAAGAGAGATTCAGAGCTGCCATGCGGAGAAGGACTTGGGGGTGTTAGTCAATGAGAAAATGAACATGTGCCAGCAGTGTGCACTTACAGCCCAGAAATCCAACCGTATCCTAGGCTGCATCAAAAGGATCGTGACCAGCAGGTCAAAGGAAATGATCCTGCCGCTCTACTCTGCTCTTGTGAGACCTCACATGGAGTATTGTGTGCAGTTCTGTTGTGCTCAACATAAAAAGGACATGGTACTCTTAGAACAAGTGAAGAGGAGGGCCACGAGGATGATCAGGGGACTGGAGCACCTCCCATGTGAAGACAGGCTGAGAAAGTTGGGGCTGTTCAGCCTAGAGAAGAGAAGGCTGCATGGAAACCTCATAGCAGCCTTCTAGTATCTGAAGGGGGCCTACAGGGATGCTGGGGAGGGACTATTCATTAGGGACTGTAGTGATAGGACAAGGGGTAACAGGTTGAAACTTAAACAGCAGAGGTTTTGACTGGCTGTAAGGAAGAAATTCTTTACTGTTAGGGTGGTGAGGTACTGGAATGGGTTGCCCAGGGAGGCTGTGAATGCTCCATCCCTGGCAGTGTTCAAGACCAGGTTGGATGAAGCCTTGGGTGATATGGTTTAGTGTGAGGTGTCCCTGCCCATGTCAGGGGGGTTGGAACTAGATGATCTTGAGGTCCTTTCCAACTCTAACTATTCTATAATTTTATGATCACTCTTACATCCACCCCTCGATCATGAGTCAATCTCTGTGTTGTATCTCTGCTCTGATAGCCTGAAGTATCTGGGCTCACCAGGCTCAAAATCATTCACCGTCCCCTTCAGGAGTTCTACAGCTTGCTGCCGGGGACTCCATACAGCTGCCTTCCATCTCCAATGCTTCCAAAGCACTGGAGGGGTCCAGTGGACCAGATATGCGCCCATACTGTCCCACATGCCTTGCCACTCATGACTGTCCAACCCTGGGGACTGTCTCCTGGTGCTCCCTAGACAAGACGCAAACCTGACTCTGCTTATACTTTTGGGATCAGACAAAATGGTTATGGATAAAACACACTGTGTGTGTGCCACCATGCTGATCCCTATCACAACCAGCAAGCAGGTCCCAAGGGCACCCAAAAACCATTCATAACCGTCAGAACTCTCAGCTGCTGCTGCTGTGCTTGTCACTGGGGCTGATGTAGCTGCCATGCTTGCCAGCTCTCCCACTACCAGCTTCTCTTCTCCCGAGTCCGAATCTTCCTCCTCTGCTTTTCTGGGAAGTCTGGTCTCCTGCATCCTCCTGGGGCTTGCCGGGCGACTTCCAGGAGATACTCTCAGCCTCTGCAGGGTTGGCCTTGGCCGTGGGACTTGGCTTCTCCGCTTCCTGCTCCCGCTGCTTGGCTACTGCCTCTCTCCACTCCTCCACCGCCTCCTCTCGCTGCTCTGCTACAGCTGTTTGGTTCCCCAGGCCACTCTCCCTGGCAGCTTTAGCCACCGCTGCCGTCTCCCTGGGCCACTCATTCCCGGCTTCACGCAGCCTCACGCAGACGGAGGCGAGCGCAAGGGCAAGGACGGTGAAGAGCAGTGGGACGGCCTGGTACAAGTCCAAGACCACAGCCACGTCCATCCCCCCCTGTTGCCAGAGCCCCCCCAGTATTACAAGTCATTGCCGTAAAATACAGTGAAACAAAAAATTTATCCCAAGCCCCATGATTGATAAACACGAACACAGCTAATTCATACTCAAAGTACCTGGCAAAATCCTGAAACTGTGAGATTCAGAGAAACAACTGTGAGAGCCAATAAATCAGCATTGTGACAAATGACTATAAATCTTGTCAGATCTGTTGTTATCTCAATCCCTCAGGTCCCACGTTGGGCGCCAAAAAGAACTGTCGTGGTTTAAAACCAAGTCCGCACAGCTTGCATGGTTTAAAACCCCACCTCAGTCTCCCACAGTACCACACACCCCTTTTCCCCCTCACCTCCCCACTCCCGGAGCAATGGGGAGGAGAACCGAAGGAATGTAACTCCCACCGGTTGAGATAAAAACCAATCCAGTAATTCAGGTATAACACAAATCACTACTGCTACCAGTAATAAAAACAATGATAGATGAAATAAACAAGGAGAGAGAATACGATACCACTTGCCGAAATGAGCCCAATCCAGAAGAGAGCTAACTCCCCCCCTTCCGGTCAACTTCCAGTTACCTCCCCGAGCATGATGTGCTGTGGTATGGAATACCTTTTTGGCTAGCCTAGGTCAGGTGTCCTGTCTCTCCTTCCTCCCAGCTTCCCCTCCTCCCTGGCGGAGCATGAGCTCAGAAAAGGCCTTGGACAAACCAAACATTTGAGCAGTAACTCAAAACATACTTGGTATCAGCAACCATTCTCAGCCCAAAAGTCAAAACACGGCACTGCACCAGCTACCAAGAAGGAGAAAAAAAGATTGCTACTGCTGAACCCATGACAGCATCTAATGTGGTATTTTCCTCAGAAGTCTTTTTGAGTATGAAGTACAGCTGCTATGAACATCAGTAAATGTCTCTTTGTATGAGGGTTGTATTTGGACTAGATCTTCAAAAAGCCAATGTACTTTTGCAATTAGCTATGACTCACAGAGCATTAAAACTCTGCAGTGTATTAGTTTAATTTTATATGGAACCCAGAAAATGTAAAATTTAGAATAACTTTTCTAGTAGTGGAAGAAAAGCTTTCCTCCTTCCTAGTTAAAAAGCCTCTACCATGTTAACATTACCACATTAACTGAACAAATAGGAATCTTTAATGCATTTATTTACAGAACTTGACTTGCAGTTGAAAGTCTCCCTTCAACAGGAGATGAGACTGAGTGCTAACAAGTCTAAACGAGTCATTAAAGTAGTTCAGGAAATCTGGGATATATCAGAAAAATTAAGGATTTCCAAATGCAAGCCTATGATCGTAAATCGTGGTTTTTGACAACCACAGCTCTCAATACCCTGCTTGACCTTTGATTTGTGAGTTGGCTTTTTCAAAGTTTTATCTTCTAAAATAAGTTTGAAAATATTATTCAGAAAGAGTCTTTGGGGTGAACTTGATGATCTTACAATGAATTAATTGTTTAGGATTATAGGTACTAAAAGTAATGATTTAAATACTGTTGCTTTTAAGAATTGCATAGAACATGAGATGTTCAGAATTCTTTGCCTCTCTGCCTTTTGGGGAAATAGTCCTTCATTCGTTTTTATGTCAAGCTGTCAGCATGTGCCAATGGCGTAAGCTTTTCATAACTGCCCTGAGCGGCCTAGAATGTTTGAGTTTACAAGGATATATTTGTTTTCCTGAGCTCATTTTTAGAAGAAATCTACAAAGTGGAAAACAGTTTAGACTTCAGTCCTGTTCAGGTAGAGATGTGGGCTCCTCAACTTATACCATCACAATGTAATCATGATGTCAATTGAATGTGATGCTTTATTTTTTCTATCTGTTTCCATTCAGATAGTATTATTTAAACAATATGCTCTTGGTTTCTGGTTATTTTATGATCAATGATGGTGTAATGAATTGGGTAACAGTAGATTAAGGCCATTTGTTTTTTCTTCTATCCACAGACATTTCAGTTATTAAAATTCAGTTTTAGAGAGTTTGTGCTCGTCATTATATTTAGGATTAAAAGATTCATGTACTGTAAGTGCTCAAAAAGCACTGTAGGATGATGCTCAGCACTAATGCTTTTATTAAGTGCAGCAATATACTTAAAGAGATTTTCAAGAAGGTTTGGTTTTTTGTTATTTTGTTATTTTGTTGTTGTTTTTCTCCTAATAAAACCCACACAGGCATTTTCACAGGAATGACAAAGACATCATTGCAAGTAATGGTTATTTTTATCTTGTCATGCATCAAGATTGTCACTTTTCCAATATAGCTTGAAGAGCTGAAAATCATCAGTCTGAGTCACACACAGTGACATTTTTCTCTTCTGCTTTCAATTTTTGTTATATTATATATTATACGTGTATTCCTCTGTTTCCTAAATTGCTGATCCAAATTGCAAATATTAAGACATCTGCGTATCTGGAATGCATTGTTCGGAAGATTAATATGAGAAGGATATGAATTTAAGCAGGTGTGATTAAAGGGGTGGTTTGTGGTTTTTCATTCTTTTAAGACCCAGTACTGTATTTAATAGTTGCTTCAAATGAGAAAAAGGAATGGAAACCAAAGGAAAGTTAGATGGGAAATCATAATGTTACATACAAACAGAACCATCTGCATAATAAAAAAATAGCTGTGTTGCTGGAATGACTTGACTATTACTAACACTGAATGTGACAAAGTATTGCAGAATATGATGTAGGAAATAATGATGGATTACTTGAGGATGTGCAGAAAACATTTAAAAACTTACTGGCTTTTCAAAAATAGTTTTTAAATGTATACATGGCAATCATAGAAAACCAATTTTTTAGGAATAAGTTATTTTATAACTGCAGATAGTGTATCTGTTAATAATTAGGGTACTGAATTTACTGAACGTGTTCACATTTTTACCTTTGAGTTTGTGCAAACCTCCCTCATTTTGAAAGACGCAAAATATGAATGCATGCATGTTTTTATGCAGAGATACAAAAATGCTTGATTTTCCAGCTCATCCACTTAATTACACGTTGCAGATAGAAAAGTATACTAAAGTCGAAATTCCTCTTATTACTAAAACAAAACTAAATCAAAGTAATTTCAGGTCAAAATGCACATTTTGTTATATCTGAAATACTGTGGGTTTAATGGAAAATTAAATTCAAATTTAAAAATGAGTTATTGCATATGATGGCAATGAGGAGAAAGAAAATTACTGTCTAGAAAAACTGGCATTTCAGAAAAAAACAGAAACAACTGGCATTGAAAAGAAGAATGAGGGATGGAAATGGAGAACACTAAAATTCAGCAGAATCTGACATATAGAATCAACTACATTGGAAAAGATCTTTAAGATCATCAAGTCCAACCGTTATCTCAGGACTGCCGAGTCCATCACTAAACCATATTACTAAGGACCCCATCTACATGGCTTCGAATGCTTCCAGGGATGGTGATTCCACCACTTCTCTGGGAAGCCTGTTCCAATATTTGACAACTCTTTCAGTGAAGAAATTTTTCCTAATATCCAGTCTAAAAACATAACATTGCTTTAAAGCCATTATTATGAGACATTATTATATGATTGAGCAGGTTTTGTATATGATTGAGCAGGTTTTGTATCATTCAGAGTACAGTTTTCCTGGGCCTAATTACATGAGTAAAATAGCCGTGGCTTTGCAGCTGTAAAGAAGCAGGTAGGATTTTACCTGAATGTTTTAGGGAAAGTATATACATCCCAGGGATGGCAACAGTTCACATCATGAAGTTTTACATGGCAGATTACTGTTGTAAAAGATTGCAGATTATCATATCTGCTACACAGGCTAGTCTGTGTGGAATATTACTAAGCATGGACCTGTGGTGTTCAAAAGGTTTGGTTCTATACTGACAATGAAAATGAAGGAAGTTTGTTTTAGTCTTGACACAATTTGAAGCTGTGGCTGCCACATGCTCCTTGGCAGTGTTCAAGGCCGTGTTGGACAAGGCTTGGAGCAGCTTGGTCTAGTGGAAGGTGCCCCTGCCCATGGCAGGGGGCTGGAACTGGATGAACTGTAAGGTCCCTTCAAACAGAAACCATTCTATGACACTGAATGTGGCTCTGAGACCCTGTCGCAGAATAATTGTACAACTTTTAACAGTGTTGATGAAATGTTTTTGGTTTCAGTCTCTGAATTTGTGTAAAATTTATGCAGTCTTAGTATTTCTTCACTTTGTCTTGTACTTTTATTCTAACTTGAGAATTTTTCAAGAATTAATTGATTTTCATGTATCAGAATTTAAGGTAAGGCTGGAATATATAGGAAATACATGCATAAATATGTGTTTTGTAATTTATAGTCACACAAATACAAATGTTAGGGGTTTTATTAATTGTTACTTTGAGAGCAGCACAACATATCCTAACACTTTAAATAAGTGATTTAGTATAAATCATGCACAGTCCAGCAGGCATAAGTCAAAATGCTGTCCTTAAAATCCTACAGGCCTGTGGCCATGTCTTACATACATGGAATAAAAGGCTTACATAGCCAGAAGTGTATTTGCTGCACTTCCCATCAGTGTCACCTTTATTGAAACCTTATTAAGAGGAAATTCCTTAGTGAAACAAAATTAAATAAAAGATCCTTTAGTGGGTCTTTACATAGTTATTCTTGTAAAGGGTAATAAGAAAAGAAACATTTGGGTTTTCTTTTGTTTCCGTTTTCTAATTAGTTCTGTTTCAGTCTCTGTAATGGTGTGACAGTGCTGACAGGTAGCATAGAAAGGCTCTGGCAGGGTGAGACATCTCTATTTCTTGTCTGAAATTTGGCACAAGACAGTTGTCAGTAAATACCTTAATTTATATGCTGTTCCCTAATAGAGTTTTCATGTCTTCTGATAATTTAATTTATTCTTTCTTCATCTGAAACCTGTTAAATTTTATCAGTATTTCAAGTTGTTTTCTCTAGGTTAATATTTAGAGCCATATTTGCACAGAAAATTATTCTTCTTGTAAGGAACAGACAAAGTAAGTGTGTGTATAGACAGATATGCATGTATGTATGTATAAAACAAGCTATGACTAAATCACAGAATCAAATCCCATAGTTTCTATCATTTTATTTGACTTACATCTTTTCTATAAGAAAAAAGAAATATAGCTTAGTGTTCTTATCAGTGTATTAGAGAAAACATTTTTAATCAAGATTTTAAAAAAGAAGTTCCTTCACTTTATCTTCTTTTTAGCCTGACTTCTAATAATTGAGAAACATGTATCCTATTTAATAACTTCTTATCATGTGGAATTATATAAATCATATAATATGGAATGATCCAATGTAATTTGAAGTAGTAAATGCAACTGCTTCTAACTCTTTTGGGTAACAGTTACACTGTACCTGTCATACTTTATGTGTATTTTAAAGATTGGAATTTGAGATTAACTTTTCTGTGTTGGATAATTGTATTCCCTTTAGCTTGACTTTCAATTTTGAGTATGCCCAGAACACCAAAGAATCACAAAGTATCTGTAAAACTCACAGAAAGTAACCAGATGTCTCACAGTGCCCAGCCAATGGTTTTGCATAATGATCATCAGTTCACTTAACTAACACTGCTGGGATACTGGAGATAGGGATACTGGGATAGGGAGATAGAGACAGCAAATCCCTTTGTTCCATTCTTTTCTGGTTTTAGAGTTGCCCTATCAAAATTTTTATTCTACGATTAAAAGTATAATATTTCATTTCTCATGTTTGTCAGTGACTTGGATGAAGGACTGGAGTGTCCCTTCAGCGAGTCTGCTGATGATATGGAGCTGGGGGAGTGGCTGATAAAATCTGAAGGCTGTGGTGACATTCAATGGGAACCTTGTTAGGCTGGAGAGAAACCTAATGAGGTTCAACAAGGACAAGCATAGGGTCCTTCAGCTGGGAAGGAAGAACCCCAAGTACCAGCACAGGCTGGGGGCTGAGCTACCATAGAAAGCAGTTCAGCTGAGAAAGACCTGGAAGTATTGTTAGATTAAAAGTTGACCATGAGCCAGCCTTTGCAGCCAGGAGGGACAAGAGTATCCTGGGCTGCATCAGGAAGAGTGTGGCAGCAGGCTGGGGGACCCTGGTGAGGCCACAACTGGAGCACTGTATCCAGTGCTGAGCTCCTCAGTGCAAGACAGGCAAGGAGCTACTGGAGAGGGACAAACAAGGGCCACAAGGATGATCAAGGGTCTGGAGCATCTGGAAGCTGGGGTTGTTTAGTCCAGAGAAGAGCAGACTGAGAGGGGATCTCATCAGTGCAGATCAATATCTTAAAGGTGGGTGCCAGGAGGATGGTGCCAGACTCTTTTCAGTGATGCCCAGCAACAGGACAGGAAGCAATGGCCATAAGCTAAAACACCAGAATTTTCACCTTAACATGAGGAAGAGCTTCTTTCTGTTGAGGGTGGCAGAGCACTGTAACAGGCTGCACAGGGGGGTTGTGGAGTCTCCCTCTCTGGAGACATCCAAACCTCCCTGGACACATTCCTGTGTAACTTGCTCTGGGTGGCTCTTGCCTTGGCAGGGGGTTAGACTGGATGATCTCCAGAGGTACCTTCCAACCCTAATGGTTTTGTGATTCTGTGATTCATAAAACATTTGTAGTGCATAGTTTAGCACAGAATAGATTGACAGAGAAACTGTGAGCTCTTGTAGACATTCAAGTCTCCACTGGATGTGCCTTGAGCCATTTCCTCTAATTAGGCCTCTTTTAAACAGAGATGGGACTGCATGACCCCTTGAATTCCCTTCTAACCAAGATTATATCTCTATGATCTAATCTGTCCCTTGTAAAGATAACTTAAAACAAAACAGAATGCTGTAGGTGAATCATCACATACAGAAACAGTGGATTTTCTTTCTCTTTTATTTGTCTTTAACTTCATAGAATCCCAGACCAGTTTAGGTTGAAAGAGACCTTCAAGTTCATGCAGTTCCAAGCGCCCACCATGGGCAAGGTCACCCTCCACTAGAGCAAGTTGCTCCAAGCCCTGTCCAACCTGGTTATTACTGTTTGTTAGGAATACTGTAATATTGTTATATAGACAGAGGGCGTGAACATTAGCTTGTCTGTTAGTAATTTCCCAGAAAAGGTTCTGCACCTCAATCATTACTGCTCAAACTATTTCTCTACTAAGAAAGATGACAGTGTGATTTGTATCCTATTATCTACTGGAGTCTAAAGAAAGCATGTTAGCATGCGTGAAGTCTGGATCAGGTTTGAAGTGCTGATACCAGCTCCTAGAAGGTCTCATGCAGGGCTGGTTGCAATGGCACCTGATAATTATGTTTGAGAATTATTTCTCTGTATTGCTGCTGAAGTCTGACTTTTGAGGGGTTATTTCTGACTACCAGTCAGAAGTTATTTAAAAAGAAAATCCTCCACAAAAAAAAAATCTAAAACAAAACCCCAAAAAGGCAAACCCTAAGCCCCTAAACAGAGAATTCATATGTGTATCAGGAAAGAAGAAAAAGAGAAGCCGAAGAATTGAGGAAATACCTGAACATTGTTATCATTTTAAAGGGGGAAGGGGGCAGGGAGGGGAAGAGGTGTGTGTAAAATGAATTTTCTCATCGTGATTTGACTTTCTGCAAAGACTTGAAGAAAAAAAAATAGCAGAAATAACATGTATAAAGTTTTGTTCATAGAAGCTTATTTTCGAAGAGAGAAAGCTGGTTTTAATTATTTATATTTATAGCTATAACTTGAGATTTTCTTATTCAGGGAATTCAGACTTCTTTATGTAATTAACTCCTGTTAAGTTTTGTATGTGTGTTTAAACCTGATGCCTTTGTCTTTTCACTTTACTGCCTTATTTCTCTATATTTTTCCTGCGTGATTTCATATTTTTTATATTGATGCCTTTTCTGACCCTGCAGATTCTACCTTCTTTTATTAACCTTCTTCCTCAGCAAAGTGTGCTGACATCTGTTCCCATACAGCTGTACATTTAAGCGGGTTTTGTTCAGAAGACTGATAGATGTGATTGAGTAATGTTTAGTGAATACTTTACATAGAGAATTCTGAGTCCTCCTTATGAAGCCTTTATAAACATGTCTGGCTTTCTAATGAATTCATCTTGTTGGTTGTTAGTAGTCAGCTGATGATCCCCTGCCTTGTGCTGCCAGATCCATCCCACAAAGAACAGCAAACCTGTGCCTGGATTTTGCCAGAGGTATTTCCCCAGAATGACCTGTACCTCTGCAGTCCTTCTTAGAACTGCTCAGCACTGATACTGTGCATGCTCTCTGCTGTGCATGATGACATCCTGAGTGACACACCATGCAATGCATAATAATGTGTCATAACTGCAAAGAGTTAGATTTTCCCTCTCACTTCTAGCACCTTGCCTAGCACACTCTACTCCCACACAGGTGTGTGACAAAGGGCTGGGATGTATTTATATGCTTGCTCTTATTTAACCAAAGCAGAAATCCTTGCTATTATTCTACAGCTTAGCATGCAAGATCTTCATCAGCATGCTTCCCTACTTAAATACCCAGAGTAAACATCAATCAGTTTGCTAAATGAGTAGTATATATGTTGCAGGTGTTGAAAGTTTTCTGCAGTGAGGTAGGGAAGTGGTACCTCAGATGGTTTTTTCTGTCTTAATATTAGCATATTCTGGAAAGAAATTTGAAACTGTGAGTACATTGTCTAATACATTTTCTCTCTGCATAGTATTGTCCATCATTATGACAGGTTTTGGTCTGGTTCAGGGTTTAGGCTTTTATTTTAGTGACCAGCAGGCTTAATGACTGACTCATAATGCTGCCTCACACCTAAAATCATAGTGACAAGCTGCTGGTTTTCTTCTGTTAAAAAAAAATTAGAAATAGAAATGAAGTGTTTCAGAAAAATGGGATCATCACTGATGTCTTGGTATGATTAAGCTGACTTAAGTGGTGCTGTAAGCCTGTAAGATATACTCCTTACCCCTGCAAGCTTCCATATGGACCTTAAACATTTAGCAGGTGTTATTTTCTATTATATTAGCAAATAAACGAACAGTGTTCTTGTTTGAAAGGCTTTTAAAGCTGGAGACATACGGTAGTTAGGTGATCAATGCACTTACACAAAATCTGTAAATCACAGAATGTTCCAAATTCACATATTTAAGCACCTGGATGCATTTTAAAATCTATCCCAGGGGCTTTGTTTGGGGAATAAACTCAGGTTTAGTGATGTTTTGATGTTGTTCAGAGAAGTTTAAATTGAATAATTTCAGCAAGCTCAAGTTCTTCTGTGAAAAATAACTTCTTGTCTTAAACACACTAATTTAACGGCAACAATGCTGATGCCACTCAGACCAGAAACAAGCAGAAAATCCTAGACTATCAAGTTCAAGGACCAATCTGCATCTGCCTCTCATTCTAGTATATTCTTTTGTAGATTTAACAAGCATATACTGTGATAGCTGCAAGCTACGTTATTTTACAATAAATATGAGAAATTTTATCAAAGCTTTAAGTCCCAGATGTTTGAAAAGTTGTTTTATGAAAATATCCATTCCTACAGTGTTTTTGACCATTAAAAAAGTGTGAATAACAACATTTAAGCATTCATATATTTCATGATACATGTACCTACACAGATACATATATGTATCTGTATGAAAGGCAGAAACAAAACTGATTCTTGTATCTGTGTTTGCCATGCAGGAAATAAAATAGCTCTTCTAATGTAATTTTGTGATTTTAATAACTATTTTGATAACTATTTCTATTTTTAAGAAAGTCCTAAGACAAAATACTTGTGTCAAAAAAAAATCAAAAAAAAGATTTTCACTTTGAACTGAACTCTCTTTACTAATTTCTTTTCCGGAAAAAGAGTTCTAATAAAATGTACTGTATGTACTTTAGGACCCAGATGGTTAATTCCTGCTTCCAGACCCATGCCTTCATATATGGAGTTATTAAATGTGTTTTCTAAATGTGATGATGAGTTTTAGTGGGCTCATCTTTGGAAAATGCATTTTAAATGGGTCTGGATTTAACCAATGTTGCTGGTCCTGCTTTTGAAAATAAGGCCCACCTGAAACATTTTAAATGAAAGCCCATATCCCCTGACCTCCTGCTTTTCACTGAATATATTCATGAGGAATTTTGTGAAAAACTTGAAAACTTCAGCCTAGTATTCTAGTTTTCCTAATATTACCCTTACTTACTCTCCAAAAACTATTAGTGCTATAAACATTGATGCTAATTCCCTATCTAATCTCTTAAATTATAGGTATCACTATATCTACATGCAGAAAGGAGTGTACAGCAAATGCAATTGTAAGGAAATGCAATTTCAATCTAAACTAGTGTGAAAGTGCAATGAGAGAGAAATGGGAGGTCTGAATCCAGCACTCACCCCCCCCCAAAAAAAAAAAAAAAGATGCAAGTTTTGACCAAATCCAGACTCCTTTGTATTACCTTGTGATGTGCAGCTTCTGAAAATAATACTTTGTTTAATTTCTTGCAGGCTTTTTATCCTCTTCATCACCAGAAATAGTCCCCTTAACAAGAAACTCTTCCCTAGATCTTGAAGATCAAATCTTATTGAATAAAGGGAATTTAAATTTAAAACCGTACCACAGCCACTGAGAATGAAGTACAGAGAGATAGTAGGAAGACTGAATCTATAATATAATTGATTTAAAACAAATAAACAAATCCCTCATTTCACATAATCATTATTCTTGTCATCATTTTCACCAGTTGTGACCACCAGGGTTTCTGAACTTCTTATAAGGATTTCTAACATGCAGTCAATAAAGAATTAAAAATGTTCTCCCCACAGGTTCCTTTTATAACTCCTCATAGGATCCTGTCCTAATGGGGACAAACACGATAATTTTTATTAAACCTGTTTCCTCTTATTGTCTCCAAAATACAGAGTTTAATTTTCCCCATGTAACCTCTTCAGGGCTTAAGTGCACATCTATTGCCAATTGATCAAGGCTGTTCTTCCACTTATACTGCTTGATGAAACAAAAGTTGTGGAACTAACTGTTACAGAATAATCATGTGTTCTCTTTAGAAGTGACACTGTAGTGGATTAGACAGACTACTGGTCTGTTTTGGAGTGGCTGTGAGCAAATAAATTTGAAAAGAACTTCAAGAAGCTTATTATTGTCTGTTTCATCCACCTCTTTAAGACAGTACTTAGAGAAAATTTGATATTTTCCACTTCATCTGCTCTTTAAACAATATGCAATTTTAATGGAAATGTAGAGATAGAAGGAGAGCTGAACACTGGTTGAGAAAATCCAGAGAACTCAGGATTTGGCCATTTAATTTAGACTGTATTTCAGAGCATAGTATAAAAGTATAAATATGGTGCCTCCTGCCTTCACTCATTGCTAGGTTCTAAATTGTTTCCTTTTTCATCCATGTAGTTTTAACCAATGTCTGTCAAAGTACATTTTTATCACAATGCATTCACAGATCTTAAATTAGTTAATATCAGGTGTTAACTGCCAGGGTATACAGAAAAGAATAATAATTATTTAGAAGGTTGTTTTTTTGCCTTCTCTGATACTTTATATTTTTTCTATTTTCCTTGCCTGGTGTAGTAGTCCACATCGTATGGTGGTTATCGTGTCACATCATGCCCTGACACAATTGTGAAACTTTACTCTCCCTAGCCCAACTAATGGTGAGTCCATACTGTTTAACACATTCAGTAAGTAGTATTTCTATTTTACAGGTAGGGTGACAAGTGCGGAGATATCAAATCTATCCTGAGATCATGCAAAGACTCTGGAAATACAATTGCAGTGAGTCCTGGCTATAAAGCTTTTGACATCCTCAACACTGGCCACAGTCTTGCGAGCGCTGATGGTAAGAAAGCAGGAGTTTATGTATTATAATGTTTCAATCCATTTGATTTTGAATAAATTAAAAGAGGGGAAAAAGTTTCTGTTATTTTCTAATAGCCAAGGGTGAAAAAAAGAAAATTAGTTGAAAAATTCACCATAAAAAATATGTGTTTTTTTTTTTAATGCCATATTGACCAATAAGGGCTAAGTGGAAATTTGTCTGATATGTAAAAATGATGTCCAGATTTTGGGTATGCTGCAGATATTTAGATGAAGTTATTTATTTAGAAAGCTATAAATACCTAAAAGAAGGTACTGAAAATGAAAGTTATTTCCTTGACTAATATTATTTGTGCCATTAACTTTTTAATGTTTCTTGTCCTGTCTGATTTATTGAAAGCTATCAGTTTCTTTGGGATCTTGCAAGGTTAACACAGGCTGTTATCCTTTTTGCCATGAAACCTCCTATGTTACTTTTTCATTGGCTCTGAGGTTAAAATGAAGGTCTTTTCCCCATGCCAGAATTTCATTTTGAATGGATGTTAAACACAAGGACAAGGTAGAACAATATGGCTACTAGGTGTTTTTTTCCAGTAATGTTTCGAAGCATATGCAGTTAAGATTTTAGTCTCAATAAATGCGGATTGTATTTTTCAGTCACAATAACTCCACAGGAGAAGATATTAAGATGTCTGATACATTCATCTCTATGTCAGAGTATCATACTGTCATGGTTTAAGCCCAGCCGGCAACCCAGAACTGTGCAGCCACTCAGTCACTCCCCCCGCTTCCTACCCCCACTCCTGGAGGGATGGGGAGGAGAATCAAAAGAATGTAACTCCCACGGGTTGAGATAAGAACAGTTCAGTAACTAAGATATAACACAAAACCACTACTGCTACCACCAGTAATAATAATGATAAGGGAAATAACAAGGGAAGAGAATACAACTGCTCACCACCAGCCCGACCTGAGCACTGATCTGGGCCTTCTGGGTAACTCCCCCAAGATTATACACTGGGCATGACGTGCTGTGGTATGGAATACCCCTTTGGCTAGTTCGGATCAGGTGTCCTGTCTCTGTTGCTTCCTGTCTCCCCCTCCTCCCTGAAAAAGCATGAGACTGAGAAAGTCCTTGGTCAGAGTAAGCATTACTTAGCAACAGCTAAAACCATTGGTGTTATCAGTGTTGTTCCCAAGCTGAAAGTCACACACTTTTAGCCACAGCACTGCACCAGCTACTAAGAAGGAAAAAAATGACAGCTATACCTGAACCACTGAATCTGAAGCACATAACATTGCTATTTAAAATTCCCTGACAAAAATAATATTGTCACACTGTACAGATATAATTTCCAATGTGATGTATCATTCATATCCAAGTCTAGTTGTCTATACTTTTAGTTTTTATGTTCTTAAAAATTTAATTAAAATGAAGCTGTCTTTTTCACTCTACAGACATTTTTCAACCTCACTGACTCTATGATTCTGTGATTTACAAAACCAAATACATATTAGATGGAGCATGTATACAAAATAAAGGCTACTCTGCTCTCGTGAGACCTCACTTGGAGTATTGTGTGCAGTTCTGGTGTCCTCAACATAAAAAGGACATGGTACTGTTGGAACAAGTGCAGAGGAGGGCCACGAGGATGATCAGGGGACTGGAGCACCTCCCATGTGAAGACAGGCTGAGAAAGTTGTGTCTGTTCAGCCTGGAGAAGAGAAGGCTGCGTGGAAACCTCATAGCAGCCTTCCAGTATCTGAAGGGGGCCTACAGGGATGCTGGGGAGGGACTATTCATTAGGGACTGTAGTGACAGGACAAGGGGTAATGGATTGAAACTTAAACAGCAGAGGTTTTGACTGGCTCTAAGGAAGAAATTCTTTACTGTTAGGGTGGTGAGGTACTGGAATGGGTTGCCCAGGGAGGTAGTGAATGCTCCATCCGTGGCAGTGTTCAAGACCAGGTTGGATGAAGCCTTGGGTGGCATGGTTTAGTGTGAGGTGTCCCTGCCCATGTCAGGGGGGTTGGAACTATATGATCTTGAGGTCCTTTCCAATCCTAACTATTCTATGATTCTATGATTCTATGATTCTCATCTACATCTGTGTTAATCTGGGGACACTCCATTGAAATCAAATGAGTTGTTCCACCCTATGGATTGAATTTACAACAGTTTAATGTCAGTAGTGTTCACTGCTGAAAAGGAGAGTATTTGTGTTGATTTGAATTCTAAGCCTGAAATTAGGAAAATGTCAGCATCTGGGCCATTTTTCTCAGGACTATTTCAGAGTCAAAACACTTGAGATTTTGTTCTAAACCATTTTGTGAGTCATATCTTTCAATGTTGAATACAGTAATTAATTTCAGTCAAAAAAGTTCACATTTTATAGGACACTGAAAAATTACTATTGGCAAGAACTGGAAATTGGACAAAAAGATGCAAAATCTTAGTGACTATTGTTATTAATAACAATAGTAGCATTACACAGCTTTTATTCTTTGCTAGGTTTACTACTCATAACAATTAGTAAACGTAAAAGTGATTACCAACCCTAAGCTCTTGGCAGGGACATAATTTCATGAAGAATCTAACACTAGCTATATGTATATATACATATATATATATATAGGCAGTGTTCATAATCCCAAGATCAAAGTTAGAAAAAGACTCCACAACCTCCCTGGACAATATGTGCCAGTGCTTGGTCACTCTCACAGTAAACAAGTGTTTTATGGTGTTTAGAGGGAGTCTTCTGTGTTTCAGTTTGTGCCACTTGCTTCTGATCCTGTCACTGAGCACTGCTGAGAAGAGCCTGCCTCTGTCCCCTTTGCACCATCCCTTCACATACATGTAAATACCCCCTAAGCCTTCTCCAGGCTAAAATGCCCCAGCTCTCTCAGCTTTTCCCCATAGGAGAGATGCTCCAGTTCATCGTCTTCATTGCCATTTGTTGACTCTCTTCAGCCTGTCCATGTCTCTCTCACACTGGGGAGCCTAGAACTGGGCACAGTTCTCCAGGTGTGGCCTCACTAGTGCTGAGTAGAGGGGAAGGATCATGTCCCTCGACCTGATGGTAATGCTTTGCCTACTGCAGCCCAGGATACCATTAGTCTTCTTTGCAGCAAGGACATGTTGCTGGCTCACGTTCAGCTTGGTACATTGGTTGTCTCTGCTGTAATGGAAATATTGACAGTACAAGTTTCAGTTCTGTAAGAAGAAATTCTAGGAAATCTTTCTAGATAGCAGGTTGCTTTTCAGTGATCAATTGTTTAACATCGAAGATGAAAATCCATAAAACAACTGTAGAACAATACTAAACTTGTCCTCTTAACCTGACGGAACAATGAATATACAGAAGATCTGAGATTATGGTTTCTTTCAAATGTAAGCAACTTAATGCAAACCACCATTCATTTCCATCTTTACCAGAAACAATAGATATTATGATATTATGATATTACAGAGATATGAATTTATTTAACAGTGACTTGAACTTCTGTGTGTGTCAAAGTCACATGTGCTGTGGTTTTACCTAGAGTTTCCTGAAAGAAGTGTATCTTTCCTTTTACATCTTCCAAGCTTCTGTGACCCAATAGAAATTACCTACAAAACAGAATTTCTCACTAGAACTGCAAACATCAGAACAAAAATATGTGGAGATTAATAAATGCAGCAGTATTATAGTCAACTGCTAATTTTGATAGGTACGCATCTGATTTTCGTGGTTTTCATATTAAATAAATGAACAATAATCAGTGAAAATACATATACAAGAAAGGACATACCATGAACTTCGATTACATCACAAAAAAAATCAAAGTCTCACTGTGAGATTATATATGACATGTTTTATATAATCAGATTTTTAGGATCTGTCTTGAATCCGTAAACTGATTAGGGAGCTTGGTCCTAGATCTGTGCAGTCAAAAATATGTTTGTCAGCTTTTTTTTTTGTCCCCTTTTGAAAGCAGTCAGCTTAAAGAGTATTTGAGTATTGCTTCCATATGCAAGCAGCTTCTTGTTAGCAATGCTTAAAAAAAATAGAAGTAATAATACATTCCACAGCTTCTTTATGATTCCTTCATGTTTACTTAAAAGGAAGGCAGGGCCGTCACTGACTTGGAAAAGCTTGAAACTGCTTTTCACTTTACTTCATATAAAGCAAAATTATCTGCTTTCATTCCTAAACATTGGTTATGCTTATTCAATTTTAGAGGCTTCTCTACTCCTTTACCTACAGATCAGAATTTTCTTTTCTTAGGCTTAAGTCATGTTTCTCTTCCACAAAATGACTGACAACTGTGAATGTCTAGTATTCCACTAGTCTCTTCCAGTGCTAATCACACACAGAACTTCAGTTCTTTAACTCATGTCATCTATCAAGAAGGAAAAGGTGTGCTATAAAAATCTGTTATTGTCTATATTTGGGATGTGAAGAGATAACATCTGATTTTTGTTATCAGTCCATACTCAGGATCGATCAGGCAAGCTTTTCCCATTATATGAAAAACAAAGTTCTCTTGCTGGTCTGTGTCTAGTTTTCTTCACAGTTCATCCTTTGGATTCATGATGATCTTGGCCCATAAGAGAAACCAGGACCCAAAACTCTCCACCATGCATTTGCAACTGTGTGTTTGGGATTTGGAACCATTGCAGGAATGTATGGTACAAGCACTGCTGGTGCAGCTCCCAGGCTGCTCTTAACACTTGCTGTCTACTTAAGTGTGCTCAGTGATGGGAAATGGACATGAAGGGTAGTAATTGCCTAGTTTAGGACCTGAACAAAAGATCCCAGGATACTTCTTCTGTCTCACCTTGCCCGTGCTTGTAAAACATTGCATCAGGTGTATCATCCAAAGTTTTCCATGGTACTTTCATTTTGAATATTAGCTCAGCCTGTTGGATGGCTTCTGTGAACTGATATGTAGGGAATTGGTATTCTTGCCCAGAAGACCTGCAAAATAAAAGATTGAAGGCAGAAAACAAACAATCTTATTTGGTGACCACAAGGTTCAATGTAATGCAGGAAAAGTCTCACACAATCAATCCTACCCAGTGCTAAAGCAGTGGTTAGCAAATGACTTACTGTGATAATACTAAAATATTTGTGTTAAATAGGTTTCACACATAGGTGTCATGCATGCTTTTAAAACAGATCATAGAATTCTATTTTTTGTTTTGTTTAGTAAAAGAGTATTTACCTGTTCATATGGTATGCAGTGTCACCTCAAATATCACAAATCAGACTGCTTTCAAGTTATGTTCCAAGAAGCTTATAATGTTTAAGAAGTTTATAATGTTATAAAGCATAATTGCTATATTAAAAATAACAAACTTTTAGATTATATAATAGCCTACAGCATTATATAATCTCAGTACTAATTCTGTGTTTAGTTATATCTATGCAGCAAATACATTATCTTTATATATATGTACATTTATTGAAGTACTGCATGTTAGAAATGTGTATTTTGATGTAATTTGAATGACATAAACAATACAAAATGTGCAAATTTCCATCAAAAGTGAAGTATTAGTATCCACAGTGATATGATACTGTAGGTGTTGCAAATGCTTGTGTCTTAGATTCTGATTAGATCTCCAAAAACTGTGTGTCTTCTGGTTTTGATGCCCATACATTTGTTTAATTCAGTTACAGAAGCCTTCACTTTTGCTTGCAGGCTCTTTACAATTAGCAGGGAATTGTTTAGGCACTTTTTAAAGAAACAGTGGAGCAAACATATATTAGGCTTTGATGTTTTTATCCTTCTGGGAAAAGGAACAGGCTTGTGTTTTTTCAGATTTTAGATATTGAAAAGAAAGACTCTCATTATACGTTTGTAGGCCCAAAATATACCAGCAGTGTCAGTGAATCGGATAGGAATAAAATAAGCCCACCAACTGAGAAAAAGATTGTTACTTGTTAGCAACTTCATCTCCTGTCACACTTGCAGCCTTCTGAAAAAAACAAAAACCTTTTTTTTAAAGAATTCTTGAAATACCATTATGTTTGGGTTATTCATTATTACTACACACTCAGTTTTTCACCCATCTTAGGTCAGTTGTGTTTGCTACTGATTGCAGTAATAGTAAGAGCAGATGTAACAGTGATTAAAGACCTGGTTCCAGTTGCCTAGCTTACATCTGGTAGAACTTTCTCACCAGAAAGCCCGCTGAGTCAGTAGAATAAATCTAAAAGTCAATGTTAATGATTCAGTAAGTGTTATTTGACTGAACTCAGCTGGCTTATGGATTCTAGAAAAAAAACTTAGGACATTTAACTTAAAAATTTATTCCTTTTATTTTTAAGTATGCTGATTTATCACCAAAGTTGAAGGCTAAGTAAGGATACCAACATAACTTGGCTGTTTGAGAGAGGACTGAACAGAGCTAATTGTTATTGCGTACATGGAGTAACTCTGACTTACTGCTTAATATATGAGGTTTGTTAAAGTTACCATGAAAGTACCTGTCATTCTGTTTTTGGGATTGTGTGGAGGAGTTAGATCTACAAATAATTTCTGATTTTGGGAGAGCCAAGTGCCAGCACGTGCATCATCCATGATCTGTTTCCCTTGATCTTGGAAAGGGTAGTGTATCTACCTTTGTACATGCAAAGATTTCTGTAAAATTTCTATTGAATTTAGGTCCCTGAAAGAATAGGACACAAGCCAAATTTTTAGATAACATACGGAAGTACATCTAACATACCTTAGTAAGCAGGTAAGTACATAACATGTCAGTAATTTACTGGCCTAAATTAGGGAATCAGGCTAGAAATCTTAAAAGGACTGGCCAGAAGTCAGTCTAATAAAACTATGGCATATTTGATAGGTGAAACATTATACTGTTGTGTTGCTGCCACTTAACAGATCATTGGAGACATCATGTAAACCCACTGAAATCTTAAAGCACTTCATGGAGAGTTTGGCCTGGAACAGCTGCCAAATTGGCAGGTTAGGTAACTTATATGTGTATCCAGGTTGCTCCAGACCCTGTCCAACCTGGCCTTGAACACTGTCAGGGATCACAGAACCAGAATTAACCAGGTTTGAAAAGACCTCTAAGTTCATCAAGTCTAACCATTACCCTGGGACTGCCAAGAAGACCACTAAACCATGTCAGAATAGGGTATTACTGCCATTCCCTCTGCTTCATTGGCTAGGCTGCTACTTGTGAATACTGGTTGAATTGTCAGAATTGGGCAAGCTTTTAAGAAAATGGGTTTTGACATACCTTAAGCTGTTCTCTTGGTTTTTCAATTCCTTTCTGATTTAAGGTAACCCTGAGCTTGTTCCCAGGCTGTCAACCAGGTGGCAGCAGTGCCATGTCAGAGCAGCTCCCTTTCCCTTTCCCTGACATCAAGTGTTAATACACTCGACCAATCAGTACTAAGATGATGGGAGGTAATTGGGTAATTGTATTTTACTGATCACAAGCAGAGAAAAGAAAAGGGGGGAGAAAGACGGAAGGGGTAAAAAAAGGATAAAAACATAAATAAAAAATAAATAAAGGGGAGAGAGAACAGAAGGGGAGAAGGAGGATTATATCAGAAAGACTGGCCCTGGTACATTTGCAGATCCTAGGGTGGCACTGAAAGGTGGGGAGTCAGAGAAAGCCGAAGAGACAGAGAAGCTGAGCAACTCCCAGCAGCAACAGCAGCAGCTGTCAGAACTAGATATATGCACACATGCGTACATCCATGCACACACAGGGAGAATTCAGGCTGAAGCTGATGGGAGGGAGGAAGCATTTCAGCTGTGCAAAGGGCTGTGCATTTCAGGGATGAAACTAAAAAATGAAAGAATCGGCTGCACTGCTGGTACCGTGTCGTCTTGGAAGGGAGGGAGGCAGGAAGGAAGGAAGAAAAGGGGGAAGATAACTGGCATGTGGAAGAAGATGGGAGACTAACTCAATGCTGCGTGGAAGGGGAATCTAGCTTGTACAGCTGGAAAACACCAGGGTGAGCTTGGAAATGAGATCAGACCTGCACTGAAATAGAGAAAGGGAGGAAAAGGGAGGCTGAGACTGGAGAGCTTTTATCCTTCCTGTCTCTCTTTCCCTCTCTCTCCTCAAAGATGAAATAGAAGTTTATCCATCTCGGTGTTGCTGGATCTGTATAGCTGCTGGACAAAAGATGAAGAAGAAGCTGAAATGAAAAGCAAAGGGTGCTTATGAAATTTACAGCTGAGAAGATAAATCACCGCTCCCTGGGCTTCCTTTGTGCCCCTTTGGTGGGAGTTTTAATATCAGAAGGATTTTGAGAAGGGGGGGGGAAATGGGAGAGGGGTGTTCAAAACACCTGTCCCAAGTGTTTAAGAAATAACAAGGTGATGGATTTATTCTTGACAGCTGGTGGGAACCTTGATTTTTTTCTCTACTCCCTCCATACTTAGTTCCATTAAATGCGAGATTATGAAAATGCAGAGGAGTTGGAGGGAAGGCGAAAGGATATAATGTGGAGTTTGAAGCAAGGCGAGGGTGCTGATGCTGTAGATTACTGGCTTCTTGCCGAAATATAAAATCCTATTGCGCACTGGGTTGTGATTGGAAATCTAATCAGATTTTTGAAGAGGGGGGAAAAGAGACTAGAAGTTTATCTTTTTGACAGGTACAAATAAAAATTTAAATGCAAAACGAGGTTCTTTTCTAAAGGAGTGTGGGGGACAGAGAAAAAGAAGAATGAGAATCCCCATTTTAATGTGGAGACGCATGGATTGGATAATTGATAGTGCAGCAAAGAAAAGGGAAGAAGAAAACTGCTTGGCAAGACCTGGATCTTAAGTGTCACAACAAAATTACATTAAAAGAATACAGGTGGAGCATTGCTTAAAAAGGAATACAGCCCTTTCTACTCTACAGAGAAAAAACAAATAGCGAGCAATGGAAAGCAATGGAACCAGAGAGGCAGAAAACCTCAGAAAAAGGAAACTAGGCAAAAAAGCCACTGTGGAATGAAAAGTTTCAGAAAGGAGGAGGACCATTCATCCTCTGCAAGGATTTTGATTTTTTTCACCTGTTATTTTAAACCACTCTTTTCCAATGAAGGCAAACATCGATGTTACCACTACAGCAATTCTAGGCAGAAAATTTGAAAGCTACAGAGAAAATAAAGGACAGAAAAGAAGAAAGCAAAATTGCTGGAGGGGGAAGAGTTCAGCAATTTTGGGTTGGATTGGCACCTGTATGGACTGAAATTACTGGGAAATTGCAATTGGATATAATTTATTTTTATGTCCTTTCTTGGTTTTAATTTTGTTTGGTTGCTGAAATGAAATAGTTTTCTAAACCTGCCCCCCACTCTGCTTTTTCATAACCATTCGGATTTCCAGCTAGGTAATCTTTGAGGATACAGTAAGTACACTTTCCATTTTATAATATTTTGGGAAAGGAAATATGTCCAGTTGCCTCTCTTCTTTCTTCCTTATCCCTCTTTTCTTGGTCTTTCTCTCCCAGCTGAATAAGCATTTGGCTGGATTTTGATAATGGCTGCAGAGGGGGGGTTGGGAAGGGAGAAGGGAAGGAATGAGGACAGAACTGAATTTTCACAGTAGTTGAAATGTTCCTGTTAGTAAAACTCCAGCCTTGGTAAGATTCTGCAGATGCCTGCCTGCATGGCTCTATAGCATTTACACATATTCACTATCAAAGAAATCTTTGGAAAAAAAAAACCCTGCAGTGAGTGGGGGGGTGCCATCTGATTGCCTGGTCTATACAAAGGGATGCAAGTAGCATAGAATTGGATGCACTGAGGAGGCTGGTTTGTTTATTTAGTGTTTCAAATACAGAAAGGCTGTGATTTGAATGCTGGCATCCAGCCTGACATTGCAGATCAATATGGTGTATTAACAGGAAAAAAATATAATCAAGCAGGGAGGTGAAGGATGGCTTTTGGTGGGATTGGGGAGTGTAGGGCAAGGGGTTTTCATGATTTTGAGGAGGCAGCTCTGAGAGAAATGATGTTTTACACTTCATTGCTAAGAAAAAGCAGTAACAGGCAGGGAGAGAACATTCTTATATGGAATGGTATTTAGAAAACTGTACTAACCACTCATGCCCTCCAGATCTCTTAGGAAAATGCTCTGTGATTTTGTGGTGAATACTTCAGGTTCCCAATGGACTTTCATGGTGGTTAAAGGAAGCTTACTTGGATTGGCAAGCAGTGAGAGGATATTGTGGTATTAGGAGGTTTTTGTTATTATGCTGATAACGAAAATCATTAAAAATGTCTTGTAGTTAGTGAGGTTCACAGATAAGAAATGATGTGTAACAAACCAGTAAATGTCTGTCTTTCCTTCTTGGAGAAATGTGGTGTGTAGATGTGGAATAAAAGGAAGATAGCATGGTGTTTCAAACAGAGGTCTTTGTTTTCCCATGGGGATGAGTGCTACTTCTGTCTCCTCTCCTGACATGACTGCTTACCTTGTAAATCAGGAGTTTTCTTTTTCTTTCTTTCCCTTCTCTCCTCCCTAACCTCTGGCCTTCACATGCACAGTCTCTAAATGAAAGCATGAGGCCAAAACTGGTGGAGAACGAGGGGGAGAAATAGGTAACTAAATGAGCTATGGAACAGATATGGGTGTTTTTTGGCAGGCAAGGTGCAGGACTAGCTTTGCCACTGATTTTACTTTCCCCAAGCTGCAATATTCTGGAGGAGGGGAGAGAATACAAGGATGGGAAAGGTGTTAGTAGAGCTGTATTTTAACATCTTTTTCTGGCAACATTTCCCTTTCCACAAGCTTCCTGAATGAAACAACACAAACCAGAGCTCCAGCTTCCCTAGATAAATACATAAATATTAGCATATTCCTTTTTCCCACCTTTACCCATACATTCACTACTGCTACTTCATGTCAATGTCCTGAATCTTTTAGCATGATGGAAAAGAGACCTGCCTCCCAAATGTGTCCCATGAACTTCTGTTTGGAGGTCATGCCCCTTAAACATTGGCTAATTGTAAAGGATTAAGATTTAGGGTTCAATTCTGCTCCCACAGAAATCTCTGGGAATTTTTATTTGGCTATACAAACAAATCAAACCCTTTGTGCTGTTGTGTTTAGAAAAAGAAGGGAGCAGACAAAGCAAAAAATTGTTTCTTCCAAATCAAATTGCTCTCATCTTTCTCAGTATAGCTAAATCAGCTTAGTATGAAGTGCTATGGACTCATTTATTTCTCTGGGCACATATTTTCTGGTGGGACACTAAATGGGTAATAAGTTTGTCAGCATCTGAAAATAAGTGTGAAATTCTGGTCTCCATTCCTTCATGTATCATTATAGGTCTGTGCCCTGTTGTGGGGTACATTTACATCAGCAGTTGCAGTAACAGAGCAGCTAAATTTGTGTTAAGCTGCTGCTCAGTAATTACTGAAGGAAAAACAAGCTGGCTAAGGAAAAGGCATCTCCAACATTTTGCCTGGATTCCTGTCAAGCAAACACATAAACAATAGATTTGATAGAGCAACTCCAATTTTTGACAATGGAAAGCTTTCATAGGTCCCTCATTCATTTTGGTGCAATAACTAACAGGAAGATTTTCTTGATGAGATAAGGAAGCACTGGGAAAATTTACCTACCAGTTTGAACTGAAATAGGCAAACCTTGTTGACATCAAAAAGCTAAAGGTGCATGTCTGCTTCTAAAGAGACAATAGTTTCACACTTCAGTGAATCATTCACTTAATACAGTAGCCAAAAGATGCATAGAACAGCCCAGAATTTTAACTCATTCAGTCTCAAGGATGGAATGAGTATGGCAAAGTGGGAATGTACACAGTATTTCTCAGCATTTGAGCTGGGGCTTATCCAGAGCCCAAAGTGCTGACCATAAACAAAACCACCACAAAGTCAATCTAACTGTCCAGTTGAATGAGGAACAGCAAATTTCCTCAAGCGTAGGCAACAGCTGGCTACTCTCCTCTAATGTGCCTGAGCATAGGTTTATAATCCAGCAATATATGCTGGTCCTCTGGGTTGTCTCTTCTTCACATCATCGACCATCCTTTTGGTAATGACCCCAGAAGCTGGCATTTTGGCACTGTACACAGAACCATTATGTGTATATTTAGGCAAGAATCACTTGTACAGAAGGAAAGGGAAAACTGCATTGGAAGGGCCTGCCCTATTAGTTCTATTTTTTTCTCCAGAAGGTCAGAGATCATGCATCTCAAACGTCAGGTATTCTTGGCAAACTGTAAGTTAGTAATGCAATGGGGCAGCTAGTCAGTGTCTTTTCACATGTCAGGAATGACTTGCACTGATCTAGAATAGTGGCAAGTTCAGTTTTCTGAAGCAGCAACTTTTATGTCACAGTATCTCCCAGCCTGATAAGCACTGATGAGTGAAAAATACACTTTCAGATTGGGTAATATCCATGAAAGAATGCTCCAGATGTGAGCCAATACAGTCAATAATGTGGTACTGAAGGAAAAGAAGGGGATTCCTGAGGTACTTATATGGCTTCCTACATATAGGCTTTAAAATTATTTGCCCGTGATCTAGAAAAAGATCTCACATTTGACATGATTCTTGCTGTAGCAATATGAGACATGAAGGTTTTGAATGAGTCTCAGGACAGGATTTTAGCACATTCTGAGAGAGCTTTATGCTGGTGGAAATTCCCAAGCCATGCTACCCAAGAGTGAAACTGCAGTATATTCACTGAAGTGCACTATGCACAGCAACAGTGTGCAAGAAACTCCATCTTGGTCTTGCCCAGTGTGCCTTCACTTTGACTTGGGGATATTCCTTTGCTCCTGATTGCTAGTGAGGGAACAAGGAGAGGGAGAAAGGTGCTGGAAGTAGTGCCATTTGCAGTCTGGGAGGAAAATGACTCTGAAGAAATGTGATTAGCACCACTCAGGTCATTTCTAGAGCAGTCAAGCTTACTGGATTTTGGGCTACTATTAGCAGGGCCCTTCTTTCTGCGTCCCTATCCATCCTGTTGCCAGCTGCTCTATGAAAATCATAATGAAAAACAAGCTTTCTTCAGCTGTAAAGTGCTGCCCCCACAGGACAACCCATATGAGAAGGATATAGTAACAGCAGGAGCCACGGTGGTCTGGAAACAGCCTTGTAGCATGCTTGAGTCTAACAGTATGGATCCTTGGAAAGGATCCTGCCTCCACTTTCTGTAGTGGGAGAAGACATTGGGGTTTGGCTTGTGATGCTTTGGAGTGCTTTATTTCAAAGAATCATAGAATAGTTTGGGTTGGAAGGGACTGTAAAGATCATCTAGTTCCACCCCCCAAATTATTTTATGATATTCTCGTTATTAGATGATGTTATTGAGAAAGGAAGGGTATCTGTTATTCAGCTGTACTATCATGGTCACCCCACAACCTCTTCTCTTGGGAGACAGAAATAGGGATGCAAGAGGGAGGATGAGTGTGCTGGTGATATGTTTTATTTGATATTCACAAGTTGCAGTACATGGAAGTGAATTAATGTGCAGTTCCTGGTAGGAGGCCTGAGTACTTCTCTGTCTGTTAGAGGAAAAGTCAAAAATCAGACACTTGTGCATGCACACAGTAAAAGAGAATTCAGATTTACATTTGGTATCCAAGGAAGTGAGAGCAGAATACGAGAGCAGAATACTGCAGGGCTTTCTGTTCATTGTTTAAATGTTGCCATAGCAGTAACTCAGGGCACAAGTTACATGTTTTCCACTGCTGGAGTTGAGCTTTTTTTCTCTTCTCCCTTTGTGTATTTTCTCTCTCTTGGTATGCACAACAATCAGGGGTATCTCCACAGAACTTTGCCCAGCAATAGGAAAAGGTGTTTGAAGGCTGCATTATCGGCTTGCATGTGTCTGTTCTTCCCTGTCACTTGCTAATATGCTAAAAACCCAATTAGGAGGAAATTCTTGGATAAAGAGTGTGAGGCTCTTGTTGTTAGGACATCGAATATATTACAATATTTTGTGTAGTGGTGCTATTTTAATTGGATAGCTGCAGGCAAGCAAAGTGTATCAGTCACTGACAATTAGAAACAACAGTGAACTTCCCAGTACTGAATCTATACCTTGGGCAAATTAAAATGCATTTCAGGTACATACCAGATCTTCTGTAAATTTAAATACTATCATCACTGTAAGAACCCTTGAAATTCTGTTTCTATAGTACTGAGACAAGATTTACCCTTCGCTGCTTTTGAAAGGGAGAAAGGCATCATTAGACCACTAAATAGAATCTCCCATAGTATTTTCTGCAGAACTTGTACTTGGTATGTCAGGACTATGGAGAAGCAGTATAACCAGGAAAACAGGAAAACTTAAAAGGAAACCCCAAAACAAAGCAAAAAAAACTCCAGCAACAATGGTTTTACATAAAGTTTAGTCAAAAGTCTCACTCCAAGATAAACTTAATGAATGCAGGTTTGTCTGCAAACCAGCAGCAATTCAGAGAATTTAGTAATGCATTTTGTGGTTGAGGGGTCTCTTTTCAATTATTTGGCAGCTATGGAATCCATACAGTTCTGTGCATTAAAATAATCTTCATCAATACGGATGTTGTTTCCTTTCATGTTTGCATGGACAGTACAATATGAACTGATATCTAGAAGATCCAGCAGCTGGTGTTTTTCCCTCACCGTATAAGAATGATTGCTCTAATGGTCAGACCTAATTCTGAAAACCAGTGGTAGTAATTTTCAGGAAGTATTACTGTAGTTCAGATCTCCAGTGCATTTTATTTTTGCCTGCAAACATTTTTTTCACCTTTGTGTTAATAATCACTTCACTCACATGCTATGTTACATAAAATAAAGGAAACCACATAAAGAGCCTGTTTATTGATGAGGGGAGTATTGCGTGTGACTTGGAGCAACCTGGTCTAGTGGAAGGTGTCCCTGCATGTGGCAAGGGACTGGAACTGGATGAGCTTTAACATCCCAACCCAAAATATTCTGTGATTCTATGAGTGCAGCATGAGTAATACAGCACAGATTTCTTCACACTGTTTATCATCTCACCTCAGTGTCACGGAACAAGTGAAGTGACACCGACCAAAATTTATTTTTCAAACTCAATTAAAGCTCCATCAATATCAGCTACAGATTAGGAATGTCACATGGATTTGTCACTACACTGTTGACTCAAGAATTGAGTGTCAAGGTTTATGGCCCAAAATGCATGCTCACCTAAAAAGAGAGGGCTCTCGTCTTGAGAATTTTCATAGAATCATAAAATGTTGCATTTGATGGAACCAAAGGGAGAGTCCCTAACTGCAAACTGCTGCTCCAAGCAGGACCAACACCAAACAGCTGCCCAAGGGGCTTCTTTTGTACTCATCAAGTCTGATCTGTGGTCAGATATGGTCACATACCCCCATGGGCTCAGGACCCAGCTTCCTCACCCTTATACCTGTTGGCCACCACCATGTGGGCATGACAAGAGCTGCAGTGGGAAGTTTTCACAGGCTTTTGTTGGGTCTTAGTGGCACAAAGTTTTTGCAGGGGTTTGTTAGGGTGGGTTCATCTGCCACATTCAGTCACGACCTTAAGCTAAAGACTGCCTTAAGACCTTAAGCAGTTACTAATTCTGATCATGTATGTTGAACTTCCCCCAGCATCTTTGAGATGGCTAAAAAGGTGGCCAGCTATGACGGGGATGAGAGTTACTAACCTCACTCATCAGGTACTATGCTACTCCCCACTCATTAGACTACTGGAGCCCATCAGATACCATTTGTCTTGACTGAAATTTGCAGTAGAGAGTTAAGGATGAAGGTTTTATCGTTATTGGGTCTTCATCAGCTATAGACCAACATATTGCTTTCTTTTTAATCTCCAAAACCAATTGTTAATGGATAAGTGGAAGAGACTGATATGTCAGTGTTTCTCTAAACTAGTACAAGTGAGAATTCTGTCTGTAAAGAATTAATCAAAAGGATTGTTTTGATTTTTATTCACTAATGCCCATTTTTCTGTTCAAATGCAACACTGCAACATGTATGAACTAGTTGGTTCTGTAGTAACTCTTCGGTGTAATCAGTTTCATTCCTTGTAAGATTCTTTCTCTTCTGTCACTGTGCAAAGATAAATGCTGTCCTGCTCCAGCTAATATCGATTGGAGCTTTAGTAAGTACTTCAGCAGGATTGATTTTTATCTGATTTTGCCTTCTCCTAAATGAAGTATAAAACCTGTTCAAGTTCCAGAAATAGACAGAAAAAGGTGATCCAAATACCATTTCAAATTATTATGCCATAAATTTCTAAATATTCAAATGTTCCATATTGCCTTTTCAGTTCCTGGCCACTCTCCAGGTGCTTCCTTTTCATTAGTTTCCTTTTCATTTGTGTGTTTTGTAATAATTGATACATGAACCAAGTAATTGGGCCCTTGTTATTCCTCAGTAAAGTCTTGATTTCTATTAACAAAATATAATATTTTCTAAAATGCCATATTTTAGAGCTGAATTTTCAGTCATTTCTAGGAGAATTTGGTGATGGTGTAATCTCTGTGCTTTGACTATTCACATTAATAACTGGATAATGTGACCTGTTACAACCAGTTTATAACAACTGTTGTGTTATAACAACAAAAGAAAAAGTTTTAGTTTACCTTTTAAAGGCTAAAAGAGTCTCTCCAAGGACAGAAAATGGTTAAAATAGAGAGCGTCATTTTTCCTCCTGCAATGAATGCATGTTTCAAATGAAGTGCACAAAAACATATTAACTCCATGAGCTTCTTTGCCAAAGGGTGATGAGGTTTTATTAATTTTTTTTTCACAGCTGCTTGGTTTTACAATAATTTTTTCTGCCACTACTCTGTGAACCTTTATTGGACAGGCAGGGTCTTCTACAAGTGGGGTTATATATAATTTTTGCAGAGGCAAGTTTTTATATTTGTTGCATCATTTAAAGAACTGAGATTCCTTTTTGTTAGGGTTGTTGATGACACAGCTACTGAAGGGGAAGTATAGGGACCCTATTAGCCTTTCAGGTTGCTCTTATGCAGTGCACAGCCTACTACTGCAGTAAGAGGTTTACTGCATTTAATGCCCATGTGAATTTTGACTGCATATGGTGCAGGGAATTAAAACTATAATGCATTTCTCTTCTGAACTGGAAAAAGCCTGAAAAATCTCACCTGCAGTGAATGTTCATGCTGATATCCCTCTTTAAGTAATGTGCAATTTACTGAGCAGTCTGCTCTTGAAGATTAAGTTCTATACGTTAAGTAAAGGCCTGGAGGTATCTGTTAAAGACTACTGAATCAAAGCATAGGAAAGGACCGCTTAGTCCTTAAGTAACTTCCCATAACATGTGGAAAATATAATTGTATTTCTTAATGGGAAATTTCAGCTTTGGGGATCTCATGCAGCAGTAGTAGAATGTCATTACACCTGCAGAGAAATACAGATAATTTCTTATCACACAATGTATTGCATCTGATTTAAAGTATCATCTAGATAGGATTTTTTGTGGCAAAGAATTATGAAGTTGATGATTGCCTACAGCAAATGAAAGATAAAATGCAGACAACAGTGTTATTTCAGAAAGACCTATCTTCTAAACCTGAGGAAAACTGTAAGAAAAACTGATTGAAGAGAACATATAAACAGAAAATTGTGAATATAGACTACACCAGTTTCTAGGAATAAAGTGGTTTGCCAGAGAAAAAAACAAATTCCTAAAAAAGTTTACATTGACTATGAGTCTGTCTTTGATACAAGCTAAAATTTAACAATTTAACCAAAATCAAAACAAACCAGCATATAGTGGGGGGAAAAAAACCCAAACCAAAAAGCAACCTCCAAAAAAACCCACCCCACAAACAGGAAAATAGATAACAACCCCTATAAAAAAATAAGGTATAACATGAATACAGTTAATGTGATAGGATAGAAATATTGAGGTTGGGTGGTAGGTTTAGAATTTACCAGAACTGTGGAACTATTCCTGTACTTCTTGCTGCTTCTTTTGAATACATTCTATGAAGAGTTACTGGCAGCAGTGATGCAGAACTGACAGAATTATTCAATTAATGTTTCTATTCTGGAAAAATCATGATTAAAAATCCTTATAATGAAAGGAAAAAGCAAGCAAAAAGATATTGGAAAACATCTATTAAGGGTAAATATTTTTGAATCAACAGTCCTTTTTATACTTTTCCAAAGAGTACTCTACAGTATATACTCAGCAAACATTCCAATGGTAAAAGTGCACTGAACTGTGTAATCATTGACCATTTAGTTTGACATAAATTTTAGGCAACATAACAAAAATCCAACACAGGATTCAGGTGACAGAAACTAAATCAGGGGAAATGTTTAACATCAACAGTATGGTGTTACAAGAAGTATTCCATAATCATAGAATTATAAAATGGTTAAGTTTGGAAAGAACCTTAAGATCATTTAGTTCCAGCCCCCCATTTTCTATTAAGCAACCAATCTGAGTCTGTGATGATACCGCAGGTTTGTTAAGATAGAAGTTACCATGAAAATATAGTGCATTTAAACTACACAGGATGCTGAAGTAGCTTAGAAGTACTGGTGGAATATTCAAAACTAAGTATTGCAGGGAAATCTATTTGAATGAATTATACAGATATTGCAACTCTTTTTATAATATTTGTGTCAATGATCCAGAGAGATGATTGACCAAAAATTATACTTAACAAAGGGTAGGGCCCACAGTTGGCAAAATGGCCTAGATAAGAATGGCTACTATCATGCGAATGTGGGGGGTAAACTGCACAGATAACATAACTGAGTTAAATGAGAGGACATTTCCCCAAACTGATAATCATAGAATCACAGAATGGTTTGGTTGGGAAGCAACTTTAACACTCTTCCAGTTCCAACCCCCTGCCATGGGCAGAGGCGCCTTCCATTAGACCAGATTGCTCCAAGCCCCATCCAGCCTGGCCTTGAACCCTTCCAGGGATGAACCCTGCCATGCAGTCACAGCTTCTCTGCACAATCTGTGCCAGGGCTTCACCACCTTCTTAGTAAAGAATTTCATAGAATCATTCAATTTCATAGGATGGTTTGGGATGGAAGGGACCTTAAATATCATCTAGTTCCAACCCCCTGCCATAGGCTAAAGAGGAGAGTTTAAATGAACAAACAAACAAAACAGAAACAAAAACATTCTAAAAAAAAAAATCTAAAAAAAGAATTCTAAAATAAAGCTTGGGAAAGTATAAAAGAAGCATGAAACTGCTTGAGCATGAGTGGCTGGGCAAGTGAGTGAAACAGAGAAAAAGCCCTCATTTGATACCTCCAGATGTTGCCCCATGTCATTGCCACCTTTTGCTTAGTGTCTCTGATCTGCCTCTGTGCTGGATGTTGTGAGGAGCCTTCATCCGGCTAGTGGAATGACAGTACAGGGTGCTCAGAGCAGGAACCCACATGGATTATGAGTGCTTTCTTCCCAACCTGTGTATAATCAGATAGCACAGGACTGCACAGAGCTGAACCACAACTGTTTCAAGAGGAGGAGTGAGGAAGCAGGGCAATCTACATTCCAAAAACTGGGAATGTGCTTGTAACCCACATGGCCTATGATGATATCTGAGTGATATTACTTTGAGGGATTAATTATTTAAGGATATTTATAAGTTTTTATGTATTTACTGTTATTTTCTAGGTATCTAGTACTGTAGTTTATCTGTTGTATTGCTGATCCTGAGCTGGCAGTGAGTGATGGTTAATTAAATGTTGTTGGTTACAGTGTTGTGAATTTGAATCACATGAATTGAGAAGTTTTTCCTTGAACCAGTTAAGTGTCAGCAGCATTATAAATGAGGCAAATGGTATTGGATGCAAAATATTACGTATAAGAAGGACAGATACAGAATGTAACTTCGGAATGAGGGACATTTGTCTGCAAAAACAAGTCTGAAAAAAATTTGATATCATAACAGGCAAGAAATTCTACATTAGCTCCCACACTGATAGTGTTAAAAGAGACTATGTCATGCCCCTTGGCTAAACAAGCAGAGAAGCAGAATAGTGATTTTAACAATGTCAGTGGGAAAACTAGAATGATCTTTACATTTCAGTTTTACAGATTTTGAAAATTATGCCAAAAAGAAAGGAGACATAAAAATACTGAGTGTTGGGAGAAAAAAAAAAACTTTGGTGCTCAAGTTTTAGTGTGTAGATTAAGAAACTTGAGAACTGATGTGATTATTGTATTAGGGAAAAATAGATGTTTAAAAGTTTTCTAATACAGCAAATAAAATCTGAAGAAGCAGCAAGCTTCTGGAAGCCTCTGTCTCATAGATTTAGGTTAAAAATTAAGTGTAGATTTTTAATGGTGAAAATAATTCCTGATTTTTAAAATTGCTTGGTGTAGTTGCATTTTCTTTATCTCTTGGATTGCATGTATAGAAATCGGATGTCTTTGAATCATAGAATCATAGAACTTCTTTGTGGAACACTGTTGTGGTGTAGGAGGTATTATTGTGTTTTGTACGTTTGGATATTCAGAATGGCAGAGTAAATGGTTCTGAGATCCCTTTATTCTCAGCTGATGATTCTGCGGGTAGAAGGAATGTAACCTGGTCATTCATAACCAGGTCTCCAACCCCATCATTGATAAACATGTTTAGCTTGCAATGCACAGAACATACCAAACGATTTCACTAAGGATTTATGATGTCATCATAAAATAACTGCCATTTGTGGACTTAATTTTACTTGTTTACTTCTTTTGCTAATATATTTCTGGGTTTAGGAAGACAGGGAAGAGGAAACAAGTTTGCCAGTGCATCTCTGCTTTATAGCTGTTGGTAGTGTAGGTTGTATTTTATAGTCTCAGTGGGTTGTCTTCTCATATTTCTAGTTATTCTTCACTTGATTTCTTGGACATGTTGTGTTCTGAACTTTTCTGAAAAAAACAAAACAAAACCCTGATGGAAATCTAAAGCCAAGATACATATGATTCTATGATATTTCATACTTACAGGTGAGATTGGTGGTCACTTTCTCTGTTTGGTTTTGAGTTTCATAAAAGTGTTCCATAGTCCACATCTGTGTTTCCTACATTCAAGAGCCTTCTTGGAGTAGTGGGCAATTTCATTGTTACAGCTGAATGTAGTTAGCCTGAGAGGTCATGGGCTGTGAGAAAGTATTCTCTGAGGTAGCAAAGGACATTTCTTCAGAGGTAACTACATTCAATTGCTATCAACCACACATTGTTAACACATTCTATGTCCTGAGATATCCAGTCCTTATTTCTTTCACCTTTTCTGAAAAACTCAACAAAATTGCAAGTCTTAGGAAATATTGACCTAAGTACTGTCTCCAGAGTACATTGTCTGTAATGCTTCAGCAGTACCAGTGTGCCAGAAGCTTACTTAGAAGTCCCAGGTTGTAACAGTCATACTTTCTTTTTAATCTTTAGCCTTCCTTCCATTGCTTACTGCTCTCCATCCATGTTATATATATCAACTACAGCTAACAGAAATGTAAACTAATGGTATATTTTTGATACTCAATTTCATTTTCTCCTCACTACTGTTTAGGCTGTCACCAGATAAGATAATAGGACATATTTTCCCAGTAATGCAGCTTCATAAAATGCTGTTCAGAGTTACAGTGTTAGTGTATCCAGAGAAAAAACTAGGATTTCTTAGGTCTGATACTCCTTGTGGCTTGTATTGCTATTTATCACTGAGGCACACTGGAATTCAGACAGTACAGAATTAGAAGTGTAGAATTTTATTCTCACTTAACATAGGCAGAAAGGGCTGTATACAAGACAGTGGGAACTTGAATCCTTTGCAGACAGTCACCCCTTTTCAATACTGCACGAACCACAGAAACCCAGCAGACCTTTCAAATATTACGAATTTTAGGAAGCTCACAATGAGGTTAGAAAAAGACAAGTTTATTTTTCTGACCTTGCTATTCTGTTCTATATTGTGGTCCTTTCTCACTTTTGCAAGGATTATAAAAATGAATTTATGTGATCTCACATGTTTTCTTTATGGAAGAAATGAACATGGATGGAACACATAAAATATACTAACCTGCTCTGAGCTTGCACTGAGAGTACTGTCATAACTATTGCATGTTAGTTTACATTACAGAGAAGCACTGTTCATATTGACTAAGAATGTCAGTATAATGATCAGCAGTGTAATAATCAGCATTTTGAAAATTCATACCCTATCTTAATCCTCACTCGTTACTCCACATCTGTTCCATACAGTGTGGCCATGGATTTTCAAGGAAGGAGTTTGCATGTTGCGTACTGCTCCATTATGGCTCTAGCAAAAGCCGTGTCTTCCCCTACTATTGAAATCCTACCAAATTTATCATTCAGGATAGTTTTCTTACAAAGCTTTTATTTGTACCCTCAGCTCCTCCAACGTTTTGTAATTTTATGAAGCATCCTTCTCTTCCACAGCCCTCATTTTCTTGATGCAATGTTTTATTCCTTACATTTTAGATCAAACAAGAAATGAAATGTAGCTAAAATTTTGCATCATTTTTCCATTAAGATAGGTGACTGGGAGCTGGAAGAGTAAGGCCTAAGTCTAGCAGACACTGTCTGTGATTGTCCCTTTCTTTTTTCTCTCTCACAGTCCCTTTCCCAGATTCCCTCTTCAGAGGTTCATGTAGCCACTTCTCAAACCATTGACCTCCTCTGGACCAGCCAAATGACTACAGAGGCCAGCATGGATTCAGCTAGGATAACTTTGGCACTTTGAGTCCTCCTCACTCCTTGACTAGAGTTCTTTATGGATGTTGTCTGTCAATATTTCATCCCCTCCCAGTGGCAGCAAAGTTCAGAAACTCATGTAGAGGTTCTGAAGAAACTCTTGATACCAGAGATTTATTGAAGACTTGGACAGACATTGAATGATGATGGCAACTGGGAGAGATGTCTGAGGACTGGAGAAAACAGTTGCCTATTTCTGAGCATTTCTCTATCTCCTTTTAATAAAAAGTTAAAAAGTTGCAAGAGATGATACTGTTTCTGACAGTTCTTCCATGCAGATGGAGCTATAGACCAGAATGAAGCCTCACTGGAACTAAAGCAAATTCTATATTGAGGAAAAAATGTACTAGAAGAGCTGTCAGATTAATTTCACTGTTATGAGTTGAACTACTTCCACTGCTAAGCTGTGTATTTATGTAAGAGTACGTATGTGTGCTTAAAAGGGTAGGATGTCCTTGCAGATTTTGGAATGCATTTGGCCTTATGACATATTAAAGTGATGATTCTTAGCACAGGTGGTTGCATTATGGAAAAAATAGCAGGGAAATCGTGTTGTTTTATATATCTAACAAAACATCTGCTTCCATATATCTGTGTAGGAGGTGGATAGAAATCTCCACATATTAGTCATGTAGATTTCACAATAATTAGAAGATTGACTATGTGGCAGCTAGATAAAAAAGCAACCACTTTGAGAAAGGTTTGATAATTAATAAGTTTTGGGTGTTTATAAACGAGCAATGAAAATATCCTCTGCCTCCCAAAAGGAAGAAAAGGTGTCAGTTCTTGTATCACATCTTTCCTCCTCTATCGTTTCAAATGATACCTTTTAAAGGGAAAATGCAATTAGAAAGGCATTTAAATACAGTAGAATGGACAGTCTTGTTTACTGTAGTGGTCACCACTAGAGATTCCTTGAAACTGTCTTTGTGTGTCCTCTGACTCATTGTCTGAAACAAATCACACGCACTCTATGTGCTCTGTTTTACCTCTCTGTAACTTTTGTAAATTCCACAATTTATGCAGCCAGAAATCTCTATTTGTAAGTTTCCATACACCAAAAATAATTTAACAATTGGAGTGTGATTTAAGAAAAGGTTCCATGAACTTAAACTTTCAGTTGCATGAAAGGTCCTTGAATAAAAGCTGTTTTGTAAGCACAGTTTTTCTTGCAATCATTCCTACCATACATAAAACACAGTGTTCTGGCACAGTGCAAGAGAGAAAAACAAAAAAAAATATGTGCATCTTTTACCCTTAACTATTCCATTAGTGAAATAATTCTGGAGACAAAGGTCAAAAATTTCTGGTTTTTAATTCCATTCTTAAGAAAGCTTTTTTTTTGATCTGCCAGCAATATCATGAGACTCTAACCCTAACCCCATTGAAACTCTTAGTGATTCTTTGCCTTCTCACTTACTTTAGCTTAGGCATAAGTTGAACCACCAACCAATTAACCAACAAAAATATTCCTTCCTCAAAGTTAAGCAAACTCAGAAGTCTGCCAGTTCTTGCTTTTATGAGTAAATACTTGCAAACGTGATCTTATTCAAATATCACCTTAATATTCTAGCTCTTACCAAGTGAATAAGGAGTATTCAAGTAAAACCTATTTAGGTTTTCTACTTATTTTACAACAAAATTATTATTCATTTATTTTCAATTTATAGATTGTAATGATTGACAATACAGTGCCCATTCCTGTGAAATTTTACCTGACTGTAGTACATAAACTTTACAGCTATAAAGTTCTTTTGTCATAAATCACAACTTTGGTTGCTTCCATTTGACTTCTTATGTCAACTTGTGCATTTAGTAGATGAACAACTTCCCACTGGTGGATGAGAGGTTTCTATAGTGCTCCATGAATATATAAATTTCCCTTTTTTCCCTGAACCCAACAAACTGATTTATTTGTTTCAGTTTAAAGTTAGGATCAATTCAGTATCAAAGTTCTAGACAGCTAATTGCCAGGTGTATTTATATCTGTTAGTAGTTGTAAGAATTTTGGCTGAGATTTTGGCTGATGCAGCTAAACTTAACTTCTGTGGGAGGTATTTAGTCATGGCAGTATTTGCTTTGCTTCTCTTATGTTGAATTTGCTGATCTACTTGTTGCAAACCTGCATAGAAAGGTATAAAATCGGCAACTGATGTTATGTATTGGTTTTGAAACAGAAATGAATTCTCTGATACACAATCATCTCCTTTCAACCTACCTTGTACTTATGTAGGTACTGATCCTCTCCCTCCTCTGCAAATGAGCAGATAGAGAGCCTGGGAGAGTAGGTAGTCTTTGAAATATGACTCAGAGGTCAAGATATTCAGAGTTTCAGGAGGAAAGTGAGATTCACAGCTAGGGACAATTTATTGTGACCAACCTGCCCCCAGCAACCTCCCAGCACAACCAAAGGGCTTAGTGATGTCTCAAGCTCTCACATTGAGAGTTGCTGTGGTTTTGCATAGGAAGGCATGTCTTCTCTGAATTAGAAACACTCTGATGAATAAAACCTGGTTATTTCAGAAAGTCCTTTCAAGAGCAGATCTTTGGTTGAATTTAAGGTTCCTATCACAGTTTCCACTGTTACTATTTCTCTACATGAATCACTGCTTATAAATCACAAATTCAGTAAAATGTAAAATGAAATCAGCTGTATGTCTGGCAGGGATAAAACATAGTGCTGGGTTCCTTCCTGTTTTTTTTTTTTTCTATTCTTTGTTTTATTCTTTTTTTGCTTTTCCCTAGAACCATCTGTGAAAGTAACAATACAATTAAGACACCTAAATCGATATCACCACTGTTCTTGCGTTTGCTTGTCACATTAAGTATCTTTTAAGAATTGTGTTCAACATAAATTCTTTATCTTTTTTTTTTTTTTTGAAAGGTGCTTTGAATAGCTTTGGTGAATCACTTAATTGTTTATTGATCTCATAATTATTCAGTGTTATTCCTTCCCACCTGCCCCACCGTAACATTACTTCATCTTCTTTTAAAAGTCTTGGGAAAAGTTTGCATTAATTCAGAGTTCCTTATCGAAGTTTTGTGCATTGCTTAAGTTCCATGCTGCCAGAGTGATAAGGATAGAATTTATACAGAGGTACCTCAACAGATAATTAAGCAAATAAAGAATAATTGGCCACTTGTTCAGAATTCATTTCTCAGATTGGAGGAAGAAGGCAGTTATGGTGAATTTTATAACAAGTTACTTCCACGTGGTCTTATTTTATTAAACTGGGTAAATTTGATAAGTCAGAGCTATGGTTGTCTAGGAATTTAAAGAAAATAATTGACATTTTATCTCCCAAACATACTGAATTTTTCTTTATTTTTGTGGTGTTAGGTTAAGAGATGTCTGCATAAAGCTCCAGTTGATAAAGAGAACAAGAAGGTACTCAGGTTTTTGCATTTTGCTTTGGTTTACATTCCATAAGGTAGACCTGCTTCAGGCATGACTCTCCTAAGCTCTCTATTGCCTTGTTTTACTCTTCATCCAAAAACCCCTGAAAGTGTACACTGACTTTTTCAAATCCAATGGATTTGCCTATTCTGTAATAACAGAGCTATTATAACCATTACTGTTATGGTAATAGTACATGTGCAGTTGTGGACTGAAAGTAGAAAGCTAAAAAGAACTGCTTTGAATTTTAGCATGGCAAGTTTCCCTGCAATCTCTGAGTTCATAAATGAAAATAATTGTGCTGCAATGCCAAGAAATTAGTATCTTACCACAACTCCAAAATGCTGTGAAAACATAGCATTGCGTAACTAAGAATCCACTGAATGGTATCATTATGACTAAAATTATCTAACATTGTTTTAGAATCAGACTCTCTCACCATGGTACACAATATATTTTCTAAATATGGGTGGAAAACTAGAACTTTGGAACAAGTATTGCCTAAATACAACAGAAGTGAATGGAAAATGCTGGGCCTAATTAGCTGTACATTCTTGCATTGATATGTGATCAGCACGTCAGTCTTTTTTAGAAGGAAGGGCTTGCTACCAGATGGAAAATCAATGATACTGAACATCTCTTATCCCTCAAAAAGTGGTGCCAAAGTAGAAATGTATAAATATTTTAAGAATCCTAATCTGCAATGTTTTGAAAAAGCTGAAATTAAAAAAAAAAAACTATTATTTGAAATGTAAATTTTCTTTTTAAGATCATTGTGTTTTGCCTTATGCTACCCAAACATTCATCTTACCCAAACAGTATAAGTTGCTATTCTTAGTTAGTTTTATTCTTCTTGATTAAATGTAACTGATGATGTAAGTGAGAGACAGCTGCTGTTCACCATGACAAAAGCAAAAAAGTGATGATCCAGGTTCAGCTGGCTTCAAAGAACAGGGATACACAGTATTAACTTTGGGACAAAGAACGCTCAGTTCAAACTTTATGTACTTTGAAGTCTTAGTTTCTTTATTACCAATATTCCAGAAAGTGTGGGAATTAGCTACCACCGTTATTGGTGATAGCAGAGGGTATAAACTGAAGCCCTCAAACTTTAGTTCTTTGAGTAGGACAACTAAACGTATGTCTAAACATGTTTACATGCATAGTCTGCCTTTGTCAGAGAAACTTGACAGCAGCAGTTCTTGTGGACTTCAGCTCCTGGAGCACCATTGAAAAATGTTGTCTCCTAACAGAAAGTGAGTAATGCATTTTATCAGACCTGTCTTTCAAATGAAAAAAAAAAGGATTGGTGTAGTTTCATTTTACATTTGCCTTTTCAAAGATTATATTGTTAGATTATGTGCCAGTGTGCTTGAATACACTAGAAGGTGAATGATCACTTTGCAGTCACTTGGTACAGGCTGTGCAAACACTTATTAAATAGAACTGATAAATGCAGTTTACCTTAACTGTGCAATTACAGTTATTGCTAGATCCAGTCCATATATATGCAACACAGACACCCTAAATCCAGTTCTGCTCTGTAACATAGTGACATGCATAATATTTTCATGGTGGGTTTTATCTTTCTTATCTGATTATTTTATAAAATCTACTTGAATTTTGCTATGATCAGGTATTACAGACGATATACATAGTAACTGACTTGCTGTGTTAGTAACTCTCTGCACTGAGCAAAATATAACAACATTAAAAATCAAATGTGCAATCAAGTTTTCTTTGCATTGTCCCAGAGATGGCCAAGAAAGTTAAGCCAAAGGTCACTAATTGTTCTTATTGTTCACACAGATGCATTATATCCCATCTATTAAATCGAAATAGAGAGCCCTGACACAGTAAAAGAACCATTTCCCTCTTCATTCCCCTCTCCTCCAAAGGCATTTAATACAGTGTTAATTCTGAGAAAAAGTTATCATTCCCTTTAACATGTTTTTCTATAGTTTCTGTTCTGAGTGGTTGTACAGATAAAATGGGCTGAAGGAGTTCTGAAGTCATCAAGATGCAGCAACCCAGAGATGCTAGTGTTAAATGGTACCTTCTTCCTGAAAGGTAAACATTTCATGCTTCCTTCTGTGTAGGGCTGCATAAGTGCAGCAAGATTTAGTAATGCTCTTATATGTATTGTCAGCATCATATATCATTATGTGGCTAGAAATCTGTTGTTAATAACAAGCAAACATGACACTAAATAATGACAATTTAAATATATATTTACAAAAGCAAAAAAGTGTATTAAAAATTTGATTAGTTCATGACCGTGTAACTCATACCCATATGAATAACCCGTCTTGAAAATTCAAATTATTTTATTGTGCAGGGTTTGGCAATACAGATGGGAATAAATTATAAGCCAGACTTAACAGTTGTTCAACCTCTACAGTAGGGAAAGGAATATCTGAGAAGAATCCTAGGAAAGGAATTGTGATTTAGTTACAGTTCAAACTCAGACAATATCTTGATCTATAAGGAAAAAAAAATAATTGCAATCTGTTTATCATGCTACCTTATTTACATAAGCATATTTAATTTTCAGTGTTAGGACTCTTCCTTCTTCTTACAACTTTTATCATCCTGGCTGAAAAGGAAGTACCTAGAGACTCCATAATCTGGATACAGGCTGCAGAAGTCAGGATGCTTTACTGGATCAGAACTAGATCTCTTCCATGCAGGACTGAGCCATAGAAGATAAATGCAAGTTGCTATAATAAGCCAAGTGCAAAATTGGATTGCAAAGTCATTAGAGGCTGTAGCTGTTCAGCACCTTTTAGGCCCTCAGGAAAGATTATTAAACAAATGAAAGTGGTTTTAGAATGAAGCATTCACTTCTTTCCAAATAGTAGTTATAATTTTTTAACTTCTAACTATTGTGCATAATATTGGACTGTATCACAAAAAAAAATGAATTTATGACACCTATAAAAGCAGCTCCTAGCCTATGTATATAGAAACAGCCTATAACCTGTTTCTGTAAGTTGGAAGTCTAAATAACAAAAAGCTGTTTTTATTTTTTTCCTTTTTTCTAAGATTTACAGACTTTTTTCCAAACCTGAGTGCCTAACTCTCTCCCCTCTTAAAACTATCAAAAATTTTTTACACTTATTTAGTTTTTGGATATTTTATTATTAATTGATTTCATTGTGTTTTTAAGAGAAAATATTTGCGAATATGTTTGTGCAAATGGTTCTACTGTTATAACTTCATAGAATAAGGAAAATATTGGTTGGAAAGGGTTATTGGAAATCAGAAAGACCATTTGTTCACTGGAAGTTGGCTATCACCAGGATTGCAACAAATTAGGCCTTCCTTTGTCTCATTTAGCTGTAAAAACTTTCAAGGACAGATGTTCCACAGTCCCTCTTGCGCCTATGCTGCATCACCCTTCTGATAGAAGAACTTCCTGCATGTTCCGTCAGTGGTGGTTGACACACTGAAGGGAACGGATGGGTTCCATAGAGGCCTTGATACGCTTGTGAGGTGGGCCAGTGACAACCTCATGAAGTTCAACAATGTGAAGTGAAAGGTTCCTCACCTGGGTCAGGGCAATCCCAAGCACAGCTACAGGTTAGGTGTACAAGTGTTTCAGAGCAGCAATGCAGAGAAGGACTTGGGGTTGTTGGTTCGTGAGAAACTGAACATGAGCCAGCTTCACTGTCTGCTTGCAGCCCAGAAAGTCGACTGTATCATGGGCTGCACCAAAAGGAGCGTGAGCAGCAGCTCGAAGGAGGTGATCCTGCTTTTGAGAGACCTCACTTGGATCATTGTGCGCAGTTCGGGTGTTCTTAACATAAGAAGGACACAGAGCTGTTGGAGCAAGTTCAGAGAAGGCCATGAGGACAGACAGGGGGCTGGAGCACCTCCTGTATGAAAACAAGCTGAGAAAATTGGGGCTTTTCAGCCTGGAGAAGACATCATAGCAGCCTTTCAGTATCTGAAGGGGGCCTACAAGGATGATGGAGAGGGACTCTTCATCAAGGACTGTAGTGATAAGACGAAGAGGTGATGGGTTCAAACTAAAACAGGGGAAGTTCAGGTTAGACATAGAGAAAAAACTTATTCCTTGTGAGGGTGGTGAGGCACTGCACAGGTTGCCCAGAGAAGCTGTCTCTGCCCCTCCCTGGCAGTGTTCAAGGCCAGGCTGGATGGGCTTGGAGCATCCCAGTCTAGTGGAAGGTGGCCCTGCCTGTGGCACAGGTTGGAACTATATGATTTTAAGTTCCTTCCTGACCCAAACCATTCTGTGATTCTTAAATGCTATCCTGCATTTTTTGGCTCTTGTACCTTTTTTGATTTGTCACTCCTGAAAAGAGTTTGCTGTGGTCATCTGTTTAAATGACTGTAGGCTGCCAGCAGAGCAACACCCTTTAACCTCCTCTCTGCCAGACAAAATCAGCTCTACTCCATCAACCTCTGCTCCTGGAAATATGCTCTAGACCCTGACATTCTTGGTAGCCTTCCTCTGAGCCCTCTTCAGTTTCTCCACATCCCCCTCAAAATCTGAGGCTCAAAACTCAATCCAGTATTTTAGGTGCAGCCTCACTAGTGTCAGCTAGAGAAGTACAATTAACAGCTTCCCTTGACGTCCTGCACATTGTGAGCCTCACAATCCAACATGCGGTTTGGCAAACTTGCAGTAACAGTGGGCAGTGCTCAGTGAAAGTGCTTGTATTCAACCTAGTGTCCAGTATGACCTTCAGGTTCTTTCCTCTAGAGCTGCTGTAGGAAATCAAGTAAGGGATCTAGGAGACCAGCATGGTTAAACAAGGAACTGCTGGGCAAACTCAAGTGGAAAAGGAGAATCTATGGATTATGGAAAGAGGGCTGGCTACCAGGGAGGAATATAGGACAGTTGTTAGAGGTTGTAGGGAGGCAATTAGGACAGCTAAGGCCTCCTTGGAATTTAATCTTGTTAGTCGGGTTAAGGACAATAGAAAGGGCTTCTTCAAATACATAGCAAGTAAAACTAACACAAGAGGCAATATAGACCCACTGCTGAATGAGGTGGGTGCCCTGGAGACAGAGGATATAAAGAAGGCAGAGGTGCTGAATGCCTTCTTTGCCTCTGTCTTTACTCCTGCAGACTCTCCTTGGGGGCCCCAGATTCCTATAGCCCCAGAAGGAGTCACGGCAAAGGAGGAGTTTGCTTTGGTAGATGAGGATTGGGTTAGGGATCAGCTATGCAATCTGGACATCTATAAATCGATGGGTCCAGATGGAATGCACCCACAGGTGCTGAGGGAGCTGGCGGAGGTCATTGCTAGGCCATTCTCCATCATCTTTGGTAAATCATGGGAAACGGGAGAGGTGCCTGAGGATTGGAAGATGGCAAATGTCACGCCAGTTTATAAGAAGGGCAAGAAGGGGGATCGGGGTAATTAATGACCGGTCAGCCTTACCTCCGTCCCTGGAAAGGTGATGGAACAACTTATTCTTGACTCCATCTCTAGGCATATCAAGGATGAGGGGGTCATTAAGAACAGCCAACATGGTTTTACCAGGGGGAAATCATGTTTGACCAACCTTACAGCCTTCTATGAGGAAGTGACTAGGTGGAGGGATGATGGTAGAGCGGTAGATGTGGGTTTTCTTGATTTCAGTAAGGTATTTGATACTGTTTCCCACAGCATCCTCATAGATAAGCTAAAAAAGTGTGGGCTTGATGATCAGGTAGTGAGGTGGATCAAGAACTGGTTGAAAGGAAGAAGGCAGAGAGCTGTGGTCAATGGGGCAGAATCTAGCTGGAGGTCTGTGACTAGTGGAGTCTCTCAGGGGTAGGTGCTGCAACCAGTGCTGTTTAATATTTTCATCAATGACCTGGATGAGGGAACTGAGTGTACCCTCAGCAAGTTCGCTGATGACACTAAACTGGGAGGAGTGGCTGACGCACCAGAAGGCTGTGTTGCCATTCAGCGAGACCTGGACAGGCTGGAGAGTTGGGTGGGGAGAAACTTGATGAAATTCAACAAGGGCAAGTGTAGAGTCTTGCATCTGGGGAAGAACAACCCCATGTACCAGTACAGGTTGGGGGTTGACCTGCTGGAAAGGAGTGAAGGGGAAAGGGACCTGGGGGTCCTGGTGGACAGGAGGATGACCATGAGCCAGCAATGTGCCCTTGAGGCCAAGAAGGCAAATGGCATCCTAGGGTGCATTAGAAAGGGTGTGGTTAGTAGGGTAAGAGAGGTTCTCCTTCCCCTCTACTCTTCCTTGGTGAGGCCACATCTGGAATCTTGCATCCAGTTCTGGGCCCCTCAGTTCAAGAATGACAGGGAATTGCTTGAAAGAGTCCAGCGCAGAGCCACAAAGATGATGAAGGGAGTGGAACACCTCCCTTATGAGGAGAGGCTGAGGGAGCTGGGTCTCTTTAGCTTAGAGAAGAGGAGACTGAGGGGTGACTTCATCAGTGTTTACAAATATGTAAAGGGTGGGTGTCAGGATGATGGAGCTAGGCTTTTTTCAGTGATATCCTGTGATAGGACAAGGGGCAATGGGTGTAAACTGGAGCGAAGGAGGTTCCACGTTAACATCAGGAAGAACTTCTTTACTGTGAGAATGACAGAGCACTGGAATAGGTTGCCCAGGGAGGTTGTGGAGTCTCCTGCGTTGGAGATATTCAAGGCCCGCCTGGACGAGTTCCTGTGTGAGGTACTCTAGGTTATCCTGCTCTTGCTGGGGGGTTGGACTCAATGATCTTTCAAGGCCCCTTCCAACCCTTGGGATTCTGTGATTCTGTGCTACTCAACCTGTCAGATCTCAAGTTGTATTGAGCCATGGCTGCAAACATATGACTTGTTGAACTTCAAGATATTTCTGTTGACTCAGTCCTTAAATTTTTCAGCATACACTTCTCCAAGGGATTAAACAAGTGGTGGCATTTGAAGATATGGTTCTGGATTTAGATTGCTTCTTTCTAGATTCAATAAAACACAGGTTACTTCCCTTTTCCAATAATACATGATTTTTTTTAATATATTTTTTTCTCTATGTCCCTTAGTAGAATCATAGAATTTCTCTATTTTGCACATGTATGATCAAGATTCAGTATTTTGACATGACTGACCATTCTAACAGTAAGCATACCATCAATGGCAATTGTTATTGATACCACTCAGCTCTTAGCAGGAGTTGAGTGCCTAGGCCCAGGACATGGAAGCAGAAGAATCCAAGCGCAGGGTGTTCTTCTGCTGTGGTTGTTGTTTGGTTCCTAATATCTATTAGAGCAATGCTAAGTTTGAATCATTACTCCAGTTTTGCCACTCATGTTTTTCTCTAAGAACAGGATCTTGGATGCCTGAATGTGCTATGAATCACATGATCACAAAAAACTAAGCTACCAAGTTGGGACTTACTGTAAAACAGCTTTTTTGACATGTTCTCCTTGCTCTGTAGAGAGCAAAAAGCCTAGAATAAAATGTCACTTTCAGAAAAAGTCCTCATCGATCCAGGCATAACAGGCATGACATATCACTGTGCATTATTCTCTCTATAATTACACTAACATGAGCCTGGGTGGAGGGAATAATTTCTTATTTTACTGTCCCTTGCAAATGACCAAACCTTTGACACAAGTTAGACAAAATAATTTGTTTTTCTGAGGCAATCTCACAATACCTATCCCAAAAAGTGGTAATGGTTGCGTGAATGATCAGCACAAGATTACCACCAAATTCTGCTTGACTAGAATAGACTGCCTTACCGCATCAATTCTTTGCATCTTCAGGTCAGCTATGGTTTCTGTCTCTTAATACGAACGCTAACATTAGTTCTTTCTTGGTGTAATTTCTATATAATTCTCTTTTGTAAGTGTATGAGGTTTTGTTGTTGTATTAAGCATGGAAAGCATCAGAAAGGACAAGTGGCATCTCTAAAGAGGGTGGTGACGTGCTGGCACAGGTTGCCCAGAGAAACTGTGGCTACCCCATCCCTGGCAGTGTTCAATGCCAGGTTGGAGGGGCTTGGAGCAACCTGGTCTAGTAGAAGGGGTCACTGCCCATGACAGGGGGTTGGAACTGGATGAGTTTAAATGTCCCTTAGAACCCAAACCAGTCTGTGATTCTATGATTTACCAGAAAGGGATAAAAATATTGTGGTTGTATTACTATCTGCTTGAAATTACTTTTAATCCCCAAGTTTCCTTTAATTGTATTACAAATAAGCAAACCCAAACTTTAAAAGCCCCTTAGAATTCAAATAAGATTAGTGTTTAGTGGGGCCTAGGAATATTTCAGTAGTAAATGTTCTGTGTGAGGTTTCAGGCCTAGTTCAGTACCTGTAGCTTTCCAAGGATATGCAGATGGATTTGATACCAAGTACTTTTTGTAAGTTTTTCCCTCCAGAGTTCCTGTTCCATGCAGGTTCCTATGATCCAAAGGGTCCACGAGTTTGTAGCACAACATTGCATTTATTACTGTAAACCCTCTCTATCACATCATCTTTCCCATATGTACACTAGGCAGCTCAACCCCAGGTATGTAAAACCCCTGCATCCTCAAGTGTGTCTTGAGTGCAGTCTGCCAGTTGTTGATTTTCACCAGATTGTGAAGCAGTTAAGATTAATTTAGTAAAGTGTGTGTGTGTGTGACAGGAAGTAAAATAGATCAGTTTAAATCATGCTTTCATACTATCAATCAAAAAATATTGTTTTCCTGGAGCTGAAACTGGAGTGATGAGAAAAATTCATGAGAATTAATAAAAAAAAAAAGCTTAAATTATGCATTACATTTTAGTGTGTGTGCAGAAACAAATGTAAGCAGATTTACATCCTTTAAAAGATCCTGTTCTTGCATACCAAACACCATCAAGTCAGTTAACTATGTGAATAAAGATATTTCTACAGCATGTACCCTGACAAAAGGCAGTAGAGGTTTGTAGACAAACCCCAAATTAACCATTTTATTAGAGACTACAAGTATAAGGCGAGTTAGGCAAACTGGATAAAATGTAATTTTTTTTTATATTATTTAAATTTTTATTTCTTCCATTGGAACCAAAATCTTCTGCATTTTGCTGAGTAACACAAAATTCCCATTTTTTAAGATTGAGTGTGATAGTAAGAGTGTTGAAGGGACTGAGACACAAAAATCTTTCATTTCAGACTCTTGTTGCAAGAGATTCTAAAAATAGATAATAATTTTTGTATTGAAAAAATTATAATTTAACCATTTCCTAAGTGTTTCAAGAATAATGCTTTAGTGGAGAATTTAAATATTAACTGCTATTGACAGAAAATACAGTCTTAGAATACTAATGATTGTATTATTCCTCTCTTATTTGAAAGTGTTTTGGGGAAAAAAAATAGATTGAAAAAAATATTGTTATGACTTAAAAAAATATTGTTATGACTTTAAAAAATTCTATAAATTCACCATACTTCCCCTTTAGCAGATACAGAGCATCTCAACAAAGATATACGGTTAACAGGTATTTCTGGTATTTAAAATACAGTTTCACAGTAAAACCAAATTTTTTTTTGTGTTTTTTTGAAACAAAGAGAGCAAAGTACTTTCTTCTGGTATCCAAAGCTTTTGAATCCTACTCTGTAGGTTTGTGTTAGCATTAAATCTTGTATATACAATGCTTGCAGGCCTTTTGGCTTTTCACTCACTTTGGAAGAGCCTCAGTCTACTGTTTACAAATGACCTCTGTATGTGGATATAGGGATGTGGTAAACAGTCATGATCCTTAACATTTTCTCCAGCCAAAATCTTTCTTCATCCATTCATCCATTTTTTTTAAACATCACTGAGATATTATAGTGACAGGTGACCTTATAAAAATTCATGTAGCCACAGAAAACTGTTATAAAGGAGGAATGTTGAGCAATGTCCAGATGTTGCTTAAAGCAGGTTTTCAGATAGAAAAAATCAAATATGAAAACACAAAAGTAAACATAGTGATTACACAAATTCTTCCTATAAAGCAGAAATAAAAGGGGAATGAGGTCACATCTGTTTTGATAGCACTTTTAAAAAGAAGATGAAGGGAGAAAGAAGGAGAAAGAAAGAGGAGATAAATTGTAGTGGTGCTCCAGAATGATTGACTAGAAGAATTAATCTCAATCACAAAAAAGGCAAATATAGATGATTTAGCCTTCTGTGTGATCAATATGCAATTGTTTCTTCCTCTCTCATGTTTTGCCTACACTTATTTTCAGATGTTCTCACCATAAAGAATTGTGTCTGTTGCATATATGTCAGTCTCATTAAATATTTTGCTACTAGTCATCTTATTAACTTAATTTCATACTATTCTTAATTACTTGGAGCTTCATTCTCACTGCACCATGTTATATAAGGATTTTCTCCTTCAAGTTCTGTAATCCCTAGGTATACATAAAATCCCGTCTTTTTATTGGATTAATCTGTCATCCTAAAATAAATTTTTTCTTATCCTCCTTTAATCTCTGAATATCCTGTTTGTTATTACAATTTTGGTTACAAGATTGCTAGACTTAGGGTGATACTGCGACCATGACTGCATCAGAGTCATGTAGGATACATGGTGAAGAAGGTAGACTAGGTTAGTACAAAGTATACTGGTAAAATCCCTTGGTTATTCAATAATGCTATGGATCCAATACGCCTTCACTTGCAAGAAACATACATGAGCAAGGCTGTGTTTGCCTGACAATGTCTTCTTCTCAGAGACAATCACCTCTTGCCAGAGGAAAAGAGCAGGGGCAAGAGACAGTTATTGCATCTCCTTCTGCCCTAAAGGCAAAAAGTTGTTGAATTTGAGAGAAATCTGTATTTTTGTCAATTAGTTTTAAAAAATACAGTCCTGGGTTCAGCACCACAGCACATCATGCCCAGTATATAAACTAGGGACAGTTATCCACAAGGGCTAGATCGCTGCTCTGGTCGGGCTGGGTATCAGTCGGCAGGTGGTGAGCAGTTGTATTCTCTTCCCTTGTTATTTCCCTTATTATTATTATTGATGGTAGCAGTAGTGGTTTTGTGTTATACCTTAGTTACTGGACTGTTCTTATCTCAACCCGTGGGAGTTACATTCATTTGATTCTCCTCCCCATCCCTCCAGGAGCAGGTGGGGCAAACGGGATGAATGAGCAAACAGCTGCATGGTTCTGGGTTGCTGGCTAAGCTTAAACCACAACACGTACTACATATTTTAATCTCAGTGAAACTGCCATAAATGCAGCATAAATAAGAATTCAGTATATCTGTCTTAGGACTTCATATTTATTTCCAGATGAAAGTTTTAAAGTTATTTAAAGCTTCATACCTCCTTTATTTAATTTTGATTAACTTAAATACAAAATAATGTGGATAACAGCATGATAAAATGTAACAGATGCATAAAATTCCATTTATGAAATATTTTATATATGTTCACTAATTATGGTCATGCAACTTATTAGAAGTTGGTTAAAAATCTATAATCTTTTTTAAAGGAGTGGATTGCCCTACATTTTTAAATGGTCTGTGTTGGATATTTTTGTGCATACGTAACATGTAATATATATACATATAATATAACCAAGGTCTCATGCACTCATGAGACCCCACTTGGAATATTGTGTGCAGTTCTGGTGTCCTTAATATAAGAAGGACATGGAGCTGTTGGAGCAAGTCCAGAGGAGGCCACAAGGATGATCAGGGGCTGGAGCACCTCCCATATGAAGACAGGCTGAGAAAGGTGGGGCTTTTCAGCCTGGAGAAGAGAAGGCTGTGTGGAGACCTCATAGCAGCCTTCCAGTATCTGAAGGGGGCCTACAAGGATGATGGAGAGGAACTCCTCATCAAGGACTGTAGGACAAGGGTGATAGAACAAGGGATCACGGATTCAGAACTGAAGAGGTGAATTTCAGGTTAGATATAAGGAAGAAATTCCTATGAGGGTGGTGAGACACTGGCACAGGTTGCCCAGAGATGCTGTGGCTGCTTCAGCCCTGGCAGTGTTTAAGGCCAGGTTGGACAGGGCTTGGAGCAACCTGGTCTAGTGGAAAGTGTCCCTGCCCATGGCAGAGGGTTGGATGATCTTAAAGTCCTTCCCAACCCAAACCATTCTATGATTTTATGAAAGTCCTGCAAGGTCTGAATTCACAAAATGCTGATGAGACATACCTTTGAACATTCGTTTCCATCACGGGGAGCCAAAATCAGAAGTTAAAAGAAGTTCCTTAGTTAAGTTATTTCTTAAAAAATCCTAACTAGCCAACCAAAGCAAACAGAAATCCCGTTTGGCCCTTTGGGCTCTAGACTTGCAGTAGAGCATCAAGTTAAGATTACAGATATTTTATTTCTTTCATCACTTTTTTAAATATATATATAATTATTAGTTTATGTTTTCAGATATATTCATTGTGAAACTAATGCATCTTAGCTGAAGTGTTGTTTTTTTTATAGCAGTAACTCTAATGTGAAAGAAACAAATTCAGTTCTCCTAAAAAATCATATAATGTATAATATTTTCTGTTCAGTAAATTTCAAGAGAAAAAGGACAAGTTGTTAATGTTTTTCATATTTCACAGAAAAATAAGACACAAAATTAGAAGTGTATTAAACAAGTGGCCCAAGTGTATGTCATGTATGTATATTTGGAGTGTTGTCCAGAAGGACATTGAAAGGCTGGAGATATGGGCTGACGGAAACCTCATGAAGTTTAACATGAAGTGCAAAGCTCTGCAGTTGGGGAGATCAACACTCTGGACCAGAGCAACTCAAGAGTGGGGCTTCAGCAGGGGGGTTGAACCAGAATGAATTCCAGAGGTCACTTTCAACCCCAGCCATTCAGTGATTCTGTGATATTTGAACACACCACTCTGTGTAAGCACTGAAATTGCTATGACCTGAATTTCACTGTTTTCTTTATGAACTCACAAAGCATCATCTGATCAGACATATCATGGCTACAGATGGCCTCTGAACAATTGAAGTGTATTTGGCCACAGTGAAGAACAGCCATTCTAAAATTCATTACCAGTGTTAGAAACTGCCATAATTAATTGAATTTTTTAAAATATACTTTTATTTCTTTTTTTTTCTTTTAAATATACTCTGTCTCAGAACCTTAACTTGGTATTAGAAGCTTTATTTTTATAGCTTAGTTTTATTTAGTTTAGTTTTTGAGGGACTCTCATCAGGGACTGTAGTGGCAGGAAAAGGGGTAATGGGCTCAAACTTAAACAGGTGAGATACAGGAGAGATCTGATTAATAAGTTCTTTACTGTGAGAGTGGTAAAGCATTGGCACAGGTTGCCCAGAGAACCTGTGGCTGCCCCATCTCTGTCAGTGTTCAAGGCTAGGTTGGATGGGGCTTGGAGCAACCTGGTGTATGGAAGGTGTCCCTACCCATGTCAGGGGGGTTGGGTCTAGATGATCTTAGGGTTCTTTCCAACCCAAACCATTCTATACACGTAAATCCCATGTACAAAAATAAAGAAAATAATAGAAAATCATGTTTTGTGTGTTCAGTGTTGTAATAAGTTTGTAATGGGCAACATTCTACAAAGCAGCATTACCGCATGAAGTCATAGGTAGCAGGTTACTGTCACTATATATATATATATATATATATATATATATCAAGGATGATAATTGTTCCATTTAGTTTTGGAATTAATGTCTCTCCAGCAGGCCAGTAACCAGTAGGTAGGGACAATTGTCACAGATGCCATTGTGCACATCACACTGTTTATTGTAAGGTTCTTACCATTACAGAAAAAGTAAATGCTTACTGCTTTTGGCTAGCAGACTAAGTTAACAAATTGTTTTTTTAGTTGAAATCAGGCACATTACTTGATTTCTTTGGACCTTATTTGTTTTATCTTTATCTTTCCTTGTACCACAGGGTCAGGAAATCCAAGAGGATATTTTTGCATGAATTTATTCTTGCATTGTGATGTCCTTAAGATGATGGATGAGATTACTTACTGCACTTATAAGTGATCTGTTGGTTTTATCATACCCTTTTCAGGAAAGGAATAGATGAAATTCTGAAAAGCTGCCTTTGGGGCGGGAGATGGGTCTTTTCCTAGATTTCTCTATTCTGCTACTGATCAAGCTGCCAGTTACTCTGAGATATCCAATAGCTTAGTTCTTTTGGGCTGTTTGGTAGTATTTGGGTGTTATTTGAGTTTTACTTCTTGTTTTGACTGGCGTGCATCTTTGTCGTGCAGACCTAGTTTTACCTGATACACAGATATTCATATGTTCTAATGGGAGTCCCCGGGAGTGCTTGTGTTCAAAGTCTGCATCCAGCTTCCTGTGACTGAATATTCCTGGTGGGAATAAAACCGATATTTACTCACTGAAACTGGGTTTTCAATTTTTGTGTTGTTTCAAATGCCATTGATTATGTTCGCCTGTTAAACTAATAGCTGCTTATATAGAATCATAGAATAGTTAGGGTTGGAAAGGACTTAAGATCAACTAGTTCCAACCCCCTGCCATGGGCAGGGACACTACACACTAAACCATGTCACCCAAGGCTTCATCCAACCTGGCCTTGAACACTGCCAGGGATGGAGCATTCACCACCTCCCTGGGCAACCCATTCCAGTACCTCACCACCCTCACAGTAAAGAATTTCTTCCTTATATTCAATCTAAACCTCTGCTGTTTAAGTTTCAACCTGTTACCCCTTGTCCTATCACTACAGTCCCTAATGAATAGTCCCTCCCCAGCACCCCTGTAGGTGTCTCCCTGGTATCTATTCCAGGGATACTGGAAGGCTGCTATGAGATCTCCATACAGCCTTCTCTTCTGTATAGATGTTGAAAATGAATTGGTTGTACATGTACAGAATTCATACAGGTATTTATATAGAGATTTAATATAGTTAAAAGAAAATATTAGAAAGGCATGATGATCTTCTGATTCCCAGTTTGGTGACCAGTCCACTGGGTCTTCTATAAAACTGACATTACTTCTAATACAGAGTTTTCCTTTTTAAATTAAATCAGTTTTGACACTGTGATTGCAGTAAGTAGCTGAGGACTTGCTCTTCTTTTGTGCTACATATATTTTTGTGCCTGATTTAAGGGAGCATGGAGGGCTGCTGGGATTGACCTGGAGTAAAGACTTTTATTAGGAATTTAACTCTGTAGAATGCTGAAAATCTACTCTTCCCACTGGATGCTACTGAAGGTTGCTAGGCACCTCAAAGGGTTAGCAAATATCACAGCTTGCTTAGCACATGGTACTACATATGTCACTTGCAGTCTCTGAGTAGAGCAGACTTGTACTGCTGTCACTATAGATTACTCTGTGTAGTTTTGGGATTGTTTTGCAGTTTGAAATGTGAGTCCATCCCTTATAAAGTAGTAACATTCTTTGGATGGGGACTGGTAGATCCAGCAAAAATAGTCACTGAAGAAGTAGGAAGAGGAAACAGTTGAGATTTTTGTGTAATAGCAATAAAAGTATTTAGTCCCCTGGACATTTCATACAAAACCTTTGCAGAACATCAAATCATTGGGTGACTGAGAGTGTGGGACGATGATAATAAATCTCCATTTTTCTGGCCACCTATCTTAGGTCCTTGTTCTTTTAATGTTGTTTGTTGTGACATGTACATTCCCAGATCCTCTGTGTAATACCAGCAGCATACAGGATGCACCTACCACAAAATAAATTTATCCCCAAAGCCTCAGGGCATTGAACTGCCCTTTTGTTCCATGTAACCTATCGCAGAACTACTCACAGAATGACATGCTTTACTGCTTGTCACCTTATTGCCTTATTATTAGCCTTCATAAGGGTCAGATAGGCCTGACTCAAATTCACGAGGAAACTGCTGTACTTTTTTTGGTTTCCCTCATTTTCTCCCTACTGGAGGAGCAGCATATTTTTCTAAAGGTCTGCAACAGTATTTTTGATATCATGTGGAAAGCAGAGAACAACTTTGAATTCCCATTGTGGTAATCAATGAGATGTAAAACTGCAGCTGTTTCATGCTGCTTAGAGTCTCTCCTGATGAACATCCTCTGGTTTGTCAGAATGCATAAAGCACTCATAAGACCATAGCATTAGGTCTGTTTATCTCTGATGTGAATGAGCACAGAAAGAAACCAGCGGTTAAGGAAACATTTTTTGTTTGTTTAAATAAACCTGCTGTATAACCCTGCTATATATAACTCCCTGCTGGAGTAGAGCAAAATGCTTTTGTGCTATGCATATATCTCAGGATGGGAACAGGAACCATTACTTGTATGTGTGATACAAAAAAGCAATAAGGTCATCAACTAGCTCAATGATGTTTTCATTTCTGAAAATATCATTCACACATACATAGGAAGAAGTCAAGGTAAGAGTCCAGGTATTCTGCTTATTTTTAGTATATTTTTGTGACTACTCAGGAAAAGTATATTTGTGACTGTGCTGCTGCCTGAAGCTTAAGGAATTGATACAGTGCAGAATTTGCATCCTCCTTTTACAAAACCAGACAGCTCTTTCACCTAAAGTAAAATAGAATTTCTAGATACCAGCAACTCGAAGCCTTTGAAAGAAGAAAGCAGTCAGGATTCTTTTGAATTAGGATTCAAAGTTACCAGAGAGGGACTCTGGGACTGTAGTGATAGGACAAGGGGTAACAGGTTTATACTTAAACAGGGGAAGTTCAGGTTAGATATAAGGAAGAAGTTCTCTACTGTGAGGGTGGTCAGACACTGTCACAGGTTGCTCAGAGAAGTGATGATGTCCCTGGCAGTGCTCAGGGACAGGTTGAACAGAGCTTTGGGCCACATGGTTTAGTGTGAGGCATCCCTGACCATGGTAGATGATGTCAAGGTCCTTTCCAACCTTAGCCAGTCTGTGATTTTATGAAATATGAATGTGCAAGTTAATTTAGTAGTTCCTTATTTTACAGTATATATTTAAGAGGAAGGAAACTCATATGTTTATGAAAGACGTGGGGTATGGCATATTTAAGGAAAAAAAAAAGTAAAAAAAAAAAGTTTAGCCCTAGAGTATTTTCCTATGGGTGCCTTTTAGATAGTGATTGGGTAGCTGATGGCATTAGCAATGGGTAAGAAGCTTCTTGTCTAGGTCTCTGATGCAGATAACTTCAGTCATCTCTTATTAGTTTCTTGAAGGTGTTTATAAAATGTTCTGTTCTCATTCCTCTTGCCACCGGAGCAAACATCCTTTTCGTATAATGGCATTTATCAACTACCTGAGCTGATAAGCAAAGAATTGAATGGATGTTTGTAAATGAGGAATTCTTCCTCTGCACTGTTTATTCTTTTAGCATAGAAATTAGGGGGTCATAATTTTCTATCTCATTCTAGAACTGGTTTCTGAAAATATATGTCCATTTTCTTTACTCTGCTTGATGATGATTTTCTAATGAATAAATATGACTTAAAAAAGGTGTTGCCTTCTCTGAGATTTCACAAATTATGTCCAACTGCTTAGCAGTGACAATGAGATAATAATCCTGCATGTCATTTAAAATTTGGATTGTGTCCTAGTTTAGTGATTTGTGTTTCAAGTATTGCAGCTACTCTTAACTAGCAAGTCAGAAGAATGTGAGTTTTCACCTTATGACTGCATTGCACAATCTAGATAGAAAAATGCAGCCTTGGAAATAATAACATGCAACATTTGCCAAGAGAATAAATAGAGATCTGGATATGTTGGAAGCACTCTTTCCACATGATTATGTCAGGAGCTTAGTTGCTGTAACTCGCCACTTGTGAGTTCTGGGCCGCAGACTTGTGGAAATATATCAGGGAAGATGTGGAGAATGATCTGAAAAGGAACCTACTTCCCAAGATGAAACTTGTCCTCATTATATTAGATCTCAGCCAAGGAGTAAATTTTATTTTTGGATAACATTTGAAGAAAGGGGGGAAATCATGGAGGGTTTTGGTTTTAAAATTTCACTTTTATAGAGGTACTTTCATAGCAAAAATCAAACTCCTTCTTTAACACTTTGATACCTTTCTGAAATTTTGCTGACTGTAGACTGTCATTTGAATTAGTGGTTTGAATAGTTTGGGAAGCTCCAGAACTTTTTGTTCCTAGACACATTCTTTTACTCTTATTCTTTGCAATCCTTACAGCTATTGTGGATTTCCTTATGTTACTGAATATAAGAGTAAAATATGGTCCAGATGTTATATTACGCCATGTTTTCTGAACTCTGTCCCCTGGTCCTGTGTTCATTGCTGCCTGACAAGCAGACCTGTTCCATGAAGATATTGCCCTCTGAGTTCTTGTACAACTACAGTCATAGAAGGTGTGATTAGTTTTTCCTTCTCTTTGAGTTTCCCTAATCTTGAATAAAAAATAACCTTTTGTAGGAAATGTTATGAAAGTTCAGACAGAAACTGAAAAAGTGACAAAGCTTACAGCTCACAGTCTTTTAGGTAGCATTTATAACAGTCTTCTCAAGAGGCTGAAACCCCAAAGATATGGTAAAGCTCAATGAGGTCTTCATCCTTCTGCAAGTATGATTAGGCAACCAAAAATAAAAGCAGGGTATTTTGTCTACTGTAGGCTTCAGTTGTACTTGAATCTCTTCTTGAACTCTGTTTAAAAGGTATTAATTCTTTAACTATGCTGATTAATAGAACGTAAGTATTGTTTTGTGGGGTGTATTCAGGATACTAATCAATATATTGTGTCTAGTATCCATAGATACTCTCGGAACTTTGAAATACTCTTGTAAACAGTGTCTAACATAGACTGTAAAGATTAGAACTGAATTCCAGACCAGCTTTGGGTTCCTGATCTTGAAGAGGTTGTACCTTTTATATTGTCTGGTTACAAAAGTATTAGTCCCAAATAATAGAAATAGAAGCCAGTACTACCTTTTCAAAGCTGGATTACTAGCCTGTGTGCTCCTTTTCCTTCTAGCTCCAGAGGTCTTACATAGCTAACAAACTGCTTCAGACCTGTGAAGTCTAGCAAATCAGTTTCTTTTCTGGAAGAGATGATGTTCAGCCCATCAAGCTGAAGCAGGAATTGAACTGATTTCCTCTATTTCCTTGCAGATATTCTTAGCTGATACATTCTAATATGCAAAAGAAAAATGCTTGAACTCCTGATCTTCTAGATACCCAGCTTTGTTCCCTGCAATGTGTGGGTATCGCAGACTTACAGATATCTTAAGCAGAATTTTAATGGGTTATTACATATGCATTGCACTGGATCTAAAAAAGCAGACTAAATACAAGTATAGAATAAAAATGGGGAGGGGGTGAGGTGGATAAAGGTGGAAATTCCTGAAAGTTCTTCACTTGTAATCAAATAAGAGGTCATTAATATACAGACAATTCAGGTACAGCTGTCATTCACAGACCAGATAAATTAATACTCTGGTAAAATTCTGCTTGCAAAAGTTTCTAAAAGGCTGAACCTACCAACCTGCTTGCAAAGTGTAAGTCTGCTGTGAGACTTCATAAGGCCTACTAGATGCTACTTTACTTGATTCCAAACTTACAGTCTGAAAATGTCTATATTTTAAGGCACTAAATTTTCTAGAGAGAAAAAATTTATAGTTGAGGATGTATATATCAATGAGGACTCATAAAGCTGGGCAGATAGTGAAGATCATACTTTTAAAAATGTCAGCTCTACTTGTGGTCCTGTTTATGCCATTGTATGCCGGTTATGCTTGTGTGCATACTTCTTTTAGATGAGTATGGTTTTGGCAAGCTGTCATGTCAAGCTGGAACTGATAGCATTTTTCATATCATGGCAACTGGCAGAGCAGGAAGAAATCAAAAATCCCTGGTAGAGATGTGGTAACTATTCCCTTTTCACCCTTCTCAGAGAATAGAACTAATTTTAAATTGGAAGTAATTTCCAAATCATGTCCTTTTTAGAGGAAATAAAAAGATTTTGAGGTCCTTCTCATGTCTAAAGTCCCAGTTTCTTCTCCTGAAGACATTCAGAGACTTTTCTGACCTGTTGCCACCTGTTATAACTGGATCATTCATTCTGAACCACCAACATGGTACTGTATGACCTATACGACCAATCACACATAATCAATCTGTCAGTGTATAAGATTTCATTAGTTTTTGGTTGGTTTTGGGTTTGTTTTCTTTTAATTATTGAAAATGTCTTCCATTATTGGCAGGGAAATAGGTCATTATTTTATGAACAATTTATAGGCAGGAAAGTAACAGATATTTTCAACTGCTTTGCTTTATACAATTAGACTGTTGTAATAACAGCTTTAATCACTAATGGCTCTACATTGATTATTTTATGTTTCTTTGGGTTTTTTTACAGTTTTCAATAACAATTTCAGGGTTGTTCCCTGGTTTTTTTCGTAAGTGACAGGCCATTGTGCCTCCCAGTAATGCAAGCTTCCCCAGTTTCTACTCAGTGTTGCAGGCAATATCAGTTATGCACCAGTGCCTGCTTGTCAGTCTCCACCTTATATTCACCTCTTTTATATAAACTCATAAAACGAGTTTGAATGTAATACATGCAAATAGCTAGTGAAGCACTGCTGATGTTATCAGCGCTTTTGCTTAACAACTCTGGTATTTTCTTGCTTGCTTATTAGAGAAAGGTAACAAGCTCTTGTTTAACAAATGTTTTTCACCACAAACTGCAAACTCACAGAAGAATATACTTCATGAATTACTGCTGGACAGTATACATAGTGCCTTAAAAGTAAACTGTTTTGTGTGGCATTCCTTTGGTAGCTGCTTTGGCACAGTTCCCATTTTATTCATTCTGTTGAAAAGCCTATTATAAACAATTTTTTATAAAGATGCATGAGAAGAAATTTTTTCTCTTTCGTTGTCTATTTGCATGTTCTTGAACTCATTAAAAATAAACCTTACAAAAGTGGGGAAGACATGTAAGTCTGTGCTTCTGGTATTCTTCATTAGGTTGATTTTTAAAAGTTTGGCTTGAAGAGCATATGAAATAATAGAGTATACTTAGCAAGGAAGGGAAACGCCACACATTCCATTTTTCTTTAATAATGATACTCTGTGGATAAATGAACATATGTTTGAGGAAACTGCTTCTCATTAAGCAGCTAATTAATTTTGCATTATACTTGGAATTTATTTGTATTACAATAGCTCTCAGGAGTGCAAACTGGGAGATTTTATGGGAACTACAAACTTACGTCATTGTGCAGGATAATAGAGGTAAAGCAACTAGAAAGTTACCGGGAATAGCTAATTTTTTATAGCTATTCCCGGTAACTTTCTTCCTTCTGTTTGCTGAATCATTTTTCATATTTCAGTTCCATGGATGTTTTCACTGTTCATAAGCACCTCTGAAAAATGAAGCTCTTTTTCAATAATTTTTTACCATTCATGTCATTGTTTGTATTTTATTTCACTGAACACTGCTATACTATCCAATATATGAATGCCATAGAGGGACTCTTCATGAGAGACTCTAGCGACAGGACATGGGGCAATGGGTTCAAACTTAAACAGGGAGGATTCAGGTTATATATAAGGAAGAGGTTCTTTACTGTGAGGGTGGTGAGGCACTGGCACAGGTTGCCCAAAGAAGTGATAAATGCTCCATCCCTGACAGTCTTCAAGATCAGGTTGGACGGAATGTTGGGAGACATGGTCTAGTGTGAGGCACCCCTGCCCATGGCAGGGGGGTTGGAACTAGATGATATTAATGTCCTTTCTAACCATAACTATTCTATAATTCTATGATTCTAAGATTCTCTGTATGATACTTAATGACAAAATGCAACTACAGATCTACTTAATCAGAAAGAAATGGAGTAATCAAGGCATATTGCTATGTCTCAAGGTGTATTGGATTAGCTATGTTTCAGGCTTCAGTTTGATGCAGAAGTAAATGGACAATTTTCCATATGAATTCAGGAGTCAGAAGTATCAAGACAGAAAAACATATCACCACCATGTGACTGCAAGCAAGGCATGCCTTTCCGACATCATTTAGAAGAGCCTAATAGGTGCTTCAGGACACATATTTGACCATCTCTGTGTTATCAGAGCATAACGTATTTGCAAAGTGCTGTTTGAATAGAATTGACAAGAAAATAAGGAATTTTTTTGTAGGGATCTTTTGTGTAGCATCCTCAATTTTCTAAAAATAATAAAGGAAAAAAAAATCTTTGAGGAACTAAGCTGTTCCATGGAAAGCTGATGACTGGTTCAGGGAGAGATAGTCTGCATCCAGTTTCCAGCTACTTATGGTAATAAGTAATCACATCCATAACCTCCAGACTGTCCCACTCTGAGTCATAGACACAGCAGGAGATCAGTTTTAATCTCCATTCCTCTCCAGTCCTTGGATGGTGCAAGAACTGCTGGTGATCCAGTACAGCAGCAGAAACCCTTTATTCATGTTAAGTAAAAGCTCCAGGCTGCCTGAAAGCAGGAGCTTTACATACCTCATATGTCAGGGTGAAAAGCTTATAAATGAATCAAATCCATGGGGAGGGCAAGAAATCAGCGCCTATTACATCAGGAGCTTCCTACGGGGACATCTTTTTTCTCCTGAAAATAGGATTTGCTTAGTTCCCAAGCTATTTCAAAGAGGTAGGTATCTTTCTTTGAAAAGCAAGGGCTGTGTCTTTCACTGAGATACTGAGGTGATACGTTTTGAGTGTAGTGCTAGAAGGAAGGAAGGAAAGAACACCTTTTTGTTTCTGTAGCCTCCTTGTAGACATTATCATAAATAAGCATACAAATGAAGATTCTCCAGAATTAGTATAGACAGAAAATTCTGTGGAGGTTGCTAGCCAGCTGAGGCAGAAGGAAGAGAAAGCAGTCAGGTCTTTGAGAAAGAGAATCAGTGACCTGTGGGTTATCTGGAGTTGCCATTTGCTTTTTCATAAACAAGTGACAGTAGAATTTATTTTTCTTTAGTAAATAAGAAATGTTTTTAAAAGATTTGAAATGAAAGGACTGTTTTATATCTTGTTTCTATCCGTTTTAAAGCTATGGAATTATATGTATGGTTATTATTTCTAATTTATTTTTATTCATTGACTGCAACAGGAGTTTGGTGCTGTATATCCAGGCTATAGCTTGACAATTATTTAGCAGAGTAGTTAATTTTTAAATTTGTCCAGTTTTAATTTTTATCAATGTGCATGTAAGACTCTAAATGAAAGAATTTTCCAGTGCTGGAAGGTGTACCTTGCCCTCAAAAGGCGTTTGTGTTTCACTGTCACAAGGAAAGACTTAATTTCTACTGCCATAATCTGTATGATATATGATGAAGTTACTCATTACAGAAACATATCAGTAACACACACTCCCTTCCTTTTACTGCTAAGCATAAAAAATGAAGGAATTTCCAATAAGCAAGTTTTTGTATGCAAGATTAGGTAATCACATTATTGATTAATTACTGAGATTTGAAATCTCTGCTTATATTTGTGTTTTAGCCTAACTAAAATTAGCTGTTCTTTCAGCAGCTGTATTATACTTACAAGTGCATTGAAGGGGCACTACAGTCCTTCAACTTCTCTCCCTTCTCACAGTGTAATGACAGCTCTGTACCATGTTTTAGTCTTCCTCAGCTATTTTCAATTCCTTCAGATTAAGTTTCTAGAAGATTTAATCATTGCATCACAGTTTTTCATTATTTGTTTCTTTCACAGGGCAGATAGTGTGGGAGCATCCAGGCAACTGAGTGGAATAGCCTCCAGTGGGCTAGTAGGATGGTAGTTTGGGAAAGGAGGAGAAGCATCACCTCCCAAGATGGTAAACCTACTGCAAAGGTAATACATGTAAGGATCTTGTTATGCAGTCAGACTTTAGACTCCAGGGGTGTCATGGCTGGAATGCATGGCAGAAAACTGCTAGGGAATGGGAGCTATCTTTGATGCTGTCTGAGTGTTCATACAGAGCGTCCTGAAAATCTCTCAAGAGCTTCTTAAACTGCACTGAGTTACAACACCCTTCCCTGTGCATGGGAGATTTTGAATGCTGTATCTTAAATGGGTTTTCTTGTCTTCTTGTGGACCTGTTTGAGACTACAAATCAGAAGTTTACAGTAATTTTGAAACACATGAAAATGCCAGCTTATCAGCCATGTAACAATTGAGCAGAACAAAATGTTATTTCAAAGGGAGACTTAATGGCTTTATTTTTAACCATACATAATCTTGTTTGGTTGGTTTATCTCAATCTCACCTTTCAGGCTTGACTGTTGTGTTTATGGAGACTTTCTTCCCTGAAGCCTTAACTATGGATGTTTTTGTTACTAGGATTTCAGAAGTCCAAGGGTATGTGCATATTAACTAAAGGCCAGGTTGGACAGGGCTTGGAACAACCTGATCTAGTGGAAGATGTCCCTGCCCATGGCAGGGTGTTGGAACTAGGTGAGCTTTAAGGTCCCTTCCAACCCAAACCAGTCTGTGATTCTATAATTTTATGACCTGTCATGCCTCAGCATAACAGCTTCTTCCTGTTAAGAAGTAGAGTTGAGCCATGAAGTACCATAATATTAAATTTTTCTGCTGTCCCAAAGCTCATCTATGCGGTCTATTTCTGAGCCCAGTTTGTTAGCTTTTTAAACTAAAATTAAGTTTGCTGAACAGATTTTGTGCACTCATCAGAAACTAATAATTTCCCATGGTACTTTATAAAATTGACAGGATGACTTGCTGCTTTCATTTATTAAGGTGTCTTAATAGTGTGACATGTAAAAATATTAACAATAGAAAATCACACTGGTGGAAAATAAAATGGGATTTCTGATGCAAAAGCTTTTATAAGGATCTATTCCCATATCTCATAAGATGCCAGAAAAAGCACAAACCATCATTTAATTTGGAAATCTTTTGTTCTTTGCTCAAGAGTATAGATGTTTTGTCTAGTTGAGTACTAGGTTAAGCTTTCAAATGGTTCTGGGAAATGTCTTCCTAATTCTTGCTGATGATCTTCCTCCAATTCTCTGGTATTCAGTAATTAAAGTCATTCATATATTCCACTACTGCAATTCACAAATTGCTTCTATGCTTCACCAGCCTTCACAGTTGCCAGAAGCCAAACCAGTTTGTGCTCATATAATATTACTTAGAGTTGTGTCTTTGTGTTACCTGTAGCTGTGATGGGGAGTCTAAAGCTTTCTCCTCTGGAAAGAATAGAAACTACTTTATCACCTCGTAGAAGTTCTAAATGCATTTGTGACAGAGGAAAGGTTTGATGTAGGAAAGTGAGAGTAAGAACAGGTCTTGCTTCCTGAATTTATAAAAATAATGATAGTTTTCAGTTCATAATCTTCTTTTCAAGACTCTGCTACTCAAAGTTCTTGTTAATCAATTCAACCCAGATTCTCCAGACCTAATTTGTTTTTTTATTATGTAGAAGAAATGAGTTATCATGTTTTGGTTTGGTTTTGTTGTTTTGTTTTTTTTTTAATGAGGGTCCAGTAGTTTCTACCAAAAGATTACAGCAATTTGCTACAAAGACAAGAATAGTTTAAAATAGCTTCAGTCCCTAGCTGTCTTTCAGGTGTCTTCTTTCTACCCATAAAAGGGGTAGACTCATATGAAAATTCTTATGGAACATGCAATGTTTCTCTGTTGATGCTTTTGTGATAATCCTTTCTCAAAAAGGAGAAAATGATCTTTGCACAACAGTTAGCAGGGCTCACTGAAACAGCTTTAAACTAGCTTTGAAGAGGGAAGAGGATAAAACCAGGTGTGCTAGAAATAAGCCTGAGGGCAGCATGTCAATGTTTAAGGGATAGTGGGCTAGTAAGGTCCTTCAGTTTGCTTCATGATCTGCTGAGTATGCTGGAGCACATTTGGAATGTCTTTATAGTAATGCACACAGCATGAGGAATAATCAAGGAGGTAGAAGCTTTGGCCCAGTCCTAGAGCTATAGTGTCACTGGCTTTAGTGAAACCTGGTGGGATGAGTCCTGTGATTGTTGTGCCATAATGGGCGGTTATAGGCTCTTCTGAAGGGATAGGCAGGGTAGGCAAGGTGGACTATATGTAAGGGAAGGATTGGATTCTATGGTAATGATAGCTGACATAGTTGGAAGCCTCAGGGTAAGGATGGATGGGAAAACAAATACAGCAGATGTTGCTGTGGGACTCTACTACTGACCACCCTGATGGATGATGACACAAATGGACTGTAGAAGGAATTGATTTCTAGATCAACTGCTCTTGTCCTTATGGGTGATTTTAAATTCCCAGACATCAACTGGGAACATCCTACAATGGACACAAACAGATCCGGGAAATTTCTGAAGCACATAGAAGAGAACTTCTTGATACAAGTACTAAGAGAACCAACTAGGAAAGATGCCCTTCTGGATCTGTTGTTTGTTAACAGAGAAGTGGTGAATGCTGGCTGTCTTGGTCACAGTGACTATGAAGCAGTTGAGCTTCAAATCATTGGTGAAAGCAGGAAAACTGCCAGCAAAACTTCAACCCTGGACGTGGGGAGAGCAGACTTCATGCTGTTGAATCGACTATCCTGGGAATCTGCTTTTGAAGGTATTTGGGTCCATGAATGCTTGTCACTTTTGAAGATCCATCTCTTAAGAACACAGGAGCAGACAATTCAAGAGCATTGGAAGTAAAGGAAGCAGAGCAAAAGACTGGCTTAGCTAAGCAGGAATCTTCTCGAATCTTCTAGAATTTAGGCAGATGTGGAAAATGTATGGACATTGGAAGCAAGGGTAATACTTATGAGAAGCATCTGAGGTCAGTTGATTTGTTGAGTTTGGAGAAGGCTGAGGGGTGATCTCATTACATTGTACAACTTCTTCAAGGGGAGGGTGTGATCTCCTGACGACCAGCAATAGGACACAAGGAAATGAAATGAGCCTGCATCAGGGAAAGTTCAGATGGGACATTAGGGAAAGGTTCTTCACTGAGAAGGTGATGGTCAGTAGAACAGCCTCCTTAGGGTCATGGCACTAAGACTGTCAGAGTTCCAGCAGTGTTTGGATGATGCTCTTTGTCATATCATTCAGTTTTATATAGTCCTGTGAGAAGTGGGGAGTTGGACTCAGTAATCCTTATGGGTTCCTTCTAACTTGAGATATTCTATCATTCTATGAATCTAATCTCAGTGACTCAGAACAGTTTGGGTTCCAGGATTTACACTGGGAAAAGAAGTTACACCCTTAAGGGCAAATATGGAAGGAAACTCAAATCAGATGAGATGACATTGTGATATCTTCATCTGCAACATACTAAATGGAGTTTGAACTTCTCCACCCCCAAGGTTAATGAGAAACAGGAAGTTTAATGGATTGATGTTTTAGCCTCTGATTCACTGCTTAAATTGTGTTTCATGTGAACTATTGTTGTAAATGCCATTTTTACTGAAGAAGAAGGAGAAGATAAGAGTACTGTTTTAATATAAATTGAAATCTTGATGGTAAAAAGTAGTTTATATTTTCAATAAGAGGCTTTCATCTTCATTGGAGTCTAATGATATTGATCTGATATCAGTACTAAGTATATACTCTTGAATTCTGACCAGAACCAGATCCTGTTTCTGGTGGGAACTACAAATGTTTCACATTGTTCCCACAGACTTCCTGTGCATTTCTTTGATCAGTTTACAAATGACTGCATTTTGCTGTTCCGTGTGATAAAATATTTGTTTCAGGTGTTTTTCCATTTTAAAATGAATGGTTCTACGTTTTATATTTTGGATGATATCTGTGCCCCTTCAAGGGTATTTATAGTAAAGTCATCATAGTCAATGCTGTGTTTGGTTTCATTTTTCCTTTTCTAACAGCCAGGAAAACAGTCATATTCCATGATTTACGGAAAAGACAAAACCTTTCAAGTTAAGTGAAGGATGCATAGCTCCTGAATGAACTATGTTTTTAAACATAATGAGAATCATCATAGAATCATAGAATAGTTAGGGTTGGAAAGGACCTTAAGGTCATCAAGTTCCACCCCCTGCCCCCCCCCCCCGCCATGGGCAGAATGAAGCATGTGCCAGAGTTCAGAACAGAAAAGAAGAAATTAGATATTCATATCAAACCAGAAAGTTCTTTTCACCTATTAACATTTCACATACCCACATTTAGAGCACAGCTTATATTTTGAATAGTTATAAATACTGACTTTTGTGTGCACAGCTAGCTCTGCACAGCTAGCAGTTGATAAGACTATGCTTGAAACGTGCATGTAAAACTGTGTAGACAGTGCCCACTGCTAGCAGGCAAAGGGAATGCTCAACTAAGTCATGTTTTATACTCTATAAATAAAACCTGGGAAGCTTCTGTTCATTCTTTTTTTTTTTTTTTTTTTTCCACCAAGAGACCTCTAGGGCTTTTTCTTAGAAGAACCCTTAGACATAACCAAAGTCAATAACCCTCAAAAGACAAATGGAGACAGGGGAAATTAGCAGCAATTCCTTCAATATTTCACAAAAGATAAGACTATGATATGACAAGAATAGACTGCTGGATCTCTGAAATGGTCTGAGAAATCAACTATGAAACCTTCACCTGCATTACTCAATGCTATATAATTTCCTCTCTCCACAGCTGATAATGCTGTACATAATAAATTTGGTATGTTCTGTGGGGAAAAGTGATGTATTCTTTTTTTATAAACTTACTATGTGAAATTCCTCCTTCATTAAAAACTGGTAGGAAAGCTCATCCTTTATTCGCATCCCAAGATGCTACCGAATCAGTGTCTCAATTTACTTTTTTCTTTTCTTCCTTTCTCTAGGGTTGTTTCTCATTCATCTGCCACTTTTGGTTTCATCTTTATTTCATAGAATGGTTTGGGTTGGAAGGGACCTTAAAGCTCATCTAGTCCCAACCCCTTGCCATGGATAGAGACACCTTCCACTAGACCAGGTTGCTCAAAACCCCACCCAGATAATAATTTGTTCATTATTATTTGATTTCTTAAAAGTTCTGCTCCTCTTCCTGAGTTCTGTTATGATAAGTGTCAGAAAACTCGTCATTTAATACTGGAGAACAGTTTGGGGTATTTACTGTAAGACAGGAAGTTCAGGTACCATCCTCTGAAAGTTCTCATTCCTGTAATGTTCCAGGATTTTGTCCTGTGATTTTTTACACTTACTTTACTGTAATTTTTGCTTTTACTACAGTAGAATAAAACTAATGGCAGAAAAGTTAATCTGAATACCAAATAATAAAATTTCTTTCTTTAATTTCCTTGACATCCTGGGGATTTGCAAAAACTTAGCCATTGATTTGGCAACATATAATTGATCGATGACAAAAATTCAGCTCCAAACTACTTTAAACCTCTTCTGACAGTCATGTTAAAGTAGGATAAAGGGGAGGGAAAGAATTTACTCTCAGATGCATCAAACAAATAACTTTTTATTGATGTGACATTTGTATCTGTTGTAGAAGGTGAGGTTTCCGTGGGAAGTTATTACTATACTAGAGATCAACTACATAGCAGATTTTGTTTATATCCCATGTCTGATATTTATCATGAAGATGTTGAAATCTGTAACAAGAACTAAAGAATAAACAGATAAACAACCTGGATTAGGCAAAAAGATTATTAAAGAAAAATATTGTAAACTGCTTATATACCCAAGGTGTCTGATTGCGTCCTGAACTCCCCAGAGCCTTTAAACCCATATCAGAGTGCCTGGAGGTGCAAATTATTCTTGTAGAGCCACATGAAGTGAAGGGAGGAATTAATGACTATATGGCCTTTGAGGGAGAGCACACGGAAAGAAATCTGCATAAGTAATGTGAATGAAACACAGTTATAAGCATAGGTTAGAACAGTATTTTATGTCATTGCTCTGTTTGCACTGTGTAAAATCTTAGTCTCAAGTTTTGCTAGGTATAGCTTTCTCTTTTATTTTTAAGCCTCTTTTGTGCTGGGGAGCAAGATGCATCACAGTTAAACAGCAGAGCCATCTGCATTGCTAGAGATGAAAAACTCAGAATATGTATGCAGGTAGTGGGAAAGTACCCACACCTTGAGACACCTGAGAGTGCTTCCTACTACTCTGTTAAGCATTAATATGGGGACTGAGGTTCCCAAATATCAGCCTTTGGGAAGGAATTCCCTCTGGCAGAACAGTCCTCTGCTATTCCTGAATTGAAACAGATGGCAAAGAGGCAGCCCACATCTCCAAGCAGATCTGGATATGCTGTGCATCTTTAGGCTAAAAATTATGTTAATCCTGTAAGGCATTGTTCATTTCAGTCATACAGATATTTGAACTGACATAAAGTAAAATAGAATTATTTGGGGAGTAATCCCTATGTTTCTTCTGTAAAGCAAGGGAACAGTACAAACAAGTCTGATTTTATACAACATAAAATGTACTAGCTAACACAGGTGAACTAAAGCTAAAATGTGAATATATTTCTAATATATCAAAGCATTGCTATATAGTGGCCAACTAAGCTATTACATATTGATGTAATATTTTTCCCAATAGTTTTCTAACATTGCTATATTACAGCAGATAGTTTATGAAAAGAGCTACATGAGCACAAAATAAGAGTTCTGCATCATTCAGATGCTGCAATGAGGGAAGCAAATTTTTATTCAATCCTCTTGATATATAGTTATGTTTTTTTTAAATTATATTTTTCATGGGCTGATTACAAGAATATTTGACTGCTTCACAGTCATTAAACCCTTCAGATGCATCAAATAATGTGAGATGTCCCTAAACACCATGGGCCTCTGATCAATACTTAAAAACACAGTGCATACAAATGGCAGCACATTGGCTACTGTATTAAATAACCAAGCAGCACAAAAGTGCTCAAAATCTCCAAATATTGCACTCAGTGTCATGGGTTCAGCAGTGCTGAATTTTTCTCCTTCTTGGTAGCTGGTGCAGTGCTCTGTTTTGACTTTTGGGCTGGGAACAGTTGCTGATAGCAAGTAGGTTTTGAGTTACTGCTCAGGTGTTTGGTTTGTTCAAGGCCTTTTTTTTCTGAGCTCATGCTCTGCCAGGGAGGAGGGGAGGCCAGGAGGAAGGAGAGACAGGACACCTGACCCAGGCTAGCCAAAGAGGTATTCCATACCATAGCACGTCATACCCAGGATGTAACCTGGAGAGACACGGAAGGGCTGGAGATCTGAGGGGATGGAGGAGGTATCGGTTGGTGCTTGGTCGGGAAGGGTGGGGTGAGTTATGGGTCGGTGGCTGGTGAGGTGTTGTATTCTCTTCACTTGTTGTTGGCTTTATCACTATTATTTGTAGTAGTAGTAGCAGGAGTGATTTGTGTTATGCCTTAGCTATTAAACTGCGCTTATCTCAACCTGTGAGGGCTACGTTCTCTAGCTACGTTCTCCGGGAGTCAGGGGAGCAAGGGTGGGGGAGTGAGTGAATGAACTGTGCGGACTTGATTTAAAACACGACACTCAGAATGGTTTTCTTTAACAAAACTTCATGGTCAGATGCAGTAGATTCTGAAAGCAAGTAGGTCATTTGTTTATCTTTGCAACTTCTGTTTTTTGATCATTACTCCAAATTTACGAAGAAGCTGAGGCAAAGAGATGAACCATTAAGAAAGTTAGGAGTTAAAACCTCTTTCCTACTGTCTTTGATCTGGAAATCTGAGCCTCTTTTCCAACAGAAGGCACCACTTATTCTATTTATATTCATTATCATGTATCTATATAGCTCTTTGAGGATCTGAGATACTACAATTGAAAATCATCTTAACGTGTCTGAAAAGAGAAAAGCTGCTTTAGTCATGTCTACTTTCTTAAAGTTGAAATTTTCATAGTAAGGGGTTAATAGCTAAACTAGATAATATTGTCCAGTTGCATTAAGTATCCTGTTTAGTTTTTCTAGGAATACTAAAAATTCGGCACTGCACAGTCTGTATGTTTTTATCTTTAAGCAGCAGATCTTCCTGGGCTCTTCAAAGTACATATTAAAACATTACAACTAGTTGCAGAGTTCCACAATTATGTGTAAGATTGGCAAAAATCCACTAGTAACAAATCTGAGAGACATCATAACCGCTTTCTTTACTGCAGGTAAAAGTTGAATTTAAAATTACTGGCATGAAAAATAAGTGTTTTTTTAATAGAAATTTTAATTAGATACTGCGCTGACGGTCAGTTAAAAATGGTGATTCAAAGAGGAAAAAGTGCCATGGTCCTAAAAGAAAAAAAAAAAAAAGAAAAATGAGGCCTGCACACCACATTGGATAGGTTTGTGCTCACAGCAACTAATTCAATATGCATATAAAATTTATTAATCCTGGATGGCTGCATAGTGAAACCAGTAATTATTCACTTGCTTCAATCAAAATTCTAATTAACATGATTAACAGCAAAGAAGCAGAAAGTGTGCACTGGGTTCAGGAATTTGTGTCAAATTAATGACACCATTCCTATATCTGCCATGCTCTACTATGCCAGTGTAGTGTAATCAGGCTGTGTTAGCTGAAGAACCTCTTGAATATTAATCCAAGATCAAATGATAATTTTCACCTTTCCTTAACGCCATGTTTGGGAAATTTCTCCACTATTTTTTTCAGGTATTATTCCCAGTCTTTTTTTTATTCTAGTGGATATGTTTCAGACAGAATGTCATCAGAAATATTTTTCTAATGACCTCTTCACCAGCCCAGTTAACAGGCATATGATACTCAAATAACAGCTGAAAATTTCTAAGAAAATCTAAACAGACCAGATGTACAGCCATTTACAGTAGATGTATTTTTCTGTTTTAATATTCTCTTTGATTAAAAACACCATATGAATAACTTTCTAGAAAGTGAAAATTGAAATCTGATTTTCATGAGATCTGATGGGTCGGAAATGAAAACCTAATCTTCTATTTAGGAGGGCTTTGCTTGAAATTACTGGCATGCATTTTCAGTTCCACTTGACTGGTTGTGTTCTTCAGCTTCCTTCATTTTTGATGTGGTGAAGGTGGAATATTGCATGTTACATACCTTACTTGCCAAAGTTTCAGATCTTCCCAAACAATGTGTGAGCAAATCATTCATGTAGGAGAATCCAATGTAGGACTTGGTGAGAATTTCAGAATTAAAACTGTAAGGTATACTGTATACAGAATTAAATAACAAGGAGCCTTTATTCCTTGATTCTTAGAAGTTACTTCCTGAAAAAAAGATACAGTATTCTAGGTTCCCATAAGGCATCACATATTCATTCCTCTCTTTTCAAGCTAGGCACACAGAAAACATTGACACAAGTAACTGTATTCAAGAAACATGTAAAAACTAAATTAGGGGTTATCCACATGAGAAAATCCAATTAACATCATAATCATAGAATGGCTTGGGTTGGAAGGAACCTTAAAGCTCATCTAGTTCCAACCCCTTGCCACTCGCAGGGACACCTTCAATGAAGGATATAACCTCAATTTTTAGTTTCAAAACATATTTTGGGGATTTTTGAGTGATTTATTATTTCTGGAGTTATCGCAGAACAAAGAAGAGAAATAAGAAAAAATCTGTTTCTTTGAAAAGAAAGCATATCTGTAAATATAGACTGATGTGAAATCTCCTAAGTCTAATGCAAAGGCACTTGACTTTGGAGAGGTGTGTTGGAACTTTGCCTTAGTAACAGGTTGCCTGTCCATTCAGCTATATTGATTTTTTGTTTAATTTGTTTTCATACTATCTTGAACAGAAACAACTTTAGTGTTGATTAAATTGTACATATGCATTTTGATGATTTACACATAACACAAATAACCTTCAGAAGTGTTGGAAACAACCAAAATGAAAAGAAGAAAGGGCTGACTTAGAAGTCAGAAGAGTTATTTGTTTTCTAGTTAAGGTATATTTGGGGAAAACAAAAAGAGTTAAACTACTTCAGAGGAGGGTTAGAGCCGTTGACGTATGGCGCTCAGTATCATGCCTGCCACACTGTCGTACCAAGAATGCCATAGTTATTTCTAGTGCCCTGCAGATCCGAAGGACAAATTCAGTCTCATTATAATACATTATGTTCTTCACTGGAAGAGTGCGTATTCACTAGTTCTGCCTCTGAATGTAGTGCATGTAAGAAATTATATTGAACAGGATATATTGTAGGCAACTGTCAATCCTTTTACTTCTCTATGCATATCTATATTGATTACGAGTATTAAAATGAAACTAAATTTGTGAGGGCTGTAGAATTTACCAATGGTAAATTCATTTGGCACATCTTAGCTTTAAGACTTTATTCATATTTTAATAACTTTTTTATTAATGTTACTGTAATTTTATGAAATTCATAATAAAACTGTGCACACACAATCCATTAAAACCTCTACTTTTTACTTTGTTTTCTTAGACAAACCTCACTGAAATAGAAATTTGCCATACTTCACCCCCTTTGCCCTCTTCAATATAAATGTGGTTCATATATAAGCTCTGCTATGGTAGAAAATAATCTTTTACTTCCAGCAAATGGGGGGAGGAGTGAAATGGCTATACTGTATGCATCTACGTAAAGGTTATGATGCTATCTTCAACTGCACAATCATATTTTAGTCTTTCTTTCTCTTATATTCACCACTGGGACCTCATTCATAGCCCAGGATGACTTAAAAAGGAACTGCAGACAAAGTCTGGAGTGTTTTTTTTAATGCTTTGCAACTGAAAGAACTTCCATTTTTTTTGAGGGTAACATGTTTTAGATTTAATACATACAGATTTTTTTTTCTCTGCTATTATTAAGAAGTTTAAACTCTGTCAGTGAGTACTCAGAACTTCCAGTAAAAACAGGTGGAGATTTGTACATGGAGAGGAAGCAGAATACCAGGTTGAGCTCAGCAGCACATCTGAGAAAGGATGGAGCTTCCCTAGACCTTTTTTTTTTTTCTTCTGGCAGTAGGCAATGTAAAGAAGAGGGATGTTAAGGACTACATATTTCAAATACCCTGATTTGTGCTGCCATTTGTATATTTTATACTGCTTCAGTTTCTCTCCAAAAGAAAATATATGCATTTTTAATATGTCTTTTGGTTTTATCTGTTTTAACTTGGTATATATATTATATCTGTTTTAACTTATATACTAAGTTAAAAGGAGAATTTATTAACTTTCCATTTGCTTCCTCCTGCAGCTCAGAGGGGATGTTTTTGGTCTGCTTTGATGTACTCTTACTCTCTTTCCTCTGCATTTAATCAATGCTTCTGTATTCACTTGGTCTTGTAGTTCTGGCCTTGTATGCTTCAATAGCCTTCTCATGTCTGGTTCTACTAAAGGCCTCATGAAAACAGCATCTCATTGACTTCATTTACATATAAAAATTATTTTTTTTCTCTTGTTGCTGACTCACCCAGCCCTTCTCTACCCCAGATAAATATGATGGTTTCCTGACATCCTTTGTCTTCCAGATTGGTGTTCTAGTCCTTGTATCTCCTAGCTCTATTGCCAGTCTGTACAGAGGCAGTCATTCAGTACTTATTCTGCTGAAGTTGATACTGTCCCTGTTGTTTGCCCCTGTGACTGTTTATGGGGTTGCATGATGAAAGAGATAGATTACTGATCTGTTTAAAAATATTCTGCTTTTACAGGGAGGCTTGTTTTTAACCTGAGAGTTATAACCTAGTTCCTTGGAGATCTGTAGAGTGAGTGGAATTATACCAGTGCAGCCAAACACGTGTTATGAGCACGGAAACATGTGGCTGGGGGCAGAGGAAGCAAGAGCTTTCTGAGAAAGACACAGTTGCTGAGAGAAATGGCTGTGGAACAATGGTCTGTTTTCCTTGTCATCTCTCCCCAGATCTTTAATGATTACATTTAGACAGATTTCTGAAAGCTCATCTGGTTTTGAGTGATCTCCACCAGTCGGTATTAACCAGTCACTCCAGGACAGGAGAGTGAAAAACAACTGTGCTTATTGACTTCCTCACTTTGAAGAAGCTGAACTGTTTCCAGAAATTAAAGATAATTTGAAGTTTTCTGGGAAGTGTAAAAATTGGAGTAAGTAATAATAGTCTGTCTTGCCAGTTCTGTGGGGACTGAGCTCACTGACAGCTCTATTTTTTAACCTTTGTAAATCCAAGGTTAAAAATCCAAGGGATTTACGACCCATAGCTAAAGAGTAATAATCTAGTGTGCTTTTTGATCTCAGATGTCACCTTTCAGTGAATAAAATGTATTATGTGCTCCTCTGTTACAGCTCTTCTTTTTTGGAACACCATCAGTCTTAGGAGAAATGCAACATGCAGTATTGATGTTACTAGGAAACTTCTGAATGTGAAGCCATGAGTAAAGCTTGTTAAGCAGTTCAAGTCAACTAGGCACAGGAAAAGAGCAGATGGAAGCCCAGGATGTTAGATATGATTGGAAAGAACCTCAGGGTCAGAAGATAACATGGGATGACATAATATGGCATCTTTTTACTTAGTATTTGTTTTTAGTTGATCTTTTCTTTCTATTTTACTGTCAGAAATATGCGTTTTATGAAATTATGCCAAATCAGTGTTGCTATAGGAGGAGCTCACTCATGTTCCACTGTAAGCATTGTGACTTCTCAAGGATTTTATTTTTGGTGGAGGTGATGTAAGGTGCAGAAAGTAATTTGTTGTGCTGGCTTTTAAATGCAGAGTTTGTAATGCTGTTACTTACAAGGCATGGGTATTCTTCCCCATCAGTGGACAAACAAGACTGCAGTTACTCATCTTTGGTTTTATTATTTACAGCAACAGGAAAGTTTCTATCCCTTCTCTTGCCTTGCAGCCGTACATACTAAAATTTTCTATCTTTATTTTAATAATTCTGCATGTCATCAACAGAATGCCCCGGTCTTCACTTTGGGCCTGCATTCACTTTTAATACTTTGCTAATCTATCTCTGTAGTGGTAAGACACCAGTAATGACCATTAGATCCAGTGATGTTGTTTTTGTTGCTAGCAGAGTACATCTACTGCTGTAGTGGCTTTTTGCTTTTTATCTTTCTCATTTGCTGGTGCCATGCTTTTGGCAATGCAGCCTCCTCTACTTTCCCTGTATATTTTTTCTTATCTACTTATGAAGTGTTTCTGCACTGTGTGATTAATTTTGCTGATCTTAAACTTTTAAATTAATTATTATTATGTTCAGCTATTACCCTGAGTGTCTGAGATCTGCATGGCATTGTGATGTTCATACATTCTTGCATCAGTGTAATTAAATACAGTAAATATATATATTATAGTAAATATATGTGTATATAAACATACGTAAACAAACACTGACATTTTACTTCCCACACAGGTGATTTTGTAGAGCACTGTTGTCCTGGGGAATAACTGTTCTGTCTTATTAAAATTGTCTTGTTTCCTGAGACACCACATGTATGGGAAACAGTGGGTCAAACCAACTGAGGAATACAAACTTAAAATCCATGCTTGAATTATTTCTCAGCATGTCTCTGGAGCTGACCCTAAACTGGCTTCATCTCAGATGTTCTTGCTGTTATTGCTTATCACAGTGAGTGACTCCCATCAGAAACTTGAAGCTGTTTCCAGTACTGCAAGACATTCCTCAATATCAGAACGTGGGCTTGGTATGATGAAATAAAATGAGGTATATTCACTGTTTAATTTTCAAGTTTGTAGCAAGGTAAAACTTGATTCTTACCTAATATGACTATGATTTTATATGAGCTGTTAAATGGCTGGTTCAGTCATGCAGTATTTGCCTTCACCTTTCTAGTGAATAGGAGGAATATTTGTTCTCCGATGTTTTACTTCCTGATTTCTTTTCTGTCGGTGTGTTCAGTCACATAATATGTCCTGTCATGGGTTCAGCAGTAGCTCATGCTCTGCCTGGGAGGAGGGAGAGATAGGGTGCCTGGTCTGGGATAGTCGGGGAGGTATTCCATACCACAGCACGTCCTGCTCGGGGAGGGGACTGGAAGCTGGCCGGGAGGGAAGGGGTTAACACTCTGGGCTGGGCTCGGAGAGGGAACTGTAAGCTGGCCAGGAGGGGAGGGGTGAGCTCTCTCTTCCGGGCTGGCCTCCTGGTGGCGGGTGGTATCGTATTCTCTCTCCCTGTTTGTCTCCTCTAACATTGATTTGTTATTGGTACCGGTAGTTATTTCTGTTATACCTTAATTGCTGGACTGATTTTACCTCAATCCGTGGGAGTTGTATGCCTCTGGCTCTCCTTCCCATCCCTCCGGGAGTGGAAAGGTGAGGGGGGGAGGGGAAACAAAGGGGGAACTGTGCAGATTTAGTTTAAACCACGACAGTCCAAATAAAAAATGAATTTGACAATTTCTGCTATGACAACCTATATGATGTGGAAGGTGTTCAGATAAAATTTTGAGGGAACAGGAGAAAAGCCCAAGGAAATCATACAGAAAGATTAAACCTTAGACCAAAGACAACTCCTGCAGGACATTGTACCACTCCACCATGTCCTTCATCTTTGGACAAAAGCTCGTGTGCTGTTCCTTTAAACAGATGATTTTTATGGGCCTCAGAGCACTGATAGAAATTTCAGTGTACAATTTGAAGTAATAAGAACATCTGATACTGTAAGAGTCCCCATCCCTGGAGGTGTTTGACACCAGGCTGGAGAGCAATCTAGTCTAGTAGAAGGTGTGGAAGGGGGTTTGGAAATGAATGAGATTTAAGGTCCCTTCCAAACCATTCTGTGATACTGTGTTTCTTATGTTCAGTTTCCACTTATGAAGCTTTTGGGTGATCAGGGCTTGCCAAAATTCAGATCTCTAGCTTAGTGCTTCATTCCATAACTTTTTGTGTCTGAAGCCTCAAATATTTGGCACAATATATGAGGAAAAATTTGATGCATTTTGAAAACAATTGTTGAAAATTATTTTAAAATAATCTAACCATATGCATTTCATTCTCTCTTGTCATTTTTATGCAACTATTGCACTTTGCGCTCATAAAAGACCTGAACACATACTTAACTGGCAAGTAAATCAGTAGTGATGCTTTACTCACAACTCTCACAAGCAAAGAGCTAGCCATGTGGGAACTACAGACTTTAAGGCAAATGATAAGAAAATAAGAGATAATATTAACAATCCTGTGGTTTCCCTTTACTCTTTTGGATGAAAGAAGAAAAACTAATATGGAGACTGCTTGATTTGCTATTGGTAGCTTAATGGTAGCCTGCTTTAATGTATGTCTTCAGGAAGTGAAGGGTTCTAAAGAAGAGATATGAAGACAATGACTAGACTTTTATGGACAGTAATCAGCAGGTGATCAGTGGTGAATATCCAGAATTTAATAAAATGAGAAAGACTGCAAGTATAAAAAAACTAGATAAGCACTATACTGTTTCTTAAAGAACTCTGTGATAATCTAAGTTTAGACATGTGGAATTCTACATTTTTAAGTGCTTGCTTAAGTGATATATGCAGTGTGGGAGATGCAATTTCATTGCTGCAAGCACAGCTACAGCAAAAAAATATGCTGTAGTCAAGTATTTAAAACGACCGTGGAACACACAAGAAACCTGACAAGTTGTGAAAGTTGGGACTACGTTGATTCTTGCATGATATTCCAGGAACTACGTTAAAAGGAAACAGGACTTATCCTAATGAAACATGACTTCTGTATTGTGCAAGACAACTATAAACTGAGCCTGACTGGGTGCTGCACTGGTGACATTTTCTCATCTGATCTAATGGATTCCAGCCCTTGCCAGGGCAGCTATTGAAACTTCCCATTGATTGCAACCTGTGTCATATTTTCATCTGTCTTTTTTGCATTTCAATTATCATTTCCACCTCATTTCACCTCTTCTGATCAGGTGGGTATCTAGCAAATGTCTACCATCAAAATAATCCCCAGATTGCATGTAATTTCCTGTAATGATCCTATGCCACCTCTAGTTCACATTAGGCTCTTTGTCTGAGTTAACAACTAAACAGCGCTTCACACATAAAACTTCTTGTTTCCGCTCTGTGTTTACCAAGCTCAGTCTGCTCTTTGCTTATCACTGTTTTGATTCTTTAGTGCAGTTTCATTCAAATCTGATGATCTGACAGTCCCTCTATGCAGGTCTCCTCCCTACATAGAACATACATTTTCTCTTGGCTATATTCTTCATAAAATAAAGGTGAAGTTTCAAGACAACCAAGATGCGCATATTTTTCTTTTACCACTGTTTTATATTATCCACTCCTAGGTATGTCACTTAAGCTGTCCATGACTGAGCTTAATGGTCTATAAAATTATTTACCATAATAATTAATTCACTGGATTATTGTAATCTAATTAATGAAACCTTTGAAAAATTATTTGAATTTCTTGTTTGTAGGGTGCTTTATAAATACGTAATAGTCATAGCAATAAATTCATTTAATTTCCTGAGTTCCGGCCAATATCATTATGGGACTTCTGTTTTGTTTTATCCTTTCCACAGTGCTTCATTTAGTGGCTCTCATCTGAGTTATTTCACAGCTCAGTTCTACCTCTGAGTAACAATTTTTTCTTGTGCATACATGTATCAAAGAGAATTTTAAAGATTCATTATTCATATTCCACATGAACAACTGGGTTCTTAATGATAAAATAAGCCTCTTGAAAAATGTTGGTTATTTTCCTTTCAACCTTGTCTAGAGAATTTAGAAACATGCAATGAAAATACACTATTCACAGGTGAAACATTACCCCCTGGAAAGAGAATCATAAATGAGTCAAACCATATGGAGTATTACTAATACTTTTTGTTATCATGAAATATTTCAAACAGGGTACAAAAATCCTAGCTTACTTTTTGGCCTTACCTCCATGATTTTTGGTAAGGATTAAAAAAAAGCCATACAAGTGCTATATGTGTGTCATTGTCTCTGAAGCACCACTAAATCTAGGGACAACATAAAACAGTGCAGAATACAAAATTGTGACATGAAGTATTGAAGAACATTTTAATCCAGCTGTATTGTAATTGTGGTTTTCGAATTATATGATCTGATTTTTAGCAGATTACTGAATTATCATTCCTGTTCTGCTTGATGTTATAGCTTACTTAAATATCTTAATCAAAGAATTCATATAATCATATATTCCTTTGAGCTGGAAGGGACCTTAAGAATCCTCTAGTTCCAAACCCCTGCAATGAGCAGGAACATCTTCTACTAGAACAAGCTGCTCAGAGTCCCATTCAACCTGACCTTGAGTGTTCCCAGGGCTAGGATATCTACCACCTCTCTGGGCAACCTGTTCCAGTGTTTCACCACCCTCAGTGTAAGAAATGTCTTCCTTATATCTTGTCTAAATCTACTCACTTATAAAGTAAAGCTATTATCTCTTGCCCTATCACAACAAGCTTTGCCAAAACAAATGTTCATATCCTTCTTATAAGCCCCCCTGAAGTACTGAAAGACCTCATTTAGGTCTCCCCAAAGCTTTCCCTTCTCCAGGCTGAACAGCCCAAACTCTTTCAGCCTTTTGTCACAGAAGAGGTGCTCCAGGCCTCCTATCATTTCTGTGGCCTTCTTCTGGACCCACTCCAAAAGATCCTCATCTTTCCTTTGTTGAGGGTTCCAGAGCTGGAAGCAGTACTCACCAGAGTGGAATAGCGGGGCAGAGTCACCTTCCTCAGTTTGCTGGCCATGCTTGTTTTCATGCAATGCAGGATACAGTTGGCCTGCTGGGCATCGATTACCAGATCATGTCCAGCTTCTTCTTCTGCCAGTACCCCCAGCTCCTTCTCTGCAGGACTGCTCTCACTCCCTTCATCCCTCAGTCTGTACTGATACCAGGGGTTACATTTATCCGGCTGCAGGATGTTGCAATTTCTCTTGTTGAACTTCATAAGGTTCACATGGGTCCACTTCTTGAGCAATTTTTTTTTCTATTTTTTTCCTTATACCAAAATCTACTCCAGTTTTGTATGTAACAAGAATCTAGCCTCCTAATGTAAGTAAATCTCATCTATAAGTAAAAACATAGCTGTTTGTAAGATCAGGACATAGGAATGCCTTCCTCTTCCTGTGCTAGAGCAAAATACTCCATTTTATTTATATCTTAGTTATACTTTTAGCTTGCCTTAATTTCAAATTATTCCATTAGCAAGATCATGAGAATTAATAAGTAGGACAATTTTAACAGCTGATGTGTCTTTTCAGGAAACTGCACAAGTTATTGGCATCATTCACAATTTGCCTGGCAACATTATATCTAATGTAAGATAACTAAATTTATTAAGGCTGAAATATTAACTGAAGGAGGGGCAGCCAACTGAGGCTATAGTTCTCTACCCAACTGTTGCTAATAATTTCTGTTTATCAGTCAAGAAAGGGTTGCTGCAGAATTAAAGGATATTTACTTATCTATACAAATACAGACATCACTGACTGCTGTGAGCTCATAAAACTGAAAGAACAGAACAGACAGAAAGTTTGTAATACATCTGACAACAATGTTACAATTATTTGAGCTTAGGAAATAAAATGGGGACAATGTTAATAGACTGCCAGAGAATAACAGTTGTAATACTATAGTAGGAATTAGTCTGCATATCTTTCAAACTCCTTTACAAATATTGGAAACACAGCATTTGCAAACTTTTACTACACCTCACAGCTCCACTGAGAGTTAACATTTTTAACCCTATTGTAATGGAAAGCAGTATAGTAGCATATCTTTAATAGAATTAGAAAGAGTCTTTTAATCTTGAAAATGGAAAAAAATAGGAACATGGCTTGTTTTCTACATTTATATTTGACATATAGTAGTACCTAATGCATTTAAATATTTACTTCTGTAGTCATATTCATCACTGAGATGAGTTTTATACCATGATGAAAATAATTATGAAGTCATGAGGTCTAAAAATTTAAGAAGCTAAAATATGAGAAAAAGTTTTAAAATCTAACTTTTTAATCCTTCAGCTCTACAGTTGGCACTCACAAATGACTGCTTGGAAGTGTAATGCAGGTTTATAGTAGGAATATACTCTTTTGAAATTAGGTTCACACATTGCTGTTGAAAGAACCTATTTGATGTTACAGATTTTAATATTTTTCTCAGTTTCCTGTCATTTGGGAAGCAAACAATAAAAGAATAAATGATTGATTTTATTTCATTTAAAATCTTTCAAGGTTCTGATTTCTGAAAGAGCTGATGTAGCAGCATTTGTAATGGGTGCCTAGGGCTGGGCCTAGACACAGGCATCTGTTTTGAAAATCCTGGCCATGATTAATTCTGGGAAAGCCCATAGAGACTGAGACATTAGGTTTATTGTATCCTGAACCTCAATCTTTTGCATTTCTTTCCTCTAATATGTCTAAATTAAACAGAATTACTGTACAAATGATATTTTTTTAATGGAAAAATACTGTTGTGGAGATAATAGATGTTTTTAAAAATGAGAGTATGAGGAAATGCCATGCAAGTGGTAGTTCAATTCCTAAGCCTTTTTGCTCTGTTTTCAGTATTCTCTGTAGTTAAATATTAATAGAGTCAGTGCCACTTCAGCAAAGCCATTCGTATCATCTCACTAGTTTACATGGAATTAAGGAAGAATGAACTTCAGCTCTCTAAGTGAGCAAGAGATAACAATGTAGCATGATTGAATTTGCCAGCACTGTTTGTGCAGTGCTTGCTAATTTACAAGGGCAGTTTGAAGCTATTCAGTGGCTGGGATTTCTTGAGGGAATTCTTGGGCACTGAAACTGAATCAACATTGAAATTGTTTTTCTTTTAGAGTGGATTAGATAAATTGTAAGTAAAGAGATGTTTTCATAATTAATACAGTAACTGCAAATCATGCAAGGATCATTCACTTCTCAAAAGGAGAGAAAACAGTATTTTCATTTGGCTGGATATCATGCACTGTATTTGTTAGAACTGGAGAAACGTAAAATGCACATTGGTGGATTAAGATGAGCTATTACTCACTGATCTGGATTAATCCACTCCCTTGTTAGTAGATACTACATCTGCTGTGGAGGAAATAAAGTGAGCTGAAAGCCAGAGATCTGAATTCTTCTGTCTGCTCTGCCTCTGATGTGCCTGTGCCAAGGCATCCCACCTTTCCTTGATTCAGTTCCCCTTTGGCTAGAAACAGGAGAGGCAGTGAATCCTTTCAAAATAACATCCAAGTACTTAATTTTTGACACAATGTATTATTTCCAAGCCATCAATCAAGTTGTATATCAAACCTACAGGAACTTTTATTGTTTCTTTTCCTTTGTAGTATCCCTGATATGTTCTAAAATATGACTGTTAATGTTTTGCTGCAGTGCAAACATTTCAGTAGAAGAGCATAAGGGAGATTGCTTTGCTCCTGTGTTTGTACTCTTTCTGTGTGTTTACAAAGAAGGACAGGCTGCCATGTTGATGCAATAAATACCTGCACTCACTCGATTGCTGTAAAATCTAACAAGGATTGAATTTTGGGACTGGATGTCTCTTTTTAAGACAGGAAGAAAGGTGACATTCTGGCAAAGGCGTAGAATGGAAACAAGAGACAAGTCTTCTGGTCCTGCCACCTTGATTTCCTGCATGTTCTATAGACAGTCAAATAAAAAAAACCTTTTAATTTTTGTAAGCAACAACATTTTTTGGTAAACTGTTGGCTTCAGTAAAACTGCTCAGGCTTCACCACTGCTGGTTGCCACCCTTTGTGTCTATACTAAAACTTTCTCACTCTACATAAGATGATATGTAAATAGCTTATTTATGGGGTCCTTGAGGGTTTAAATGTCTTTCTCTTGCAAAACCTCTGCAGGGAAAGACATAAAATGCAATTCTAAAAACCTCTGGGGAGATAGAAACCCTAAAATGGCAATCATCAATATGAGAAAAAAATATTGTTGTCTCCAGCTTTTGTCTAATGAGCTCTTGAATTTTTCAAAATCACAAAAGGAGCTCCTGGAACTAAAGTGGCAATTGTCTAAAGGAGCACATTGGTGAAGACAGGAAAACAGCGATGCTTCCTCTGCCTCATTTATATTTAGCAAAACATTACAAAGTGAAGCCATTGTGCTTGCTAAAAGAAGTAGTTCATGCTTTAAGGGATGAAGACTGTTGCTTGATGCTTAGTGTTGCTGTTGTGTATTTTACTTGCTTTTCAATTCCTTGAATTTTCCTTGACTGCACTAGTTGTACAGTAAAGAAAAATTCTCACTGAGCCTGCGTAAGGCCCATCAGCTTCTGCCAGTCTTGATACTTTAGAGCTTTATAGATTTACTAGATGAAGCTCCTTCCCCAAATTTGTGTCCTTGACTCCATCCAGTAGATTCTGAAATTGCTAGTTGTGCTAAACTTTTGGAACAACAGACGAGGTCTGCCTTTGAACTAATGCTTCTCTTTGCTAGGCTTATATTACCTAGAGAAAGGCTGCAAAAATTTTGGTGTTTGAAGTTTTTATATACATACTTGTTAAGATACAATTTAGGTTTAATTTTTAACTTTTTGACAAAGTCATTCAGTTCCTTTTCTTGTAAAACTATCTCAAAAGTAAAACTGAAGAGCTGAAAGAACTGCTGGGAATTGAGCAACAGTGATGATTAATGTCCCGCTGTCTCTGAAAACTGAAAGTCAGATATGAAATTTCTTTGATAACATAACTGGAATTTTCCATGGAAATTTTTATTGAATGCTGAAATGTTTTCAATTAAGGGAGTTATGTGGCAATATTTATTGCTGTAACAGCTTTCGGAGCATATGAAATGACACTGAATTTGACAGGATACTCAGTGGCTAGATATTCCCACAATGGTCATATCTGGGGAGCTGGTAGTAATTACATTGAAATAATCCCAGAAGAAAGTTGTTTTAAAACCATCTGGTGCTTCCCTTAAGGAACAATTACCATGTTTGAGAACATAATTAAAGGTAGAGTCTCCGAGGTCCAGCTTGACTGAAACGTCTGTTTAATAATATAGGGATTTTGTTTTCTTCCTTACTATACTTCCCCTCTGTTTCTTTTATGTTGTAGTAAGCTTCATTAGAGCTTTACTTTGGAACTTACTTTATTTCATTCAAATTTATAAAACCATATTATCTATTTCAGTCTTCTATTTAAGAGGCACAGTGTGAGATCCATTCTACTTTGAATTATGGCAATACTTCCATATGAATTATTACTGGAGATCTTTGCTGTACCCAGACAAACGGTTACAAATCACCTCTCTGGCAAAAGATATTTCCCTTTATTGGAGGTTATTGCTGCATATCTTTCATAGTAATCAAAAGTTTGAAATCAGTCTGTCAGTTAGTGGATATGTGGCAAAGTGTATGTGAAAAGAATTAGTGGACATTTTCTTCCATTTTGGAGATGTCACTCTATAAAATAAGGGGGAAACTGCTGGGCTCCAAGGCAATCTGCACTGTAGCAATGTTCAGCTGGTCACTAACCAGGAGTGACACCAGGCAGAGCCATGCCTTAGAGCTGTTATCCACATGATTAAGCAGCTGGATTTTTGCCAAAAAGTTAGAGCAGAAGACTGATGCCAGTTACTTTGGGTTGTAGTAGCACTCCTGCTTCATTGCATGCCATTAAATAAATCATCTGGCATCTGTCCTCACTTTTAAGGTTAATTTTCTTTCAGCATTAACATCATGATTTGGACTTCCAGATGTTACTGTGTATAACAACTGAACTAATAATGAATTAATATAATAACATTATGTAATTATTATAATAATATTGTGTTATTAATAGAATAATATTTATATATTAACATAATTACATTATTTGATATTATATAATAGATATAACTATTATTTAATTATCTATAGGAGCTATTATATATCATTTATTTAATTATACATAATATATACTGTATATGTATATGTTCTAAATTTTATATACAGTTATTATATTATATTAGATTATTAGATATCTATAAATCCATGTATTTGTATCTATAATTCTATATATTTATTATATAATTTAATTATAATTTAATAATATAGTAAGTATTATATAGTATGGAATAATTATTATATCTGGTATAATGTAATAATATATGATTATTAATTGTATGTTATGTAAATCCTAATTAATTGCAGAATAACTGTAATGAAAAATAATGTAGATCACCTTTGCATATGAAACATTTCAGTACAAAGTGAATATTATCCTTGATTGAACAGATTACTCTTTAAGTGGTAAGACCAACCCATTCCAGTTCAGCTACACCTTAGCATATATCACTTCTAGCTCCAGTCAATGTTACAAATCCTAGATTATGAAATCTGTTCTCAAAGACAGGTGTTGTGTTTGTCTTATCACATGAGTATGGGAAAAGTTCTACTCCTATGGACAATACAGTAACTGCATAATGTAGTTTCATATACACCTTGTTGCAGCTCACTGCTTTTTAAACAGTAGTAGAAAAGGGTATTAGGGGTATTGAACACTAGAGGTATATCATATCTATACGTCTGACTTTGACATTCACTTGGATACCTCAGCCCTGAATTTTCACTAGCATCACATGTATTAAGACTGTAGCAACTGAGCAAGTTTGGCAGGAGCACCAATGTGGAACAGAGCTTATTGCTATGATGTGGGCACACCGGAAAGGTACAGAATGGGCAGGGCTGCACTCACTGCTCCCTGGTGGGAGGTCCTCCTCCAGCAGGTGGCTGAGCTACGGGATGCTGTCAGTAAGCTTCAAGATGTCAGGGAATCTAAGAGGAAGCAGGACTGCTTGCTCCAGGACCAAACAGTGCAGGGGCCTCCAGCTTCCCCTCTAACTCATGGAGGAGAGAAGGAGGCTGTTGATCAGGGAAGCTGGAAATTAGTAACAAAAAAAAAAAACAATAAAAGGAGGAAGAGGGCAATTAAAAACAAGGAGCTTCCTCCTAAATCTACTGTACCCACCCAGAGCTGCTTTGCTGTCCTGCAGGGGACAGATAAGGAAATACACTTGCACCAGAAACAGCTGGCTAGTGCACTGGTACAGAAGATCTCTACTGGTGCCGCCAGGAAAATGCAGCGGGTTGTAGTAGTAGGGGACACTGCCTTGAAAGGGACAGAAGCGCTCGTCTGTCGGCCTGACTCGGTCGCAAGGGAGGTGTGTTGCCTACCTGGGGCACGGATCAGAGATGTTGTGGAGAGGCTTCCTGCTCTAGTAAGTCCCACGGACTATTACCTGCTTCTAGTGATACATGTGGGTGCTAGGGATATAGATAGTAGTAGCCTGAGGAATATAAAGAAGGACTACCGAGTTCTGGGAGAGGTGGTCAGGGGCTCTGGAGCTCAGATAGTCTTTTTGACAATTCTCCAGGACACAGGGGAGGACCTTCCAAAGGCAAGGAGGATTGGACAGGTTAATAAATGGTTAAAAGGGTGGAGTCATAGTCAAGAGTTTGTGTGTCTTGAACATGGGGCTCAAGTTTGTAGACCAGGCCTACTGGGAGCTGGTGGAACTGCTCTGATAAAGAAAGGGAAGAGTGGCTTTGCTGGGAGGCTTGCCAGACTTGTCAAGGATGCTTTAAACTAGTTGTGTTGGCGGAGGGGAGCATCATGCCATGCCAACACACCCAGTCAGTTGCCAGCACCTATAATAAATACTCTGAGCAATGTAGTGATATTCCAGCTGCTCCAGAGAATGAGCTGGCTTCATTTGGAGCTCGGATCAGATGCCTCTATACAATTTCCCGTAGCATGGGGAATAAACAAGATGAATTGGAGATGTGGGCACATCTATGGGGCTATGATATAATAGGCATCACCGAAACATGGTGGGATGGCTCCTTTGACTGCAGTATTGGAATGGAAGGTTGCAGGCTTTTTAGAAAAGACAGGCCCAGTAAGAGGGGAGGGGAAGTTGCCCTTTATGTTAGAGATAGGCTGGAGAGTATGGAACTCTCTCTGGGGACAAGTGATCAGTTAACAGAAATTGTGTGTGTCAGGGTTAAGGGGAAATCGGTGATGGGACACATTACTGTGGGGATATGTTACAGCCCGCCTGATCAAGAGGAACCTGTAGATGAAGAACTCTACAGACAAACAGGAAAAGCCTCACACTCACAGGCCCTTGTTCTCATGGGGGACTTCAACCACCCTGACATCTGTTGGAGCAACGGTACGGCCCAGCACAAGCAATCCAGGAGGTTTCTCGATTGTGTGGAAGACAACTTCCTTCTGCAAGCAATAGAGGAGCCGACAAGGAGAGGTGCCCTGCTTGACCTCGTGCTCACCAACAGGGAAGGGTTCATTGGAAATGTGACTCTCCAGGGCAGCCTTGGATGCAGTGATCACGAGATGGCCGAATTCAAAGTCCTCATTACAGTGAGAAGAGCGTGCAGCAAACTCACTGCCCTGGACTTCAAGAGAGCAGACTTTGGGCTCTTCAGAAACCTGCTTAGCAAGGTTCCATGGGATATTGCCCTAGAGGGCAGGGAGGCCCAACACTCTTGGCTAATATTCAAGGATCATCTGCTACAAGCTCAGGAGTGTTGCATCCTGACTAGAAAGAAGTGCAGCAGGAGAGCCAGGAGACCCCCTTGGACGGATAAGGAGCTGCTGAGAAAAATTCACAGGAAAAAAGAGGCTTATAAAAGGTGGAAGCAAGGACAGGTGGCCTGGGATGAGTACAGGGATGTTGTCGGGGAAGTTAGGGACCAAGTTAGGAAAGCTGAGGCCCAATTGGAGCTAAACTTGGCAAGGGATGTTAAAGATAATAGGAAGGGATTTTATAGGTATGTAGCGGCTAAAAAACAGACTAAGGACAATGTAGGCTTGGAGAAGGCTGAGCTTCTGAATGGCTTCTTTGCCCCTGTCTTCACTGGCAAATGCTCTGACTGCACCACCCAAGTCTTGGAAAGCACATGCAGGGACTGTCAGAATGAAGATCTTGGGCTCACTGTAGGAAAGGATCTGGTCCGAGACCATCTTAAGAATCTGAACGTACACAAGTCCATGGGCCCTGATGAAATCCATCTGCGGGTCCTGAAGGAGCTGGTGAATAAAGTTGCTAAGCCACAGGCCATCATATTTGAAAAATCATGGCAGACAGGTGAAGTTCCTGATGACTGGAAAAAGGGAAATATAACCCCCATTTTCAAGAAGGGGAAAATGGATGACCCAGGGAACTACAGACCAGTCAGTCTCACCTCTGTGCCTGGCAAAATCTTGGAGCAGATTCTCTTGGAAGGCATGCTGAAGCACATGAAAACCAACAAGGTGCTTGGTGACAGCCAGCATGGCTTCACTAAGGGGAACTCCTGCCTGCCCAATTTAGTGGCCTTCTATTACGGGCTACGGAACTGATGGACAGGGGTGGAGCAGTTGATGTCATCTACCTGGACTTGTGCAAAGCATTCGACACTGTCCCACATGACATCTTTGTGTCTAAATTGGAGTGTCATCAGTTTGATAGGTGGACCACTCGGTGGATAAAGAACCAGCTGGATGGGCTCACTCAGAGTTTTGGTCAACGGCTCAAAGTCCGGTTGGAGACCAGTAACGAGTGGTGTCCCTCAGGGATCGCTGTTGGGACTGGTCATGTTTAACATCTTTGTCGCTGACATGGACAGTGGGATTGAGTGTGCCTTCAGCAAGTTTGCCGATGACACCAAGCTGTGTGGTTTGGTTGATACACTGGAGGGAAGGAATGACATCCAGAGGGATCTTGACACACTTGTGAGGTGGGCGATGCCAACCTCATGAAGTTTAACCATGCCAAGTGCAAGGTCCTACACTTGGGTCGGAGCAATCCCAGGCACAGATACAGGTTGGGCAAAAAGGAAATTCATGGTAGTCCTGCATAGAAGGACTTGGGGGTGTTAGTCAATGAGAAAATGAACATGAGCCAGCTTCACTGTGCACTTACAGTCCAGAAAGCCAACCGTATCCTGGGCTGCATCAAAAGGAGCGTGACCAGCAGGTCGAAGGAGATGATCCTGCCCCTCTACTCTGCTCTCGTGAGACCTCACTTGGAATATTGTGTGTAGTTCTGGTGTCCTCAACATAAAAAGGACATGGAACTGTTGGAACAAGTGCAGAGTAGGGCCACAAGGATGCTCAGGGGGTTGGAGCACCTCCCATATGAAGACAGGCTGAGAAAGTTGGGGCTGTTCAGCCTAGAGAAGAGAAGGCTGCGTGGAGACCTCATAGCAGCCTTCCAGTATCTGAAGGGGGCCTACAGGGATGCTGGGGAGGGACTATTCATTAGGGACTGTAGTGATAGGACAAGGGGTAATGGGTTGAAACTTAAACAGCATATAAGGAAGAAATTCTTTACTGTGAGGGTGGTGAGGCACTCAAATGGGTTGCCCAGTGAGGTAGTGAATGCTCCATCCCTGGAAGTGTTCAAGACCAGGTTGGATGAAGCCTTGGGTGATATGGTTTAGTGTAAAGTGTCCCTGCCCATGGCAGGGGGTTGGAACTAGATGATCTTAAGGTCCTTTCCAACCCTAACTATTCTATGATTCTATGTAGAGTTTTACATATCCAGGGCAATATTAGATAAACAACCAATTCTCTCTGCTAGGCTCCTTTGAAAATCTTAGCTTTAATGTAATTAAGCAACACAGTGTGCTCCAGTCGGCTTGATGGCTCAAGTCTCATGCACCTAGCTGACAGTTTCATTGTGGTTTCTGTGTTATATCTTTAATTAGGCCCAGATACATCTAATTAGCAGGTTGTTTGATAAATTAAATAAGGAACCTTAAAGTCACCTTCTTGCTTAGGTGTGCTTTGAATAACAATTTGAATCTTAGTGACAACTCCTCTAGAAAGAAAAGAGGAGAAATTGATGTAATTAAGACGTGAGTGAGCAAAAATACCTATGTGACTCTTCAGCATAAAACTAAAAGCATTTTGAACTCTACAACATAGAAGACATAGATTTCAGTGGATGTAAACTCTAAGGTGGTCAACTGAGTAACCATTTTTTTTTTGTCTAGGTCTATGGTGAAGAGAGAGAAATATTTGAAAGCATTTGATGTTGGTTCGGCTTTGCTTCCACTTCATTGATTTCTTTAGCACCAGTCAGGCTAATGCTGAGTGGAAATTTAATGTTGTTTAGTGTTTATTCCATGCTGTCATAAAATGCTCCTAAGTCTCTAATGAAAAGCAGTAGGTAAAAAAACCCAAGAAAAAAAAACACATGACCACTTACTGGAAAACACTTACTAGAAAATTTCTGAAGCATTGGGATAGAAATAACTAGAAGTTCCCCTTCAGACAATGAGAAGTTGTCCCAGCCTTGTTGAATTTGTGGAACTGAGAAGAAGGATGGGTCAAGGTTCATCTTGGCTTTTGAGATTATGAGAAGGCCACATAAGGCCATGCAATAATAAATACTAGGAGGTGATAGGGAGGTAATCCTCCCCCTCTACTCTGCCCTGGTGAGGCCACATCTGGAGTAGTATGTTCAGTTCTGGGCTCCTCAGTACAAGAAAGACAAGTAGCTGCTTGAGAGGGTCCACCGAGGCCACAAGGATGATCAGGGGTCTGGAGCATCTCTGTTATGAGGAGATGGGGCTGTTTAGCCTATAGAAGAGCAGACTGAGAGGGTATCTCAGCAATGCAGATCAATACATCAAAGGCAGGTGCCAGGAGGATGGTGCTGGCACCACTCTTTTCAGTGGTGCCTCAACATAAAGATGATGCTACTGGTTCAGTATCACCACAAGATTGTCTGTGCTGGTGTTCCATTTTCAGAAGGAATTTTGTGAATGCAGCAAAGAGCTAGAGGTTGTCAACTGTTTATGGTTCTTCTCTAGGTAAGTACTCTTCAGTCTGTGACAGTTTTGAGCTCAGATTAATTTCTGAGCCTGAAGTGGGCTTATATTTAATAAATTTTACTGGATTGCTCTTCCAAATACTTGCATAGCATTTATTTCTTTAACTATGTGTTTTATGAAAAGCCTTTCCTTTTGTGTCCTGATACATTCAGTTTGTACTTTCTACTGCACGTATATAGAAAAGCAGCAAAAACTGGTCAATTCTTATAAATTATTTTTTATCATGTGTTTTTTTATTGACTTCCATTATTTTACCCTCTTCTGTTTCTTTTACAAAATTCTAGTCCATTTTGTCATATCCCATATAGAATCTGTTGCATGTCTTGCCTCACCTCAGCTACTGCTCTGTAAACTTTCTTCAGTTTCACTTATATACTTGCTTAAATGCAGCACAATGTTCAAGAAGAATATCAAGCATTTAAAGAGTGAATAGCAATGGCTTTGTTTTCTATTATTTCCCTAACATTTCCTGATATTAATGTGCTTTTCTTTCTGACTGTTATGAAAATGGTTTTGTAGCCATTATAACTTCAGAGTCCTTTTCTGCACAGCTTTCCCCCTGCATTACAGAATGCATTTATCTGCATTATCCTCAACCTCCTGCAGACTTTCTACATGCGCCCATGCCTATGTGCAGTAAAACTGGCTGGATGCTGAAACTCATTACTGCACAAATAAAACAACAAGAGAGTAAAAAAAAATAATTGTAGAATAAACTTTACAAATTCCATGTGAGTGGCCTAGGAAGTCTGATATATTGTTTCAAGCAAACTGAAGTGAGAAAAAAGTTAAGATATTAAGATCCCTGAGGTACTGAGGAAACCAGCACTCCTAATATAAGCCTTGGTGCAAAGATGGGCAACAACAAACTCTTGGAGAATTATCTTAAGCCAGACTTACAGAGCTTCAGAGAAATGTGCTTCAGTTCCCCTCACTCTGTTGCAGGCAGAAGGATGGTCTTAGATATTGTCTCTAAATAGGGTTGAAAAACTTTTTGGGCACTGGAAGCCCTGAGAAATTTGTCTTATTGCCAAGGATTTGGGGGGAGGGAGGGAATTCCTGTGAAATTCCTGATCAGTCTGATTATTCAGCCCACTAAGCATGAAATCAAATCTAGGAAGTGGCCATTAACTCTCAGGGAAGCCTGGCTTTATTTTACTAAAAGCAGCAAAAACCAGTGGATATTTACACATGAACTACATCAAATCCCAATATTAGAAATATGGCCAGTAGTTATTTCAAAGTGCAGAAAACGTCATGATTGACTGCAGGATGGTAATAGAATTTGACATTTAAAACTAATATCTTATTATAAAAACATAAGAGTTGTCAATAGCAGAACAATGACTCAACAAGGCAGGTAACTCATTATCATGACCTGAATTCAAAGGAAGAAGGAATGGTTCTATTGAAGAAGAAAGAATAAGGCATTCTGAGGGAACTACCAGCAGCTAAGTCTGTGGAGTTCTATACAGAAACGTTTATATTTTGAAATCTTAATCTATTTTGTTATTTTTCTTGCTATAATAAAGCCTAACCACAGGAAAGGCAAGAATTTTGGACTCTGCTTTGTACATAGAAAATCCTGGGAAACATGCCTGCTCACACAGTGTTACTAAGAGTAACAACGTAAATTATTAAAGCTGACAGAATTCTTACAGCTAATGTATGTGCTTTTTGCACACTGCACCTTCTACAGCTTGGACAATGAATAAACACCAGTCAGGTTTTGCTTCTACAGTTTATGCACCAGCACAATGCTGTTATTTGTGATCATAGCACTGCAGGAAAGTGCTGAAGTATAGAGAAGAAATGTGAAAAACATGCAAATGGTTTAAATTAAACAGGTTTAAATTAAATTTTCTATTTACAGTATGTTCTTGAACTATTTCTTTCTTTCATATATTTTTATGAAAAATATAAATATCTGAACAATGCAAAATTTAAATATGTGTCCAGTGGTTTTGATAATCTCATCAAGCCTTCATAACACCCTTCATAACCTTTCTAATAAACACAAAACAACACAAAACACAAACCTTTCTAATAAACACAAAGTAATTTTTTTTTTATGTAAGAAAGCCATATTTTTAAACCGTAATCTTAATGTCTGGAGAGATTTATAAAACCAAGTGATTACAAAAGTGTTTTGCCTTTGATCTGAAAAGAAAGGGAATTAGCAGATACAAAAATAATTTTGTCAGTCAGTCACTTCTACATCTTACAATGCTTAAGTCCTACTTATATGCACCATCAGTAAAACACAGCTTTAAAATAAATTTTCAGCATGTTGTCTTCAGGCACTTGAGCTTGCATTCTGAGGGTTGACTTCCATTAGAACAATTAATGGAATAGTGTTTGGGTGCTGGGCATTAATTGTAATGAAAACACCTGGCTAGGGTAAATGTAAATTTATAGAGATATAGATAACTATCTCTACAAATATAGAAAAAATATAGACAAATATAGAAAATATAGAGCCAAATTTTGAGAGCTGTGGTCTAGACAAATTTGTTATCGATCTCTACATTTCTTGTATCATCTTTAGCTAAATATTTCTGGTTCTATTTAAAGGATATTGCCCATGCAAACAAAGTTTCAATGTACTACACATGCTTTATCGATCTGCATATACATCCTTAAAGTTTGATGCAGAAGGAAATGCCATACATTCGTTTTTGGGCTACGGTCACAGGAACTGGAATTGCTTCTGTATACCAAAAGATTTTTCTCAATGACTTTCAAATACCCCTTGTCCTCTAATTAGTCTCTTCTGCAGAAGATGGGCATGCTCTGAATTTCTCTGACTGCTTTGTTCCTCGTTTATCTTGCCCACTTTTGGGGTATGAAAAGCTATCGGTGCATGACTTAGTCTCATATTCTGACAAGTGAGGTCTTTACTGTGCACAGCAATGTGTTGGTGACTTAAAAGAATCCTTCTCTGCAGGGAGCAATAACATCAGAAATGATTAAAACAAAACCTAAAATGTCACCTTAGACTACTGAAATTTCATTATCAAGCAATACAGAGTTGACACTTTTGTGAGACTCTTTAAAACTCAGATTAAGAAGAGAAAATTAAACTCAAAATGAGAGGAAACAAAACCAGCTGTCTTTTCCCTGTCAAGAGCTGAGTACAGTATGTACAGTGAGTACAGATGAGCTGATCTCACAGACAGTGACCCTAACTCAGCATAAAAAACAGCTAACAACACAGCTTTAGATAGTGTTATCTATTCATCATCTTAAAAAATTAAATATCCATCTGTCATGTAGCTAGCTGATCTGTAGCTGCACTCATATGTCCCCTCATATGTGGGGAGACGGTTGGAGAACTGCTTTACTAGCTCAACCTAGGGATTATTCTCATCTTTTCTCCCATCCCTGGGGGGCGTACAGAGAGCTTCAGTGGAAAGCATGGGATTCCTGCACAGATAGCAGTTATAAAATAACCTGTGCTGAAAGGAGTTTTCTTTTAAATTCCTCTAATTATATATATATATATATATATATATATATATATATATATATATGTATGTATAATTATATATATATATGTATGACTGATTGGAAAAGCAGGGGTTTTGTAGCTTTTTATTTGGTTCAGTAAAGTTGTAGGTTTAAGCCACTTCAACTCTTCTATGATTCAATACCATCAAACAACCCCTGGCAGCCACATTTAAGTCTTGGTACCTCTTAGTGATGAATAGCAGAGACCTACTGCATTTTTTTGGGGGGTGTCATTTCCCTAGTTATGGGGAGAACAGAAGTAATAGGACAGGACTGGGGACCTGACTCTGGAAGCTGCAGCTTGCCTGAATAAAGGGGTTTAAATCTCCTGTAGGGACACAGCTGCATCATGTAACAGCACTACATTTGGCTGCAAAAATATACATTTATAACATTTAGGCTGAACCCTGAGGTTGCAATCTACACCTGCTTTTAGGATCAAGTAGGAATGTCAAGTTAACTCAGATAGTCCCTGCGCACTCCAGCATTTCTCTCTCAACTGCTCAGCTGCTAGACTGTGAGAGTCTAGATGTAATTTTGCATTGGGCACAGAGCCTGTCCCTGCACCAGAGTGAAGTGATAGTTCAGGGCTGCTCTTTTATTTCTTTTCATCACTGCTGAGTGTTGTTTTACTTTTCCCGTTTCTGAAAGAAACTGATCATCCCGTGTGCGGGCTGTCAGCAGCTCCCTTGCTCTCTCATTTCTTATTGTGGTTCAGCCTGGTGCAGTGTTTCCTCACCCTCGCTGCTCTGCCCCCCAGCTGGCCAGCCTACTTTGCCTGCAGGGAATACACATAAATTCCCCCTGGCCAGACATGCCATTGTATGTAGTGTGATCACTAAGGCAGCAGTTACAGTGAGACAGATCTAGCAGTCTACCACCTGCTGGGAGAGGCTTTATGATGTTACATCAGTTCATGCAATCATGAAGTCCAGTATCTTGCTTTAAGCAGTGAGCAATACTTGATGTTTCGAATGCCTGCCTGGAAAAGCTGTGGCTGCCACATCCCTGGCAGTGTTCAAGGCCAGGATGCATGGGGCACGGAGCAACCTGGTCAAGTGGAAGGTGTCCCTGCCCATATTAGGGGCTTGGAACCGGATGATCCTTAAGGTCTCTTACAACATAAACCAGTCTATGATTCTGGGAGGTTCTTCATTATGAGGGTGGTTAGACACTGCACAGGTTACCCAGAGAAGCTGTGACTGCCCCATTCCTAGAAGTGTTCAAGGCCAGGCTGGACGGGGCTTGGAATAACTCGGTCTAGTGGAAGGTTGCTCCAAGTTCCTACCCCCTCCAATGGCAGGGGTAGGAACTAGGTGATCCTTTAGATCCCTTTCAAACCAAACTGGTCTATGAAGTGAAGCTGAAAGTACCTAACAGTGTCACTGGAGAACTGTGGGAGGCAGAAGAAAAGCTTCTTTTATTGGCTCTGTGTGCCTATGAAATGAAAGCAGTTACTGCTATTCAGTCATCAGTCCATTCTGTGTCTGAAGTTGGTAATAATAATAGACTGTCTTTAGCAATAATAACAGACTGTCTTTAATTGCTCTGGAAGCAATTTTTCATAGTGAAAAAAAATGTTTTTTACTTACTGATAGGTTGGAATTATCTTGGCCGAACTTGCAAAACAAATTGAATTACATGCTGCTCAAGCTAGCACACTGTGCTGTTAATGTTGTTTCATTATATTTTATTGCCGATTGCAGGGCCACTGGTATGGAACATTGTGTATTCAAACAAAGGTCCTCTGAAACACCAATCTGTTGAAATAGTGGAATCCTGATAAGGATGTGCAAATTAAGATACTTTTAGTGGATTATAAAGCACTGGACATCTACAGCTGTTACTCGAAACTGATCATGATTTCCATGTTCCAGTGATCATGTAATTATAAAAACAGTGATCTTTGCTGATTTTACTGGCTCTTATAATTTGGATTGAATTATATCTGCTGGTGGTGATAATAAGACTAAAACGCTCTGTGTTTAATGTAATTTAATTTTTAACATTGCAGAAGGACAAAACCCATGGGTGATAGGTTTTTAGATTAAATCTTTGAAGATGTGGAGTTTCAGGATGTCATCTTAGCACATGCTGAATCCCAAGTGCACTAAACTGTACATCTTTGTTATGCTGCGGGTTATCTTTTCAAACTAAATGCATCCAGACCCTATAGTATTTTGTGGACATAAGGCTATCAGTTATGTCATAAGAATTATTATATGTTTTTTAAGAAACTAGTGTTCAACAAATGATTCAATCTCAGAACATGGTCAGTTTTAGATAGACTATACAGATCTTTGTTCCTTTGTTGGTAGACTTGTTTCCCAGTGCTCTTCAGCCCAAAGGATAAAATAGAGTTCAAGAAATGCCTTCAGTTATTGTAATTAAAACTAGTAATTTCTTTTTTTTATGTGAATTTTTTTAGTCACTTAGACATATTTGGCAATTCCACAAGACACATTTGAAGGAGTTTTTGATTGATTCTGGGGACTTGAATGGAATTCTCTCATGCTTGTGCCTGGCCTAATACAAACACCACTAATTAGGAGAATGCTCTTTTGGTTCTCTGTGCAGAGATTTACTTCATTTCAGTGAAAGTCTGGATTTAAAAATAGGTATTGCAGACATTACACAGAAGAAAGCTCTTTGAAATGTCTCCTTGGGTACAGGCAATTCTCTGCATTTGTACTTAGTAGTAGAGCATAATTAGGTTTCAAATTAATGAATCTTGTGAATACCCTCAAACAAGACTAGGCTAGGGTGAGTCAGTAGGCAAGTGAGTCCATTTCCTCTTTCCAGACCTTCATTCCAGTCCCTACATCTTTCTAAACCATGTGTGTCTGTGAAATATGTATGGTTTGTACTTTTATACATAAATGTATTCATCTCAACCAACAACAGAATAGATAATCAGCTGGGCTAACCTCCTTGGTAGGATGAAATAGCATTTATAAATGTCATTATTTGTCTGGAACCCCACACTGCAAACAAGTATCTGAGGAACTGGTCTTAGCAGCTTTAAGGCATGATTATTCTATTAAATAGAAAATTCTAACGAAGACACTTATATTCCCATTTTATTACCTCTCCCCAGAAGCAATTCTATTTCATTTGCATGGCACAATATTCAAGTTGTTGAATCCTAATCTCTCAGGACTGTCTCAAAGGACTGGTAATGCTTTCAAACCCTGTGCATAAACATCCATTGCACATTATAATTCTGCACTTTTTCAACTCCATAATTTTTATTTCTATCTGGAGTGCTGCACTGGTAAGAACTTAAAAAGGGATGAGACTAAATTAGAGATAGAGGACAACACAACATGGCTCTCTTTCTAACTTAGAAATCTGTGATTCATATATTACTCAACTGAACTGAATATAAAAGGAAATTTAATACTCCAGGGAAATTTGCAATAAACAATGCAAAAACATGCCACAGAAATTAGCTGTGGCTTAGATCCTCAAAGCTAGGTAGATACCTTACTCCTACTTTGGGAATTAAGGATTTGATTATGGTGAAGTATGCTGGATTCAGTCCTTTAAGTCTCCAAGTATCTATGCTTATTGATAACTGATCCACAAGAAAATACATAGGAATGATAAGATATTGAAATGTAGCTTTTAACAGGGATGAATCAAATAGAGACCTTTCTTACAAAAATTGAGCAAGACTGCATTTTTTTGTTCTGAAAACATATGGAGCGTAATGAATCTCTTTTGGAAAGAAAGTATTTTTCTAATCATTTTAGTGGGGCTAGAATTTCCTCCTCAGAAACTAATTAAAAAAGACATCTTTTAGATAGTTTGGGGTTATCCTAGGTAGGAAGGGTAAAACTCTCTTATAAGGTCTGTAGAAATTCTTTAGGTTTTTTTATCCCTAGGCGCTTCAAAAAAGTATTTCCAGGCTTCTGGATAGTTTATTATCATCAAAACCACTGTGTACCTTTTACTGAATTGCATAAGAGGTTATTGTTCAGAAAATTATATTGGCAGTGGTTTTGGAAAGGGGGAGAAGATGAAAAAATACTACTTAAAAAAGAAAGCAACTTAAAATATGGCTTCTAATTAAATTAGCAGTTGCTTTGTGTTTTGGTTTTTTTTTTTCTTCTGATAAGCCCTGTGGTTGGTTTTGTGCCGGTTTTTTTTTTTTTGCATTGTCTAGTTATTTACCCCTTACATTACAGATGTGTCAGATTATCAAAGGAACAATTTACCATAAACCAGTGATTCTATTTCGTTCATAATTACACAAGTGCATTTTTCATGTTTAGTTTGCTGGAGTGCAACCTTTTCAGTTGTGGTTCTTCACACCACATGAATCAATGACACTAATGAGTTAAATATGGCTGTAGTAATTAACTGAGATGAGCTTCTTAGGGGGTTTATTGTCTGTTGGTGAGGGTTTCATGGTTTGTGGTTTTGTTTTGGGTGGTATTTTTTTTGGATTTGTTTGCTTATAATCTGATCCTTTATTGAGGAAGCGTATACAACTGTATGATCTTGAGTCAGGAAGCTGCTCTGCTGAATTTCAAGAGCAAAACACTCTTCTTTACCCCCAGAATCTTTAAGCAGCAGAGTATAAGTTTGTAACCTTCAGTATTACAACACTAAAGTTCTGCTACATGTATTAGAGGAATAACTACATTAGGTGCAGCACAGGACTATTTTCTTTACCTAAGAGTTGCAACTAATGGCAAAAATCCTGCACACCAGTCAGCTTTGCTGTGAGTCACCAAGGGAGGGGGTGAATAATGCCTAAACTGCGCATAAAAGACAAGTTTTTATTCTATTTTTTCCATAACATATGTAACTGCTGAAAATTCATGTCCAGCAGTGCTCAGGTACAATAGATACAACAGATACTACATGTAGTCAAGTAAAAGGCAAAGAAAAACCCAAAACTGAAGGAGTATGTGGACAAATGCCATTTTCATATTTAGAAAATACAGAGTTCTCACTATTGAGTACCAATAATTTTCTTCCTACTCTGACATTTTGAGTTATATTGTAAAATATATCAAAATTACACTTTTAAATGCATTTTGGACAACAGACTCAGATCTTTGATAAGTCAAAGAATATTTTTTAAAGTGCAGACTCTACTCAAAGCCTTTTTGCAGTTTTCAGATTTTGCAAACAGCTGCTTTGAGTAACAGGAAACATTCAATTAGCTCATGCTTGTCTTTGTATGAGTAGGAGAGGAGTCAAACACCAAGACTATGAGTTCTAATACAGTCCTGATAGTTTTATACACTTTGTTCTAACTCAGATGAAGTACTGTCAGGACTCATTAAGATCAAACATCCAAGATAATGGAAGGCTGTGATCTTCTCCAATATACACTTCTAACTCATCTTTAAGACAGATCTGTAACTTTAAACTGAAGGGTGAGATTTCTGCTTATTGAAAAAGGGAACTGATAGCTTGGCTTCGTGAGTGAAAATTTGGGAAGGGCTTTAACCACTCTTTCTACAAGCATGATGACCAAGGGCACGTAGGATATGCAAATCAGGTTGGAAAAAGGTTTCTTAGGTGATCAGGAAGTGTCTGACCAGGGCTGTCATCTCCTGAGTAATCTTGAACTACCCATGTGCTCGTCCGCCCACATGCAAGGTTGGATCTGCAGCTTCCCATGCACCTTGTCACCTACCAATTCGACCCTCACCTGTCCCTACAGACAAGTGAAAGTAAGCCCTTCCAGCCTGTGCAGTGGATTTTCTTAGGTGAGGCACAGCATGTACAGAACTGGCCCCACCCTTTACACCTGAGGTTTAACTGCCATGGCCTAGAGAGCTAGGACCGTGACAGCAAAGTCCACAGGTCATAGGTTTTATAAGAGTGTCCTTCTCTTTGATAGAAGACCATACAAGGCTAGAGGAGCTCCATCAGCCCAGGTTTGAAGATAGGAGTTTTCCTTCTCTTATGCGGAAACCCTGTCTTCTCTAACAAATATTCGGGAAGGGTTTTAACCCACACATTCTGAGCAAGACTGTCATTTCCTGGGTCAATCTCAAGCGACCAATGATGCAACAGCACAACATGAAGCCTTTAGGCGGGACTGAACACAAAAGGGAATATGATACTGCTAAGAGGTATAGTATGTTTCCAAAGGGACAAGTGGCAAAAAGCAACCCAATTTCTCTTTTGAAGTCACTTCCTTGTTCAATGGCACGTGAGTTATCCTTGAGCGAGCTGACTGGGAAAGTAGGGGAGATAAAGATGTAAAGATCATGATAGTAAACCTAACATGAATTTAATATTATAAAGAAGACAACTTTTGTAGCAGGAAACAAACAAACAAACCAATAAAACCCTTGAACTTGGGATCTCAGAGCATTGATCCTTAATTTATTTGTTAATCAAGGCATGGCTTTGGCATGTCATAATTCATTAGAAAAGCAATAAAAAATTGAGTTTAAATACTTCCACTGTGCACCCTTTAATGCCTTAATTCCAGAGGGAAGACACTCATGCGTATCAAACCCTAAATTCCTCATAGCCACTATCCCCACCTCTTAGAAACTTCCCTTTCTTTCTTGAGACAGAAATACAATAAATAGTCATCATAAAGGACAGAGGCACAAAAATTGTCACAGCATCCGTAACTGTGATTTTGTGTTGAATCATCTGGTCTTCATGTACTGAATTGAAATAGAAACTTCACGTTAAAAGAACATTTCAAGATGGCAAATTTCAGTGTGCATTCAGAAAAGAGAACTTTTTTCTTAGGGTGAATAAAAGTCAGGTCACTTCAGTTGAAGTATGAAGTCTGGATCTCTTAATTTTATTTGTGCTGTTTGACAATTGTGCCAACATGTAATGGGCAGAGTGACATGGCAAATGGCCTTCATAAGGCACAAGGCTACTTGCTGGGATAGATTTTCTAGTTCATACTTATGCATGAGAGAAAGGAAAGACTGAATGCCCAAATAACTTTGTGTCCAACTATGGGACCACGCATCCACAACATATCTAGAGAAATTAGATGTGATGTGTTTTGTTGCAAATGGAATCAGCCATTATTCCTTGAAATCTGCAAGAAGGGTGCAGCAAATCCCTGTTTGAAATCCTTGAATCAATACTCTGAGAATCAGAATTTTAGGACAAAGGCAGTAGTAGCCCTACCTCCGCCTTCAGGTGTAATGTATGCTGTGTCTGCATTGTCTGTTCAGCAATCACTAATGAAATTACTCCTCTCATTCTCTACAATAGTCTTACTTTGCCTTTCAGTAAAAACTGGGAGATCAAGAACAGCAGTGAAGTGCAATTCAATGTAGTCTAGTAAGTGCCTTTCTCCCTATTAAATACTGCTTGTTAAACTTAATTTTGAAAAATTAAGCTGTATTTAGTATAAATGTGAGGGATCCTGTTGAGAAGAAAAGCATCCTAAACCATTGAAAGAAAAAAATTTGTTCTTTTTGCTTCTGTATGATTTTGAAATGACTTAACAATTTGTACTATACTTAAGGAAAAAAATAATTCCTGACAACTTGGACACCAGGCTGCAGGTAAATGACATTTTAAAAGGAGGATTTAGTACTCTCTAAGAAGGAAAAATTAAGTCTGTGAGTTCCTTGCTGACCCTTAATTGACAGGTGTCTTGATACACTACTTCTGTACATTAAGGAGAAACTGTTAAGGCTGTTTTGCTGACTGCAGTATATGGCAGTCTTGCAGGGTTTTTTTGTACAGCAGCAGCAAACTCCCACACCCCACCTCACTCAACCCCCCTTACAGCTGAAGAGAATTATGGTAAGATTTTAATACAACTTTCCTCTCCTTTTGCTTTTTCTTTTGGTTACCTATACAGATGACTTTAACTCCCAGTATTTGCCACCAAGTATTAACTTGTTACCTTTGTATATAAGAAAAGAAGAAGGAGTTGCTAAAGGCAGTCTAAATAGCAGATACTGGATGTTTATAGATCCCACCAAATGATAGTTATTCTCTTAGAAGAGGTAATATAATTTATGGCTACCTCTTTCCCAAGTAATCTGTCATTCTCTTGCTCACTCAATACAAATGTCAGGAATAAGAGAGACTAATGCATGCTTCTACAAATACTGATAGATAATCAGTATGCATATGTTACTGTTGACTAAAGGATGGGGAGTAATAGTTTGCTCACATTATATACCTAGATTTCTGTCTATTCTGAAAAAAGATCCATTGTATCTGCTGAGTGAGACAGAAAGTTGCAAGCATCTATTTTAGCAATTCCACAAAATTAGTTTTTTCTTGCAAGTTAATCCTAACACAATGTTCTAGTGCTGTTATGACAGAAATACTGTTCTCTAAAGTGATGTAAGTGACAAATCTGTTCCATTTGGAGTCAAGCCTTTGGAATTCAAGAATGGACTTTTGAAAACAGTAGGAAACTTTAACCTAGATTTTGATGTATGTCAAATTTGAGTATAGATAGATACCTCACATGTCTAAAGTCTGCCTTCAGATTTAGTTGAAGATATCAGGCTTTGGTACTTCTTGATATAATGTGGTAAGATGTAAAAAACCCTGCAGTTTCTCTCCAGAAATAGCTAAATTTCACTGGATGAGTTAAATCTGATACACATACACACACATATATGGGTTTTGTCAATGTAGGGTTTAAAGCTCCCTAGGAAAGTTCTAGATAAAAGTGAGTATATAGCTGTAAACTGTTAACATCTCTTAGTTAATGCAAAGCCTTCTAAATCTCATCTACACCAGATGTAACATATTACAAATGTTTGAGATAAATATCTCTCTTTGTTCAATTTGGGGTAGCTACATAGCTACAATTGCAACCCTGTATTTCATGCTACTAAGGAAATAAAAAGATAAATAATAAAGGAGATAGCTTATTATTTAGAAAAGGGAAGGTTTATTTTTTAAAAAAACTAAATCCATTCTTAATGTACAACTACTATTCTTTCCGCATTTCAAGAGAGATTCTTTATTACACAGTTAAAACAAAAGTATTCATCTTATCTTTACCGTTTGAAGCCTATTTTATTAAAGCTGCAATTTCATAGGAGTTGCCTGTCTGAACCTCACGATATTCCTCAAGAATGGATCAGGCTAGCGTAAGGGATAATAAGGATCACAAACTTCAGCTAGAATAAAAATCATTATGGTTTCATTGACTTGACTGCAGCAATGCCAGTTTATCCCATCTGTGAACTAAACTAAATTCAGCCAATTTCTGTAGAATTACAGAGGAAAAAAAAAATGGCTTCACACTTCTGGAATGGAAAGAATTATAGAGAAAAGAAGCCACAGGAATGTGGTGTTTATATAATTCCGCTCCTCAGAGCCATAGAGGAGCTCACATATATTAAAATTTATTCTTTTTTTTTCCCATCATTGTGTCCCAAATAGTGATAATTTTGATCTATGGCTGCAATATTAGAGAAAGTTCTTAAATCTGTGCATGCTCCTCATCTCTGGCACTCTCCTGTCTTCCATTAAATCCTTCTGTGATTTAGATTCCAGTTCAGAAATCAGAGCTAGTGTAGGAGAGCTCTGTGCTTCTTCGTGAACAATGTGAGACATAACTCCCTGTAATCTTCGCTGGTTCTAGGGGCTGTAATTACACCTTGTCACTTTCTGAACTTTTTTAAGTATTGAGCATACGGACAGCAATATGAGTAAAGAAATGAAGGTGTTTTTCCCAGCTGCTTGAACTCAAATTTTAAAATCATTCTTGCAGATCAAGAGCAGACACTGACAACCAGTGACTTGGTAACAGCTGCCATTAGGCATGCTTGCAGAAGTAGATACAGCTACATGTATCAGGCAAATAGCAAAATCTACTCTAAAATGAATTATGTCAGCTTCCACTCTACGGTATGTGAACGATCCACTATGTGATGTAGGTCTATAAGGCAGAGGAGTGCTGGGTTATATATGCTGTACAGCCTCATTATTTAAATGCAACATTAGCATTTATAATTTTTCTTAGCAGCCCACAACCACGTGAAACTGCTGTGAAATACTCTGCTAAGACAGTGCCTATGATGCCAAAATCCTTCAGAATGGTGCATACTTCATAGGAGGGCTGGAACGTAAATATACTCGAAGTGCTTATCTGGCCCCCTGCTAATGGCTGCCTGAAAATATTTAATGTACTTCATGCATTATTCTGGAGCAGAGAATATAAATGACAATCCAGGAAATAGTTCTCAGCCAGAGACATCTGTACACATTGCCCTTTTTTTATTCAACTATATTTTTTATGTGTTCATGCTGGACTAATAGTTACACAACAAAACAACCTGAACACAATACTTTGAATTTATCAGTATTATTCTCTTTTTTTTTGTAACTATTTGTTGTCATAAGGTATGACAGCTGCTTTAAAGCTTCATTGAGTGCATCTGCATACCTTTCAATGACTATAGTATAGGTATATGCCTAGCATGGAACATTTCAGCTGTAAATGGTTAAAGAAACTGAAGACAACCTTTCACAGTGATAGATGCTGAACCCCCTTAATAATAGTTGGTATCACTGCTGCCTGTGATAATTATATTTTCATTGATGGAAATCTTTAATGTAAACAGGAATATTTATATCCTAGAATAACATCAGCTATCAAATTTATTCTACCTTGGGCAGATAATTTTCAGATTTATTTTGAACCTTGGATTTACTCTCTTGCTATACATTTGTAAAGTAGCAGAGTAATTTCTTGGAATTATTTTAAGAATCCAATATGTTAATATCTTGACATTCGAGAATACTACATTGTTTTTAATTTTCTCCCCCCCCTCCAAATATGAACTCTGCCTTTTTAGCTGTCTCAGTTGCTACTTTTCCTTTGACGTATGTGACAGTTTTAATTAACTGGAAATTAGAGCTCCATGTGTGAAAACTGTCTTAACAGAATGCATCAAAGCCCTGGTGCTTACATCAGCAATAATCTACAGTTGGCTCTACAGCAAATTCTTATTGACATGTGAGATAGAGTCCTGACTCCTCTCACATCAAAGGCAAACTCCCATTGATTTCCATAGGAGTCAATTTTTACCCGTGATTTTCTCCCATGGATCTAGTTAACAAATGGAAGTTTGTGGTGGACTCATGGACATAGAACACTATGTCAGCACTTCAGAGCCTGAACAGCTGAACAAATAGACAACACTGCTGATGCTGGATGTTGTATCCTGTTGGTTAACTTGAAGCAGAAAAAACAGCACTTCAGTGAAAATGATCATTTGCTAAAGAAGTATATGCCAGTTTTCCTGGATCTGAGTTTCATATTGACTTACTAATATTTCAAATTTAGCCAATTATTTCAATCAGCAGGTTAGGCAACCTACATAAAGATATTCCACTGCAAAAATATATATTCATCAATTTTAAAGCCATGACTACATGAAGATATGAATTAATCTATTCTTTATAACACTTATCATAGTATATAGATTCAGAGAGATAACATCTTCTCTATAATTTATGTTTCTTGTACTTGTAAGTGGTCTAGACGGAAAGAGAATTACTCATCATGTATCACTGTTTCTTGTAAACTCCTTTGGAACCTTTGATTTTCACCGAGATTCATTCAAAGTTTTCTTTGTTAGTAATAAATTTTCCAGGCAGTTCTACATAATCAGTCCTCAATTCAGTCCATGCATTTGGTGAAAGTGTTTTGAATGCCTCAGGAAAACACATTGGGATGGATGGTATGGGATTGTGCTGGTGCCTTTCAGCAGATTTTCTATATCAGAATGTTCCAGTATTAACAAGTTACTACACAATTTATTTAACATTTGGATAAAATTCAAAAAGGTTAAAGTAAAAATAAATAATTATTTTTGTTTTCAGTTCTCTAAGCAGATAACATAGTTATACAATTTTACTTAGTTATGTCTTTTTTTGTTTTGCCCAGTGCTTGATTAAGATGTTAAGGGAAAGGATGTTTTTTACCTAGCAAGGTAGAATTCAAATGTAGTCCTATATATACACATGTGACCCTGTGACTTAGCTTTATACAAACAAATTAATGAGTTAATGCCCTTACTTGAAGGTAGTAATTAAAATATTAGTAATCAGTCACTTCAGAATGAAACTGGTCCTGGAGTATACTATCTTTCAAAAGTACTGTGGTCTATGAAACACCATTAGTCCTTTATTAGGTGAAAACAGATGTCTGTGGCAGAAGGAGGAGGATATGATTACTGCAAATGAGAAAGGTAGAGTTCACGTTGTCCTGGACTTGTGCAGAAGATACTTTGCCTAGTTGCATTCAAAATAGTTATGAAATTCTTTAACTGTTATCCTTTTCACTTTTTTTCTTCAGCTAGTGTGGATATTTCTCTGAATATGAACTGTTGTTCATTTTCAAGTGATTTACATCTTCCTCATTGGATATCCCCAAATGATAATGAATGTGAAATGTCACAGTTTGACACTTGTGCAGTTCTTTGGCAGGAATTTTCTTTCAGGTTCTTTTAAACATTTATATTCACAAACAGTTCAGGGCTTCGCAAGACCCAGTCTGACATGAGGCTTGTATGAAAGCTGTCTTGTAGCCAAGGATCAGATGATTGTAGCACATGTATTGAAGAGCCTTGCCAAGAGGAAGCTTTTAAGAACTCTTCGTAGGGAAAAGGTGACAGTAGGTCTCCAGGAGTCTCTGCCCATTCCCTTTGTAGTAAGAATTGGCCTGTCTCTCAGGTGATCCGTACTCTTGTCAGTAGCTTGTTCTCTGGGTAGAAGAAAGCAACACTTCTCAGGAGATGTCCAATGACTTTCAAGAAGGAATAGCATAGAAAACATTGCAACTTTAAACTTACAATGTATTTCTTCAAACTTGTCATCTATAGTGTCAACATCTTGCAGCAGATGCTTGGTAATATCTGTATCTGAATATAGTCCTGTAGGAGAAGGGATGGAAGATGCAGATTAAATGACAGATTTAGGATATTTAATGCATTTCTGGAAGATGTACAAGTGCTATGACAGGGATAATAATAGAGGAATCTGTAAAATAGGACAGAACATTTTTGAATATCTAATCAAATTTAGTTTTAAATTGCATTGCATGTTGGTCTTCTAAAACTTCATGATGTACATAAAACTTTAGTATATACATAAATTCCTCATTCTGGTGTAAACTTGACTTGGAGTTCTGGGCCCCTGTCATGCCTCTGCTACTGACACATTTAATGTATAGCATGTACGCTTGGACCATTGTGGACTGCTCTGATCAAGAATCTGCTCCAGTCAGATGCAGACTCTGCCTCTGTGCTCTTAGGGCAAGGCTGGAGCAGTGCTGAGAGCCACATTAGTCTGGGGTCATCAGCTAGCTAGTGGTTGCTACATGGTTATCATTTGGAGCAACACATAGTGCATCTAGTCAGCATAGAGTGTGAAGTGTCATGGGGACATATGCTAAATTTGGACACAGTTTTAATGCATTACTACCTCAGTTTCTTCACCCATAAACTAGAATAATATTACCTATCTCCTTTCCAAAGGCCTTGCGAGGATGAGTTTATGTTTGACATCTTATTAAGGTGATCAACCACGAATGGATTGTTGCCAAACCTCCCATTGTACACAGAGGCCCCTGGGGCCCCTACATTCATGCAACTCCCAACAACAGAAGCATCAGGTCAAAGTCTGTTGTTCAGATCTGGGACATTTCTTATAAGTAGTTTTTATAATCCCTCTGAATCATCACATAGTTTCACTCTTATTTTTTTTTCACTAGCTGTCTCCTAATTTGAACTGAAACATTTTCCCACTTGTAGTATTTAATGGCGTACAACGCTGTATGCAAGAGCACCTATTTATTGCCCAGCAGTGATAGATCTGGTAATAACATGCTTGCTATTCTGGCTGCGCTGTACTTTGGTAACACCTGGGGTTTAATTGAAATACACCCTGACCTTGGTCTTGTTCATCAGGCATAGAATGGACATCATTACTATGAATCTACTGAGGGATATTATGGCCAAATGTCGCATTACTAATTTTGCCTCCTCACACACTTTTCAGAAAAAAAAAAATAAAAAAATCAATCACAAATCTCAGTAAAAAGCAGTGTGCTTCAGTTTCATTGAAGTCCTAAACCAAGTAATTTTCAAAAAAAAAAGGAGCTTCATATATTTCTCTGTAACTAATTTTGCTTTCAAAACAGTATTGTAGAATCATAGAATAGTTAGGGTTGGAATGGACCTTAAGATCAGCCAGTTCCAACCCCCTGCCATTGGCAGGGATGCCTCACACTAGACTATGTCTCCTAGGGCTCTGTCCAGCCTGGCCTTGAACACTGCCAGGGGTGGAGCATTCACCACTTCTTTGGGCAACCTGTGCCAGGGCCTCACCACCTTCAAGGCAAAGAAATTCCTTATATCTAACTTGAACTTCCCCCATTTAAGTTTAAACCCATTGCCTGTTGTACTATCACTACAAATACATATCAAAGTATGAAAATTGCATTGACCCTAGCAGTTTCATATTCCTGCATAATTAAATAAACAGCTTGTAAATTTAAGACTACAAAATGCCTGAGTTCTACTCTTACCTTAAGGGGTTTCTATAGTTACCAAGGACAAGAAGTTTAACTACTGTTTGCCAGGCTAGAAGCTATTTGTAGCCTTAACTTTTCATCTCATGTCTCCCTTTCTCTTTGTTTCTTTTTTATTAGCAAAATGAGGGAGTAATTTGGATTCAGTTAGCCACTACAAATGTAATGATGTAAAATGGACTCTGGTGCTCCAGTGTGTTATTAGCTGGGTATGTTTCTCCCAGAAGGTGTTGTAGAATAATGCATGCTAGCCTATAGTTACCAGGGTTATGAAATACCTACCAAGCACTTCTCCAACTCAACACAAAATAATTCAGACTTTAAAAGAGGAAAGCACCTTTCTTGAGAGCATTATGGCATAGAAAAATTAGGCAAATACCAATTTTAATTCATACCCCAAAAAGCATTAGCGTAGATTTTGCGTGGCTGCTTTAATATAATTCCCTTTCATCCCTAATCTTCTCTGTTTTATGCATTACAAAATGCATTTGGAAAAACCTCACTTGTTAAGGCACAAACCTGATTTGTTATACCATTAAAATGCACAATCCTCTGATTCACTAATCTCAAAATAATCTTAAAATGAATCTTAAAAATAATTTTTCTAAGTTATTTCAAATTTTACCAGAGCATGTATGCCAATGTGTCAATGTATAGAAACTACTACTGATCCTCAACTGCATTATAAGTTCATTGAACTGAAATATTTTGGTTTTATAATTTATATTGGCTACTGAGCTCAGCAAATCTCAGAGGATGATTTGTATGGGTAACAAGACTATTCAGCATTAGCACATTTAGTAGGCATGTACATATTGTAATTTAGGAAATTATGTTTAGGCCTTTAAAACTAAACTCGTTTTCTCAGATTAGGATGAAACTTTCTTAGGGGCAAGCATATATTCTGCTGTTGGGTTTTTTTTTTTGTTGTTGTTGTTGTTGTTGCTCTTCACTATACTGGCTACATTTGTACATGTATTCTTAGACTATGTGGTGTTCTGATCTGACATTTCCTACATCTGCTCTTACAGTTTGTGTGTAGGGATAAAATTTTGGAAGAAATTGGGGCAAACATCTTGGGTTCTGTCAGCCTTGCATCTTGTAAACGACAAAACATTTTAATATTTCATATACTCAACCAGCAGATTTCTGCCTGCTCTTTTGAAAACTTGCAGTACGTTGTTGAAAAGATAGTTAATTTATAAAAGCTGATGTTTCCATGTTAAAAAAAAAATTATAAAAATCTACCAGACTAAAACTATCTTGAAGTATCACTGTAATATTTTTGAATAGGTGTCTTAAATCACTATTAGTCTTCTAAAACCAAAGAAATACCAAAGCATTTCAAAATAATGACCCCAGTGTGACAGGAGTGAAAATTACATTGTTTTGGGGAGGTGCTCTAGGACATCATATAACTTTTTATTAAGGGTTGTTTTTGTACTATTTTGCTGTGGTTCGCAGATGCCTTCTGAATAGGGAACTGCGATTTTCCTTTTGTAATAAACGAAAAAGGCATTAAAAGAAAGCTTCCTTTCAATAGCTACAGATATGCTGCAGTTTAATTGTTGCTCGCTGAGGTATTTCTGGCATCAGATAATGAAATCCTGATTGTGCTTGTTATATCATGGTTGGCATATGAGATGTAGTGACCTGCTGCTTTAATTTAGAGAATTTTGTTATCATGGGTATTGTAAAATCTCTTTTGTACAGTTGCCTTGTTCTCCCTACATGAATACCTGTCCAGAAAAATATATAAGCAAAACAAACAAAAACTATTCTAGAAACTTTGTTTTATTGACTGATTTAGTGAAGTGAGAAGAGCAAAATGGGACTTGAATAACCCAAGGGATCAGTGATGAGGTAGAAAACCTTTTTACCTTTACAAAATTGTTTCAAATCAAGCCCAAGTCAATACATAACAAAAGTTCCTAATGTCTACATGGGGTCTCAGAAAAATTAATCCAAATTAAGTTTGGATTAGCTAAACTACATTGCGTCCTTTTATAGACACTCTTAATTGAAATTGCAGTGGCCTTGATTCAATTTAGCTTAAATTAAATTCTAGATAAGAGTGTACACATAAAGATTTAATGCAATATAATTAACCTACTTTTAATGTGACTTCCAATTAAATTTCTAGAATGTTTCTGTGTGGACTAGTACCAAATCGTATTGTGATGGCTTTTGTAAAAGAATTTAAGTTAGTTCATTGATTGCTCCTATTCATACCAATGTGAACAGTTTGAATATGGAGATTAGAACTGGTTTGTCCCCTTCATCCTTTGGGCCACATCCAGGGAAAGGTCAATACAGAAACCAAATAATTCCTTTTAATAAGTATGTCCTTAAGAAATATCTGTTACATATTGACTGATGTTTCCTATGACTTTTCCTAGAAAATTAGCAAATGTTATGACTTGTACTAAGAACACGTGTAAATGACACTTACGAGTAAAGAATGTTTGTAAATAAAGATACATACCAAACTGCTTTAGTTTAGAACACTGGGAAATCTCTTAATTTCCAGCTAAAATGCAAATATGTGTGCTTGGACTAATGTTCATTAAAATTCTCCTTTCTAAAATGTCTACTTCATGATCATTTCTGTTACCTAAAATTAAGGAGAAAATTTTAAACTTTAGGAGAACATGAGACAAGAAACATGAAATCATGCTGAGAAATGAGGAATGTGAAATACAGCTGCTTTCTGTATAACAAAATTAAAGGAAAGAAGTAAAAGGCAGAGAGGATCAAACTCATCCTTGACTGAACTCCCCTGAGATCAGTGGTGATTCAGGAGGATTGAATGTGTCCAGTATCATTTATGTCTTTTAGGTCAGTGTCTTAGTGATTCAGCTGAGTCTTCAAAGGCTTGTAGAAGAGAATCTGGAAGTATCTTTGATACAGCGATATCCACTCTGACTCTTACACTTACATGCTTCTAGGGGCAATAGAAAATCTCAACTATGTCCCAAAGCAAAACACTGAAACATGCAAAGAGAAGAATAATTTACATTGTAAGTATTTTGATTTATCTCGTCTCATGAGTGACCAGTTTGCATTGCAGGGCTGCCTATCTAGACCACTTTGGCCTTCACTGTATTTAAAGAAGTAAAATAAACCCCAAGTAGATGAAAGCTGATGGATTTTGAAACCTCACAGGTTTGTAGGCATTATAGCAATGGCTCCCTAAATTATTGTTGAGACTTTTAAAGTCCTAAAACATTGAAAAGGGAAACTGACTTTTAAGAGTAGAGGAACAGATACAAAGCTGTAGATTGCAGTGATGGGTTTTCACTGTAAGACAGTCCATTTTAAAAAATCCCAACACCTCAGACAGGAGCCAGTCTATAAGAGAAATGAAAAATAAGATTAGGAAGAGAAAGATTTGAGATCTACTGTAATCCAGTTTACTGATTTTTCACAATGATTATTGTAATGCTGTATTAAGAAGATAGCATGTGTGGCATGTTGATGGCAGACATTCAATGGAGAAAAAGAATGGTGTCATAGCGATGTATATTGACAGGGAACTGCATTTATAATTCTGTTGAACTGGAAGCTCCAGTCCTCAGGGGTTCATCCAGGTGGAAAGGAGTTTCAGGACAGAAGAGGCAGGGGAAGGGTGAGCAGGAGGGTATGGGAAGCAAATCCCATGCAATGTGTTTCCATCAGCCTAAATCTTCACAGCCAGATTGGGACATGCACCTGAGGCTGCAGGAGCATTTGCAGAGCAGATGTTGGTAGAGGATTTTGGACCCCAGTGCAGCTCCCTGCCCACAGTTCAGTCTTTGTTCTGGGACAAAGGTATACTCTCATGTGTCTCAGTATTTTGTGGAGCTAAAACATACCATATGCTTGTTTCCTGCTATCTACACTGAAATTCCCTTGGCTTCCTCTGCTGGCATTGTTGCCGAAAGGGGATCACTCTTAGGCCCTGAGAGCATTCAGAGTTCCTGAAAAGAGAGTGAGAAAACAAGTCATTTCTGCATAAGGTCATCCTGGGATTTAGGCCTGTTTTTATTGCTGTACTTCATGCTTTGCTCCATGCAGAAACTATTTTTAATTCTCTAGTGCTGATATTACCAGAAAAGACTTCCCAGCATAATTATCTCCTTGACGTACCTTGCTCCTCTTCATATGTTTGGAAATTTGCCATTTAATTTGCAGCTGTAGAGTGTCTTGTTTACTAAAAATGCAGACATCTTTGCAGAGGGTTTTTCCTCTCAAAAACCTCTTTAAAGGGGTGTAATGTACAGAATACATGGTGCTATATAAAGTGGAGCAAAGGTGCTGAATGCATCCACATATTTGTCAACTTGGAAAAAAGTTATAAGAAGTGATCTGAATGCTCCTCACCCTAAAATTTTCTGGCACACAGCTGAGGGAGAGTTGTGATGATTTAACTGTGCGTTAGCTGAAACTTAACCATGTGTCCTGGGTTCAGCAGTAGCAGTCATTTTTCTCCTTCTTGGTAGCTGGTGCAGTGCTGTGTTTTGACTCTCAGGCTGGGAATGGTTGCTGATAGCAAGTATGTTTTGAGTTACTGCTCAAATGTTTGTTTTGTCCAAGGACTTTCTGAGCTCATGCTCTGCCAGGGAGGAGGGGAGGCTAGGACGAAGGAGAAACAGGACACCTGACCCAGGCTAGCCAAAGAGGTATGCCATACCATAGCACGTCATACACAGGATGTAACTGGGAGATACCCGGAAGGGCTTGAGCTCTGGGGGGATGGTGGAGGTATCGATCGGTGCTTGGTCGGGCAGGGTGGGGTGAGTTATGGGTTGGTGGCTGTTGAGGTGTTCTATTCTCTTCACTTGTTATTTCCTTTATCATTATTGTTTGTAGTAGTAGTAGCAGTAGTGATTTTTGTTATACCTTAGTTATTAAACTGTTCTTATCTCAACCCCTGGGGGCTACATTCTTTGGATTCTCCTTCCTAACTCTCCGGGAGTCGGGGGAGCAAGGGGGGGGGGGAGTGAGTGCACAAGCTGTGCAGATTGGTTTAAACTACAACACCATGATGTAGTTGTGATGGTTTAATTTTCCTGTAATAGTTTAATCACCTTATATCTGATAAATTTAGCTATATTTTCAACACAGTGACATATATCATCACATCTCATTTTTTAATGGCAGATGAACAGCACCAAAGTGTGCTTGATCATATTGTATCATAAACCATATATTGGGATAAAGCCATAGCCTTTGCACTGCAGCACGCCAGTGCTGTGACACTTGTTCATAGACCCACAGACTAGACAGAAAGCTAAGTATGAGGTGCCACAGCAAGTAAGCAGCCAGTGATCCAGCTAAGGGTCACTGGAGCTTAGGAAAATATCTTTGCCACTTGCCTGAGGTATTCATTAGGCAGATCTTTGGGAATGGTGTAGATGTTCTCTTTTGTAATCAAATCCCACCATTACAGGAAAATCCTTCAGAGATCAGTGTGATTAGATTCACTTCCACTGGTAAAATAACAAAGAGGGATCAAAGCTCATCAGTCCTCAAACCTAATTACAAAAAATAGAAAAACAAATTGCAGGTTCTATAACAAAGGAAGACAACTCTGCCTATACATTTGGTAAAGTTGCGTTTCAACAGCATAACTACTGCATCCTTCCAGCTGTCCCTCAGGAAAGCTGCACTGTGCATGTCTGCAGAGATAGATCAGCTCTATTATTCCTTGCTTCATCTTCTGAATCGGGTCTTAAGAGGGCAACGCTTTGCTCAAAGTAAAATGTGTAGTACATTGAGACTAACTAAGATTCACATAAGCTACAGAGTGGAAAACATGCATGTCAAATGTCAGTTTGAAAAAAGATTTTATGAGTTCTGTGGAAATAAAAAACAAAACAAATAATTCCATATATTTATATGTAAGTCTTCTTGGCCATGGAGAGAATATACATACTAAAATGACAGATGATATATGTTTTAGTAATTAGAGCAAGACTTAAGGTCATGCTTTGAAATACATGTAATAATTATTTTTGGGGAACTGATGGCAGTAAAAATTCTCAGCATTTTAAACTGCATTTTAGATCTATACAGCAGAGGGCACTAGTGTTATTGAGTTGACAGTAGAGTTGATATTTTGATACTAGAAAAATGACGAGGGGTGGGGGGGGGGAATCACTTAGAAGACAAAGAGTTGTCAACAAAGACTAAAGAAGCTGGTGTGTGGTCTGTGTTCCATGTGTGGATTTATAAAGCTAAACCTTTATGTGTCTCTAATATAATAGACAGATAATGAATAGGAAATTACTCTAGTACTGAGTTCCAGATGGGTCTTTATGTAAAGCTCATTAAAATATTTCCATGATCTTCGAGGCTTTAAATGAATTTTTCACTGTGTTTTTTGTGCTGGCTAATTTGTTTTCCAGGGTATTTATGATTTAAAATTACCCTGATGTGAAATAACTTGCACCAAGGCTTCCTGAATAGTTGAGCTCTGAGCTGTAGAAAAACACCAGCACAAAAGAAAGGACCTTTTTAATAAATTTCTACTGCCACTAGGAATCCTACTGCAGTATGTTAGCCTCATGCAAAGCTTACCAGTTGGAAGGGAGCACTTGCAGTACATTGTCTAGCATATTTTCTGCTGATCAAGTTGCCTTTTTAATCAGCTCCCCTGCACTTCAGCAGCACCAAACCCACTTAATGTGGTCCTATGTTAAATACTGCATTTTTGCTCCCTGTATTACCAGGAAAGGAGAAATATTTAGTGATGTAAATAAAATCAAAGTTAAATCAAATGCTGCAAAACCTGAGATTTGCTCACACTGCCTCCCAGAGAACATTCCAGACGGATCGCAATATAAAACTTCTGTACTTACATATTAAACAAGATAAAGCTTAAACAGAGAAAAATCAAGCACACTGATACAGATAAAAATGCATCTAGAACTTCCCATCCACATCTCACAAAATGATGATCTGGTCTTCAAAATGATACACTCAGAGAAGCTAATAAGCAGTCAGTGACCAAGCTCGTAATTGAAGTATATACAGATTTGAATTTTGCAGAAACTTAAAGTTTGCAGAATTTCCTAAAGGTCTTTGACAGATCATATTTCTGAGGCTTATCTGTGATTGTGACATCCTTAGCACAGGACAGAGGTAAAAGGTAAACAGAAAAGTCACAGGTGATTTCAGCCTTCAGCACAAAGAGCTGTTCTATGTGGCTGATCCATTGCCTGAGTCAATAACCAAATATGGGAAGAATATAGGGAATTTTTTTAAATATGACAAAACCAAACCATGTCTTTTAAATATCTCTTTACAGCAGAGACATGGAAACATTTTTGGAGATGAACAATTTTTGCCAATCAGTGTCATAGCTGGATAATTCGTTGTAATGAAATACTGTATTTGAGTAAAATGTGTTTATCTGCTTGTTGTTTTTTTTTTTTTTAACCCATGGAGCATATGTGTAGTGACAGAAGGGGAAGTTTTTCTGGATAAGAGAGTATCCTTTAAAGTAAAAGGGGCATGAGGCATGAAGTGTTTAAGGCCAGGATGCATGGGGCTTCGAGCAACCTGGTCTAGTGGAAGGTGTTCCTGCCCATGTCAGGGGATTGGAACTAAATTATCTTTAAGGTCCCTCCCAGCCCAAAACATTCTTTGGTTCTCTGAATGGTAAAATAATTGGTTTGGTGTATTTCTCAATCTATAACATTTTTTATGGAATTCATTATTCAGCGCAAGTCCTTAGAGGATAAATTTTAGAATAATTTATTTAAAAAAAAAACAGAGAACAAAAAGAGACATCTACTGAATAAAGGGAAAACAGTGACAAACAAAAATGCTAATACAGTTACATTAACTATCACAGAAAATGGTTTATTAGTACTCAGTGGCAAAACTCGTGGATCACAGATCTTAACTCAGGAGCCTTAAACTGATATTAGGCTCATTAATATAATTCTTTAGACTACAATGTGCAGATTCTTCTTCCTGTCAGTCTAAGAAAGATGAGAAACAGGTCTTTTTCATCCCCTTTTTGCAGATAATTTTGCTACAGTTGGACTTTTGAAGTAAGGGAACTTGAATCTTAGTGATTACTTGAAGAGTGTTTCTCCATATATTGTGTTCAGCACCTCTGAAGTGAAAAGTTACCTTGTAAGTCTGCAGTAAAAAGGTAGTCCTGTAGAGCAGCTACCCTTATCTAGTCTAGTACATTATCCTAAACCCATGAAGCCAATGTCAAGAAGTGCAGTTGTCAGCAGAGGGAAGAGATGGAGAGGTGGGAGCAGTTAGCACTACAGCCACAGGGTTCTCCAAAGTCGTGTGACAGGTGTGTAACCCACAGAGGAAGAACTTGAGTGACTTGCTCAAGGTTGCAAAACACATTGGCTTCACGAATCTTTCATAACAAGAATGATGTTTTACAAATTGCACTTACAGAGAGGATCAAGCAAACAGATAGAGCTCAGATTTTCCAGTTCCCATTCAGAGGTTTTTAATCATTATATATCTTTTTTTTCTGCAGTAAATTATTAAAAGTGAGATTGGAAAGACTTGCAAGCCCTTATTACAACCATTGCAACCATTATAAGAAGTTTTATAAAAATGCAGAAATGAATTCTCAAAATTCTCAAGAAAATTACCTGAATACATAGTTAGGAAAAAAAAAATACTTTCGTTAAATGGATTCCTGTGAGATGCAAGTTAATAAATATATTTCTTCCTGTATTTTTTTTTTAAAATATGGGGTTTTACATAAAATGAAATTATTTGAAAGCTGGAGTGGGAAACTGTTGCCTTATAGGGTTTTGTTTTACTGAAAATATGTATTATGCATCTAAGTGCTTTAGTTTATATATATGCTTTAAGCTTGCTGTAATTTATAAGGCTTCACTTTCAGCTGATTTATAAGAAATTTAATTAATCTCTACAACAGATGGATCTTGCACTGAGCACCAGACTGAAAATAAGCTGAGGGCTGGGGGCTTTCAGAACTACCACAAATGAAGCAGTACTGAAATTCTTAAAATGGTAATGATTGTATTGGAAAGGCCTTTTTTTCCCCTTACAGTAAGATCTGCAGGATTTCTTTATCCCTGAAGCTACAGGGATAATTTTCAGCGTTTAAATGGCTATTCTTATTTCCGTGTTCAGCACATATTTACTAATGAGTGTTTCTCTGGTATTGGTGCCAAACAAAAGAATTGAGGACAAAATGTCATGAAATTGGATGATGCTGTTTAACTGTAGGGAAGAATTACAGAACTGATGGATGGTGCATAACAGCTGATATTATCTACCTGGATTCCTGCAAAGCTTTCAACACTGCCCCACACAACATCCCTGTCTCTAAACTGGAGAGATATCAATATGATGGATGGACCATTCAGTGGATAAAGAATTGGCTGGATGTGCACACACAGAGAATTGTGGTTAACAGCTCGACGTCCAGGTGGAGATGGTAACAAATGGTGTCCCTCAGGGGTTACTGTTGGAACTGATCCTGTTCAACATCTTTGTCAGCAACATGGACAATGTGATTGAGGCTCCGAAAGCAAGTTTGCTGATGACCTCATAGCAGCCTTTCAGTTTCTGAAAGGTGCCTGCAAGGATGATGGAGAGGGACTCTTCACTAGGGACTGTAGCGATAGGACAATGGGTAATTGGTTCAAACTTACATAGGGGAAGTTTAGGTTAGATAGAAAGAAGGGTGGTGAGGCAGTGGAACAGATTGCTCAAGGAAGTTATGAATGCTCCATCCCTGTCAGTGTTCAAGGCGAGGTTGAACAGTCATGTGTGACATGATGCAGTGTGTGGTATCCCTTCCATGACATAGGGGTTAGAACTTGATGATCTTAAGGTCCTTCCTAACCCTAACAATTCTATGATTCTATAATCAACGCTTAGCATGTTTCTTTTGGGTTTTTGTTATTTTGTTGGTTTGTTTTTAATTTAAAATAGGCAAGATCTTGTCCTGACATTTGTATGACCTGCTACATTCAGTATTAAAGGTTTTACTTCTAGTTAAACCTCAATGCCAGGAATAATGTTTATACAGATAAAGATTTTAACTCCTACAAAACAAGAGTAACCCATTGCTCTTCATATTATCTGTTGTCTTACAATGTGTCAAGAAGGTTAATGCCTTGAATATTTTGATAATTCCTATATTACGCATTTTTGCCTTTTGAGGCCTTTGTCACTTCTTCCAATTCTCCCCTGAGTCAGAACATTTTTGTTAGGTATGCACTGGAGTTCAACTTGTTATCTGCCATTCAGCTACATGTGTTATACACTGGAATGAGCAGGAAAAGCTAGTGTCTGGGGTTTTCTTATCTCATTGCCAATTACAGCTGACATACATAGCTGTACAGGAAACAAAATATGAGAATTTCTATAGCTATTCTTGCTATGGTGTTTCGTGAAATTTAGTTGACTGGAAGGTCTTGAGAAGCTTTTGTTTAGAGACCACAATTCACACGTAAATATTTGATACTAATTTAATGTTTTCCTTCTCCCTTCTTTCTTTCAGGCTATTCAAACTCCAGAAAGACCAGTACCAAATAAATTATGAATGTTGAACAAGATGACCTTACATCCACAGCAGATAATGATAGGTCCTAGGTTTAACAGGGCCCTATTTGACCCCCTGCTTGTGGTGCTGTTGGCTCTTCAGCTTCTTGTGGTGGCTGGTCTAGTGAGGGCTCAAACTTGCCCTTCTGTCTGCTCCTGCAGCAACCAGTTCAGTAAAGTGATTTGTGTACGGAAAAATCTGAGAGACGTGCCGGACGGCATCTCTACCAACACCCGGTTACTCAATCTCCATGAGAACCAGATCCAAATCATTAAAGTTAATAGCTTCAAGCATCTGAGGCACTTAGAAATCCTGCAGCTCAGTAGGAATCACATCAGAACAATTGAAATTGGGGCTTTCAATGGTCTGGCCAATCTCAACACTTTGGAACTCTTTGACAATCGTCTGACAACTATCCCAAATGGGGCTTTTGTATACCTGTCAAAACTGAAGGAACTGTGGCTGAGAAACAACCCCATTGAGAGCATCCCTTCTTATGCTTTTAATAGAATCCCTTCTCTGCGGAGGCTGGATCTGGGGGAATTGAAAAGGCTTTCATATATCTCAGAAGGTGCCTTTGAAGGTTTGTCCAATTTGAGGTATTTGAACCTTGCCATGTGCAATCTTCGAGAGATTCCTAACCTCACCCCACTTGTAAAACTGGATGAGTTAGATCTTTCTGGGAATCATCTTACTGCTATCCGACCAGGTTCTTTCCAAGGTTTAATGCATCTTCAGAAATTGTGGATGATACAGTCCCAGATTCAAGTGATAGAAAGGAATGCTTTCGATAACCTTCAGTCACTTGTAGAGATCAATCTGGCACACAACAATCTAACACTACTGCCTCATGACCTGTTCACACCACTCCACCTAGAAAGGATCCACTTGCATCACAACCCTTGGAACTGCAACTGTGATATCCTTTGGCTTAGCTGGTGGATTAAAGACAAGGCACCCTCTAATACTGCATGTTGTGCCCGTTGTCACACACCTCCCAGTTTAAAAGGAAGGTACATTGGTGAGCTGGACCTGAATTACTTCACTTGTTATGCTCCAGTCATAGTGGAGCCACCAGCAGACCTCAATGTCACAGAAGGCATGGCTGCAGAGATGAAATGTCGGGCATCAACCTCCCTGACCTCTGTATCTTGGATTACTCCAAATGGATCTGTTATGACGCATGGGGCATATAGAGTTCGGATTGCTGTGCTTAGTGATGGCACATTAAATTTTACAAAGGTAACTGTGCAAGACACGGGTTTGTATACATGCATGGTGAGTAACTCTGTTGGAAATACCACAGCTTCTGCCACACTGAACGTGACTGCCCTGGATAACCCTGGTTACACTTACTTTTCAACCGTCACAGTAGAGACTGTAGAACCTTCTCAGGATGAGGCACAGACCACAGAGCAGGTTGGGCCCACACCAGTTACCAACTGGGAGACTACTAACATGACAACCTCACTCACCCCACAGAGCACAAGATCAACAGAAAAAACATTCACCATTCCTGTGACGGACGCAAACAACGGGATCCCAGGAATAGATGAGGTTATGAAGACTACCAAAATCATAATTGGCTGTTTTGTGGCTATCACTCTCATGGCTGCTGTGATGCTGGTAATTTTCTACAAAATGAGGAAACAGCATCACCGGCAGAACCATCATGCTCCAACACGGACTGTAGAGATCATTAATGTGGATGATGAGCTTACAGGTGACACACCCATAGAGAGTCACTTGCCCATGCCAGCAATAGAGCATGAGCACCTAAATCACTATAACTCTTACAAATCTCCTTTCAACCACACAACAACAGTTAACACAATAAATTCAATACACAGTTCAGTGCATGAACCGTTATTGATCCGAATGAACTCAAAAGACAATGTACAAGAAACTCAAATCTAAAACATTTATGACATTATGGGGTAGGGGTGGGGATGACAAAAGATGATTTATAAAACAAATGACACAAATGACTGGGCTAATCTACTGTTTCAAAAAAGTGTCTTTACAAAGAAAAAAGAAATTTATTTATTAAAAATTCTATTGTGATCTAAAGCAGACAAAATTATGTGTATTTCTCAGAACCTGTTTTTGCTGCACTTATTTGCCCTCTTTGTTCCCATTTTTCTTCCCACCCTACCCTGATTTCTATTCACCATATTTTTCATCGGAGATCTTGATTCCCTAAAAGAACTGGTCTACGAAATTTTGTAAGAATTCTGTTACTTTTGGGGAATTTTTATGGTGAATAGTAGTGGTAAGGTTCAGTCTATTTTTTTTTTTCCTCATGCTCTTTTTGAAATTATTCAATAGAGAATGGAACTATAACATCAAGTTTACAAATGAGAAAAACAAACAAGTAAACCCTATTTTTCCCCTGTAATGATTTGCTCTGTATTTACTGAAAGCACCATTGTGTGAAAAATTTGAAAAAGTAAAAAAAGTAACAAACAAAACCCCAAGAAATTAATTTACTTGTGAAAACCTATGAACCCCATGATCTTTTAGGCAATTCTAGAACAGAATTTGTAGTTCAAACACAAAACAAAGATTATAAATAAAATACTTGGTTTTTCTGTACTTGAACATAAGTCATTTTTAGTGTGGCTTTGAACATCACAATTTGTTAAAATTCTTATAATATTCTGTTGTGATGGAGCAAATCACAATCTCTTTAAAGAGAATAATCAAGACATTTTGGATCATTACTGAAGCATAGAGTAGTTTTCATTTATTTTATGTAAGCAACATACTGACAAACAAGGGTGAGTGACTTAATGCAAGATTAAGATCCTTCCTTCTAATGGTGTTTTCAATTATCTATATCTTATAGCAAGATGTATTTCGCAATGCCAGGAAGTTTTGCAAGAACTTGCAGTTATCACAGAATTTATTGGACAGAGCTAAAAAGTTTGTTCTGGGTTTGGTTTTTTTGTTTGTTTGTTTGTTTTTTGTTTATATTTTGTTTGTTTGGGGTTTGGTTTTTTTTTGTAATTTATAACTGTCAATAAGAAAATTCATCTTTACATTAAAGCTGGTGTTTTCCAGTTCAGTTGTTCTAGGACTCCTGGACATAAATATGAAACCCATTTAGCTGTCTATAATACCTCTAATTTGCTGTATCCCTATGTGCAAAATGAAATCAAAATTCTGGTAACAGAGTAACTCACAGAAAGACATCTGACAATTTCAGCTTAAAAAAACCCAAATCAGAGGAGAGTGTAGGTTACTGTAATTTCATGACTATTAGATTCCCTGTAGAGTAAGCAGTTTACATTAATTTAAACTCAAATTCTTTTACCAACAGAAAACGTACATCTTTTTCTATTTACATATGTTCAATAGATTTAGCATATTGGCATAGGCATGGTGTACACCTTGCATGCTGAAAGCTAGAAGGAAGACTTTGAGTGAGAAAAAACAGCTTCAGAACACTGTGTTCTTACAAGTAGAAGTTCTGCCAAATTAAAATATTTGATGCATTGGCAATTGAATAGAAGCATTTTAAGACAATATAGATGGGGAAAAAGAATCATACACATCATCTCTGACTGTCTTTTCACCTATTTTCTTTGTTGACCACCCTTACTGTGAGTTTTCAAGGTCCTGTGCCAGGTAAATACTGTTCTTGGCTCATATCAAAACCTCTTTGGAGCTTTCTAGTACGCAATAGCATGCAGAATGAAGACCCTACTGAACAGTGAATTTCTGTAAATTTAAGAAGGAGTTTCTGCTAGATTGAGGTGATAAGTATCTCTTGCTGGATACACAGTTCTTAAGGTTGCAAGTGAATATTGTAGCAAGAAGACCTGATTTAAAGAGAACACAGTGAAGATAGGTGATGGTGAATCACACCCTGCAAGGGATCTGATAACTATAACACAGAATCAAATCCGAAGTTCTAGAATAATCGCAAAGAAACATTTGCAAGACATTATCCTTTGATGTACTACATGAAAAGTAATATCTTCTCTATGGGAATTTTAATAGAGGACAAAGATGGACCTGAATGTAAAATGTTTCAGTTCTGATTCCTAGCTTTGCCTTTTTCTTCAAAATGTATTGGAGCATTTCATTGGCGATTTCATTTAAGCATTGTGATAGAGTCTGTACAGAAACACTGCAATTACACATTGCTATTTGTACTTTATCCATCTGTCTAATAACTTTGTGTCCATGACCAATGCTTATCTGAAAATTGGAAAAATTCTTTCCAGGAAACCTAAGGCTATCTATCAACAAGTTTATGCTAAAAAATTATGGCTACTCTCCAAACAGTATTTGTGAAAGCATTTATGGTCACCATGGTTTTATAAGCAGGTGGTTTTTGCTAATTCCTAAAGATTATGCATGAGAGGTCTTTAAGAAAAAAAAAGGTATAACTATTGCTAAGTGGGACAGTGGGTCAGTGACAATCTTTATTCCTCTATGGAGTAACAAAATAATATCAGTGACTTTTTTAAACAATATTTGATTGGGTGAGTATACACATGTTATGTGGAAACTATATTAGTTATTTTCCCAGCATCTTCTCTATCCCTCTTGGAACCACACAGATTATTTCTGACTCCTTCCTACTTCTATAAAACACTCATTATTTTCATAGATTGATTAAATAGCAGAGTTAGAGAACATCACAATTTATATCATGCACTGAGCTCTGAAATAAAGTGAGAGGAGTGCTGTGCTCTCTTGTTTTGATGCTGAAATCACATGCCAATACAGCCTGTTACTGCTCCAGGGACTACAATGTTAAGGATGAAGCATGAGTCTTCTATATGGCAGAGCACAAATGATAGAAAGTTCTCATGAAATTTCTCTTGCAGGTGACCACATTTTAGATTCTGTGTGATGTAAAAATAAAATAAAAGAAAAGCAAAACAAGGGATCTTGTTTATGAGCTATCACTTTCAGTGGGCTTGTGAGAAAGGAAGAATTATTCTTCAGTTCATTTGATGGAGTTTGAAGACATTTCTCTGCTGTCCTGTGCAAATACAAAATGCACACACATTTTCTTTCTGGAATTGTCATCAAGTCTTACAAATTTTGCCATATGCAGAAACAACATGTAAAAAGAATAGTGAGTGAGTTCCATTCAATTCACCATACAGGGCAGACATTTTATTTTACTTTGAAAATGTCTAAATGTGTGGAAATTAATACATAATTTTTTTGCTAAAATACTCTAATGTGTTACAAGTAATGTATAATGGTTACAAGATTCCCTGTCCCCACTGATGGCATTATAAGTTGATCACAGACTTAAAGAAAAGATAATTAATATTGTATTTAGTTTAGCTTCATAATCCTGTAAAATATTTCATAACAGCTGCTATAAGCTTTTATATGTCAGATGCAGCCATTACTGTAGTCTTTTCAATGAGAAGAAGGGAAAATCTTTTCCACTTATTTGCCCTTCTCTAAAGTTTTTATTTCATTTTTTATGTGAACTAAATACAACATTTCTGAAATGTTCACTTTATTTCTAGGTCCAGGCAGTGAAGGCCCAGGAAGAGTCAGGAACTATCTTGCAATTTCATACCAAAAGAAGTAAATGAAGAAACAATTTCTCCTTATCTTCAAGATATAATAAGAAAAGTTAGACTTCCACATCTGGTTTTCTGTTTTTCTTGGTGAAATTCTTTACTGCATCATTGTCCTCCTTTGTGCAGCTGTTGCCAAAAAACAACCTCATTTCAAACTTGCATCAAAAATCCAATCAACACTTAGCCTGATGGTAGTAGTGGACATCTTATTATGAGGTGGTATATATTAGCATTGTAGCAGAGTAACAGAGCCATCACTACTGAAACAGCAAAGGTTCATGAGCAGGGGATGGACTCGGGGAGATTCTGGAAAACCTGCTCAGTAAATTTACATTTCTCTTGGCCCTAGACCCTCAGCCATAGCAGTGCCCCACGGAAACATTGTGGTGGTGTGTAATTTGTGGCTGGAAAAGCACAGGAGGGAAGAAAAACTTTGGGTTGGGAACAACTTCACTGGCTGCTCCCACTGAACATCATAGATGCAGAAGTAATGAATGTGTAAAATCTGAGTTTCAGACATACAGTGTATGATGCGAAATGAGGAACTTACATATATTCATCAGATTTAAGCACAAGTAAGTTTTAAGACTTAATGCACACTAAACAACTGAAACCTTGAATAATAAAAAAGTCACAGATCTACAATGTAAGTTTGACACAAGTGACAGATTACATTTGACAAAATAGTAATGCCAGTTTGAAGGAGTATGGGTAAGTTTTTTCATTTTTAGCTCTATTAAGACAAATGACATCCATAGTTCAATAACTATTCAACATGTTATTTGCATTGATACTAATGCCATGAATTCTTTAGGTGAGATCTGTTAAAATATTATGTTGAATTTGTCTTGGTCTTAATCCTTGCTTTCATACATTTATAACTTACAGTTGGACTGTCTGTTAATTGGAGTGCTCTTGAAAGGACTGAATCAGTGAACATGATTGAATTTCATAAGAGAGATATTTTTCCTATAGTGTAACTTCAGTGAGGTATGGAATTTTGGAATGAGGAGACGCTGAAGTTACATCATCATATGATTTTATAGCTATCCTTTGCAAAATAATAAGAAAGTATAATGGTATTTTTGAGAACTTTGAAAACTAAATCTTATGTAAAAATAGGAAATTTTGCTAAAAAAATAGAAGTAGTTAGAATGTTATTGAACTTGAAAGTAACAGTAGACTTAATGGTTAAAGCAAGAATTGTCAGCCACATATCCAATATAAGCTTTACATCTTTTCCAACAACCCAGTTTGCAAACTCAAAAGTCTGAGTTACTTTTCTAAGTATCATTCAGCTTCTGCAAGGATTCTGGCTGCACCATCCATAGTTTTCTGGTTTCTTCTTAAATTTTGCAGTACATTTATGATGCAATTTGGGTTTTCAGCTTCAGAACAGTTTCCCAGACAGAGGATGCAAAGAATTCTCTGCTAAGTAATCCAAACTGCACTCATTGGAGGATCTTGTTTAATACTCTGGGGCTTTTTTTCATCAACCTGAAATGGCTTGTATAGAGAAAGTTTCCATAATTTCTTTGATTAATATCCTAATTTGGTTTTGCATTGCTTATATTTTTATCAAATTTAAAATATAAATTGCAATTGTTTTTTATCTTAGTAAAAAATTTTTACTTCTCTTGAAAAGTACTTCTGTTATTTTCATGGTAGCTCAGTTAAACACAACTCTTATATAAAAATCCAAAGAGAAACTGTATCTTGGAATGCTGTGCATGCACATATGTGTCTGTATGTGTGTATTATTTAAAAAGTGATTCTACAGGTGAGATTAAAGGAATAAAAGAAGAATTTTATAAAAAATAGAAAGATGGAATAAATGAGCTGAGAGAGAATATACTAAAACAGAACTGGAGTCAGTGGACTGCAGAATTAATCCAACCCCTATAACTGATTTAATCCTGTGATATGTAATTCAATTTGATTTAATTTGCTCATTTAATTTCTCAAAAGGACACGTCTGAGGAAGGAGGTGGAAATCTGAGTTCTGTTTTTGACAGTATACACATGATGTCAAGCAGGTCTTCCTTTTCCCTGTCTTTCTTGGCTTGTCATTTCTGTCTGGCTGTTCAACTATCATTTTATGAAACAGAGGCACCGATCTCTCCAGGCCAGCTTCGGACTGAATTCCAGTCGTCAATGGGACAGGAAGCAGGTCAGTCTAAGTAGAACCTTTGCAGATTCGGGTACTAGCTGTTTGCATCCATTAACTGCAAAACAACTAGTACCTGTTTGATACTGCAAGGCAGTTTCATAAATCATTTATATGGCTCTTAATAATATTATAACTGAGTTTAGTGTTATTGATCACCTGCTGTGAGTTAACTGTATTCCAGGTTAAAATGAAAATCATCGAAGCCTTATCAGACTGAATAAATCAAAAGTACTGACCAGTTCCATGGCTTTTGCTAGGATTTCCATGACAGAGATTATTTTTTTCTACTATTTTTATTTTAATAAATTCTATTGCCTATGTCAGCAGTGTTTCCATCAGGACGGATGTAAGTAATTATTGTTGGAAATATTGTCACCTCTTGTATCTACCTGGAAAAACATTAGCTCTGGGTGTTGATATTTTCAACTCCCTGCTGATTTCTGACACTCCCATGGGGAAGCAATCAGTTCCTTACTGAAGGGGAAGCTTTAGCCTATCTAACACAACAAGGAAATAGTAATGGGTTGACCAGGCAAGGAAGAATAAGATAAAATGTAGTGGTGATGGGGGGAGAGGAATCCTGAGAAGATAACTAAGCATTACAAAAAATTGCAAAGCAGGAGGAAATTGAAAATGAGTGAGAATCCTTTTACTCTCATTCCATACATTATATTTCCTGGTATAGCTAGAAAATATTTGAACATACTGATGAATGAATTCTAAATAAATCACATGGAAACTCTCTGAGGGATAACCTTAAGCTAGAAAAAGGACTGGTTCTTAGACTTGTATAGGTCAAACCCATCTCATAGGGCAATTTAGGATGTTAGGAAATTGTACTAAGATGCTAGGAGACTGCTGTAGCAAGAGATTTAAGTTGGAATTCTAAAAAGAAAAAAACAAACTAAAACCAAAACCTAAACTAGAAATATTTTGTGAGTAAAAAAAAACAGTTTTGCAAGGAAAAAAGTAGCAATTTGCATTCTGGGAACACCCAATTGGCAATTTCTGCATGTAAATATAATTCTAGCATTAACCTCCACTGATTTTAAATTGGCCCTTTGAAATTAATATGGAAGAAGCACTAAAATGAATAGAATGAACAAGGATGATACCAGTGAAATGTTTAATTTATTAGAACTTTCCATTTCTGTCCTCTGGGATTATATTTAGTAGTAGAGTATTTCTAATCAGGAAACAAGAGTTTTATTTGTACATTTTTCTTCCCTTTTCTCCCCTCTAGTTAGGATAGCAATTTTGATTAATAAAGCTGGTATCAGAATTTCGAGGGAAAAAAAGACACCTTGTGAAACATCTGGTAATTTGGTAGTATGCTTTTGCTTTTCTTCTTTAAATAGCTTTTTCTTGCTTTTACAAATATGTTAAGGAACTGAAATGGTAAAACAGAAAACTTGAGTCTATGATGAAGTCTGTGAAGGTGCAAGATTTATATATCCTTACTATTTTTTTTGTATTTCATTCTAATGTGCTGTGACAGAAGGGTAGGAAACCTCATATTTTTTTTTCATGATTCTTTAGGTTTTGGATATGTTTTTTTCTGCATTGGTCAATCACATTTTCCTTGGATTTATGTTTCAGACTAGCATCCTATTTTCTTGTCTCTGTTTACAATTTCAGCTTTTTCTGAACCTTCAATTTTCACCCAACATACTTTCTCAAAAGTTGAGCCTTTTTAATTATATATTTTCTCCATGGTTGTAGGATATAAGACTACACTGCCCTGCTCTGTACCCAACCTAACTCATTCACTACCTTCATAGCATTCTTTGATTTTATTACTCTTTGTATCTAATTGAGAGTGTGTCCATAAAGTTATTAGCCATCTTTCCTTCACAAAACCTCAAACTGTTGCTATCAAATGAAAGTGTGGAAGAGTATGACTGTCCAGCACTTGTTTCAAAGCTTAACAGCGAAACACTGTAAATTCAAACTTTTCAAGCTTCAGTGGCAATTGGATTTTGGCTGCATAAAATCAGCAGAAGACCCTGACCTCTGTGAGGTAACTAATCTCTGGTGCATATCTTGACATTGGAAGATGTTATCCCTGAACAAGAGAATACTTCTTTTCCTCTAAAGTCTCCTTGATAACCTTAGTCAAAAGGAAGCAGTTTTGGTTGTTTTTTTTTTACTAAGCTGTTTTCTTTAAAAATTCTGAAACCTGCTGGTGGTTTAGATTTCTGCAGAAGTATTTCAGGCATAGTTGACAGAAGTGTCACAAGACAGAGATTCAGTCAACATCACTGAAGGATTGGATCAGACTGTTTTTAAATGGGTTTTCCTTCCGCTGACCATAGTTAATTATGGGTCTTTTTTTTAAGTGTCAGCTAAGTACTGATAGCACAGTTACAGAAGAACTTTACTAGGAATGATAACAAAATTTTATGGTTGTGTAAATTCATGGCATCTAATCCAGTGGTGATGGTGGTCTGTTGTCCTAGTTTAATTTCGAACTCGTGAACTGACATGTGTTGCTATAAGGGTTCAGTAGAGGAAATTATTTCATTCTTTTAAATTGCTATTTAAGTTCTAAGAGAATTGTTGGGCTGAGAACCAAGTCCTTCACATTGCTTCAGCATGACAGTGTTGCAGCTTTGGTTTTAAGGGTGCTTCAGAAGTGTACAAGAAGTGTTCGGTTTCTGTAATCCATTCTCTTGCAACCAGAACTGTGACAAATGCAGTTCTCTACAAGAACATTTACTGTAAGAAATTAATTCTATCAGACACATGGCAAGTAGACCACAGTATATTCAACATGTGATAGTAAATATATCTCTTCCTCCTGAGTTTGGCCACGTGGGTAGCTCTCTGTATCTTCCTTCAAGTTTCCATCAAGTGTTCCATCTTAATGCATCTACAAAGTGATTGATAGCTAAAAGCCTGTCTTTGGAAGGTAAGTTATGCAAAAGGACATGGATCATCACTGTATCTCTGTTGTTCGGATACAAACTTCTCTCTGTCCATCCCTTAGAAAAACTTCCAATAGTCATGTTTCTCTGCAATCCTAGTTGATAAGATTAATTCTCTTTATTCCATTTCATTTCTCAGGGTGTTTCCAAAGAATGGTGCAAGTAATGGGAAGAAGAAAGAAGTTGGTGATTTATTTCCAGGACATACAAGAATCGAGATAATATTTGTGTAAAGAGCCCGTGAAAAGAAAAACAACAAACTGTTAGAAGAAATAGATCAGTCAAGACACAAAATATTAAAACCAAATATAAATTCCACTCTTTTCTCTGTTGTATACACACATGTAGATATACATAGGTAGATATAGATATAGATAGATATAGATGTAGATGATATAGATATAGAGATATAGATGATATATAGATATACAGCTAGATATACAGCTAGAGACAGATATATAGATATATAGATTAGATAGATATATAGATATATAGATGATGATATAGATATAGATACAGGTGTAGATAGATAGATATACACACACTGTCTTGTGGCTCTGATGCTTTTCAGGAGGTCTGCACTGGAAAGCAGCACAGACACAGTGAAGATGCAGTGCACTTCTCATTGGGTGGCTATCTGCCCACTGGCACACATGACAGAGGAGGGAAGTAAGACACAAAAAGTTTTCATGAAAGGTCAAAGTTCTGGTATGGCCAGGGCCATGCTAACCCTGAGGTAAGAGTCAACCCCATGCATACAATGCAGTGAGTCTGGAGGATCTGCCATGTGACAGGAAACTGGTGTATAAACAGGGGAAAAGGCAAGACTCTCTACGAGGTAATTCAGAGTACTCTAGTTTATGTTTATATAATCACCATGTCAAAAACTTTATACAACTTATACAACTTTTGAAGCAGAATATGCTGGGAAACAAGCACAAAAAGTAGTCTGAATGCTAGTCATTACTGCTGTTGCTCTTTGTGTTTCTCAAGCATTCAGTGCTTTTCTTTGAGAATTTCGAACTGAAAGGATCGACAAGTCATGATCTCCAACTAAAAGGAATAGATGAGTTTATTTTACATTATTTATTGTTATTTTATGGGTACGTAACACTTTGTGCCTGTTGTGCATCTGTGACAGCACTGCCAAGGCAGAGACAAAACTTTCAGATTGTGTGAGATGTCACTAAATAATGCAACACCCTCCTTCTCTTGTAGCTTTGTAGCTTTGGGATAAAGGGCAAAACAAACAGCATTTTCTACCCTCTGGGAAGGAAGTTTAGGGATGCAGGCAAGGTACAGGTTTATGAAACAATCAGAAGAGACACAGATACACTCACTTGGGGAAAACTCTAGGAAATGGCTTCCCACCTTCCCAGAGAAAGGCTTCTCTTGAGTAAGTAAGCTTTTACAGGTTGTTGTGGGTTATTTTTACTTTTAGGAACAAATTCAGCCTTATCTGCTTTAACCATAGTTTATATATGGACTGTAAAGTGTCTATCCTGAGGAAAATTGACTCAAAGAGCAGAAAGCCCTTATGAAAAAGAAACAATACATGAAAGAATTATCACTCTGTGGATATTCATGTTGATAGGGATAAGGAGGAATTGCTGTCATTTACGCTTCAACAAATCTTTCCATGAGGGTCTTTCAGGCAATCCCCCTTATCATCTGCTAGAGGAGGGAAGTTTCAATAAAATGTGTCTGAGCTGTTTCTTCCCAAAGTGAGAATGCAGCACAGGAAAGCTCTTCCAGCCCCTAGGTGGGAAGAGAAATAAGCTTGCTGACACACTGGAAGGATGTAGCATTGAGCTTTGTCCTTCTGTGATGAAAAAAGAACTCAGGAGGTGCTGCTGAGTTTACAGCTAGCAGTGAGTTAAGGGTGCAGTGATCAAGGAGAAGAAGATTGATTTATAAATAAATCTAGTTTCTATTCTGTCTTCATCAATTTACAAAAACAAAAATTAAGCATATATATACACATTTTGAAATATCTGGCTTTTGTGTTTGTTTAAAATATTTTTTATCATCTTTGATCTCTGTGTGAGGAGTTGTCTTGTTATGTTCACCTCAAAATTCAGGCTGCCTTTGGTTCCCATTAGTGAAGCATGATATCTATCTTATAATGGAGCAATGTGGGACCCTGTCACACGTAGAAAGTAATCTTTTTTCTTTTCCCTCTCACTGTGTGAATGATGTACTTCTTTCTGGTCCCTAGTCTATATGATACAAATGTCCTACAATGTAAATTGTTGCATTAACATTAATGTTTGTCCTAAGAAATAGTTGGAAGGCATAATATCCAAGCCTGTGTCTTTATTCTTGGCACTAGACCTCCAAGACCCCATCACATGAATCATGTGATCAAAAAGGTGGTTTTATTGTCCATTTATTATTTTATTTTATTCTTCAGTGCTTAACATAACTCTTTGAATTCTCAGTGTACATTTCTGTTAATCGAGGTTGAATACGTTTATACAATAAATTTATTCAAGCAACCTGCAATGTGTTGTAACATAGAACATAACAATAGTATGTTGTAGAATAATATTTTTAAAATTCAGTGCTATTCTGTCAATTAATGGAGAACTCATAAGCAAAACAAATATTTCCTGTCATTCAACTGCAAATATGTACTCTATGGCCAATGTTAGCAACACAAACTGCTTCATTCTTCCAGCATATGAGACCTGAAGAGCAAAGCTAACGAGAAACTGTATGTTTTCCTTTTTTCCAAAACAGAAAGGCTAAGGATTAAAAAGCAGTAGAAACACTGAGGATTATCTGTGATTATGAAAGGTATATGTAACTTAAAAATCTTAAAAATTATTTAATTTAATAATAAATAATTATTACAAGGCAGAGTTACTGAGTAAATGTCACATAACCAGCATAACTTAAGCACTGAGAGTATTTCTTTGCCTGACATTTAGTCTTGTTACATTGCTACTTCTAAAAAGTAGTTCTAATGTCAAGGGAGTATAATGAGGCAAACTTCTGTACTAAAACAGTAAAATACTTTATTCTCTCTTATCAGCTTATGATAAAAATATAATGTGGAAACCAGTGGAAAATTTTACTTTTTGCCTTCTAATAGAGAAGAAGGAAACGAAGAACAGGCCCTGGAGAAGAATGCGCATCTTAGGAAGCTGGAAAATATAGTTCTCCACAGAATGAAGGGCTGCAGGAAATTAGATTTGATGGTCAAAAGGAGATTCGTGGAGGAAGAGATCTGCACTCTCCTCCTTTCTCTTATGGGTCCTATGTTCTAAAAAACTAGAATTGTGCTAGCTGGACTCATTTAAAAAAATACAGATTCAGAAGTTATCATCTGTCACTACTACCGCTGGCTCTGTCTTAATCACTTTTAAGAAGACTAAGTCTGAATCAAGGAACTTAAATACTTTGCAGGTATTGTTGCAAATTCTAACTTGATGGCTGGTATATGTGACAACAATCAATTTCATTTGGATTCAGTGCCTTGAGCCTACCCATGCTAGGAAGAACATACTCTTTTTGATATAAATGTCATCTGTCTTCCAGCCTTCTCCAACTGCTTTTTTTGCCTGTAGGATTTATGAAATGCTTTGTGTACATCTCACAGTATCATAGTAAATTAACAAAAAACTCCACAGCTTGAGGTCTTATATATATATATAAAAAAACCACAAAAACCCCAAAAGAAACAAAAGGAAAAAAAGATTGTGTGCATATTTGAAAAGAGACAGAGTGTGTGTGTGTGAAGCAAAACTCCTAACATTCCTCAAATTTCCTTTACAAATTTCTCATGGTATTATATCCAGAAGGCAAACAAGATGCTCACAGAAACAGTCAGTGCTGTATTCCTTCCACCCTTACTCCATACCCTGAAGCAATATTGGTTTTGCAAGATGATTTCCCCTTAAAAAGAAATACTTACTCAATGTTATGTAGTTGGGTCTTTTGAAATCAGAATCTGGCTGCTTAGTCAACCTTGACCACATTTTGAATTGCTTGATTATCTGTCTATGGGGGATGACTGTTTTACTGCCTGAAATAATACAATTATTTTTCATTCCTCAATGTAATGACTGTCACAAAAAGTAGATAAAGAAATAGATTGAGCTCCTTTTAAGTACATTTTGAGTGATAATTGTTTGAGGATACAAATGGGAATTGAGAGGCAGTACCCAAGAGATTCGTAATCTCACTTTTGAATTAATAGCACTTAAAATGCATTCAGGCTTCTAAGATTATTAACTTTCTTTTGTGCTGTAGGCCATGCAGTCTAGAAACGATTAAATTGCAGCTATTTGCCTTTGAATCAATCTAGTTGCAACGTATAAGAAAGCGCATAGATCACCCAACAGAGAATGTTTGCAACCAAAAAGAGCTGAATTATGCTGTAACTGAATTATTCTGTAAAGAACCACATTTACCTCTAATTGAAATCCATTAAATTAAATATGTGCACTTATGTGAATACATAAGCATATTATAACTTCTCTTTTGCAATGGATGTACGATAACTTCCAGTAATAAAGCTAGGGTGACTCTATAGTCCAGGCAGAGATCTAAAACTATATTAGTTATGCATGCCTTGTATAATGGAAATGTCTCTCCCTAATGTTTGTAAGTGTTCAATTTATTTTAAATCACAGTATCACAGAGAGTTTGCAATTGGAGTTTGAAGGGGAGTACTGCTAGACCACGTCTATCATGAGGGCTGCTGTGCAATTCCACAGGCATTGATTAGACTACAGAAGGGTAACAAATGTTCAACTTGGCATGAGGATGTTATCTCCAAACAATTAAAAGAATTGATCTCAAGGACATATAAAGAATTTTACTAGCGTATATGCGGCTGGAATTTTTTAAACTAAAAATTTAAATTGTCACCCTTTGCAGAACATAGGCTACGGTTTGGTCTCCAATACTTCAATTTTATAATTTCCATCAAATCCTAGAACAGTCTGGGTTGGAACAGACCCTAAAGACCATCTGGTTCTAACTCCCTGCCATGGGCAGGGACACCTTCCACTAGAACAGGTTGCTCAAAGACCCATCCAACCTGGCCTTGAACATTGCCAGGGATGGGCAAGCAACAGCTTCTCTGGGCAACCTGTGCCAGGGTCTCACCAGCCTCACAGGGAACAACTTCTTCCTAATCTAAATTTCCACTCTGGCAGGTTAAAGTCATTTCCCCTTGTCTTGTCCCTGCCCTTGTCCAAAACCCTTCTCCAGGTTTCTTGTAGTCCCCTTAGGCACTGGAAGCTGCTTCCCAGAACCTTCTCTTCTCCAGACTGAGCAATCTCAACTTTCTTTGTCTTCACAGGGGAAGTGCTCCAGCTCTCAGAGCATCTTCATGGTCCTTCTCCAGACTTTGGGCTTCTGTGGGCATATTTCTCTTAACCTAAAATATGAGAATATTTTAAAATACTCCTTACTAATAAGGAATTACAGAAGAAAAAGAGCATAAACCTTTCATTTGCAACAGACTTTTGGTTTTGTTACTCTTACTGACTTTTCCTTTTTTTACTGCATCCCATTCTGAAATCCCTGTTTGGCTGTTTATACATATGTTTATTTTCTTTCTTTTTTTTTTCTTTTCATGTATTCTTGCCACTCTGCATCTTTAGTTTCCTGAAGTTAATATAGAAGTGTTTTTGATTAGTTGCCAAAATTAGAAAGTTCACTGCAAGGCATGGTTTCTGATATTTACATGAAAACAAATAATGATATGATATATTAAGTAGGAAAACAACATAACCCTGGGGGTACAACAAAATGGAACAGGAAACAACCAAATGCAGAATACCCCTGCTAGGACTGCTGCATTCATATGGTTAAGTATTGACAGATTGTTATCCTAGCTTTGAAAAGGACTTAGGGTGAAAAAGTACTTGAGCAAAACCTGAATTCCTAAATGGCATGCAATTTGCTAATCCCGTTCTCTGAAAGATATGGGATAGGATAAGTAGAATCATAGAGAAAGTGACAACATCCAACAGCATGAAATAATGTCCGTGGTCGATCCCACTTCTTCCAAGAAGCAGGCAACTGAAAAATGGATAGGCATAAAAGACACATGAAAGTCAAGGATCTCCATAAGAGAGAGTTGCCTTGTATATAGCTCATTGAAACTGGAACAGCAGGTCTAAAAATGATACTTTTTAGTTTAATATAATGTATTAGATAACTTATTAGGAAGTTTGGCTTCATAATGAAAATAAATTATGGGGTGATTTTCATTGTTGATGTAAATTTGCCTCTCAGGACTGGACTTCACCATTTTTTTTTCAAAATTTGTTTATTCTCACTTGTCAGTTTGTGACTAAAACTATTAATATTCGAGACTTTTAATGAAGGCACTACCATGAAAAGTAGTGCATACAGATTAACTTTATTGTCATATACATTTGATTTGAGGTTGATGATTGAGCCTCTTTAGGGGGAGGCTGAGTGTAAGTACATATATGTGTGTGAGAAATTGAATTCATATATGTCTTCAATGAAACCAAATATAGTCTTAGCAACTTCTTTCTCACATGCAACATGTGCACTGGAAAGCAGTTTCTGTTTAATAAGCTTCTAAAGCTCTGGGGGCAAACCTGTAGGCCTTTACTGCTAAGTGAGATCAAACTTTCGAGGGTAAATCAAGAAAAACAGCTTTGGCTTATTTATCTTGAGAGATAGCAAGTACCTTCAAATATTGTTAGGGAAGCAATGGTATAGATATAATATTTATGTATCTTAATGGATTGATGACAGCTGAATCATGCTGAGGGATGTGCTATCCCTTTCATTTATCATAATTGAAGACATTAAGTCCCATGCAAAATTCATCCCATGTTTAATCTTTTAAAGCTTATCAGGAATTTTTAATGGGATGCTTATTTTGATTATTTTTAATTTGTTTTGGTTTAATTTCTGTGTTGTCAATGGAATTTAATTTTAAATGGACACTCAAATTGCAATTAAGTAGAATCACTGTGTTGACACAGTGCTTCTCAAAATTTCTGAAAGGGTTTCAGCAGTTTCTATACTGCAGTTAGACACACCTATACTGGTGTGAGTCCCAGACACAAGAGCATTGTGTTGCATAAATAAATCATAACTTCCAAGGTCACATTCACCTTCACATTGCCACATGGGCAAAACATTCTCTTGTGGGTTGCTGGTTTTGTTCAGTATTTGTGGTTTGTCTGTGCTGAAGCCAGACAGGAAATAAAAGAAGATGACCCAGACTGCACGAAAAGAATCAGCAGGCACTTATGTTTCGGCACAAGAACTTCCTAAATGCTCTGCTGTTTCTTTTTTTTTCTATGAAATAATAAAGCAGATCATGGAGCACCATCAAAAGCTGGATAGGTATTTATGTCTATTCCAAGCACCTGCAATTACACACCTCCAGAGTAAGAGAACTTTGCATCACAGTCCCCTTGGCAACTGCAGTCATTCAGAAGGCACATAGTTAAAACCATTCCCAGACCAGAATTTGCTACTGAGGGTCAAACTGAAGCACAGAGAAACAATTCAAATGACAGCCAAGGACAGGAGGTACCAGAAAATATAGAGGTTTTGTTTGATTAGTTTGTTTTCTTAGGTAAACATTTAAAAACACCTAAGACTGAAAAATGGTAGGGTCAATAAACTCATATATGCCATGCCAGTTTTAAAACACAATATATTGAATATTATGTTCTTCTGCTAAATTATTTGTGATCAGATTTCCGGGGTTTGAAAATGTATGCTGTTGTCAGTTGTGCAGGAATGCTATTTTTAGCTGCTTACAGTACCTTCAGCAGCTAGAAGGCAAAATGTAATCCTGAGCACAGGACTTGCACAGAACTTACATGTTGTTCTTCACTTTGAGGATGGCGAGGCACTAGCACAGGCTGTCCAGAGAAGCTGTGGCTGCCACATCCCTGGCAGTGTTCAAAGTCAGGCTGGATGGGCCTTTGAGCAACCTGTTGTAGTGGAAGGTGTCCCTGCCTATGGCAGGGGGTTGGAACTAGATGAGCTTCCAACCCAAACCATCCTATGATTATTATTTGTGTGGTGCAAGCAACACAGAGGACTTAGGAATAACATCATATGCCGCTTTAATTTTTTTTTATTTTTTTTTAACTTGGTTCCTAATTGTGTCATGTGTTGAGTCCAGGTTTCTGGATTGCAAAAGCTCTGTCACTGCTTGTCTTTTCAGTGAGCAGAGGAAAAATGTCTAATGGAGTCATAGGGAGTTTCTGACAGAGATGTGATATTTTAGTGATGATGTTATGTGGTGTAAGGAAAGCCAGGTGACAGTGAACAGTGTTATGTTGGCACAGCTCTTGGAAATTCTGTGGTTTGCAAGTAGCTGTCTAATTTGCACACTCACGTGATTCCCTAGTATTTCTCGAGAGCAAAACTGCTAAGTCTTTTAGAGTATGTATCTTTTTAAGGAAATAATAGATATGTGAAGTAGATCATGGAAGACTGGGACAGAGACAAGGGTCTCCAGGCTCCCAGATGCTGTGAATTAGAAAGTTCAACAGCAGGTGCAGTAGTAGGAAAGTCAGAAACTATTTTTAAAGAAAATTTTTCTGTAGAAAAGAAGGAGAACATGATGAACATGATGCATGTATACCTTCTCCAAGTGAGTAATTGAATTGGTGTAAAATCTTGCTCCCTGTAATTGTAGAAAGGGTGGTAAAGAGAGTAATAAACTTGACATTGCCATTACAACTTTTTGAGGCTGTATCATAATGGTAAAAATATGCTGTAACCAACTTTGTTGTGGAAAGCTGATGTCCTCAAACACATGTACATATTTTCTCTTCTCAGGTGTTGCTGAACCCTGCTAGAAGTGAAAGAATACATACACATGCATTATTCCTGTATTTTCACAATACTGCAAGATACTCTTAAATGAAGTGTGATGGCCATATATACACAAATATACTTACTTTTCTGTGTTCTATTATTACATCTGAAGTTTTAAATCATGTTTGATATATTGGTTATTGAATAGCATATTGGCCATAATGGCTCTTAAAATTCTGAGAAAGTATATATATTCAGATAGCAGATAATGCAATTTTATCAGCAGGTGGCTGCATTCGATATTCCTGTGGAATATAAAGATAAGGCACCATGGTTTTGTTCTAACAAAAAAACTCTGCTTCTTCAGACAGCAACACACACATACACACATACACTCACTCTCGAAATTTCATTTAGACATCAGCTAATGAATTTCTGTATTCTGCATAATTAACAAATTACAGAAGTTCATGCCCAAACCCAAAAGCTAGTTTTGGGCTGGCTTACAAAATCCTTCCCGTTACCTAGCAACTAGCAGGAAGGATGTGGAGAAGCAGGAGGTCTCTGAGTAAACACCCAGCAGCAGCAGCATCACTTCAGTAAGGCAGACTTTATATAGGTCACAGTATTAATATAAGTAGCTCTGTAAAATTAACATAGTTGCTGAAATGCAGTAACTGCAAGCATTTTGTGTCTGACATCACCTTAAATGATGTTGTCATAATGGCAGCTTCTGTGCCCACTATATCCTCAGATCTCTAGAAGAAGAATAAAATGGCAGCAAAAGCGAAGGGTGGCAAAGCAGAAGAACAGAACAGAGCTTTTGACTGGAGATTAATTGGCTCTTATCGAATATGCAAGAATCTATTTTTTTTAAGCCTTTTAAAGGTGGCATCTCATACAGAGGAAAAAAAATCTTTTACAGCTTATGTCTGCACTAGAAATATTAAATACATTCTTCAAGGACTTCAGTATGCATTCACCCATTCAAACTTTTCTAACTTCTGTATTGAAAAGGAGAAAAAACCCACAAACTAGTAACTCAGTTGTTGTTTATAAAATAAATTTTGATGTTAATACATCTAATAATATTATTTTCCTATGAGTGAGCAAGATCATTAGAAAGGTAAGAGAGAAACAGGTATGGCACTGTTTGGGAAAAAAGAAAAAAAAAAGAATTTTTCCTGCTTATAAATTCATTCTGTAAATGTAGGATAAAAATGTTTCTTTCAGCACCAGCTTTTTTGATATGCCTCAGGACAGGAGATCTTCCTTATTATCCGTTTGGAGATCTCTAGCACAAGAGGACACTATTCTCAGTTTGAAAGAATTTATCTGAGTGCTAAGAAGAATATAATTACTTTAATCTGAAGTTAAAATCCTAGTTTTATTTAAAAATATACATTTGTTAGCTTAAATGAAAAATAGAACATCCTTGAAGTTCTAATTCTGAAAAACTTATCAACTCACATTGGTCAGAGATTTTCCCCAGAAGAATTAAGGGTTAAATGCGAGAAGAAACTAATCCAGTATGGGAATATTCTGTAGTGACAAAAAAAAAGATAATTTCCCCACTGAACTTAAAATTCTTTAAAGAGGGGTAGAGTCATTTGTTTCTGATGTTATTTGTTTGGTTTAGGTGGGGTTTTTTTCTATAAGCAAGGAAAAAATATTAGATTTTAGTATGAACTCCTTTGACTTACAAAGGTGGCTTTCTAGGGAAATTCATTAGTCTGATGTCTGCGAAGTAGTATCAGGATGACTTATTCTCTTATTCATGAGGGTAGCTGTATTTGAAGCATCTTTACTGTAGGATTTTATTTGTCAGAGAGCTGATATGGCAAAAGTGTGACAGTGTTATCAGTGGAGGATGAGGATGCATGCAAAACACTTGAAACAGTGGCAGAGTGCCTGTCCCAGGTGGTGTAGCTGCTGCCTGAATCTGGTACTGACTTGTTTTCCTTTACTATAAACACAAGCTATAACTTGTTATTACTGTCTTTCACCATAGTGGGAAAATGACCAGCATCTCCACATGCTGGAGGTTACTATTTTTGAGTCTTTATTTTCCTTAGAACCTCAGCCCTACTTGTCTTTTTAACTCTTTTCCCACATATTAAACAGTATGAAAGGAATTCCTTTTCTCCGCTTCAGTTAATGGGTCCTACTACTTAAATATATACAGCTTCTTCAATTTAAAATGTTTGATAGTTATTATAAATTATTTAATGAGATGCCGTAAAAGCACAAGTGATCCCCTCTAATTCTCCTCTGTACCATGCTGCTGTAAAACATTTAAAGCCTTCTTTGCTATGTGTTAATTGGTATTAATCTTTACTTTTGTAAAGTAAAGATTATCTTGCTTTAGTCACATTTACAAGAGGGAACTTAATTAACCAGCCACAAAAAAATATGGAAATATAGAGAGGCTTGCATACTGATACAACCTGTTTCCTATTCCATAATCATACATGCAGATTTTGGGCTGCATTATTCCTTTTCAGAAGGGAAACCAATGCTGTGCTATCCTTGCACCCCAGCAAGGGGGGATATATTGAGGGCAACGGTGGTGATTTTATTTATTTCATCTTGTAATATTCATAATTTTTTAAATTTAGGAAGGGAGATTCAGAAAGTTAAATTCAAAGTAAATAATTTTTCTATGAAGTACAAAGGTGCTGAACATTGTTTTTCATTTTTTCTTAAGTATGAAACAGATTTTTCCCCTGAATTTGATCCGAATGCTCTAATAAATTCAACAAATATTTCCCATTATGCATATTTGTAGATCCAATTATCATAGCACTTTTGATTTAATCATAAAAATACAACTGCATTTAGCGCCCATCAGCAGAAAAACTCTCTAAGATCTATTTTGCCCTTGGAGAATCATTTGGTTCCTATGCTCATTTTGATCACGTACTTTTAAAATGCAACCACAGTTGTTTGCTTTGAATATATTCAGCAAAACAGTAGGCAAGGAGGACTTTTTAGATTTTTGGAGAAATAACTATACCATTTAACATATAGTAGCCTCTCTTGGCAGAGCTAATAGTAGATGCCTGGGAGAAAAATAATGGTAGCATAAAAAAAGATTTCCTGCAAGCTTGTATTCTAAGCTACTTGCAATCAGCAGCTTGGGTTTCCCAGCACCAGAGGTTGTATTATATTAATTGTCCTTGATAGGGCTTACTTCATGAACTTCTCTAACCACTTTCTAAACACATTTGAATTTTGCAACATCCTTTGGCTATGTGTTTTCATAATTTAACTACATATAGCACAAAAAAGTACATCTGCTAATTTTATACCTGCTGCCTAATATTGTTATAGTTTTATACTTACGTGGAAAAAAATAAATAAGTATGTAATTTCTCCCTCTCCATGACATTCCTTATTTCACTACTTTTTCATATATCTTCTTTATTGACTGTCATGGGTTCAGCAGTAGCTCATGCTCTGCCACGGAGGAGGGAGAGATAGGGCACCTGGTCTGGGCTAGTCGGGGAAGTATTCAATACCACAGCACCTCCTGCTTGGGGAGGGGACTGGAAGCTGGCCGGGGGGGAAGGGGTTAGCTCTCTCCTCTGGGCTGGGCTCCGAGAGGGAACTGTAAGCTGGCCAGGAGGGGAGGGGTGAGCTCTCTCTTCCGGGCTGGCCTCGTGGCAGCGGGTGGTATCGTATTCTCTCTCCCTGTTTGTCTCCTCTAACATTGATTTGTTATTGGTACCGGTAGTGATTTCTGTTATACCTTGATTGCTGGACTGATTTTACCTCAATCCGTGGGAGTTGTATTCCTCTGGCTCTCCTTCCCATCCCTCCGGGAGTGGAAAGGTGAGGGGGGGAGGGGAAACAAAGGGGGAACTGTGCAGATTTAGTTTAAACCACGACATTGACCCCCCCCCAAACTAAAGAATTTTCTAATTAATCTCCCTCCATTTTCAACCAGTGCCATACTTCAGATCATCATTGCTCCCTTGTCTTTGCTAGGAACATTTCCAGGAAACGTTCTAGGTCTCCAGTTTTCTTAAGAATGAAAAACTAAAATGGTACTCCAGGTGTGGATCTGGTGTGGATTCATACAGTGGGACAATAGTGATTGCTGTTTTTCCTGTGTGTTTCCTAGTAACTTTGAACATCTGTTTGTCTTTCTGATTGCTGTTGAGCCACATGCTTTGAGCTAATGATTTCGAAGAACTACTAGTGATGACATCAAGATTTTTCTCCTGAATATAAGCAGATCCTTTGGAGTCTGTTACTGTGTCTGTTGGAGTAGTTCCTTCCCTGTGTGGATTACTTTGCATACTACTGCAAGTTTGCCTGTGATATTCATAATTCAGGATGACTACTGATTAATGTTGGTTTGTATAAAGAGGCTGTATGACCCCAAGGAGATACATGCACTGAAGCCCAGCAACTCATTCTGTGTAGGGTACTGAACAGACATTAGATGAAAATGACTCCTGTTCTCTGTTCACCTGAGTTAATTCCAAACCAGTGTCATAGGAGTGAAATGCTCTGTATCTTGCTACAAGTCCCTGGAGTTTACCCAGTCAAATCCATTTTTTGATTCAAAATATATTTATCTTGAAAGATGTGTTCTGCTTCTTTTAGAGCTGAAAATGTGTATGAGATTGATACATTTTTTTCCCACCCAAGTTCTAAAGGAAGATATATTAAAAAAAAAAAGGCACCATTCCTGCTGTCAAGATACAAATAATTTGATATTTACAGATACCAAAGTATCACATGAAACTGCACTCATTTCTCACCACACGTAAATTATCATTAAAATAAAGCTTAATTTGATGTTCATTGACAAAACCCTGTTGGCAACAGTCTGAGTGCCCTGGGTGCTATTCAAACCTCTGAGAACAGCACAGTAAGTCTTTGAAATTATTTTTGCCCTCAGAATGAGGCAAAGAAGCATTATCTGACTTGAATTTATGATGAGTGCTGCATATCAATATTAACATTAATTTTCTGAGACTAAACAAGGCTGCAAGAAGTAGCACACCGTCCCAAAGGTGTGTTGCCATGTTCTGCCACGTTCTTTTATATGCATTTAGGCTGCATTGCTTTAACTATAAAAAATAAGATGAAAAGCTTTCAGAAATATATAAATCCAAGGAATTCATAAATTCAAAGCTCTGTTGCTGGGACTATACTGCCACTGTTTAACATGTAAGTACCTCTTAAAATGCATTATGCATTTGCTCCTTCTTTTATCTGCTTTTAAAGTGCTCAGGTTAGAATTTTGAAGTCCCTCTGCACGAGACTCCATTCTCCAGAGCACTAAATTCACCCTTTAACAGAAATAGCTCTATTGCCTGTTTCTTGATGTCAAATTACCTGTCTTTCTGGTGTTAATCATTAGAGTAACCAAACATATTGCAGCATTTAAATAGTCTGTGGCAGGGAAGTATTATCTTCTTCCACTTCACAAATGTAAATCAGAAGCAGGGTAAAGCATCAAGAAACATAACCAGACTGCTGCTGTGACTAAGCCTGAAGCTTCTGAAATCACCACCCTGGAAGGACTGTCCTCCATCCCAGGCTCAAAGCTGGGAAGAATTGAGCAGACATCTCAGTAAAGCAAAAAATGGATCAACTAACTTGGTCTTACTGGCCAGCCATCCTCCAGTCATCACAGCTGAAACCTTAAGCAAACATTCTCACTGAAGATGCCTATGAGTCCCACTGGCAACTTAAACTGGAACTGAGAATGAAACCAGAACTAGTAACTGATTCTATAAATAACTGGTAAAGATCAGATCAAGTAAGTAGTTCAGTCTTATAAACATGTAAATCATCAGCTGTGTTTTTTTTTGGTTGGGTTTTTTTTATTGTTGTTGTTGTGAGTGGTTTCTGTAAAGCCCAAAAACTCCTTCTAGTGAATTCAAAGAGCCTGCTGTATAAGGTCTGTATTTGTCTTCTAATCTTCAATGTTTTCAATTGATAAAAAAATCTCTTTCCCTTTCTTTTCTCTCACAGCTTTTCTGTTTCAATAGATCTGATACTATATACATTCAGCATGATCACTTAGATTAACAGGGTTTACTGTACCAAATATAGTGTACATTTGCAAACTGTTTAAGGAAATTTATACTTTAGGAGGGATGAAATAATTAGGAAACAGGTATCTAGAAATGCAGAAAGGTAAAATATGTGTTTAAAATCAAGCCACAGTGTTTTCTTATATAACTTTGTCTATTTGTAATCAACCATTCCTGAAGTAAATGTGTCACACTGAGATAAATGAAAAGTAGGGCAAGTTAGTTCATTCCAAACCTTTTATATAATGGCTGCTTCATAATTGATAGGGAAAAAAAAGTAGAATAAAATGGGCACAGTCTAACACTTTTGAGAAGTGGCATCCGAACATTTTTTTCCTTGACAATGTATTGTCAGATTTGTGTTGATGAAACCATCCTCATTCTACATGACCAGGTTTCACTGTGGTGGCAGAATTAGAGGCAGTGGCACAGAGCACTACAGAAGGACCTGCATAGTGGTGGCAGTCACTGGAGACATCTGATGGAGAGCTGCATTCTGAACAAACCCTGCCAGCTTACTCTGCTTACTCTGTACTCCAGGTAAGATTTTTACTGTCATTTCGCTGCTTTTCTTGGAGGAAAAGAAGCCTTGGATAAAAGCTGGAATTCCTTTTATAGCTGGCATCATTCATCCAGTCTTGAAAGTTATCACAGGGACACCAACAGTGGTAATTTGCAATACAGTTGAAAGTCTGTGAACCTGTTCTGTATAAACACAGTGGTTTGAAGTACTTAAGTTTTGCCAACATTAACAATAATATTCTTAACAATAATAATATTCAACATCAATAATAATATTCTTGCCTTTAGCTGCTTGAGCCCATTAATAATCAGTTTATCAGTCTCCCTGTACTCAAGCTTCATGTGTCAGGAGACTGCTTAATATTTTGCACTGTGTTTTCTGACATTTCTGAGAGGTTGTTCCTAATAGGTTTTAAAATCAGGAGGCTGGATTCACTACTTAATTGTGGTTTTATTAAAGTAAATGCAACAGTCTAGTTTTGTAAATCTTTTCTCCCTCAGAAGCATATCCCAAAATGAATGTACTGAGTTTTATAGGTAGTAACACATAGATTCTAAAATAGATCTCAAGTGGCTCCTAAGTTGTTACAGATTGGCAATGTCTGTCTGCAGTGGAGTTTTACAGATAGACAAACTGAGGTTTGAGGGGTGAAATGAGCTGGAGAATAAGTCAGTGACAAGACAAAGACCAGAAATAAGCTAAAAAAAAAAAGTTTATGGTGAATTTTTCTGCATAGTGAATACAAACCTCTGTGTGTATATATATGTATGTGTATATATATATATGCACATATATACACACATAAGCTAGAAGCATCCACACACAAAACTTGTATATAAGAATCTATACATGAGACAGTCTCTCTTGAGATAGAAACCATTCTATGAAAAAGAAAACTCCCATGTTCCTCTATTATATAACCTTTTAATAAATTAAGTATAGTGCAATTAAACACTACAAGCTGCTTATGTAGCTACACATAAACCAAATGCTGGCATAGTGATAATTAACCTTACTTTTACCCCAGATTCAAATTAAGCAAATGCTTTGTAAGGGGAAGACTCTCTCTTGGCTTTCCTGCTTTACGGCTCCCTAGGAGGGCCTTCTTCTGCAAATGTAAGGCGAAAGAGTCTAGATCCTGAGCTTTTTGGGTCAGTGGTGTCTTAAATCAATTCAAAGAAGGTCATACAAGTATTTCTACAGTACATGCAGCAGATGATGTTTTATCTAATGGTTATTAAAAACAATAACTATTTATCATCAAAGTTTCACTGCGTTTGTCCAACAGAGAAGAAACAGATGTTTTTCCTATGTAGTTCATTGAAGTAATTCTTGTTTGCCCATTAATCCCTATGACAGGACAATATTAAAACTGTCCCAAGAGCAGCATGTATTTTTCAGCATGACATGCTTTTTTAGAATATATACTTGTCTTTCTAAGTTATCAACATATCACATTTTGAAACTACAGGTTAGGTGAGAACAATCCATATTGGTAATTAGTATCACTAAAGACCAATAGCATGCTTGACATTCAAAAGAAGATACATACAATTTCTGCTCAGGAATGATTTGGATTTTGTTATTTAAATCACGAGCTGCTGCAGTTATGATTGGCTTGGATGTTAGGACCAACTCTTTAGATGTCACAATTTCATTTACCCTAGGAAGGCAGGCAAAATTCCAGATGAAATTTTGTCCTCAAATGTGTTGTCAATAAACTATGTGTGCTCCTTCTGATAAATATTTTATCATTCCCTACTGAAAATAACTGATAATAATGTGTTCTTAGCAGGTAGAATGTTGTGGCTGCAAGATGTCACACTCTCTTGTTTTATACTTCCTCTATAGAAACTTGTCACTTTGTTGCACAATGCAGCCTGGACATTGCTTTATACCTAACGCTGTTACTAAAAGTAGATGGTGTCTTTGTTACGTAGAGATCTCTTATACAGATTTACCTTAATTATGTCTCTAGCCTGACATTTCAATTTGTATCATGAATGTAGTTTTGATGACAGTCTCTCAGTCCCAATTTCTAAGTAAATTCAATCAAAAGATGTTCTGCAGGAGTAAACTAGTAACTCCAGATGCTGATCCCTTGGACAAGGCTAGAAATCTGTTCACAGTAAACTCCATTTGTAATGTCACTGTGGATGCCCTCAGCCCCAGCTATTTTATTCTAGATCCAGCTCATCTTCCCATCATAGCCCGAGAACCCTAACAAGATCACATACAAGTGAGATGTTAGCACCAGGTTTTAAATACATGTGTAGGTGATAAAAAGCTTCTGACATAGATGAACAATACTCGAGACAGTTAAAATCAACATGAATTTCTCAAGCTTCCTTTACACTTCGTTATCAAAAACTGTTGCAGTATTTTGATCCAAAGCACTGTAGCCAACAGACATGCTAAAACAGTACTGACAAAAGCAATATCATAAAATATTAAAAAAACCCTCCAAACAACAAACCCAAACATAAATCAAATCCACAGTTTTGTCTGAGGCTGGAAACTGCATGCTGTGCCCAATTTACTGAGTATACATACTTTTTCTCAGAAAGAGATAATTAAACAAGTTAATTTTAAGTACATTGTTGAAATGTAGCACTGAAAAGAAGCTGCTGAATGGTTTCATATTTTCCGTAAGCTGTTTAAACACATGCTAATACAGCTTCAGACCTTTTACTTTTTAGTCACTGTTGGAATTCTTAAAGAGCCAAGGCCACGTAGTGAGCGATCCTGATACCCTGAGCCTTATTACTGTAAAGTAAGAAGGTTTTTGGCAGGCATAAGCAAGGTCAATTGTCTTGTTAGGCCTCTGTAATTTTTCACTGAAAACGTGCAGAGAACGATCTCTGCCAAGGTTGTACTTTCCCACTGTATTTTTAGAGTAAGGTATTTAATCACAATTATAACAAGTTATAAACATTAGCTTTGTAAATGGTAGTAACCTCTAGACTAACCAATTAGAGCTCAGTATCCAAGGCTGTTACATAAGAAACCTAAGGGTGTAAGGGTATAAAAGGAGTACTGTATCTGAATAAACTTTGGCAGTCGCTTGATCACATTGATCGTCTCCGCGTTGTCTGTGACTCCTGCGTCAACAAATCACAGTCAGATTAGGTTGTTCTGCGAAGTATATTCCAGCATGGGGGAGTGCAGTTAGAAAAGACTGTAACCTGTCAAAGTGAAGCAGATATCAATAAATCACATAAAATTTCAGCCCGTAGCGGGCAAAGTAGTTTCAGAACCAGAAGTATTGGTATCACTGTACAAATTGCTAACGAGAGCTTGCCCAGAGCAAGTACTATGACTGGTAAAATCAAAGGAGAGCAGCTAAAGAACAACTAAAAGGGTGAAGAGACCAGAGAGCCTGTTTTATGGACTAGAAGAGCATGATGTTTAACCTAATAAAACTAAGGCTGAGAGGGGAGATGATTGCTCATGAGACTGTTTCAGAAGATAAACATCAGAGATTAAGACAGCTGTTTAAGCTGAAAGACAATTTCATCACTCAGATAAATGGAGATAATCTGTCTAGAAGTGAATTTAGCTGATAAGAAGGTTGGAATGAGGCTTTCACAACTATAGAAAGGTAAATAGAAAACAGTATAGCTGATTGAAATATAGATCTAATGTTATTTATGAACTAGAATGCACAAGGAAGTCACTTGTCAAAGAAGGACCCCAAGTTAAATGACTCCCCACACACCCTCATGTTTTCATGTTTATACTTTCAAGGTTAAGGACAGTCTTGAGCTTCATAGAACTTTGCAGAACTTTCCTTGTGTATATGTTTTTTTCTACAAACATTTGTACCAAATTGATTGTAGCCTCCCCGAACAGTAAAGGATTTACTCAGAATTCAGAAAGCTTACAAAAGCTGTGTATATAACTAGAAAATAATACGTTTGAGCTTAAATGTGTCATGTATTTTGACAATAAATGACTGATGGCATTAAATTTTTAAAGGCTTAAAGATTTCCATCTCATTATAAAGAATTTTAACTCAGCAATGTACTGTCCATAATACTTACCTGGAACTCTGAGCAAAGGTAATAAAACATGTAGTAGTATAAAGAGGTTAATAAATATCTTCCTAGCACCTGCATATAAATGACATCAAAACAATGAATGTGTAACAATGATAGCAAACATGAAGGATTCAGCTCTTAATAATAACTTCGTAAATTTGATGCTGACTTCTCTAAGTGTTGATCCTGACATTGATTTCTCTAAATTAGATCTTAATTTAAACCATTTTGTTCATATTTTTTTCAGTCATATTTAAAGACTTCAAGCATAGTCAAAAGCAAAATGTGTTTCAATCATTTACTCAATTTCAATACACCTTAAATCACTGCAAAATTAATAATGTATATGATTTTTTAATTAAATGACATTAAATAATCAAGATTGTACTAGCATGGATTTACTCAGACTAAAGTTGAGCTCACCCAATCTTTCTTTTACTACTGATTTAAAAATGTTTTAGTTTTCATAAATTTTACATTATCAGTGTTAGGTAAAAGCTTTTTTCTGGTATATGCTTTTCCTTTTTATTTTTTCTTCTGGAAAATCTGCACCTTAAGTTCTTGAAAAACAAGGTGTGTAATAGCCCTGGTTGGAGAGGTCCTTCCTCACTTTTGCCTCATTTCTTTTACCATGTATAATTGAAATACATTCCTTTCTTCTTCCCCTTTCTATTTTTGCTGTTCTATTAAGATGACTTTTTGAAAATGTCATTATTTTGCTTCTAGTGGGGCAGAACACACCTCGGAATGACAACTTCAATTAACTAGAAATTGGAATAATATAAGTTAGCTGAAGGATTAGGTATGATTTGTCCTGAAATGGTAATGTACAATCTTGTACAGTGATTGAATTATTTATACAATGATTGAGTTTTGTATAATGGTTGAATTATTTCCTATTAGAAAGCTCTGGGGTTTAGTAATTTTTAGTAATTAAAAAAACCCAAATAATTGCTTTTTAACATTTACTAAATATTGAACCTAGTTTAGTCTTAAAATCTGATATATTTTTTTAAAAGAGTTGAGCAGTCTCTAATAAATTTCATGTTCATTGTCAAGGACTTTGTGCCTGCAAAATAAAGAATAAACTGTGAACCTGTGTTCTCACATTCAGTGATAAACTACAAAAACAAATCCAGCTTTATAGTTCATTGATTTTATACTAGTTATGCCATTCTGAAGGATTTTTTTTTTCCACACACATAAAGGAGAGGTGGAATAAAAAAAAATATCATTTTCACAGAATTATAGGCATTATTCATTGAAAATATTAATTTTTACCTCGAGGGAAAGGTATCCAGTTTGAAGGTAACATAGTGTCATGGGTTCAGCCGTGGCAGTCATTTTTCTCCTTCTTGTAGCTGGTGCAGTGCTGTGTTTTGACTTCTGGGCTGGGCACAGTTGCTTGATAGCAAGCATGTTTTGGGGGTGTTTTTGTTCAAGGCTTTTTCTGAGCACATGCTCCAGCCAGGTGGAGGAGGGGAGGCCGGAAGGAAGGAGAGACAGGACACCTGACCCAGGCTAGCCAATGAGGTATTCCATACCATAGCACGTGATGCCCAGGATGCATACTGGGAGAGAGAGAGCTGGAGGGGTGAAGCTCTGGAGGAAAATAGAGGAGGGAGCACGTGGTGCTCAGCCAGGCAGGGTGGAGTGAGTTATGGGTTGGTGGCTGGTGGGGTGTTGTATTCTTTTCGCTTGTTATTGGCTGTATCATTAGTATTGTGTTATGCCTTAGCTACTAAACCGTTCTTATCTCAATCCGTGGGGGCTACATTTCCTTGGATTCTCCTTCCGAACTCTCTGGGAGTTGGGGGACTTGGTTTAAACCACGACACATAGACAAGGCAGACCCAAGGAAATTTGTTTCTGTATTTCAGGTATAACTACTATAATTTCCATTTGTATTAATCCTTGTAGTTCCAATCACTCTCCAAGGCCAAGTACTGAATGCACTGAATTTCTGTGGCAGTTTCCACAGTTGAATAAGGGGAAATAAAATTCTTGAAGGAAGTTATAGCACTGATGCAGAAGCATTACACTTCCGGCTATCTGCTATTTCTGAACAAGGAAGTACCTATTCAGTGTGTTTTACTAATCTTTGCTTTGCCTATAAGTAGTGCCTTAGAAGTAAGAAAATTGCAATGTCTTTTCTTTTACTGCCACTCTGGTAATAAAAATATATATTTTCCTGATTGTTTGCTAGAGTGGTGACTACAGTGCATGAGGTAATGCACAGTAGATAGCTTCAAGCATGATTCTTCATTGCTCTCTACTCATCTAGTATCTCAGGTGGTGTGATTCTAACACATATCATATATTACCTACACTTATATTTTAAAGTGAATTTGAAGATGCTTGTGTATGCATTACTTCTATCCATTTTGGTGTCTACTACATTGATTGATTGATTAATGGCTTGGCTTCGTGAGTGAAGATTTGGGAAGGGCTTTAACCGCGCTTACTACAAGCACGATGACAAGTGCATGTGGGATATGCAACTCTGGTTGGAAGAAGGGTGCTTAGACAATCAGGAAGTGTACATAGTAACATTGTATATGTCATCTTACAGGTTCCTTCTTGTCCAGTAGGAATTATCTAATCTTTGCAACTTGTAAAGGGGTAAAATTCCAATTTGTTCCTTTTTAACCTCCTAAAACTACCTAAATTATATTTTCCCCTGTCCCAGCATACAGGTGTATACGTGCATGTGTGTGAATGTTTCTAACTCATTCCAAACATGCTTAATGTTCTGAGACTTTAATTGATGGCTAATATTATGCACAGAGGGAAATCTGAAACAAAAGCTTCTTCATGCCACTGTTAGACATCAGTGTGGACCTGTGGATGGATTTCATCAGGTCCAATGGACTTGTGTGCATTCAGGTTCTTAAGATTATCTTGAATCTGATCCCCTCCTACAGTGGACCTAAGGTCTTCATTCTCGCAGTCCTTATCAATAAACCTAACAATAATCGTCACTTATTATAGAGAGCTAAGTCAAAGTTTTGATGACTTTTAATGAAGTATATTTCATATCAGAAGACAGCATAGGTGATTATTTGTAAGCAAGTCTGTAGCAAGATACATCTTTAGTCACAACTTTGAAAAGAATCCAAACTAGATTGCACTGAATTAGAAAGTAACTAATAAAAAAGAATCAATACTGAATTCATCTCCCTTGTTTCAGTAGTGTGGTATCACTACTTTTTAATAGCTTTTTCCTTTCAAAATCTGTTTGTAGTGCCTAATATTTTAAATGTACTGTGCACTAAATTTCTGTGTTTGCAGTAAGCACATATTTCTCACAAAATACTGGAAAAATATAGCTAGAGAAAATAAAAAATATATTTTATATAATAGTCCTAGTCATTTTATGTTTATTTTGCTTGTGTACAGTCTCAAATTCTATTCCAATATTATTTAAAGTGAATGTAAAAAAACTTTTTCATTCCAAGTAAAAAGAAACTAAGTTTCATTTTTTCCCTCTGTAAGCTGAACCAGGGTCTATTTGTGTGAATGCATGTATGTGTGTCATGTCACAAAAATCTGATAACATCCAAAGTCTGATGTTTCAGATTAAGCTGTAAGACATCCACGTCCATTCTGGTCTTAGTTTCTAGTAGCTGGAGATTTGCTAAATCAGAGATTATACTGAAGTTTAATATTCCATCTAAATTTTTGAGAGTTGACTATTACAATTCAGGATAACATGACTTTCTTAAAAACATTATCAATGAGTACTACAGCTTAATCCTGTAGTATTAAAATGAGAAAAAGCTTAAATGCTTAAATTTTAAATGCTGAGTGTTTTTTGTTTTTTTTTTCAGTCTTGTTTGAAGACTTCAAGGCAATTCTACAACTTTAATTTCCCATTTTCTGCAGAGATAAGGATATGTGATGATTTGACAGACTTTACTACAGTCAAGGTCAATGGTGCAAAGGACTACTTTTTTTCTCAGGTGAACATGCATTTGTGCACAAAAATTGTTCTCTTTAATGCTATAGAAAAGTAAAAAGCAAGTTGTAATCTTAAACCATTTGAGTATTCTTTCATTGTGCTAACTTTGCCAATGCATACTGATTTCAATGGATGTCAAAGACATCCTTCAAATTTCTGGATTTAGTAGGAGCACATTACAGGAGCAAGCTACTTGTTTGTTATTCTACCTAGAAATATTATTATTATTATTAGTTTGTTATTCTGCCTAGAAGCACTATTCAGAAATGTATAATTTCTGAATATTTTTAACACCTCCTAATTCTCAAATGGCCTTTTTGAAAAATTTATCATTATTGTTGTGAAGAAAACGTATTTGTGGTACGTACAATTATAGCATGAGATAAAAATGTAAACAGTAGCAGAAATGAACAAGCCAAAACACTCTTTATTTAATGTATTTTTCAGTTTGTGATCACTTTTGTGACATGAGTCTATGCATTTGGGTCAATAGAAAAGAGCAAGACTATAAATGGCTTCAAAGTATTTTCAGCAATTTAATGGATGAAAAAAAGAACATTTTTAATTCTTAATTTTATTTAAGTTGTATTTTATTTTCTATTGGAATGAAAACAGTATCCTTGCCACATTGCTACTATTTTCTGTGGCAGAAAGATATCTTTACTGCTTCATAGAGACAATACCTGTGGATTACTTTCTGAAAGAGATAAACTGCAGAGTGCCAGGCACTCAGCTGAAGGCAGGCAATCTTCAACAGAGATATAAAGCAATATGAAAAAGTCTGTTAGCTGTTAACAATAGGGAAGTGGTATTAGTGTTTGTATACTCCCAAGACCTAAAGTATAGACATGGCATTTGTGAACCTGGGGGTTGGTATTGCTATTTTCCTTGACCTGTTTGTTAGTATATTGGTCCCAACAGTAAACAAATTACAATCCTTTCTCAAATAGCTATCAAAGTATTTTGTAAGAAATATTAATCAAAGTAAGAAGTTCAGAGCTTCCCACTCCCACGAGAGTTCCTGCAAGCCCAGGTATTCATCAGCACTTATTAGTTGGGTCTCAGTTTTTACAGTGTAATTTTAATCACCCCATTCATCCTTGGAACAGTCTCAGTAGGAAGGATCAGAAGAACCTGACGTCTACTTGTTTGGGAGAGTGCTACCTAGGCTAAAAAGTGCATGAAAAAACATTTTCAGAAAACATTTTGCATATGATCATGTTCCAGTGTCCTGGCTGTTGGCCATTCCAGGATGTGTATAGGTCTTAGTATAGCCTCAGTGTCTGGGGACCTCAGTGTTAGCAAGTTAAAGGCTGGAGTATTGTGGGTGTTTTCTAAACAGCTGAAAACAGGCCTTTAAGATGGATTTTGTGGCAGAAAGGCATTTGCTTATATATAGAACTGTATATAAAACTATGAACTGCTTTTGTGCTTCTATAATTGGCTCAAACAATCTCTCCTGACTGATAAAGTGAGATAAATACTGCTACTAATAAATGAATACTAATGATAGATAATAAAATTACTGAATGTCACAAAGTTCTGTAAAGCCTGACACAAAATTTGCTATGAGCACTGGTGACTTCTTAGTTTAGCAACTGCTGATTACATCATTTATGAACTACAATAGACTGAGAAGAGTAAATTAGAGAATTCACAGTGGATTGATGAGAGGTGAGAAAGTTTTGACATCTTTGATTATGAGTGCTTTGGTCAGCACAGTTTATTACATGTTGAAAATTAAGCAGAACTGGTCTTTAAATAGTAAATTTTACTAGTTCTTGGTTTTGAGCAATAATGTTGAACGTCTTTGTGCTTTAATACAGCTTATAAATTATGAAGCCCGATTCGTGCCATAAGTATTAGATACAATTTTGAATGTACAGAATGGTGGATGACCACTCTCTTTATAAATTTTGGGGCTAGACTTACATGAAATCCAGCTTTGTGTTTACATTTAATTTAGTTTCATTTCGTGCATCCTCATATCTTCTATATATTCTCAGGTGTGATCCAGGAATACATGTATGCTTCTGAAAATAGTCTGTGAAAATGGTGGCATTCATATCATGCAAAGGACTCAGGAGTTCTAATACCACACCTTTGAGGAGTGCAAAAGATTTTGATATATTTAAACATCAGTGTCTTTTCCAATTTCTAATTAGAAAAAACATTGTCTGAGGTAATTTAAACCTTTAATGGTCCTTCAAATGGGGCTATAGAAATTCTCAGGACTTCTTAGACAGGTTCTTCCTTAGCTTCTTACAGCTGCATAAGATAAATACCAAATGTAACTACTTGCTTTCTGATTTCTCCAAATCTATTTTGGTTTCTTTTTCTTTTTTTTTTTTTTTTTTAGAATCCATAGCATTTTGCATTTTCTCTTTTTACCTTGGAGTCCTTGAATTGCCCCAGCAGTGCAAGAATTCTCTCACAGTTTGGCACCAATATACCATGAAATCAACAACTGCTCTTCTTTTCAACAAAGACTGCTACTCATTTCTAATTTTTGATCACAAGCCATTCAATTTTTGTACTTCGCATTCCAAAAGTAATTTTGGCAATAAAAATCTAAAGAACAAGGAAAGTAAAGTTTAAATATTTTTGGTAAGGTACTTAATAAAAAAAAATTATATCAGATGAATACAAGCAGAAAGAGTAAACATGTTTCACATGCAATGAGCCATGTTACCCGGGGTAACAGACTTACTTACTACAATAAGAAAATTACTTTCGTAATTATTTGAAATATTTCTGTTGAGCATAGTAGTATATCATACAATAAAACTACACAGATAGGAAAAAAAAAAAGAAAAGAAAAAATACATTTGGGGATAATATTCTCCAGAAACAACTGTGGGACAATATATGATTTTTCACTTGAGTCTGCAGTCTACAGAGAAAATGACAAGCTGATGTTTTCATATTGACTGTTGTAAGAATTTTCCATATGAATATCTTTTAGATAAGAAGTATCTATAGAGGGCTTTGTGTCTGCACATCCAGCTTGGACAACTGAATGCTTATATTAAGTTGTGCCAGCTTCTGCTCACCTCCCTTACTCCTACGTTTTCCATGTTTTTCTCTTAAAGATGGTGTTACGTCTCCTGAGTCATCTTTTTCTGGTTTTTGAAAGTCTGGCCATATACCTGGGGAATCTTTCACCAGACAAGATAGATGAATGAGAAGGCATCAGAGCCTTTTTTAAGAAAGTGTTCACTCTCTTGGAAAAGGTGAGGAGTTGCTGAGGGCTAGAAGCAGGGCTGACAGGAGTTTTTCTATCCCAGTTTTTTTGGTTTTGTTTTTTTTTTTTTTTCTCCAGAACAGGCTTTTCATATGGTATTTGAATAGAATTTTGTTTCCACAGTGTCTCTGAAAGTTTCAAGTCTCAAGTCCTTTGCAAGAATAATGGTGGTCTTAGAGTGCAGGAAGATACACAAGATACAGAACTACCTTCCTCGTAGGAAAGGAGGTTAAAAAAATCTCTCCTAACTTGAATAAAAAAGGTGGGCATATTTTTACAAAATATATGAAAGTGTTCAGTTACATATCTGGTGTAAGTTTCCCTGGAATATTCCAAAATCTGTACACAAATAATGTGAGGACTGATATGGATGGCTGCTATATATCTATATGTAGGGGTAACAGATTTGTGTGGCAGTATTCCTACAATCCTTTTTACTGTAAATAAAATGCTATTTGTAGAGTATCTGAAAGAAAAAGGATTATTTTTTAATCTATTTCAGAGGAACAAGAGAAAATATTTCAAACTGAGTTGAAAATTACAGCTGCTTTGAGAAAGAAGCTTGATAGGAAAAGTCTCATTGCCTAATGTCGTGGTTTAAACTAAATCTGCACAGTTCCCCCTTTGTTTCCCCTCCCCCCCCTCACCTTCCCACTCCCGGAGGGATGGGAAGGAGAGCCAGAGGAATACAACTCCCACGGATTGAGGTAAAATCGGTCCAGCAATCAAGGTATAACAGAAATCACTACCAGTACCAATAACAAACAGGGAGAGAGAATACGATACCACCCGCCGCCACAAGGCCAGCCCGGAAGAGAGAGAGCTCCCCCCTCCCCTCCTGGCCAGCTTACAGTTGCCTCCTGGAGCCCAGCCCGGAGTGTTAACCCCTTCCCTTCTGGCCAGCTTCCAGTCCCCTCCCTGAGCAGGACGTGCTGTGGTATGGAATGCCTCCCCGACCAACCCAGACCAGGCGCCCTATCTCTCCCTCCTCCCTGGCAGAGCATGAGCTACTGCTGAACCCATGACATTATCCACCTCTTACTCCATACCATTCACGTCATGTTCAGATACCACATTTTCAATATACCATTATACATATATATATATATATATATATATACATCTGCATACACCCAGACAGATAGAAAGAAATCATTTCTTAATACATGGACCAATCCCTATAATGCAATTGAGTCCATTTGGTCCATGATGTTAAGTTTGTAATAGTCTTTTGTAGCAGGAGAGTCTGTGTGCAGTGCTGGATTGTTGCCTGCTGATGTTGATCATCCCTTTACTGCAGAACTCATCTGGTTCTATCAAAGTTCATTCTCTGTTGGGACGATGGTTAGAGGGAAGTCAGGGCCAGTCGCTGGTGACCTGAAGACATCTAGTTGATGGACTATAAAAATATTACACAGCAAGCAACAACGTATAATTAAGTTCATTGGCTGTTTTCCCCTAAAATCAAATCCCCTTGAGGTATACATTGGACTTCCCCATCTTCCTGCATTACCCACCAAGTATATCCGGGTCCTTGAGCAAAAGCAATCCCACGAGTGGGTTTGCCTTGGCCTGAAACAGGAGTAACCCAGACTGTCTTCCCTAGCAAATTCCTCATGTGCACTACAGGAACCTTGTCCCCCTCTACAATATGTAAGAGTTCTGACTGGGCTGGGCCAGCCCTGTTAGCAGATCCTCTGGTGTTGACCAGCCAGGTGGCCTTTGGTAAATGTGTATCCCAGTGCTTGAAAGTTCCCCCACCCATTGCTCTCAGTGTAGTTTTTAACAGCCCATTGTACCGTTCAGTTTTCCCAGAGGCTGGTGCATGGTAGGGGATGTGATATACCCACTTAATGCCATGTTCTTTGGCCCAAGTGCCCATAAGGTTGTTCCGAAAATGAGTCCCATTGTCTGACTCAATTCTCTCTGGGGTGCCATGTCGCCACAAAATCTGTTTCTCAAGGCCCAGGATAGTGTTCTGGGCAGTGTCGTGGGGCACAGCATATGTTTCCAGCCATCCTGTGGTTGTTTCCACCATGGTAAGCACATAGCGCTTGCCTTGGTGGGTTGATGGGAGTGTGATATAATCAATCTGCCAGGCCTCCCCATACTTATACTTCAGCCATCGTCCTCCATACCAAAGAGGTTTTAACCGTTTAGCTTGTTTAATTGCAGCACATGTCTCACACTCATGAATAACCTGGGCGATAGTGTCCATTGTTAAGTCGACCCCTTGATCACGAGCCCATTTGTACGTTGCGTCTCTGCCCTGATGGCCTGAAGTGTCATAGGCCCACCGGGCCAAAAATAATTCGCCTTTATGTTGCCAATCTAAGTCCATCTGAGCTACTTCAATCTTAGCAGCTTTATCCACTTGTTGGTTATTGTGGTGTTCCTCAGTGGCCCGACTCTTAGGTATGTGGGCGTCTACATGGCGTACCCTCACCACCAGCTTCTGCACCCGGGCAGCGATATCTTGCCATAATGCAGCAGCCCAGATGGGATTACCTCTGTGTTGCCAGTTACTCTGCTTCCATTGCTGCAACCACCACCACAGGGCATTTGCCACCATCCATGAGTCAGTATAAAGGTAGAGTACTGGCCACCTTTCTCACTCAGCAATGTCCAGGGCCAGCTGGTTGGCTTTCACCTCAGCAAACTGACTCGATTCACCCTCTCCTTCAGCAGTTTCAGCAACTTGTTATAGAGGACTCCATACAGCTGCCTTCCATCTCCGATGCTTTCCCACAATATGGCAGGACCCACCAGTGAACAAGGCATACTGCTTTTCACTTTCTGACAATTTATTATATGGTGGTGCCTCTTTGGCACGCATCACCTCCTCCTCTGGTGACATTCCAAAATCTTTGCCCTCTAGCCAGTCCATGATGACTTCCAGAATGCCTGGACGACTGGGATTTCCTATCCAAGCTCGTTGTGTAATTAGTGCAGCCCATTTACTCCATGTAGCATCAGTTGCATGATGTGTAGAGGAGACCCTGCCTTTGAACATCCATCCCAGCACTGGCAAGCGGGGTGCCAAAAGGAGCTGTGCTTCAGTGCCAATCACTTCCGAAGCAGCTCAAACCCCTTCATAAGCTGCCAATATCTCTTTCTCCGTTGGGGTATAGCTGGCCTCCGAGCCTTTGTATCCCCGACTCCAAAAACCAAGGGGTCGACCTCGAGTCTTCCCTGGAGTTTTCTGCCAGAGGCTCCAGGTAGGACCATTCTCCCCAGCTGCGGTGTACAGTACATTTTTCACATCTGGACCGGTCCGGACTGCTCCAAGGGCCACTGCCTGAACTATCTCGCGTTTAATTTGCTCGAAGGCTTGTTGTTGCTCAGGACCCCATTTGAAATCATTCTTTTTCCGGGTCACATGATAGAGAGGGCTTACGATTGAAGTGTAATTTGGAATGTGCATTCTCCAGAACCCCACAGCACCCAAGAAAGCTTGTGTTTCTTTCTTATCAGTTGGTGGAGACATTGCTGTTATCTTATTGATTACTTCTGTAGGGATATGTCTATGTCCATCTTGCCATTTTATTCCCAAAAATTGAATTTCCCGTGCAGTTCCCTTGACTTTACTCCGTTTTATGGCAAAACCAGCTTTCAGCAGGATTTGGACTATTTTCCTCCCTTTCTCAAAAACTTCTTCTGCTGTATCACCCCACACAATAATGTCATCGATGTATTGCAAGTGTTCTGGAGCTTGCCTCTGTTCCAGTGCAGTCTGAATCAGTCCATGGCAGATGGTGGGGCTGTGTTTCCACCCCTGGGGCAGTCGGTTCCAACTGAACTGGACACCCCTCCACGTAAAAGCGAACTGTGGCCTGCACTCTGCTGACAAAGGAATTGAGAAAAATGCATTGGCAATATCATCGTGGCATACCACTTGGCTGCCTTTGACTCTAATTCATACTGCAGCTCTAACATGTCCGGCACGGCAGCACTCAATGGTGGTGTGACTTCATTCAGGCCACGATAGTCTACTGTTAGTCTCCACTCTCCGTTAGACTTTCGCACTGGCCATATGGGGCTATTAAAGGTGAGCGGGTCCTGCTGATCACTCCCTGCCTCTCCAGTCTATGGATCAGATTATGGATGGGAATCAGGGAGTCTCGATTGGTGAGATATTGCCACCGGTGCACTGTTGTGGTCGCAGTTGGCACTTGTTGTTCTTCGACTTTCAGCAACCCCACAACAGAAGGATCCTCTGAGAGACCAGGCAAGGTGGACAGCTGCTCAATTTCCTCAGTCTCCAAAGCAGCAATACTAAAAGCCCACCGGTACCCTTTTGGGTCTTTGAAGTACCCTCTCCTGAGGTAGTCCATGCCGAGGATGCATGGAGCCTCTGGACCAGTCACAATGGGGTGCTTCTGCCATTTCTTCCCAGTCAGGCTAATTTCAGCCTCTAGTACAGTCAACTCTTGGGACCCTCCTGTCACTCCAGAAATATTGATGGGTTCCACCCCTTGACAGTTCGATGGCATCAGGGTACACTGTGCACCGGTGTCAACTAGACCTTTATACTTCTGTGGGGGCGATGTGCCAGGCCATTTGATCCACACAGTCCAGTAAATACGATTGTCCCCTACCTCCACCTGGCTGGAGGCAGGGCCCCTCTAATAGTCATCGTCGTCACAATCTTGGACACCTAAGTCGTGTTGAAAGGGATTATTCTTCTTTATCACAGGAGCTGGAGTAAAATCAGCTCTTCCGCTCCATCTGGGAACCTGTTCACCAGAGACTGAAGCTGCAGCTCTCATGGGGCGATCAGTCTTGGCCCTTGCCCCTCTCTTCAATTCACTCACACGTTCCTCCAAGGCTGAAGTAGGTTGTCCATCCCACTTTGTCATGTCTTCTCCGTGATCCCGCAGGTAAAACCATAGGGTGGCCTGTGGTGTGTATCTTATATATTTTCTCTCTCGAGCAAAAGGACGCCTTTTGTTAATAGCTGAAACGCGTGTTGGCACACGTGAGGAGCTAGATAAATCAGACAGATCATTCCTCAACTGTTTGAGATTATGAGACAGATTTTCCACAGCTGAGATGATGGAAGGGGTAAGATTGTCTTCGAATTCTCGGAGTTTATGAACCATTTCATCCACTGTTAGTGGTGCTATGTCATTCCAGGTTACCGTTGCCAATGGATGGGCATATGACAACGGTGCGTTTCGTGTAAGTTTTCGCCACATGGGTCGTGTGCATTTGACTTCATCTGGGTCTATGGGTACATTCCCATTATTCGGCTTGGTGTGGTAGATCATCTCTACGATAGTTGATTCCCTCAGGGACTGGATGCCTTTGTCTATAGTAGTCCACTTGGCCGAACGACTCATAACATCATCCTTGTATGGGAACCTTTCTTTCACAGCTGCCAAAAGCCGCCTCCAAAGACTGAGGGACTTTTTCTCTCTTGCAATTGCTTTGTCAATTCCCCCTTCTCTAGCAAGTGATCCCAGCTGCTTGGCTTCTGTACCTGCTAGTTCGTGACCATCGGCCCCATTATCCCAACATCGGAGCAACCAGGTGATGATGTGCTCCCCTGATTGACGGGTGAAATCTTTTTGCATATTCCACAGCTCAGTTAAGGTCTGAGATCGAGAAGTCACCTCTTCTTCTTCGTCATGTGATGATGATCCCTGATCAGATACTAGGCCAGGTAGTGGATGCATAGTTTCTTCATCCTGCCTCTTCCTTCTTGCCTCCTTTCTGGTTTTTCTCTTGTGTACAGGAGCAACCGATATTGGTACGAATTGGTCCTCTAGTTCAGATGCAGTGATTATCACTGTCGTTTGAGTAGCAACTGTACTTGTTGCTGGGGTAGCTGCACTGTCTGTCGCAGTCGAGGGTTGAATAGCCGCTGTACTCGTTACTGGGGTAGCTGCACTGTCTGTCACAGCTGAAGTTTGGGTAGCAACTGTACTTGCCGCTGGGGATGGTGTAGCTTCTGTACTTAGAGTTGGAACACCTGCGCTGACTTCTGTGTTGCTCTTAGATCCAGGGACATTTTTTTCCTTTTGAAGGTGTTGGATAGTGTCGAACAAGGCCCTGCAGGCATAGGCCAAGCCCCAGCACGTTGCCGTAATTTGTCCATCTTTGGTATGGCCAGTACGACAACACCTCATTTAGGTGTTTTACTAATTCTTCCGGATTCTTCGCTTGTTTGGGAGTAAAATTCCAAAGTACTGGAGGGGCCCACTGACCTAGATGCTTGCCCATACTATCCCACACACCCTGCCACTCATGACTGTCCAGCCTCTGGGAAAATCTCCTGGTCCTCCTGTGTCGTCCTTTAACCCCAATACAGGACCAGACCTGACTCTGCTTAGCTCTTGAAATCAGATGAAATAATTGTGGGCAAAACACACTCTGTATGCGTGCTACTATTGTGATCCCCATGTCAATCAGCATACAAGTCTCAACAGTATTAAAAGGCCATTCAAAAACTTCAAAACCCTCAAATGATGTTGTAGACCATCTGGAGAGAACACTGGGAGGATAGAAGAATGTCTCCTTCACAGGTTGACCACCCGAAAAGGAGAAAAAAGATGTGAAATTCCTAAACACTTCTATTATATACCTCCCAAAATATAAAGTTGGTGACCATACCGGGAGCATAAACCAGATCAGTTTCATGATGAATGCTTCTATTCTATTACAAGTCATTAACATAAAGTACAATGAGACAAGAACCTTAGCCCAAACCCCATACTTGATAAACACTAACACAGCTAATATATATGAAAAGTAATTGGTAAAATCCTGAAACCGTGAGATCAAGAGAAAAAACTGTGAGAGCCAATAAAACAGCATTGTGACAAACGACTGTAAATCCTGTCAGATTTGTTGTTATTTCGTGGGTTTGTGCCCCATGTTGGGTGCCAAAAAACTGCCGTGGTTTAAACTAAATCTGCACAGTTCCCCCTTTGTTTCCCCTCCCCCCCCTCACCTTCCCACTCCCGGAGGGATGGGAAGGAGAGCCAGAGGAATACAACTCCCACGGATTGAGGTAAAATCGGTCCAGCAATCAAGGTATAACAGAAATCACTACCAGTACCAATAACAAATCAATGTTAGAGGAGACAAACAGGGAGAGAGAATACGATACCACCCGCTGCCACGAGGCCAGCCCGGAAGAGAGAGCTCACCCCTCCCCTCCTGGCCAGCTTACAGTTCCCTCTCGGAGCCCAGCCCAGAGTGTTAACCCCTTCCCTCCCGGCCAGCTTCCAGTCCCCTCCCCGAGCAGGATGTGCTGTGGTATGGAATACCTCCCCGACTAACCCAGACCAGGTGCCCTCTCTCTCCCTCCTCCGTGGCAGAGCATGAGCTACTGCTGAACCCATGACACCTAAGTACAGCAGTAAGCTGTACTTAGACAGTAAGTAGCAAGCAGCTAGTACCACAAAGCCTATAAGAAAAAGACGTCACATTTACTTCTAATGAGAATTGCTGATGTGCACTTTTACCTTATTTCGTGATGTGAGTTGTAATGTTGTGCAAGTTACTTTATCTTTGGTTTGTGAGAGTATTTAAGGCTAGACATCTCTACATCATGTGTCATACCTTTGATTTTAAAGTATTTGACTCCTCTCAATCATCGTATTTTGCTGTTGGCTTGAGACACTTCTTATGATTTTATTTCTGTGCCTTTGAGACATGTTCCTGATGCACATCGATCCTTTTCTTTCTTTCTTTGCTAGCAGCCTTACAATATGTAAAGTGGTCTAAAAGAAATCTTCAGAGCAACTTTTTATAAAGGTCTGTAGTGACAGGAAAAGAGGGAATGGCTTTAAACTGAAAGAGGGGATATTTAGATTGGATATTAGGAAAAAAATCCTCCCTTTGAGGGTGAGGTTCTGGCGCAGGTTGCCGAGAGAAGCTGTGTCTGGCTCATCCCTGGCAGTGTTCAGGCCAAATTGGATGGGGCTTTGGAGCAACCTGTTCTAGTGGAAGGTGGTGTCTTTAAGGTCCCTTCCAACCCAAACCATCCTATGTTTCTATGAAATGCAGATGTGTAAAGCTGATGTTGATATTAATGTTTCACAGTTTAACTGCTGCTGGAGATCTACATCCATTTACAATGGTCTCTTCTGTTCTTCAGTGGTTATTTTTACTGTGGTTTATTTATGCTGACTGCAGTTTGAGGGGGCTACAGATAGTGTCAAGTATCAGTACAGTAGCACTTCCCTGCTCTGTCCTTCTTGCCTGGGACTTCCCTGAAACACTCTAGGCAGTTAAGGCATTTTTTTATTACAATAAACAGAGGAACTCATAGGGCAGCAGATATTCACATTCACTTCCTAAAATATTCACTTTGGAAAATGACCTTTGGGCCTTTTTGCTTTTCTACTCATTGAAGTTCTTGTTGAGTAACTGCTTCTTAAGGAACCTGGCCAAGTGTCTAGAATATTGATGTCAACTTGAGTTTAGAAGTACGCACTTAGAAAACTACTTGCATGTGACAGTGATTATGGTTTTTTATGGTGACAAAAATATTTACTAGCTTTACAAACCTTCATTGATGAGCTACATTGCTGCCAGCATGTATAAATCTCTACTGTATGGTGCAAAATAACATTTACCAAGAAGACCAGCCCATGTCCTCTGTTTCCTTGAGTGAATGATTTGGACCTAATTGAACAAGCAGCAAAGTTTTTACCCATAAAAACATTAACTCCTAAAATGGTGTATTTCAGCTGTGACATTTCAGTCCTGTAAATACCTTTGTAGCAGAAACTTTGTGAGAAAGTTTCCTTCAGCTGTTATTGTGATTCACTGCAGTGCTAACACTTCATATATTTGTAATGTCAGGACTCACACTTCTTCACCTTTCCTATATATCACAAGCAATAGTAATTCCAATCTGTAGTTTGCTACTACTTCAACACAGCATTTTGATCATGGCTTGGAGCAGTTTCTAAAATAGCATTCTTATACTCCTGAAGTAGTTTTGTCAAAACACCTCAGTCCTGATTTGCCACATTCCCTAGATCTGGGTCTCTCTTGCACAGAAATACCCAGACATCGGAAAACTTCTATGATGCTTTTGAAATGTGCAAAGTATGAAATAAAATATGACCATCCTAAGGAATTTTAACAAACTTTAGTCCTGAGCTGAGATTTAAAAATGCACTGCTTTCACATTCTTCTTGTTGTCTAGTGCTACATCAACTCACCTCTTTCTCTTTGAAATATCTATCTCAATGTTGTATGGCTTTGGATGGAGAGTTAACATTTTGTTGGAGTCAGGGTAGTCAAGCTGGTATGTCAGCCTGCTTGTTTTAAGGTTTTGAAATAAAATAGATGATGCTAAGTAATGTAAAAAGAAAAGACCAAGTACTCTGAATCTAGAATGTTCTCTCACACTCTCCTCTCTCCCTCCTCTCCCCCCATGAAGATTAAATTAGTTCAGTACAGCTCTGGTTAAAATGATCTGCTTTCTGATGTTACTGTGATTAAAATGGGTGCATTAAAGTAAGCAAAGATAAATTAAAAGCATGGTAGAAATCTTGGTGGGTGCGAACAGATGAGTAATCTTAATTGGAAATAAAATATGCCTATTATCCTGTGCTATAAATGGACTTCTATATTATGAATTAAAGAGATAAAAACTTGGTGTGTGGTACAGTGTCACATTAGAGAGAAGTTCAGTAAAAGTGTATGGAGTAAAGCCTTCCCTTAGATTATTAAGAATAAATGCAAACTTTCAGGATGCCTCGGTAGCATTTCATTGTATGTACAAGCAGGAACCTTTCTGTTGAACATTCAGATTTTCGTAATTACTTCAGAAAATGCCTGTAAGTACTTTAATGTGGTGACACAGTCCACAGTACATTGCCAGCTCCTTCAGGACCTGCGGATGGATTTCAGCAGGTCCCATGGACAGTTCATCTTGTCTACATTCTTAAACTTTCTTGTTGCTCCCAAAATGATGTTTCTGAATGCAAATTTCTAACTGGGAACAGGCCTTAACACATTCTCTGGGGGGTTGTTGACTTGTTCTAGCCAGGTCAAATGTTTCTCAGGCATGATCACAGAAGAGCATTTGCTGACATTTAAGGAGATGTGACCTTGGTAGACTTAGGTGTGAGCTCTTTAGCTTAGAGTTTTTTTCTGCATGCTCAGAAGTGGAACTTCAAGGACTGTGGAACACTGAAACTGAGCACAGGCAGAGGCTGCTGATCCACCCTAGGTTAAGAATGATTTTCACTGATATCAGCCTAGCAGTTTATGAAATGTCTAACCAATATCACATTTCCCTATAAGTTTACAAGTTATAATGATAACAGCCAAGTATTCTAATCTTTTGTAAAATTTAGTAGTAGATGTATGCTTGTCTTTCTTTGATGCTGTACTCTTAATAATAAGTTGACGAGGATAATATGGCCTAGCAGGGATTTAAATCTGAGCATTCAGTTTTAGATTAATTCCCAGAGATATTTTTTATCATATAGCTGAGGAACTCATTATTCTTTATTTAGATTTTTTACTTCACTTTCTTTTTTAATTTGTGCTGTCTTTAGTGGACATCTTCAGTCCAGTAACTTGGTATGGGGCCATCAGGCTTCCTCACTAGATTTATCAAAGAAAACAGCACAAATGAAGACAGTTCAGACTGACTGCTTTGAGGTTATAGAGCTTAAAAAAATTCACGTTGGCCCTTTATTGACAGTAACTCTCCTTATACACCTTGCATTGCCCTCTTTCTTCATGCTCACCTCAGAGCTAATCACCAACCTTTAACCTGCAGTGGCTTTAATATCAGATCTCTGATCTGCAATGAAGTGAATGGTTCACAGAATCTGAGACTGCAGTTGCACTGGAAGAAGATAAATAGGGTTTTCTTGCTATGTTTTAATGGCTGATGCTGCCACCCTGTGAATTCATGTCCTTACTCATAAGTAGATACACAAATATCCATTTGGAAATGACACCCTCTATGGTTTTGTCTCTTGGCACTGAAAATAATGAGATGATACTTTAGTGAGCCTTTTATTTCACATATACTGCTTTATTTCATTTTGTGTTCCCTAGCATAAAGAAAGTAAATGTAAGAAATACAGACTATTTAGCATCAGATTTTGCATATGAAAATGATGACCCAACAAATGGCTCAGTAATTATAGTCTTCCAAGAAGGCTGACTAACATGCCTTGAAATAGATTTGATTTAATCAGCTATTGGAAATTGCATCCTTTTTGAGGAGCTAAATTTAGAAGATTGCTCTCATATCAATATAATGTATTTGCCCCAATAAATATTTTTTTCATCTCAGTATTAAAGGTTCATCAGTATTAAGGAATTATATTTATTACACATAAAGAACTTAATTTTTAAAGTAAGCCATCCAGCTCCATGAGATTATTGTCTATACCTCACACTAGAAGTTTGTAGTTGCCCGTTAACATGACCAAAGCTGTAAGATTCCCTTGGCATGTTACAGGTTTTTCATAAGCGCTGGAATAAGATCCATTATCGTATGTGTCCAACCACAGTGTGAGTGAGAAATGTAAGCTGTTCCTCCTCCTAACTTAATGTAATAGTAGAGTTTTTAAATGGCATTTTTTTTGGCTGTCAATGCAGTGTCAATTTACCTCTCGGCTAGTTAAATTCCTTTTACATCTCTCCAGCATTTTATGTGACATTGCTGCAGGAAAGACTGAGTCTGTATTTGTTTGGATATCTTCTCAGTTTCTAGTGGACACTACCTCTAGTCAGAGGTAATCAGTAGCTTTGTGCACTAAGGGAGATTAATTCTGTGAAGATGTAAAAAAAGCTACTTAGAAGCACATGAGGTTTTTTTAATATATTCCAAAGATTGCAGATCAAATGTGTCCCTGCCCATGGCAGGGCAGTTGGAACTAGATGATCTTGAGGTCCTTTCCAATCCTAACTATTCTATGATTCTATGATTCTATAATATCTAAGTAGAACAATATTTGGGGAAGAAGTGGTTGATGTTCTTCTAGTTTTGTTCTTTAGTAAGTATAATGGTTTGTTTTTTTTTCCTCATGATTCTTAAGGCTACAAATGCAATTTGTTATTTAATAAATGTTGTCATACTGAAAGTTTTATCTTTCATACTCATTGGTCATGAAGATCTGGTGGCCAAATTGTGTTTCGATGATGTCTGTGCAAGTCTATTTATTACCCTGGAAGTGGAAAGAAGACACAAATATTGTCCTGTATAGGCTACAGTAGTACTGAAAAGCAGTATTAAGAATGGCGTGTTTCAGTTACTAGTGTGGTTCTTCCTGTCTATTGGAAAAAAAGTCTGTTATCTCTGAACAGTCAAACAAATACTTTTTTCAATAATTGAATTCACATAAAAATAGGTGTGAAATAATATTCCTTTCATAGAATGAATATCTCATACATTTAAAGTACTAATTCTAAAACTTTTAATAGTGATCTTGGAGAAACCAGGCAACGTAAAACTGAATGAATAGCTCGAAACCTTATTATAAATATCTTTTTGTTAATAAAATCAAAATTCACATTGAAATTTTTCTCTTCTGAGATCCTGAAAGCATTAAGAAGTTCAGTGAGTTTCCACATCTATGAAGACATTTAAACAATCTAACAATCTATTAAATAAAGATTGTAAACGGAGCCTCACATGAAAGTTCACACTGGTGTGCAGAGAGCATTGTGGAGCCACTTACCCAGTGTCAGTTAAGATAAAGAGGCAAACTGACCAAAAAGTAAAATTCCACATTTCTGCAGCCTCCTGAAAGCAAATCTTGTCTTAGTCATTTTTGCTTCATTTAACCTGTAATACACTGTGATACATACAGTGCACGACCATACATTATTTACATACATACATTAGGGTACATACAGAGTATGGCCTTTCAGATTTCTTTATTTCAAATACAGCCTAGAGTAGATTAAATAAATCAGCTAAAACAAAAATCCAAGCATTACTGGAATATCAGGGTCAAGGGTTTTAAAGGCTTGGATGTGACAATACTGAAGAAGTTTGGTTTTCCTACACCATTGTTTTCTAAATTATTTTATTAGAAAATATCAGTATTACTAGGTTATATTGCCTACACAATTGCAGGTGTAGATGATTGTATATATGAAGATGTTAATTATTAAAATGCACAGAAATATTTTGATCATTGCAGAGTACTCTGTGAATAAAGTTTCTACAGAAGCTGTTTTGGATTCAGAGAGGAGCTAAAATATTGCAGAGATTTTACTGAATCTACCTTCTCAAAAGAAGAGTGTCCTCAGAACATGCATATGGGAATGAAAAAGTTGATTGCCACCTTTTCATGCAATATCCATCCAAGTGGTTAGAGCAGTCATGTGGGCTATGAACAAACAAATTTCAGCTCTTTCTGTACTGAGAGAAATTTGATTATAACATCACACTTCCTAGCAAACCATGCCAATAACTGGGTGATGATGGAGTTTTTTTCAGTGTTTTGCCTATTGAAGATGTTAATATGCATTACCTGGTAAAAGGTTTCTACACTTAATTCAGAATATTTAGTATTTAGAACCACCTTGAAGGATACACTGATTTGCATATGCTTCGGAAACACACAAAAAGGATCAATATGTGCTTTGCTAATAAAGTCTATATACGATATGCACACATATGCTGCATATGTATTGCTATATAATGCCATAATTTTCCTCGTTCTTCATGGCTCTGTTAAATATTAAACAAAGGAGGAACATTTGTTTCTGCCTCTCTAATCAAAGTCAGAAAGGCTAATTCTGTTTCAACTCTTCTGAATCCCAAATAAAGATAGCATCTTCTTTGAGTCCCAGATGAGGATTCTCAGTACATTTGGCAGGACAGATCTGGGCATCTCCCAGATTGAATACTTCCTATAAAGCTACTCAGTTTGCTAATTTAGGGGAATTAAATTTTTATCTCTTCTATGACTAACTGCAGTTTCTCATTGTCTTCTATGACTAACTGCAGTTTCTCGTTGTGTTGTAATAAATTTCAGTTTTCATACTGTCTGTTAGAATACCTTCACTCAAATCTAAATATTTAAATTGCAACACAGATACACATTCTCAAATGATAGGGATCATAGGAGACCAGCATGGTTAAACAAGGAACTGCTGGGCGAAATCATGTAGAAAAAGAGAATCCATAGATTATGGAAGGAGGGGCTGGCCACCTGGGAGGAATATAGGACAGTTGTTAGAGGATGTAGGGAGGCAATTAGAACAGCTAAGGCCTCCTTGGAAATTAATCTCGCTAGTCGGATTAAGGACAATAGAAAGGGCTTCTTCAAATACATAGCGGATAAAACTAACACAAGAGGCAATATAGGCCCACTGCTGAACGAGGTGGGTGCCCTGGAGACAGAGGATATAAAGAAGGCAGAGGTGCTAAATGCCCTCTTTGCCTCTGTCTTTACTCCTGCAGACTCTCCCTGGGGGCCCCAGATTCCTATAGCCCCAGAAGGAGTCAGGACAAAGGAGGAGTTTGCTTTGGTAGATGAGGATTGGGTTAGAGATCAGCTATGCAATCTGGACATCTATAATTTGATGGGTCCGGATGGAATGCACCCACGGGTGCTGAGGGAGCTGGCGGAGGTCATTGCTAGGCCATTCTCCATCATCTTTGGTAAATTGTGGGAAACAGGAGAGGTGCCTGAGGATTGGAAGATGGCAAATGTCACCCCAGTCTATAAGAAGGGCAAGAAGGGGGATCGGGGTAATTAATGACCGGCCAGCCTTACCTCCATCCCTGGAAAGGTGATGGAACAAGTTATTCTTGACACCATATCTAAACATATCAAGGATGAGGGGGTCATTAAGGACAGCCAACATGGTTTTACCAGGGGGAAGTCATGTTTGACCAACTTTACGGCCTTCTATGAGGAAGTGACTAGGTGGAGGGATGATGGTAGAGCGGTAGATGTGGTTTCTCTTGATTTCAGTAAGGCGTTTGATACTGTCTCCCACAGCATCCTCACAGATAAGCTGAGGAAGTGTGGGCTTGATGATCAGGTAGTGAGGTGGATCAAGAACTGGTTGAAAGGAAGAAGGCAGAGAGTTATGGTCAATGGGGCAGAATCTAGCTGGAGGTCTGTGACTAGTGGAGTCCCTCAGGGGTTGGTGCTGGGACCAGTGCTGTTTAATATTTTCATCAATGACCTGGATGAGGGAACTGAGTGTACCCTCAGCAAGTTCGCTGATGACACTAAACTGGGAGGAGTGGCTGACGCACCAGAAGGCTGTGTTGCCATTCAGCGAGACCTGGACAGGCTGGAGAGTTGGGTGGGGAGAAACTTGATGAAATTCAACAAGGACAAGTGTAGCGTCTTGCATGTGGGGAAGAACAACCCCATGTCCCTGTACAGGTTGGGGGTTGACCTGCTGGAAAGGAGTGAAGGGGAAAGGGACCTGGGGGTCCTGGTGGATAGGAGGATGACCATGAGCCGGCAATGTGCCCTTGTGGCCAAGAAGGCAAATGGCATCCTAGGGTGCATTAGAAAGGGTGTGGTTAGTAGGGTAAGAGAGGTTCTCCTCCCCCTCTACTCTGCCTTGGTGAGGCCGCATCTGGAATCTTGCGTCCAGTTCTGGGCCCCTCAGTTCAAGAATGACAGGGAATTGCTTGAAAGAGTCCAGCGCAGAGCCACAAAGATGATTAAGGGAGTGGAACACCTCCCTTATGAGGAGAGGCTGAGGGAGCTGGGTCTCTTTAGCTTGGAGGAGAGGAGACAGAAGGGTGACTTCATCAATGTTTACAAATATGTAAAGGGTGGGTGTCAGGATGATGGAGCTAGGCTTTTTTCAGTGATATCCTGTGATAGGACAAGGGGCAATGGGTGTAAACTGGAGCATAGGAGGTTCCGTGTGAACATCAGGAAGAAGTTCTTTACTGTAAGAGTGACAGAGCACTGGAACAGGTTGCCCAGGGAGGTTGTGGAGTCTCCTGCGTTGGAGATATTCAAGGCCCGCCTGGACAAGTTCCTGTGTGATGTACCCTAGGTTATCCTGCTCTTACAGGGGGGTTGGACTAGATGATCTTTCGAGGTCCCTTCCAACCCTTGGGATTCTGGGATTCTGTGATCTAGCTTCCTCACTTCATAGTGGGTTATTATGTATAGCAACCAAGTTTTTCAAACAAAACTCTTTTCTGTTAATCCTTATGAATTCTATATACTGCCCTACTTTAACTTTTCAGATACTATGTGCATAAGCAAGCCTCTATTTTCTGCTGAGTTGGTTCTGACATACCTTCTTCCCAAATATAAAATAGGAGCAGTTATTGAATATTTTAGTTTTCTGTATGTTATTATCAACATTTTTTCCACTCAGTGCTATATTACAGTAGTATTCTGCTATATTAGTGCGACTGAAAATTCTTTACTTTTCCTCAGTTTCACAAAGACCTCTTTCTGATTTTTTACTTCCTTTCTCCACTTTTTATAATCTAGTTCTTGCCTATTACATTCAGTGCTATTATTTTTTTTTGTTATGAATTTTCTTCTATTTCTATTCTTAACCAATACATAGTTTAAAAAATACGACTGCTGTCAAATTTTTCCTTCTATATAGTAAAAGGTCTTAATATGATTCCTGAAAGTAATTTACATTTTCTTATTCAGTACTTTTTTCTATATTATTTAGTTCATAAGTGCTTTTTTAATAACGAAATCATATCTACTCTAAAATTTTGCTGTGCTTTCAGGAACCTGTTTTGACTGATGAAGATGAAATCTATAATTTTTAGAAATTCTAGTGACATTAAACTACTGGTAAACTTCCTAGGAAGGCTCTCAAACTGAAGTCCTTTATGATAACAGGTGGGTGAGGTTTTGGGGGGGGTTTATGGGTTAGAGGTTAGATGTGGATTACAGTCACCCCAAGAATTCCACTGATGAGTTATGGCTGCAGTTATATAATCTTTCTACCAAAATCTTGAACTACACCTTTAATCTTTCACTTTTTGCATTTTGTTTTAATGTCTTCTATCTCAATAAAGCATTTAAATATGAAACTACAGTTGGTTATAAAGGCAGCCCTGGGCAATAACATTGTGCCATTCCTTTCTGATGCAATTTAAACAATGTTTTGCAGTCTTTTCTTGATAACAGACTTCTCACTGGGCTTAGCTAGTACTCTGAGCTGAGGACTCCCCCTTTCTCTTTGTTGTGCTGAAGATACATATAATTTCAAGACTGGCAGTAATTATTTTTTTTTCCTATGCTGTCTGCAGTTCCCAATACTGAAAGTGTAAAAAGTGTGTGAAACTGTGCTAAGGGGATCTAAGGATCTAAGTAGACTCTTAAAACCACATTTTCTTCAGTCCATTTTGTCCTAAAGTGTCTTTCTTTGCTTTGATATTTCTTTTGAGGCCTAAAGTTTAACCTTTTTGCACTGTACCTATATACTCATTTCCACAGGGCAAGTCAGTCTGTTTGCAGCCCATTTTTATCTTTCTGCATTGATCCAACCAAATATACACTTGCTGCAAGGTTTATGAAACCAGGACACCAGTTTTCAGCTAGAGCAGAAGAGAATTCAATGGACCAACTCAATAATCCTGAACACAGATATTTGTTTGATAAACTGTTAATCGACTGTGACAATAAGTGGGCACAATGATAATTTTTTATGTACCTTTCTAGACTATCTTCTGAACTTAATAATAATGTCTCAAATACTGATACAGGACCTTGACACACTTGTGAGGTAGGCTGATGCCAACCTCGTGAAGTTTAACCATGACAAGTGCAAGGCCGTACATCTGGGTTGGAGCAATCTTAGGCAGAGCTACAGGTTGGGCAAAGAAGAAATTCAGAGCAGCCCTGTGGAGAAGGACTTGGGGGTGTTGGTCAAGGAAAAAATGAATGTGAGCTGGCAGCGTGCGCTTGCAACCCAGGAAGCCAACCGTATCCTGGGCTGCATCAAAAGGAGCGTGACCAGCAGGTTGAAGGAGATGATCCTGCCCCTCTACTCTGCTCTCATGAGACCTCACTTGGAGTATTGTGTGCAGTTCTGGTATCCTCAACATAAAAATGACATAGAACTGTTGGAACAAGCCCAGAGGAGGGCCATGAGGATGATCAGGGGACTGGAGCACCTTCTGTATGAAGGCAGGCTGAGAAAGTTGGAATTGTTTAGTCTGGAGAAGGCTGTGTGCAGACCCCATAGCAGCCTTTCATTATCTGAAGGGGGCCTATAGGGATGCTGGGGATGGACTATTCCTTAGGGACTGTAGTGATAGGACAAGTGAAAATGGGTTAAAACTTAAACAGCAGAGGTTTAGATTGGATATAAGGAAGAAATTTTTTACTGTAAAGGTGGTGAGGCACTGGAATGGGTTGCCCAGGGAGGTTGTGAATGCTCCATCCCTGGCAGTGTTCAAGGCCAGGTTGGATGAAGCCTTGGGTGATATGGTTTACTGTGAGGTGTCCCTGCCCATGGCAGGGGGGTTGGAACTAGATGATCTTAAAGTCCTTTCCAGTCCTAACTGTTTTATGATTCTATGTCCATTTCTTTTTTTCAATCCATTTATATATATTATAATAATTATCAGTGTATGATTTGTACTACAATTAAACCAAACAAAAATTCGACAACCCTATTATATTTAGTATTTCCACAGGATAATGCTGGAACCTCTGCTGATTGCCCATTTACTCAATGTGGAATTCTATCATCACTTTTACCTAATTAATAATACAAGGGATTTGGTCATGCTTTAGGCATGGAGAATAACTTGATGCAATGTCACCATTTAAGATGTCAGCTGCAAATGTCTTTGGTGATACACTTCTAATAGTCTGTCCTCCGCAGCAGCAGTGATCTGGAAAAGGGATGACTTGACATCATGACCTGCTGGGAAAAGTGGGGTCTAGATTACTAAGTCAGAAACTTTATCAGAATTTTCCAGTCAATGTCAGCTCTAAATAAAAAAATGCTGCTTCTTAAACATTCTTTACCAAATAGAAAAAGTTTGTGGAGAAATAGAAAATGCCTCCAAACCTGTAAAGAAAGAACACTTACCAAATAGGTATTGAGACCTAGACAACATGTATATTAGAGCCTGATGATGCAGTAATGTGGATTGGAATAGAAAATGGTGTCCAGTGGCAGAAAACGCTACTAGCCTTCAATGCAAGAGAAGATACGCACATCTCATGATGCCTGCAAAAGAAACATGGATTTGTAGTCACCATAATAAATGAACCATAAAATATACAAACAGAAATCACTGCTCTTCTTTCTGTCAGACATAACACCAGTGGTCAAACTTCAACAAACCAGGCCTTGATTGGAAGAGAATCTTTCAAATTTTGATTAGTTTAAATATGCCTGTGGTTTAATTAGTGACATCTCTGACTACAATTTTTTTTTTTATGTTGGAGAACATGATTGTGTGAGCTTAATTTAATTTCTGGGACTAAAATGATATTTCATATAATGGTGAAAGAAAGTTTACTTTTACGTGTCAGGCCTGTCAATTGCTCTTATCTGAAGAGGATAGAAAATGAAATAGAACAAGCTCTTCCCATTAGTAAATGGCAGTCAGGTTAGGTGACAGGTTGTCAGAGATGACAGGGTATTCTACAGTTCATAATATGAAAATATAGAATTGTCCATCTTCATCAAATTAGTAGAAAATTTCTACTGTCCAGTTCCTAATGTAGTTGTACTTATCATGTCAAGGTAGGAGAATTTTTAAAGCACCTCTTGAGAAGAAATCAGAGGCACTTATTGTAAGTACCCATTGCCAATAAAGAACTGCTCTTTATTTAATTTGCTCTTTGTCTTAGACAATACCACACATAGGTAACTACCCAATTCCCAATTCTTCTAGACAGCTGGGCTCAAATAACTGACATTCACATCCCGTCAATGCAAATGTTATTAGGCTGTGTGTTCCTTTCTGTCTGTTCCAGCTGACTGGATTGTTCAGTTAGTGCACAGAAAAGCAATGTACTTTGGTTTACTTTCAAGGACCATGAATTACCAAGCCGCATTAAAACGATTCCTAAGGAGAAAAAGTACAATTGACATTAACATTACTCTTGGATAAAAACACCATTTAATCAATATCACCAGATGCAGTGACTACATGTATTTTTAAAAATCATTAGGACTACTTCTTGGCCTATTTAAAAGTCAGCTAGATAGAAGACAAGTGAAGAAAATGTATGTGTTGACAATGGAATGCAGAACACATGCTGTATCTGGTAAAGAGTGATCTAATATAGAACAGTAATCCTATCCATATGGTGGGGCATATAAACAAAAAGGAAAGAACAGCAATGTCAACACTTCCGGGGGATAAAATTTAAAGACATCTTATAAGACTGAAGTGGAAAACAATTCTACTACATATGAATGAGCTGGAATGATGTTGCTAAGACACTGTCCATCACATTTAAAAAATCATGGCAGTCTGGTGAAGCTCCTGATAAGTGGAAAAAGGGAAATATAACCCCCGTTTTCAAAAAGGGGAAAATGGATGACCTAGGGAATTACAGACCAGTCAATTTCATCTCTGTGAGACTGTACCTGGCAGAATCTTGGAGCAGATTCTCCTGGAAAGCTTGCTAAGGCACATGAAAAACAACAAGGTGGTTGGTGATAGCCAGCATGGCTTCACTAAGGGCAAATCATGCCTGATCAATTTGGTGGCCTTCTATGATGGGGCTACAGAACTAGTGGATAGGGGCAAAGAAGCTGATGTAATCTACCTGGACTTCTGCAAAGCATTCAACACCATCCCACACTACAGAGAATCATACAATATTTAGGGTTAGAAAGGACCTTAAGATCATTTAGTTCCAATACCCCTGCTATGGGCAGGGAAGCCTTGCCCTAGACCATGTTGCCCAAGGCTCCTCGTCTCTGAACTGGAGAGAAATAAATTTCATGGATGGACCACTATGTGGATAAAGAATTAGCTGGATGGCCACATGCAGAGAGTTGTAGTCAATGGTTCAGTGCCCAGCTGGAAACCAGTAATGAGTGTTGTCCCTCAGGGGTCAGTTTTGGGAATGATTCTTTGTTCGCGACATGGACAGCGGGATTGAGGTGCCCTCAGCAAATTTGTCAATGACACTAAGCTGTGTGGTTCACTGGAGGGAAGGGATGCCATCCAGAGGGAGCTTGACATGCTTGAGAGATGGGCTAATGCCAGTCCTATGAAGTTCAACAATGAGAAGTGCGAGGTCCTACACCTGGGTAAGGGCAATCCCAGGCACAGCTACAGGTAGGGTGGAGAAGAGATTCAGAGCAGCCTTGTGGAGAAGGACTTGGGAATGTTGGTCAATGAGAAACTGAACATGAGCTGGCTTCAGTGCTCGCAGCCAGAAAGTGCTTGCAGCCCAGAAAGCCAACCATGTAGTGGGCTGCATCAACAGGAGTATGACCAGCAGGTCAAAGGAGGTAATCCTGCCTCTCTACTCTGCTCTTGTGAGATGTCACTTGGACAACTGTGTGCAATTCTGGTGTCCTCAACCTAAGAAGGGCATAGAGCTGTTGGAGTAAGTCCAGAAGAGGGCAATGAAGATGATAATAGGGCTTGACCTCCTGTTTTAAGACAGGGTAAGAAAGTTGGGGCTGTTCAGCCTGGAGAAGAGAAGCTGCATGGAAACCTCATAGAAGACTCTCCAGTATCTGAACGGGACTTACAAGGGTGCCAGATAGGGACTCTTTATCATATACTGTAGCAATAGGACAAGGGGTAACGGGTTTAAACTTAAGCAGGGGAAGTTCAGGTTAGATATAAAGAAAAATTTCTTTACCTTGATGTTGACGCAGGAGTCATAGACAATGCGGAGACAATCAATGTGATCAAGCGATTGCCAAAGTTTATTCAGATACAGTGCTCCTTTTATACCCTTACACCCTTAGGTTTCTTATGTGACAGCCTTGGATACTGAGCTCTAATTGGTTAGTCTAGAGGTTACTACCGTTTACAAAGCTAATGTTTATAACTTGTTATAATTGTGATTAAATACCTTACTCTAAAAATACAGTGGGAAAGTACAACCTTGGCAGAGATCATTCTCTGCACGTTTTCAGTGAAAAATTACAGAGGCCTAACAAGACAATTGACCTTGCTTATGCCTGCCAAAAATCTTCTTACTTTACAGTAACAAGGCTCAGGGTATCGGGATTGCTCACTATGTGGCCTTGGCTCTTTCAGAATTCCCACACCTTGACAGTAGTGAGGTGCTGGCACAGGTTGCCCATAGAAGTGGTGAATGCTCCATCACTGGCACTGTTCAAAGGCAGGTTGGACAGAGCCTTAGGCGACATGGTCTAGGGTGAATTGTCCCTGCCTATGGCAAGAAGATGAAACTAGATGATCTTAAGGTCCTTTCCAGCCCAAAGCATTCTATGATTCTATGATTCGATAAAGGAAGGAAATAGAGTTCTGTATCAAACTGTATAGATTGTATTCTCGTGGTTATCTTTATACAAGAGCCCAGCAACATGAAAAAACACAGGTTCAATAAATCATTTCAGATTTCAAATCTATCATTTGCCCACCTGTTTGATCCCATGAAACTCCATACAATTTCTGTATTGGCCTTGCTGATGAGTTTACCATAGTTCTTTATTTAAAAGCATCACTACTGTTATGTTTAGTGTCAGAAAAATAAAGAGGCTATCCTTATGTCAACCATTATGGGGTCCTGCTGGTAAAGCCATCATAAAGAAATAGAAACAACTGCTATTTACAATTAAAATGAGAGATACAGGCAATAATTAAAAGTAATATTTTTAATGATATCTTTCTCTTCCAGTAACTTAATAGCCAAGATCAAAATGGGGATAATCCAAGGTTTGCAGACAATTTCCTGTTAAGTAAAAAAGATAAGAATGAAATATTGCATATAGCCAGATAGTAAAAATGTCTATTGAAACAAATTATCCACCAATAATCCAATTACTTGTTGCTTGCAGAACTACAATCTGTTATCTCCATTCATTCTGAGTCACTTCTCCGTTACTGAGAGTCATTAAGGTCCATTCAAGTCTCTCAAGCTATTGTGTCCAAAAAAGTACAGCATCATTAAACTTTCAGACCTCAAATGTAGGGTTATGTCCTTTGATATATTTACATATTTCACATCGTAAAAAGTTGGCACACAATAACTGATCCACTGATTACAACTTTATCACTATTTAAAAAATTCTTAATGTATTTTTATGATTTCTAACATCAGCTGGAGATTAAAAGCAGTTTGATTTCTTTCTACCCAAATACCTGAAAAAAATCAAAACTATTATCTGTATAAAACCAGAGCTTTTTGTTTTTATTACAATGGACTCTTAACATGGTTCAGTACGTATTGAGAATAGGTCATTTTTCACATTAAATATCACTGAATCACAGAATCCCAAGGGTTGGAAGGATCATCTAGTCCAACCCCCCTGTAAGAGCAGGGTAACCTAGGGTACATCACACAGGAACTTGTCCAGGCGGGCCTTGAATATCTCCAACGTAGGAGACTCCACAACCTCCCTGGGCAACCTGTTCCAGTGCTCTGTCACTCTTACAGTAAAGAACTTCTTCCTGATGTTCACACGGAACCTCCTATGCTCCAGTTTACACCCATTGCCCCTTGTCCTATCACAGGATATCACTGAAAAAAGCCTAGCTCCATCATCCTGACACCCACCCTTTACATATTTGTAAACATTGATGAAGTCACCCTTCTGTCTCCTCTCCTCCAAGCTAAAGAGACCCAGCTCCCTCAGCCTCTCCTCATAAGGGAGGTGTTCCACTCCCTTAATCATCTTTGTGGCTCTGCGCTGGACTCTTTCAAGCAATTCCCTGTCATTCTTGAACTGAGGGGCCCAGAACTGGACGCAAGATTCCAGATGCGGCCTCACCAAGGCAGAGTAGAGGGGGAGGAGAACCTCTCTTACCCTACTAACCACACCCTTTCTAATGCACCCTAGGATGCCATTTGCCTTCTTGGCCACAAGGGCACATTGCCGGCTCATGGTCATCCTCCTATCCACCAGGACCCCCAGGTCCCTTTCCCCTTCACTCCTTTCCAGCAGGTCAACCCCCAACCTGTACAGGGACATGGGGTTGTTCTTCCCCACATGCAAGACGCTACACTTGTCCTTGTTGAATTTCATCAAGTTTCTCCCCACCCAACTCTCCAGCCTGTCCAGGTCTCGCTGAATGGCAACACAGCCTTCTGGTGCGTCAGCCACTCCTCCCAGTTTAGTGTCATCAGCGAACTTGCTGAGGGTACACTCAGTTCCCTCATCCAGGTCATTGATGAAAATATTAAACAGCACTGGTCCCAGCACCAACCCCTGAGGGACTCCACTAGTCACAGACCTCCAGCTAGATTCTGCCCCATTGACCATAACTCTCTGCCTTCTTCCTTTCAACCAGTTCTTGATCCACCTCACTACCTGATCATCAAGCCCACACTTCCTCAGCTTATCTGTGAGGATGCTGTGGGAGACAGTATCAAACGCCTTACTGAAATCAAGAGAAACCACATCTACCGCTCTACCATCATCCCTCCACCTAGTCACTTCCTCATAGAAGGCCGTAAAGTTGGTCAAACATGACTTCCCCCTGGTAAAACCATGTTGGCTGTCCTTAATGACCCCCTCATCCTTGATATGTTTAGATATGGTGTCAAGAATAACTTGTTCCATCACCTTTCCAGGGATGGAGGTAAGGCTGACTGGTCATTAATTACCCCGATCCCCCTTCTTGCCCTTCTTATAGACTGGGGTGACATTTGCCATCTTCCAATCCTCAGGCACCTCTCCTGTTTCCCACAATTTACCAAAGATGATGGAGAATGGCCTAGCAATGACCTCCGCCAGCTCCCTCAGCACCCGTGGGTGCATTCCATCCGGACCCATCAAATTATAGATGTCCAGATTGCATAGCTGATCTCTAACCCAATCCTCATCTACCAAAGCAAACTCCTCCTTTGTCCTGACTCCTTCTGGGGCTATAGGAATCTGGGGCCCCCAGGGAGAGTCTGCAGGAGTAAAGACAGAGGCAAAGAAGGCATTTAGCACCTCTGCCTTCTTTATATCCTCTGTCTCCAGGGCACCCACCTCATTCAGCAGTGGGCCTATATTGCCTCTTGTGTTAGTTTTATCCGCTATGTATTTGAAGAAGCCCTTTCTATTGTCCTTAATCTGACTAGCGAGATTAATTTCCAAGGAGGCCTTAGCTGTTCTAATTGCCTCCCTACATCCTCTAACAACTGTCCTATATTCCTCCCAGGTGGCCAGCCCCTCCTTCCATAATCTATGGATTCTCTTTTTCTACATGATTTCACCCAGCAGTTCCTTGTTTAACCACGCTGGTCTCCTACGTCCCTTACTTGATTTCCTACCCATTGGGACGCTCTGATCCTGAGCTTGGAAGAAGTGGTCCTTGAATGCTGACCAACTATCTGGAGCCCCTTTACCGCCTAGTACCCTTTCCCATGAGACTTCCTTTATCAGTTTATTGAAGAGGCCAAAGTTGGCCCTTCGGAAATCCAGAACTGTGGCCTTGTTATTCTTCCCACACAGGATCCTGAACTTCACCATCTCATGGTCACTACAGCCAAGGCTTTCATTGACCATCACCACTTCAACTAGACTCTCCTTGCTGGTGAGTACTAAATCTTGCAGCGCTCCTCTTCTAGTTGGTTTGTCCACCATTTGCATTAATAAGTTACCATCAATGCACTGGAGGAACCTCCTAGACTGTGAATGACTGGCTGTGTGACTCTTCCAGAAAATATTGAGGTAGTTAAAATCCCCCATGAGGACCAAGGCATGTAGTCACGAGGCTGCTTTCAGTTGCCTGTAGAAAGCCTCATCAACTCCTTCGTCCTGATCAGGAGGTCTATAATAGACCCCCACAACTGTATCACCCGTACCAGCCTGTCCCTTAATTCATACCCACATACATTCCACTTGCTCCTCATCTGACCTTGGACAGTACTCAATACATTCTAGTCGCTCTCTCACATGAATAGCAGCTCCACCACTTCTCTTTGCTGACCTATCTTTCCTAAAAAGGACATAGCCATCCATGACCACATTCCAGTCATGTGAGCTGTCCCACCATGTCTCTGTAATTGCCACTAGATCATAACCTTTAGATCGCACACAGACTTCTAACTCCTCCTGTTTATTCCCCATGCTGCGTGCATTGGTGTACAGGCATTTCAGGGAGCAAGCAGAGCACGCTGATGGCACTCTCGGGAGGCAGGAGGCCTTCTGGTTTTCATTAATACTAGAACAATGCCCCACTAGTTCAAACCCAGCTACAACCCCCTTGCACTTTGAATCTAACCTGAAGCTCTGTGAGTGAGCTCTGCTAACTCTTGCCTAGTACACTTTTTCCCCTGTGGGACAGGGTCTAAACAACTATCCTTTCCCACAAATGAAACAATAGATTGATAGTCCTCCCTAGTCCACCATCCTTCAAGCCCTAGCATGTTTCTCTTGGGCTTGTCCCCAACAGGCCCAGTTAAATCCCCTCCCCTCTTCATATCTAGTTTAAAGCCCTGTCAATAAGCCCTGCTAACTCCTGCCCCAAAACCTTTTTCCTCCTCTGGGACTGGTGTATCCCACCTGCCACCAGCAATCCAGGTGTCTCATACAGCAGCCCATGATTGAAAAACCCAAAACCTTGCCTTTGGCACCAGTCACATAGCCATACATTAATCTGCAGACTCTTCCTATTTATCTCTTCACCCCTGCTTGCAACAGGTATGGAGGCAAACAGCACTTGAGCTCCAGACCCTTTAACCAGCTGTCCCAGGGCTCTGAAGTCTCTCTTCATTGCCCTTGTCCTCCTTGTAATAATTTCATCACTGCCAGCCTGAAAAACCAGCAGCAGATAGTAGTCAGAGGGCTGCACCAGATCAGAGAGTTTCTTTTTAACATCTCTAATCTGAGCCCCAGGTAGGCAGCAGAATCTCCAAACAAGCAACTACAGCGCCTCCCTAAGGACTTCCTCTGGAAAGTCTTGGCCTGCCCTGGGCCACTTCTGCCATTGAACACAGGATGCTGCTCACTTTTATCCTGTTCCAGGGCATTGTGCCTGTTGTGTTGCCAAATGATGGCATGGAATGTAATGGAAGGGAAAGGAATGGAATGGAGTGGAGTGGAGTGTAATGTGTCTGAACATGGGTTAAAAAGTGGGGGGGAACTCATAGCAGTTTTCCAGTACTTAAAGGGCAGCTACAAGGAGGATAGAGGTTCTCTTTTCACAAGAAAACCACAGCAAGGGGCAATGGGTACACGTTGTAATGCAAGAGGTTTCATCTTTACATTAGGAATAAATTTTTTACAATGACAACAATCGATCACTGCAACAGCTGCCCCAGGGATGTGGGAGTCCCCATCAGTAGAGGTTTCCAAAACCTAAATGGACATAGTACCAGACAATCTCATCAAGGCTCCATTTGCCATGAAAGACTGGACCAGATGATCTTTTGAGGTCCCTTCCAACATGAGCAATTCTACTTTAAAAAAAAAAATTTAGTAGTTAATAGACTGATTTTTACTTCTGTCACTTAAGTTACATGTGAATTCAGAAGAGAATATTAGGCTGCTATTGAACTACAAGGCAGTATGGGTAGTGTTAAAAATTTTGTCCAACATATCTCTTATCTTGATTTTGAGAGAACAGGTAGTCATATGCTGGATGAATATCATGGAACTCAGAACATTGGTCTTCTTTTAGAGCAATTACCATTAATATGCAGAGCCTACTACCTATCTGACTTGCCCACTTTTTTCACTAAAATTCTCCTATGTTTCATCCTAGCAGAGTACTTCCCCATACTTCTTTTTTCATTCTGAACATCCATGCTTGCCCAGCTCTGAGATTCATTTTTAACTGTCAAGAGCCATAAGAGTGAACGGCAATATTAAGCCCAAAGTAAGCAAGTATACTCTAAAAGCACATGCTTCTTAGAATCATAGAATCTTAGAATAGTCTGGGTTGGAAGGAACCCCCAAAGGTCATCTAGTCCAACCTCCCTGCAATGAGCAGGGACATCCTCAACTAGATTAGGACTGTTTTGTTTATTTTTTATTTCCAGAAAACCAATTGTAGCAAGAATTTTTAGGAAAAAAAAATATCAGGTCGTCCAGTCCATTATGAATATAAGTAACCTGTTCAACATTTTTCAGGTTTTGAACAAATACTTTTTATATATAAAACAAAACCTCTGAATGAAGTACAAGTAATTAAGAAAAAAGAGTCTGAGTTTATCAAGCAAAGACCTGGAGGAGCTTGAATGTACTTAATGACTACCTTTAAGATTCCTCCCGGCTCCTCCTCCCTGGCAGAGTATGATACTCAGAAAGTCCTTGGTTAGAGTAAACATTATTGAACAACAGCTAAAACCACAGATGTTATCAGCATTGTTCTCAGGCTGAGACTCAAAAACACAGCACTGAACCAGCTACTAAGAAGGGGAAAAACAACTGCTACTGCTGAACCCAGGACAGTATCCACCCCTTATTCCATGCCATTCACGTCATTCTCAGATTCCACATTTTTTCAATATACCATCACTCTTGTCTCATATATATATATATATATATATATATATATACACACACACACAAAAAGGGAGAGAGATCATTTCTTAGTGCATGGACCAATCCCTATAAAGCTACTGAGTTCATCTGGCCTATGATGTCAGGCTCCACCTCTTGTAACAGTCTTTCAGAGCAGGAGAGGCTGTGTGCAGTGTTGGATCATTGCCTGCTGATGATACTGCAGAACTCATCTGATTTCATCAAAGCTCATTCTTTGTTGGGATGATGGTCAGAGGGAAGTCAGGGCCCATCGCTGGTGATCTGAAGACATCTAGTTGGTGGGCTATAAAAGCGCTACATAGCAGGCAACAGCATACAATTGAGTTTGTTAGCTCTTTTCCCCTAAAATCAAATCCCCTTGCTGTACACATTTCCCCATCTTTCCTCTTTACCCACCAAGTACATCCGGGTTCCTGAGCAAAAGCAATCTCACAAGTGGGTTTGCCTTTACCTGAAGCAGGAATAAAACAGACTGTCTTCCCTAGCAAACAGAACTTTATCCCCTTCTACAGTATGTAAAAATTCTAATTGGGTTTCTCCAGTCCTCTTGGCAGATCCTCTGGTGTTGACCAACCAGGGGACTTTGGGTAAATCTGTATCCCAATGTTTGAAAGTCCCACCACCTGTTGCTCTCAGTGTAGTTTTTAACAGCCCATTGTACCGTTCAATTTTCAGAGAGGCTGGTGCATGGTAGGGGATCTGATATACCCACTCAATGCCATGCTCTTTGGTCCAAGTGTCTATAAGGTTGCTCCGGAAAATGAGTTCCATTGTTTGACTCAGTTCTCTCTGAGGTGCAGTGTTGCTGCAAAATCTGTTTCTCAAGGCACAGGATAGTGATCCAGGCAGTGGCCTGGAGATTCTGTTTCCAGCCATCTGGTGGTTACTCCCACCATGGTAAGCACATGGCACTTGCCTTGGTGGGTTGATGGGAGTGTGATATAATCAATCTGCCAGGCCTCCCCATATTTGTACTTCAGCCATCGTCCACCATGCCAAAGGGGCTTGCTCAATTGCAGCACGTTTCACAGTCATGAATAACCTGGACAATAGTGTCCACTGTTAAGTGTCCACTGTTAAGTCCACCCCTCAATCTGTATGTTGCATCTCTGCCCAGATGGCCTGAAGTGTCACGGGCCCACTGGGCTAAAAAGAATTCACCCCTATGTTGCCAATCTGAATCCATCTGAGCCACTTCAATCTTAGCAGCTTTATCCACTTATTGGTTGTTCTGGTGTTCCTCAGTGGCCTGACTCTTGGATAAATGAGCATGTACATGGTGTACCTTCACCACCAGGTTCCGCACCCAGGCAGCGATATCTTGCCACATGATGACTTCTAGAATTCCTGGACAACTGGGATTTCCTATTTGAGCTCCTTGAGTAATTTGTGCAGCCCACTTACTCCATGTAGCATAGGTTGCATGATGTGTAGAGGAGACCCTGCCTTTGAACATCCATCCCAGCACTGGCAAGCGGGGTGCCAAAAGGAGCTGTGCTTCAGTGTAAATCACTTCTGAAGCAGCTCGAACCCCTTCATAGGCTACCAGTATCTCTTTTTCAGTTAGGGTACAGCTGGCCTCAGACCCTCTGTATCCCCGACTCCAAAATCTGAGGGGTCAAACTCTAGTCCAGCCAGGAGCTTTTTTCCAGAGGCTAGATTCTTCCTAGCTGCGGTCCGGACTGGTCCAAGGGCTACTGCCTGAACTATCTCTCAATTAATTTGCTCAAAGGGTTGTTGTTGCTCAGGGCCCCATTTAAAATAACTTTTCTTCTGGGTCACATGATAGAGAAGGCTTACATTTAAACTGTAATTTGGGATGTGCATTCTCCAGAACCCCACAGCACCCAAGAAAGCTTGTGTTTCTTTCTTATTAGTTGGTGGAGACATTGCTGTCATCTTCTTGACCACATCTGTGGGGATCTGGTAACATCCATCTTGCCATTTTATTCCCCAAAACTGAATCACCTGTGCAGGTCCCTTGACCTTACTCCGTTTTATGAAAAAACGAGCTTTCAGCAGGATTTGGATTACTTTCCTCCCTTTCTCAAAGACTTCTTCCACTGTATTGCCCCACACCATAATGTCATCAATGTGTTGCAAGTGTTCTGGAGCTTGCCCCTGTTCCAGTGCAGTCTGTATCAGTCCATGGCAGATGGTAAGGCTGTGTTTCCACCCCTGGGGCAGTTGGTTCCAAGTGTACTGCACACCCCTCCAAGGTAAAGTGAACTGTGGCCTGCACTCTGCTGACAAAGGAATTGAGAAAAATGCACTGGTAAAATCAATCATGGCATACCACTTCTCTGCCTTTGGCTCCAGTTCATATTGAAGTTCTGTCATGTCCAGTATGGCAGCACTCAAGGGTGAGGTACTTAATTCAGGTCACGATAGTCTACCATTAGTCTTCACTCTCCGTTAGACTTTCACACTGGCCATATGGAACTATTAAATGGCGAGTAGGTCCTACTGATGACTCCTTAACTCTCCAGTCTATAGATCAGCTAATGGATGGGAATCAGAGAGTCTTGGTTGGTGCAATATTGCCACCGGTGCACTATTGTGGTCACAGTTGGCACTCATTGTTCTTCGACCTTCAGCAACCCCACAACAGAAGGATCCTCTGAGAGACCACGCAAGGTGTACAGCTGCTTAATTTCCTCTGTCTCCAAAGCAGCAATACCAAAAGCCCATCGGTACCCTTTTGAGTCTTTGAAGTACCCTCTCCTGAGGTGGTCTATGCCAAGGATGCACGCAGCCTCCAGACCAGACACAAGGGGGTGCTTCTGCCATTTCTTCCCAGTTAGGCTAATTTCAGCCTCTAGTACAGTCAACCTTTGTGACCCTCCTGTCACTCCAGAAATATAAATGGGTTTCCTTGGCAACTTGATGGCTTCAGTGTACACTGTGCACCAGTATCTACTAGAGCCTTATACTCTGTGGGACTGATGTGCCAGGCCATCTCAACCACACAGTCTGGTAAATCTGATTGTCCCCTACCTCCACCTGGCTGGAGGCAGGATCCCTCTAATAGTCATCACAATGCTGGACATTTAAGTTTTGTAGAAAGGGATTATTCTTCTTTATCACAGGAGCTGGAGTAAAATCAGCTCTTCCACTCCATCTGGAAACCTTCTCACCAGAGATGGAAGCCGCAGCTTTCATGAGATGATCATCCTTGACCTTTCTTCTCCTCTTCAATTCATGCACCCGTTCCTCCAAAGCTGAGGTAGGTTTTCCATCTCACTTCATCATGTCTTCTCTGTGATCCCGCAGGTAAAACCATGTGGTGGCCCGTGGTGTATACCTTCTATATCTTCTCTCTTGAGCAGTAGGATGCCTTTTGTTAATAGCTGAGACGTGTGTTGGTACACATGAGGAGCTGGGTAAATCAAATAGGTCGTCTCTCAGTTGTTTGAATTCCTGGGACAGTTTTTCCACAGCTGAAATGATGGAAGGGGTAAGATTGTCTTTGAACTCTCGGAGTTTATGAATAATTTCATCCACTGTTAGTGGTATTATGTCATTCCAGGTTATTGTTGCAAATGAATGGGCATGTGGTGACTGCATTCTGTGTAAATTTCCACCACATGGGTCATGTCTGGATCTATGGGTGCATCCCTGGCATTCAGCTTGATGTGATAGATATCTCTACAATGGCCGATTCCCTCAGAGACTGGATGCCCTTCTCTAGAGTAGTCCACTTGGTTGAATGACTCATAATATAATCCTTGTATGGAAGCCTTTTTTTCACAGCTGCCAAGAGCTGCTTCCAAAGGCTGAAGGACTTTTTCTCTCTTGCAATGGCTTTGTCAATTCCCCCTTCCCTAGCAAGCTATCCCAGCTGCTTGGCTTCCTTACCTTCTAGTTCATGACTGTCAGCTTCATTGTCCCAGCATCAGAGCAACCAAGTGATGACATGCTCCCCTGGTTGATGGGTAAAATCTTTTCCCATACTCTATAGCTCGGTTGAGGTCTGGGGTCAAGAAGTCACCTTTTCTCCTTCTTCTTCCTCTGATTTATGTGATAATGACTCCTGATCAGATGTTGTCCTAGGTGGTACATGCATTGCCATTGTTTCTTCATCTTGTTTCTTCATCTTTCTTGTCTTTTTTTTTTTTCATTTTTCCCCTTGTGTACAAGGGCAACCAATATTGGCACAAATTGGTCCTCTGGTTTAACTGCAGTGATTATCACTGTCGTTGGAGTGACTTCAGTGTCTGTTGTCAGGATTTGGGTAGCTGCTGTATTTGTCACTGGGGTTGACGTAGCTGCAGTGCTTAGATATGGAATAACTGCACCGTCTGTTGCACTTGGAGTTTGAATAGCTACTGTACTTGTTGCTGGGGTTGGTGTAGTTGCTGTGCTTGGAGCTGGAGTAGCTGCATTATCTGTTCTACTCAGAGTTTGAGTAGCTGTTGTACTTGTCACTAGGGTTGGTATAGCTGCTTTATTTGGAGTTAGAGTAGCTACGTTGTTGGTTGATTTGCCATCAGATCCAGAGACACTTTTTCCCCTTTGAAGGTGCTGGATGGTGTTGAACAGGGCTCTGTAAGCATAGGCAAATCCCCAGCACATTGACATGATTTGTCCCTTTCTGGTATGACCAGGATGACAGCTTACCTCATTTAAATGTTTTATTAATTTTTCTGGATTTTGCACTTGTTCAGTGGTGAAGTTCCAAGCACTGGAGTGGCCCACTGGCCTAGATACTTGCCCATACAATCCCACACACCCTGCCACTCATGACTGTCCAACCTTGGGGAAAACCTCTTAGTCCTCCTGTATCATCGTCTAACCCTAGACAAGGCCCAAACCTGACTCTACTTAACTTTCGAGATCAGGCAAAATGATCATGGGCATAACATACTCTGTATACATTCCAACATGTTGATTCTCATCACAATCAGCAGGTAGGTCTCTAGGGTATCCAAAGGCCATTCAAAACCTTCAGAACTCTCAAATGATTCTGGAAAGGGTCTGGTAGGGGGGCTGGGAAGGCAAGGGAATGCCTCCTTCACAGGTTGACCACCTGAGGAGGGGAAAAAACATGTGTAAATGCTAAACACTTCTATTATATACCTCCCAAAAATATACTTATATATATACTTATACAATATATCCTCCTCTAACCAAGGACTTTCTGAGTCTCATGCTCTGCCAGGGAGGAGGGGAAGCCAGGAGGAAGCAGAGACAGGACACCTGACCCAAACTAGTCAAAGAGGTATTCCATAACACATTATGTCATGCCCAGTACATAAAGTGGAGGCAGCTGCCCAGAAGGGTTAGATCACTGGTCAGGTCAGGCTGGGTATCGGTGGGCAGGTACTGAGTGGTTGTATTCTCTTCTCTTGTTATTTCCCTTATCATTATTATTATTGGTGGTATAAGCAGTGGTTTTGTGTTATCCCTTAGTTACTGGACTGTTCTTATCTCAACCCATGGGAGTTACATTCTTTTTGATTCTCCTCCCCATCCAGTGGGGGGAGGAAGAAGGGAGGCAGAGTAAGTGAGTGGCTTCACAGTTCTGAGTTACTAGCTGGGCTTAAACCATGACAGACAGAAAAGTCATTATGGGGATATTCCCATGTATTTCATATAGACACAGAAGATAAATTTGTGTCAGCAGGTGATACAAATCCAGACTGGAAACTATTTGCTATCAGCAGACAGATGTCCGTCTGGTTCCTGGGAACCTGGACCACAGCATGCCTGATGGCTGTTTGGAAAAGTAAATGCTACAACCATGAATGTCCCTCACTTCCTCCCCACAGCTTTTACTGCTGTGCACAGTGTTATATCGTATGGAACATCCTTTTGGTTAGCCGGGGTCAGCTGTCCCAGCTGTGTCCCCTCCCAGCTTCTTACCCCTTCCCAGTGCACTTGCTTTGGTGGGGCAGGGCAGTGAAGAGAGAAGCAAGGTATTGCTGCTGTGCTAGCACTGCTCAGCAGCACAGTGGTGTGTTATCAGCCATGTTTTAGCTATAAATGAACAGCACAGCACCATACAGGCTGCTATGAGGACTTCATAACTTCATCCAAGCATGACACAGTGTAGGTAGAAAGAGATAATGAATGTTAGTGCCTTCCAGCAGAATCAGAAAGAAAACCAGAGGAGAGTATCTAGTAAGCAGGGCAGAATATTCAGCAGTTGTAAAAAGAAGGAGACAAGCAGAATTAGGAAAAGATTTGGACAGGGCTAAAGATTACTGTAATGAGCAGTCAGAAATTTAGCTAGAAGGCTTTATGCAGGTGCTTTTTGTTTAGTTCAATTTGAAGAAGCTAGAAAATCTAGGACAAAATTCACTTAGGTGGAAATTGTAAAGGATGTTTTTGACACCGTTTTGTTGGTAGTATAATAATACTACATTATTTTAGTGGTAAGGGAAAGAGGCAAATAGAGCCACCTACATGTGTGGTTTTTTGCTTCTAAACATGAGAAAGACAAGGAGAGGCACAAAGATGTAGAGATACATACAGGCAGACCTTAAAACATTCAGTCAGTGTAACTGTATTTGCATGCTAATATTTCCTACTAGCCTGAGAAAAAACTAAATGCTCTGAATGTTCAGTTCATAAGATTATATTTGAAAAAACATGCAAAAGAACTTTTTTTCTTACAATGAAATGTAAGAAAATGACCTCAAATTCTCAATGTTTAATTTTCCTGTTCTGAACTATAATTTCTTTAATGTTGTCTACACGATTCTTTTTTTTTGTCTGATATATGTTGTTACTGTTTATGCAAATTCTTTAACTGCTCAAAGACCTGAGGCTTGATAGAACATGTTAATTGCATTCTTTTTCACAATAATGTCCTTTAGCTACTTTCTATTTAATTGTAGCAAATATAAATCAAATTAGGAAGAGTCTTTCCTTCTGTCTGAGTATAAAAGAGAGCCTTTCACAATCAAATAGCTATCACAAGTATATTATGGGTATAAAGACTGCATTGGCTTCACAGAACACTGGATCAAAATCTTAATTCCTGTAAAGGAACTGATATGTAATTTATGATAAAAGTTTATATATGCACTAAACTTCAAAACAATTTGTAATAAAAGTTTTGTGATCTATGACTACTTATTAAGGGAATACTGTCAATATGAATGTAAAATACTAGGGTTTATTCCTTTACATAATATACCAATACATTTTTTTAAATATAATGTTCCTATTAATTTAGAAAAGATGTGACTGCAAACAAGTTTATGTTTTTTATGCTATGTTCAGACCAGAAACCCTTATTTTTCTGAGCTCTTACATCTAAGATGCAAGTAGATCAATCCAACAAAGGCTGGAACTACCAAAATATTTTGGGATTGAGTATGAGTTGTGTAAGAATGTTGTTTCTTCTAAAGTTCTCCATATATTCATAAAGCTTATATTTGAATCTAAACTAATTGTATTTTACCCTTTTCCAATCATCTTTAAAAAGCAAAGGCCAAATTCTTATTCCAGGATACTCAAATTTACTGTCTTGATAATCTAGTTGGGTAAATGAGAAATGGGATTTGATTCCTGTGATTTATGGTGATATAGACCACACAGGAAAAAGCTAGGGCTCTGGAATCATTAAACTAAACCTGATTTGAGCTGCTAGTAGAACCATTTTATATGCCCTTACAAGATACAGCAGAACTAGATCCTCTTCTAATCAGGAGATACAAGTGTGAAGGTGCTTGTAGCATTACAAACTGCAACTTTCCAATGGATAGCTCTCTCTCAATAAAATCTTCTTGAAATATTAATTATTCTTGAGTAAGCTAAGGTAGAATGAAGATTGGACAGGAAGAATAATAGGAAGATAATATAATAAACAATATTGCTTGGTAGATCTTCTGAACAAATGAGGGCATTTAAAATATAAGTATTTCCCAAGACATAGGAATGAGTTCTATTGGAAGAAAATATAAATAGCTGTTTTGGTTTAAACCCAGCTGGCAACTAAGTACCATGCAGCTGCTCACTCACTTCCCATTTTTTCCCCCAACCTGGTGGGAAAAGGAGGAGAATTAGAAGGATGAAAAACCTGTGTGTTGAGGTAAGAGTAGTTTAATAACTAAGGAACAGCATAATAATACTAATAATTGTAATGCTAATAATAAGAAATTATTAATGAAAAGGAAATAACAAGGGGAAAGGATATAAAACTAAAAGGGGAAAGGAACGAAAACAATAAACAAGTGATGCACAATACAGTTTATCACCACCTGCTGACCATTACCCAGCCTGACCCCAAGCATGGATCGGTATCTTCAGACTAACTCCCCCAGATTATATACTGAGCATGACCTGAACTTTCAGGTCAGGCATCCTGTCTCTGCTTCCTCCTGGCTCCTTGTGCCCCTCCTCACTGACAGAGCATAAGAGAATGAAAAGTCCTTGATCGGTGTAAGTACTACTGCGGAACAAATAAAACATTGGTGTGTTATCAGCATTGTTTTCAGATTAAAGCCAAACCACAACACCGTACCAGCTACTGGGACGTAAATTAACTCTATCCCAGCCACAACCAGGACAACAGCAAATCACAGTCAAATGTTTTCATTATAGAGGGCTAGCATAGTGGGGATGTATGCCATAAATGATCTCCACTGGCAGAACCAACTCAGTCTTACTATCACAGTGATATACGTACATGTATAATTACAAATATGAAATTATAATGCATTAAAAAAATATACCAACTGAGAATTTTTTTATAATGGATCACAGTATAAAATTATGGTATGATGATAGAAACTTGACAATCTGAAACTGGAATATATTTATATATGAGTGTAATAGTCATTGAATGTAATTGAAATCTAGAATCACTTTTAGTTTCCTTCCTAATGGAATTCTACTTCATATAATCTTTGTGAGATTTTTAAATATTGTAATACCTATGCATGTGTTTATAAATACACACGAATCAAGTTGCGTGCAGTCATTTTGGCACATACACAGAAAAATACTGAAATTTGTTTTGTTAAAGTTAACCTTACATAGTGACTTATGTTTGACTAGTCTTTTTGAAGATATTTGCCTTTTTTTTATTGAGAATAGATGCTGCACTTCCACTACATTGCTTTGAAAATCTTTTTCAGTTTCATTCACACAATCTGAATAAAATTCCAGACAGGGGTTTTAAAGATGATTTCACATGGAATTAAAGGTTTCCATTCTCTTAGATCATAGTGCAGACTCAGAAAATAATATATCCAAGTTTTTCCTATGATCTGAAGTGTATTGTGTGTTTTAATACTTATAAATGTACCATACATAACATCAAACAGTGCAAAGAATTCCATAAATAGCACCAGGAGGTACAAGGGATAACCCATTAAAAGCAGAGAACTTCTTTGATACAGAGAACTGGTGATATTTCACACTATATTTCATGTTTCTTTGTGAGCATAGGCAATGACTTCTCATATACACTGTGTAGCTCAAGGGAATCTAAAGATCCATTGGAAACACTGAGTAACACTGCAACATTTTAGAATACTAATTAGGACTTATGTGTAGGTCTTTAAGAGACAATATAGCCACTAAGTGTCTTGCATTTTCTGTCACTAACCTGATGAGTCTTACATCCTTCATAGGGAACTGCATTAGCTAAAGCAGGAGGAGAGCATCTTCCAGCATCTCCTACTCTTTAGATGAGCATCCCACACATAAGGGAATACTTTCTAGCACATTCTTCTCCATCAGAAATATGATGAGATGTTACTGTGCATTCTGTGAATGTGTGCTAGTACTGCACAGAGCAGCAGACTTGTGCATTTTCAGGGTGTCATGATTTTCACAGGTGCCCAGCAGCTTTGGAATTTGTCTCTACTTTTGTCTTTAGCTAAGATTGAGACCTTCAACTTTGAGCAATTATTTATTTCCAAAATGTAAGTAAGGACTTCTGACATGTATGCAGTTTTATAGAAAATCTACATACATTGCACATTTAAGTAGATGTTTGCTCTTTATTAAGCTTCCAGAATGTAGCTTGTCAACAAGTTCATCCTCTCATCTTGTGTGGTAGGTTTCTTAGCTAGTAAATATAATTTTTATCCTCTCTTATAAGTAGGAAAACTGACAGGTGAAAATGAAGTCATTGTTATCTTTATTTTTAGGGTTGTCTTGACAAGAAAAGCCATCTTAGGTTTATGTAAGAATACTGGATGGACAGCTTATGAAAGAATAAGCCTACCTGAAAATTGTCAAAAGCTTCCCACTTTCAATCATTCCTTCTTTCGTAAGTATGTAACAAATGACAGGAAAAAAAATCCTTCCTACACAATATTAAAGGGAAATGTGGTACTAAAAAATGTAAGACAAAATGTATTCAGTTTTGTCATTTTTGTCTTAACCAATATAGCTCTTGTCGGACAGCATTATTATACCCATAAAACTCACAGAGAATAGCAGTGCTGGAAATGTGCTGTAGTGGAATCAAGTCAGTAGCTCTGAGACTACCTCAAGATCATTTTAAGTATTACTCTCTGATCTCCTTAGGTTCTGGCTAATTATAAAAATCCATCCAAGCCTTATTTTCTGCATAATTGTACCCTAAACTTGTTTTTGTTGTTTGAATTTTGTGGGTTTTTTTTCATAATGACACTGGAAAAAAATGACATTTGGAAATATATTATGAACAAAAAGGCTTAAGTCTGACACTAGGCTTTCCCACTTTTCCCAGGTAATTCTTGTTTTCATAAATATAAATGTACTTTGGAAAGTTATATGTGTATTGCATATATACATATATGTTTGTCATGGTTTAAGCCCAGCTGGTTAATCAGAACCACACAGCCACTTGCTCACACCCCCTCCTTTCTTACCCCCCAATCCCAAAAGGATAGGAAGGAGAATCAAAAGAATGTAACTCCCATGGATTGGGATAAGAACAGTCCAGTAACTAAGGTATAATACAGGTGTATATACAGTAAATAAGGTATAATGCCTACTACTGCTACTACCAATAATAATAATGATAACGGAAATAACAAGGGGAGAAATTCTAAAATTAAAAGGGGAAAAGGAAAGGAAAACAATAAGCACTAATGATGCACAATATAATTGTTCACCACCTGCTGACCAATACGCAGTCAGACCAGAGAAGTGATCTGGGCTTTCTGGGTGACTCCCCCCAGTTACTATACTAGGCATGACGTGCTATGGTATGGAATACCCCTTTGGCTAGTTTGGGTTAGGTGTCCTGTCTCTGCTTCCTCCTGGCTTCCTGTGCCCCTCCTCATTGGCAGAGCATGAGACTGACAAGTCTGTGATCAGGATAAGCATTACTTAGCAACAACTAAAAACATCAGTGTGTTATCAGCTTTGTTCATGGACTAAAGTTGAAAACACATCATCTCACCAGCTACTAGGAAGGAGAAAAATAACTGCTACAGCTGAACCCATAATAAATATAAGGAATTAACTGTAGTCACTTAAAGTAACAGATGTTGAGGTACAGATACTTTTGGATACCTGGAAAAGTTAATATGCATATATGCAATAGACCACCAACTTGTTTTTTTGTTGGTTTTTTTTTTTTTTAGATTTACTTTCTTTTTATATCAAGAATTGCATTGAAATACAGGCTAGGAGGGAGTTGAGACAGATTAACATTTCCCAGATACTTACACAGAGTGGTTAGATAAATACCTTTTTTAAGAAACAGATATATTTGCAGAATTTTATCTTTATTAGAGATGCTCCTCAAATATAGAGAAAAAGTTTAAAGTTCTGTAAATTTAATTAAAACTACTGAAAGCATTAAAATACACACATAGGCTTACATTCCTTTCCTTCCCCCCACATTGTCTTGGAATATGAAACAGCATCATTCTCCTCTATGATTAAATGCCCATATTAATAGGCATTAATAGTGCATGAAGAAGTGATAGGAAATTGTTTGGTTTGCATTTATCTGAAATAAATTGAATCTGCCAAATGTTAGTTGCTCAACAATTAAGACAAGCATAAACATATAAATGCTCATATGAAGACATTTAGATGCTATATACTTCAACTGCAAAATACTACTGGACTAAAATATGGACAGTGTGTGGCCTGTGAATGGAGAGGTGTTTTGCCCTTCTAGGGTTGTGTGACAGGGTTTGCAACCCAACACTGTTGTTAGCTGTGGCTTTCATTGTTGCAGGATTTCACTGTTACAGTCCAAAACCTAGGGAAAGCTATGGTAAGAAATGATCTTTTCAATGTATTTCTGTGCTTATGTGAATACAATATTAGTTTCTGGGTCTTGAAGTCCTATGTATTCACATCATGGATTCTCTGAAAGAACACATCATAGAATCAGGTTGGAAAAAAACTTTAAGTTAATTTTAAGATCTTTAAGAGTCCATCTGTAGACCCAACACTCCCAAGTCCACCCCTAAACTGTGTCTCTAACCACTATGTCTACACATCTTTTAAGTATCTTCAGGGAGGGTAACTCGATCATTTTCCTGGACAGCCTGTTCAAGTGCTTGACAGCCCTTTCAAAGAAGAAACTTTTTCTAATATCCAGACTAAACCTTCCCTGGTGCAACTTGAGGCTGTTTCCTCTTGTTCTATCACTTGTTAACTGGGAGAAGGGACTGACATTCAGCTTGCTACAACCTCCAGAACATCCACTGCCTTTATCCACCACGCATGCATCCTGCCACAGAAGGAGATCAGGTTAATCAAGTAGGATGTGCCTTACATAAATCCATGCCTGATCAGCTGGTTGTCCTGCATGTGCTATGTAGATTGCTCGCAAGATTATCTGCTCTATAACCTTCCCCAGCATCAAAGTCAAACATACAAACCAGTAATTCCCAAGATCCTCCTTCCAGCCTTTCTTGTAGGTGGACGTGACAATTATGATATTCTATTTTCTACAGGCTCTTTTTAATGCTTTGAATCATAAAGTGCTCTGCATACTTCATTGACTTACAAACTATGGACCTGATCTTTCTGTACTTGCGAAAGAGAGAGCTTTATTTCCCACCACAATAGATCTTTTGGGTTTATTCTCGATGAATCATAACATATCTAATTTCCATACTTCAAACAGTTACTGGTAGTGTATATAAAGTTTGTAATAAAACATGGTCATTTGGAGACTAGTGTATGGCTGCAGAGGCAAAATGCTTTAAAAAAATGGCAGACATGTGAAGTCATATGGAGCATGCATGGAAGGCAAAAGATGTGAAAAAGGTGCCGCATCAAAGTTGTGCAATTCGCTACATTTGTATTACCAACATGCAGGAAGTACAATTCTCTTCATATAACAAAAACTGATAAAACATGTTATTAAATTTAGTTACACAATTGAGGTCTAAAAGCTAATGGTTTAGTGCTATGTAAGCTTATTTCGACTAAACTGGACCAAAGGGCCATAGATGTTTATGCAACCCTGCTACTGTGTAATGCAGAAAATTAGGTCAAGGTTTCAAGCAAAACAAGCAGTAAACCAGAATTCCTTATCTTATGATATGCTAATAGAAGCTAGACAGAATCTCTGAACTGTGAAAATCAACTAAATTCAAGCTCACAGCTTTTTTTTCCAGAAAATACTTCTGCGTGGCCTCTTTAGTTCCTATTCTCCCCTCAGGAAAAGAATTAACTTACAGAGGAAAGGAAATAGAGTAGGGTGGAGACTGGGAAGGACAAGAGAAGGACTATCTCATGTGTGAAGTATTGCATTCATAGCATCAGGGTCAAAGACCAGCTGCCCTCACTGTGCTCCATGTAGTCTGAAAACTTACCCCTTGCTAAAGATACCCCCTGCTTATTCAAGTACTTCCCTTTACGAATAAAGAGAAGGCTGAATCCACTGAGTACATCTTTGCAGAACAATAGTATGACTGCTGAGAATATAGCATATCTCTTCTAAAGGGAAAGCTTTGTTTTAGTGTCAAATTAAGCTTGAAGAAAAAAAGTGTTCAAAAAAAGCTTTTTTCAGAGCTTTGAAAGACAAATCTATATTCACCTACTTGCTAAAAAAAATATCCTGGAGTTCAGAATTTAATATTTTAATATTTAAAAAAAATAAAGGAAGCAAACAATAGAGGAAGAAAACTTCTAGTGATGATCATTAATAACCAACGTAATTATCACATATGATATGTTATGGTGGTGAGGTACTGGAATGGGTTGCCCAGTGAGATAGTGAATGCTCCATCCCTGGCAGTATTCAAGACCAGGTTGGATGAAGCCTTGGGTGATATGGTTTAATGTGAGGTGTCCCTGCCCATGGCAGGGGGGGTGGAACTAGATGATCTTGAGGTCCTTTCCAATCCTAACTATTCTATGATTCTATGATATAATAACATTTTTAGTTGGGTGGGGGTGAAGTGGGAGAGAGAAGAAAAGAAAAGCCATTAGGGAGTGCCTTATACAATAAGTACTTTACAAACAAAAATAGAAATCAGCTTCTTCTGATAGGATCTCAGTGGCTTAGCAGAAGCACCTGTAAGCATTTACCCATGATGAGGAGTTTGTGCTGAAAAAGCATTGCAGTTGCTTGAGTCTTGGTTATATTTCACTGCTGGTCTGTCCTCAGCTGTCAGTGAGATTTCAGAGTGCAGTCTTAAAACTTGTGGTGGAGCTTGAAAAAGAGATGTTTCTTATGGACTAGGTGAGGAATTTGGGGAAAAAAACCAACAAACTTTAGAAGTGTTCTTATCAAATATGAGTTGTGTTTCCATCAGATCTTGTCCCTGATGCAATCCTGGAGAATAGCATGAAGTCAAGGTGTTTTATGAGGTGTTACTTGCCTGAAGGTTGAAACTGTGTTTGGCTGTAAGAATATTCTGGTATAAATTGTAGGAACAGAATTCTTTAAAAACATTGATTATTAAAAATGAGACAATTTACAAATCTAGAAAATGTGATGGCCAACACAGAAGAAACAAAAAATTGGTATAATTTTGACAGGTGTCATCCATTTAGATCTTTTGATTTGTGTTTTCGAGCATCTTGGTACTACTTGGTAATACAAGAAGTCTATAAATTTCCAATGCAATATAAAACTTTCTCTCAGTGAAAAATATCAAAAACCAAAACAACAATTAACAGCTTCCAGGGGACAGAGAGTGGTGTGTGGTTTTGTTTTGGTGTTTTTTTAATTGTTTTGTATTTTAAAAGTATTTGTCTGCAAACACTCCTCCTTTATGCCATGAAAATAGCAAAATGCTTTCAATAACTGAGTGTTACCAGTCATGAAAGAGGAATAAGCCATTGTCTGTTCATTTATTTTCAAGTCAGAAATAAAATTGCATTGAAGAAATGAATTACTGTCAAATATTTTCAAAAGTGCCAGTGAATCACCACATGAAGCTGTTAATAGTACCTCTAATTTTAGGCAATGCCACTCATTACATAGCAAGGAGAAAGGAAAATTAATGTTTTCACCCACCTTATTGTCCAGTTCACATGTGGTACAACAGAATAAAGCACAGTACATATAATTAAGACTTCACTGTTATGGCAGCATAGCTACAATTCTCAATCATTTTTCATCTGTCAAAAAGTTAATTGACAATGTCCTAGAAATGTTTTTTAATATAATTTTAATGATGCAATTTAATCATAGAATGCATTAATTGAAGGTTATATTAAAAAAAAAATGTATATGCAAATTCTTTATTATTAAATTCTTTTTAGAAATATTAACACTAAAAAAAGAAAACAGTCTTCAATGTTATATTGGTTGTACGTTGAACTTTTTTTTTCACTGAAAAAAAAGAAAAAAGATTTTTTTCAGGAACATCATATTTTATTGGGAGATTAAATTTTGATAAAGATTGGGTAATGTGAGTCATTTGCGTTAAGAACTATTTAATGAGTTAATATAATCTGTAAATCTTCAGAAGTTCTGTGTGCTGTTAAAGTCCAACATTTTATAATCAAATAAAGGTTTCTTCAATTTCTCAGAAGTATTGAAATATGTTGCCTTACTTTTTACCTTCAAACCATGGCAAAAATTCCAAAATATTTGTATTATTTTTTGTATGTTATCAGATTTGGATAATTATAGAAAGTTAGCAAGTTTTTTTTTTTTCAGTCACCTGAATTTCACATTAAGTTCAATTAGGAACTAAAAAAAAAAAATAAGTAAGTTTTTAATTGGCTTGAGATATAATAAATCATATAAAATTAAACTGAATTATACTTCAATGTTTGAGGACACTTGGTGGAAAAATCATTATATGGTGTCAAGACATGATTCTCTACAACAAACCAGAATGTAAACTGTATTTTGAAATGTAAACTGCATCTTGTTTTTCATTAGGTCATTCCATATCTGAATCCAAGATAGGGAGTATTCATTCTAATGAATGAGGTTTCTAATGCCCAGTTCTGTGCTCTTCAGTGCAAGAAAGATAAGGAAATACTGGAGAGGGTCCTGCGGAGGCCACAAGGATGATCAAGGTTCTGGATGATCTCTCCTATGAGGAGAGATAGCAGGAGCTGGGCCTGTTTAGTCTAAAGAAGAGCAAACTGAGAAAGAATCTCATTAATGCAGATCAGTATCTCAAAGAAAGGTGCCAGGAGGATGGTGCGAGACTCTTTTCAGTGCTGCCCAGTGACAGGATGAGGAGCAATGACAATCTTCTTAGACTCAAAATTAAGACTTTGAATTAGTATATTCTGCCCTTTGATTTGACTTAACTAAATTTCAGAAATACTTTTCATACAATTATTTTACTGTATCTTCCTGGTTTATAATGGTTATGATTGTCACTGAATTGCCGAAACTATAAAATTGTACTTGTTTTGAGTAACTCTATATTAATTTTTTTTTTCTTATATCCCTATCTATCAGTATTTGTATCTCCATGTTATTGTAACATTTTTTGAACTTTATTGAGCTGTGATGAACTGTTTGCTCAATATTTGGTGGATAAAGTATAATGATCTTATTAATTGTTCTTCCCAAAAAGAAACTGCACGAGATTCTAAATGTGAGAGTTGCATTTTTTCTTGGGAGAAAAATATATAATATTGGCTGAAAGCTTCAAAAGCTTGAATTTGCAATTACATAGGGCTGATTCAAGATAAAAATAAAGACTGAATACTGGAAGTACTGCAGCCACCTAACTGCAAAACTGCTCTGCCTCTAGTACTTGGAAAAGGCTATGAATCAATGTCATTAAGTCAATATACTTGCCAACAAGACAAGCAGATCTCATTCATATTTTAGGTTTCCTGAATAGCCATAATATGGTCACCTGATAGGGCAGGGACAAGAAAGACCTGTGTCAGTGTAACATGAGGAGTCATGTCATGTTTAGTTTGATTTTGCTCTTTACAGTTCAGAACTAGAATTCCTCTGGCTTAACCTAAAGCATAGTCTAGACAGAAGGCATATTGAGGACATTTACTGGGGGCAACTTGAAATAAAGTAGTGGTTTTATTGACCATTTTCTGCTGCATCTCTATGCTGTCATCTGTGCTGCTGTCCACCAATGAAATGCCACTGCAGCTGCAGTGAAGCACAACCAACTCTTCTCTGCCAAAGCACCAAACTGCATTTTTGTCAGTATACAGGGTCATAGCTGAAAAGCGTGCAGTTTTGCTGTGAGACTTTTTAATGCTATTGAAGTATTCACAGTAAACTTGCAATCATCTTCAGTACCCAAAATATTCTCAGTGCTACAGCAGTATTAATTATTTACAAAAACAGGTAAAGGTTATTTGTAACTCTCTGCCTCTAAGGACATTGGTTTGCAATATATATCAACCTTCACTCTTGTCATGGTTTAAACCAAGTCCCCCAACTACCGGAGAGTTAGGAAGGAAAATCCAAAGAATGTAGCCCCCACGGATTGAGATAAGAATGGTTTAACAGCTAAGGCATAACATAAACCACCACTGCCATTACTACTACAAATAATAATGATACAGCAAACAACAAGTGAAGAGAATACAACACCCCACCAGCCAACGACCCATAACTCACTCCACCCTGCTCGGTAGAGCACCGCGTGCTCCTTCCTCCATTTTCCTCCAGCGCTCCACCCCTCCAGCTCTCTCTCTCTCTCTCTCAGTTGCATCCTGGGCATCACGTGCTATGGTATGGAATACCTCACTGGTCAGCCTGGGTCAGGTGTCCTGTCCTTCCTCCAGGCCTCCCCTCCTCCACCTGGCTGGAGCATGTGCTCAGAAAAAACCTTGAACAAAAACACCCTCAAAACATACTTGCTATCAGCAACTGTTCCCAGCCCAGAAGTCAAAACAGAGCACTGCACCAGCTACAAGAAGGAGAAAAATGACTGCTACGGCTGAACCCATGACAACTCTTCAAGAAAGAACATGTCAGCGATAAGTGTCAAAACAAATGTATTATTGTGGACCACACCCTTAGCATCCTTCACATGATACGTAGTGCCAAAATCTAAACCATCCTAGTGGAAAGCACTATACAGTGTAATATTCTAAGGATGCAGAAATCAAAGTGTCTTTTTAAGATTCCAGTCTAAACTCCAGGAAACTGAAATCCATCAAAAGAAAGGAGGAATGGAGGAAGGAAAAAAAAAGAATATGTTAAAGACATGCATTTTTATCAGCAAATGAAGCAAAAGAATGCATTTTTGTAGGGCAATTGTAAACAAAAATAATTGCAAACAAGGGGAAAATCCTCATACAGAAAACAAATCACACAGCAGTGGTGCTAACTACTGCTATTTTTTTTTCATGTTGAGTTCTCATTTAATTCAAATATTTGATGCAGACTTATATTAAATTGTGGTAAATTCATTGATTTGAGAACAGTAAAATGGCAATTTTCATTACAGAGCTAGTCTGAAAACCACTTAAAGTTATATGGTAAAGACTTCTCAGTGGTCCTTTTATTTATCAAGGAAAAAATATCTGCTGTCAGCACACCAAATTGAAAAATACTTGGAAATGTGAACGAGTGGTTGATTTATTCCTCTGTGAAAATTCTATCTGTTTTCCACTAGCTACAGAGTTTTCCTGTCTTCTGTTTTGAGTCTCAGCTGAGTGAAAAAATACATATTTTCCATTAGTGAAAATGAAATGTTCCTGCATGAGTAGAATTGTCTTTGAGAATTGATTATCTCTGAGGGCATTTAAACACTGTGGTCAAACTGGGAGAGATAAAACACAGGATTGTAAAACAACGTCTTTTAGCCCACTTTCAGTGTATCCAGTGAGGTTAGGTGTTAAAGCTTTGTGGTGGAAAACACCATGTTGAATAGCACATTGTCACTTCATTAAATTGCTTATTACATACTGAAAAATTATTTATTCCTATTAAATACAAATACTAAAGAGTCCAGTCTCCAAAACAGTCATCCTAGTTCAATTACTGGTTTACCCATTGCTGGTTGAATTAAACCATTGACAGTTTTATTAAAAGTAGAAAGGATAAGAAGAGAATCCACAGAATCTAAAACCATAAGACAAACCTAGCCCTATGAAAGTGTGACTAATACACAGCTGCAATTCTGATACTTTGCAAAGCATCTTTTGGGGCTTTGTTTTGTACATTTAGGTATCCATGCAGTCACATACTCCTATTTCTTAAAGGATTAGTTTCATTGCGTCTTTTGAAACAAGGCCTGTAAAGCTCATATAAATAACAGAGAGAAGGCAGTGCTTTTTCTGAGCTCCCAGGAGAGTCTACCTGTTTAGATAGCTATATGACTTAGACTGGAGAAGAACTGTATGTCAAGATTTAGCAGTGGATTTCAAGACTGGATTATCAGGAATATCACAGGGTTGTTCTGGATGGCCATCACTTCTATACTGTACTATGCTATACTATGCTGTGCTATGCTATGCTATGCTATGCTATACTCTATACTATACTATACCCAGAGAATGCTCAATCTCATCTGATCTTGGAAGCTAAGCAGGGTTGGGCTTGGGTCTTGTCTGACGTTAAGCAACTATCTAAGAATACCACCAACTGATCTTCCCCAAGGCTGGACAGTCATGAATCATGAGTGGTGGGGTGTATGGGATCGTATGGGTAAGCACCTGGGCCAGTGGGCCCCTCCAGTGTTCTGGAATTTCACCCCTGAACAAGTGCAAAATCCAGAAAAATTAGCAGAACACTTAGATAAGGTGTCCTGGCCATACCAGAAAGGGACAAATCACTGCAACGTGCTGGGGTTTGGTCTATGCCTACAGAGGAGGCTTGGCATCAGCTGGCAGGCGGTAAGCAAATGTATTGGGCATCACTTGTGTTTGTTATTTTTGCCCCTTCCATTTTTAGTTTTATATTCTCTTCCCTTGTTATTCCACTTATCATTATTACTAGTAGTAGTTTTGTGTTATACTTCAGTTATTGAACTGTTCTTAGCCTGTGGGGTTTACATTCTTTCAATTCTCCTCCCCATCCCAGCAGGAGCAAACAAGAAAAAAGAGGGGAAAAGAGGGGAGCAAACAAGCAACTGTGTGCCTGAGTTACCAGCAGGGCTGAAAGCACAGCACAGGGTATCAGGAAGTTTTCATTGTCTAAGAGTATTGTATGCAAAATTGTTAGTCTTCTCATATTCAACCCAATCAAGATAGTCTCACTAACCACTCCTAGTTAACACTGTATTTATTATCACATACATGTGTGAAAATGCAGAAAGGTTATACAGAACCTGAACAAAGACTTAAACATTGATGTTCTAAGCAGGGCCCTAGTTGATGAGATGGATAATGCTTTGACCAGCACAACACTTATTTTGCATTGTTACTATAATCTTTTTTCAATCCTGAAAGGTCAGCTGTCAGGAAGAGGCAAAGTTTATCATGTTTTTTAACCTCCCTTATGTTTTTCTTTAGTATGAAATGAAGATGAATTTCAATAGCAGGTACTATTTCAAATCTCTCACAAGAATGGAAACATGACTTAGGTACATGTCTACAGTGCTCTTGCCAAAAGTAAGAAACATGTTTAAATGAGGAATTCCTAACTCAAGCCTAGTCTAATATGCAATCTTGCAGAGGAATTGTTGGACCAAATGAATCAGACTAAAATTTTTACTTCTCACAGAAGTCTATAGACACTCTGTTTGAATGGGTATTTAAATATATAATTATTTCCTCTGTAATTCAAAAGTTTCTATATTTATACTCCAAAACACAAGGATTTAATAAGTTGATTATCATATAGCATTCAAATTACCGGCAAGAGCAGGCAGCAGGAATTCATTCCACTTCTGTTGAATTCAATGGCAATCTCATTGAATGTAACGACTCTTGATCAAAATCCTGATTTGCTGTGACCACAGATTGCTGTGCTGACTTTTTTAGCTGGTGGGCTCCTCTAGCTGTTTGCTTCTCATCTGCTGTTGCTTGTGCCTATGAGAAAATGAGAGATACTGTCAGAAACAAAGGCATTGAATGAAACTAAAGCAGTTTAATGCAGTGACGCATGAAAAGCCCATTTACCCTCTGGTAAAAAAGAACAAAATTTTTCTGATTATTTTATGTTGCCTAAGAAGTCGTTTCAGTTAAACTTGAGTAGTCATTTGGATTCTAAGAATAGGGTAGTTGGTAAAGGGGCATAAGGATGTAAGTTATGAACTTTTCCATGGTGATGAGGAATTAGATGGGAAGCCTTCAGACCAAGAGAGGCCATCTTTGTTATGCATGTACAGCTGTCACAAACATGTCTCATCTGGGAGACATCTTTGCTACTACAGTGCTATATGTAATAAATAGCATAGTGGTTGCATTTGCCAATGTGTCAGTGATGAACACAGAAAGCAATTCTGTTCTGCTGTCTTCCGTTTTTGTTAGTAGAGCAGCTAGGGAAAAGAAAATGCCTGTAAAATTCAATTTATAAAACCATTTTTTTTTCCTGCAGTGAAATACATAAAATAAAATGAAAAGTATTAATTCTTAGCTCATCACATAGTCTAATCATTGTTGCATAGTCTTTTTTTTTCTTTATATATACAGTGCTTATTCTGTGAACCTGAGCTTCCATTCCTTAACAATTTGTACTGGTTTTACTTCAGTGTAAGCAGATGTTAGACATTCTGTACAATCAAACAGTATTTTGCACAGGTAGAAATGTGCAATGTACAGTTCCTTACAAGCTCCAATGAACAAAAGAAATCAGAGCTTAAATATCTATTTTGAGCCCTCTTTTTCTTTGTGTGCCTTAAACATGAGTCACTTTTGGTAGGAATAGCCAGACATCCAAGTGCACACAAACAGTATTCTGCTTTGACTGGCTGTACTTCAGTAAATAATTTATATATTAGCAAAGACTCAACAACAGCATGATTTAGGATCCGGAACCCTGGAGTGAATCCATTGCAGGCTCTGGCACTGATGAGTCTTGATTGCTAGTGTTCACAGTGGCAGCATTGGCAGGGTAATAAACAAAAACTTATTTCTGTCTTCTGAACTGCTGTCTTGAACAGCTCAGGTTTTCTTTTTCTATTGATCCCTAAATGTAGCAGATGAGAAGACAGAAATGTGAACAAACTAAGACAAATTGCCTAAAAAATCTTTCTGTGAGTTTACTTACTAGTTGAAAGTGAGAGAATCACCATTGCTCTTGGAACCAGCAGAAAAACTATACACTGTTTACGTTCCAATTAAATTTTAATTTAGAGGTGTAAGTGAGCTATAATAAGTAGCTCGTAGGCCATATGCTGCCTATCTACACAGACGTGAGTTTCACTTTGAGATAGATGATACTGGGACCACTCCAAAACTGCTGTGAAGGGACTTTTTGGAATATTTGTAATCTGTTGTGTAATATACTTAATTGAAAATGAAAATATTTAAATTGCATTTTTGATAGCAGCTGCAATTCATTACTAGTGTTTCACTAGTGTCTGATCCAAAACATTCATAGTCATCAGAGAAATGTTCAGGTTTTCTTTATGAGTTATACTTGCATTACATGTATATGCTGATGTTCAAACAGCAAGAACAAGAAATTTATATTTCTGAAAACAATAATAATCTCTGATACCTCAAAAAAAATCTATCAAAGTATTTCACAACATCAAGATCTACATCACCTACTTTTACCAACCCAATTCTATTCTATTCTGTACACTCCTCTCTCTGAAAGTATTTGAACTTCCAGCTCTCAATAGTCATCTGAAACTATAAATTGTAAGGTGTCGTGGTTTAAACCAAGTCCCCCAACTCCCAGAGAGTTCGGAAGGAGAATCCAAGGAATGTAGCCCCCACGGATTGAGATAAGAACGGTTTAGTAGCTAAGGCATAACACAATACTAATGATACAGCCAATAACAAGCGAAAAGAATACAACACCCCACCAGCCACCAACCCATAACTCACTCCACCCTGCCTGGCCGAGCACCATGTGCTCCCTCCTCCATTTTCCTCCAGAGCTCCTCCCCTCCTGCTCTCTCTCTCCCAGTATGCATCCTGGGCATCACGTGCTATGGTATGGAATACCTCATTGACTAGCCTGGGTCAGGTGTCCTGTCTCCCCTTCCTTCCGGCCTCCCCTCCTCCACCTGGCTGGAGCATGTGCTCAGAAAAAGCCTTGAACAAAAACACCCCAAAACATGCTCACTATCAAGCAACTGTTCCCAGCCCAGAAGTCAAAACACAGCACTGCACCAGCTACAAGAAGGAGAAAAATGACTGCCACGGCTGAACCCATGACATAAGGAAATCTGAAACAAAGGATGTTGATGATGATACACTGCATCGAAGCACCTTGGAAGTTTATTAATTTGGAAAAATTACTTGAGCTGTGAATCATTGACTTCAAGATGCCAAAGAAATGGACCCTAAATTCTGTGTCCTGAATAAATGCTTTTCCTGTGCTAGTTTTAATAAATAAATTTTTAAAAATCCTTTTGGTGTACAGACCAATCTGTTAGATGCTACACCTTAGTGGAGCTATACATCATAGGGCTATGTTCCTTTGGTTTGGTCTTCTAGTCCTTCAACTATAATGTGTCTAATTATGCATATTGGTATAAATGCTGACATTCTCCCTGATGCATAGGTAATTCATTTGGTGAGAGAAGCAGAGGAGCTGATGTACACTTAAGTGGTTTTCCTACATGTAGAATAGCTGTTTAATTGAAAATTTAATCCAAATCAGAAGAAGCTATGCAGCATAGACACAAGTTGTTTTGTAAACTCAATTCTAAATTAAGGTGTGCAGGTATATGCTTCTTCCGCAGATACTGTTACTGGAACCTCTGTTTCTAGAAGATTTTTTTCCCAAAATGTGCTTTAAAGCAATTAGAGGAATTACTGTTTTCCACCTTACATCAGTCTTTATTTCAACTGGGGGCAAATTGAATCTTCAGTGTGTAGGAATCTTTCAGGGTGAAATATATTTTGTTGATGTAAAACAGAATTAGGCTCTAAAATTTCCTCATAAGGAATTATAAACAACAACAACAGAAGTCTTCAGGATTTTTTTGCGGGCATGAGAAATTCATGACATGAAATAAAGAACAGTTCATAAAATCAAGTACAGTAATTCCCTATTGGTTTTTACCTTCCCTCCATCTCAAAAGTTAGCAGTTCAATGTATCTATCTCTTGCGGTTCATGGGAAACATATTCACTGAGCTGACCCTGAATCAGCTTGCTTTTTTTTTTTTTTCTGTTTTAATTTTAGACATAAACATAGGAGAACCAAAATGAGTACCACTGAGGTGTCTTTATGTTATGGAAAAATAGATGGCTTCTCTGTTAAGAGGGGTATTTTAAAGGTAATATGATCACCTTTAGCCATTATATCAGCCGAAATAAAGTACACAGCATTTCTCACATCTCTCCAATAAAATGTCTAGTCTTTCAATGAGTTATGAGTAGTTTAACAGCTTCCTTCTACAAACTCTTATTCATGTATTTTTAACAAGAAAATTTGAAGTATTTGCTACTGGAAAGCTTATTTGTGTAATATATATATATATATATATATATATAGGTAATTGGGGGATCAAATCTGACTTGCTCTGGTGACTGAAAGCTGTGCAAACCTGAAGAAAATTTTTTAATTTCCATGGATTTAGAATCATTCAATTGAATCATAGAATAGTTTGGGTTGGAAGGGACCTTCAAAGGTCATCTAGCATCTAGTCCAGTGTTGCCCAGAAATACATCCAACCTGAACTCAAATGTTTACAGGGATAGTGCATTCAGCACCTCTCTCTCTTGCATTTTTTTTTCAATTATGACATAAGTTAATGAAACTTTGACAAGCACCTTCATTTGGGAGGGAGAGAGAGAGAACAATAAGTTGTAAAAGATGAGTGGGGCTGTGTGATTTTGAATTCAAGGCTGGCTGAACATTTGCTGTAGACTACTTGACTCATCTTGCTGTTCATCTAAAATTAAGGACTCAGCTCATGAAAAGACACTAAATAGTTTGCTCTCGTGCTCTTGCATAGTTGGAAGAAAATTGTGTCAAAATGAATCAAATCCAGAAGCAACACTAGGCAAAACTGAAAATCTCAAAGCAAAAGCCATATGGGAAAATGAACTGAATAGTTCATATTCAACAAATTAAAAAATGATTTCTCAAAATGTACTTGCTAATAGGGAATAATTCTTGATTGGTGTGTTTCTGTTTAAAAATCCTTGGAGTCTCTTCTCAGCTTAATACTACTTAGAATTTGTTGTTTATGATTCAACTGAAAGAAAAAAAAAGTTTACTCTTCAAAGAGGCTTATGTATTTGGGTCAAATCCTGAGAGATTACAAGCACCATCTTTACAAGCTAAATCTTAATTTATTGTCTCCTTATTAAGACTAGAATCTTACGAAAATTACTTTTGTTTGTACACATATAAGGCCTAGTTTGATCCTAGCATTTTCCTCAGAGGAGAATGTGAGTGGAGGGAAAAAGGACTACAGATATACTGGAGCCTTTAGGCAGTAAAGTCCTAGTAAAATCAATACAGGGATTTATCCAGTTCTAGAAAGAAACACAACAAATCCTGAAAGTGCCTGGAAAACAAACATACCCCCACATACGGCTGTTACACATTTTATTTTTTCTTAAATTATTAGTGGACTTCAGCATTTTTGATTAACCTATCTGGATCTGGATACTTGGAGCCCTGAACCCCTTTGAGTTCCAGAGAACACAGATAGAACACAGATAGGTTTGTTTCAGTAAGGTACTGTTCTCCAATTCAATAAAAACATTGAGGTTGAATATTTTAGAATGTATTCAGGACATAACTTGGCATCTAGCTAATTGTGTCAGTAAAGACTCAAAAAAATTTTTTTGTTATTCTTCCTTACGAAATACCTCATGAATTATTAAACAAATAAATAAAGATGCACATTTTAACCTGTATTATCTCAGAAACAAAAGTAATGTTTCATATTCAGGTTTCAAATAATTTTATTTTTTTAAATATCTTACATAAGTTGTGCTGGAATACTTGCATTTTTCAAGTTGACATTTCTATCCAATCAAAATCACAAAACTATGAGCAGTAGGAGCCAGCTGAGGAATTCATTTTGCATGGAGACAATTTCAAAAGAGCTACTGCCGAGTTCTCTGGGTAAATATGTGCTGCAACACTGAGGTCAACAAAAATCATAGCCTTTTATGCTGTATAATGTAAAGATAAGGAATGACATAATGAGCCAGATGTAAGATTCTTAGACTTCTTCTCTTTTTCTTTTTCCTATATTCTTTTTTGTGAGTTAGTGGCCTTTTTTGCAAATTCCAGCTTCATCATATTTTAATAAAAGATTGTCATTTCAGTCCTATTGGTGCATAGGTATAACAACAAATCTGGTTTTTTCATTCCTGTAGACTTGTATCTTATTTCTTCATCCACTCATCAAAATATCATGTGTTTGATCAGGAACAGATATCTTTGTACAGAAAATAAATGAATGTTGAAGGATAATTTGGAATGGCTTTGGTCATGTCAAAACTATGAAGCAGCTCGTTAATCTTGTGTTGTCTGCTAGAAAAGAAATACAAAACCTTTAAATTTTTTTATTCTTTATTTATTAAACAACATCTATTTGTTTGGGATAACTTTGAAAAACCCAGGGAAAAGAAGCTGTATTTCTTGGCCTAAGTGAAAAGAAATGAGTGTCTGTCTTTGTTAACTGTTCAGACATTAGGATCTGGATGTTGGCAGCTACAGTATAAACTGGAGCGTTTGCCATTTCTGGACAAATTGTGTCATTCTCACTTGAAAGTCAGATAGCATATGATCCAGCATTCAGCCTGCTGTATTTCTTCTTTGGAAAAACAGAAAATGAAGAACAAATTAACTGAACAGAGAATTCCTTAAACTAGTTATTTTCAAGAAGTGAGTTTCCAATTTAGCCTTAAATGTCCCCCAGAGGGATGGGGAGGAGAATCAAAAAGAATGTAACTCCCACGGGTTGAGATAAGAACAGTCCAGTAACTAAGGTATAAAACAAAACCACTGCTTCTACCACCAATAATAATAATGATAAGGGAATAACAAGGGAAGAGAATACAACCATTCACCACCCACCCACCGATATCCAGCCCGACCCGAGCAGTGATCTGGGCCTTCTGGGTAACTGCCTTCAGTTTATATAGTGGGCATAAAGTGCTGTGTTATGAAATACCCTTTGGCTAGTTGGGGTCAGGTGTCCTGTCTCTGTTTCCTCCCGACTTTCCCTCCTCCCTGGCAGAGCATGAGACTCAGAAAGTCCTTGGTCAGAGTAAACATTACTGAGCCGCAACTAAAAACATCTGTGTTATCAGCATTGTTCCCAGGCTGAAAGTGAAAAACACAATACTGACTGTGCCAGCTGCAAAGAAAGAGAAAAATGACTGCTACTGCTGAACCCAGGACACTAGATAACATTGTTTCTTACTAATTAATGCTTTTAATTAATTTTAGGCAAAGAACATGGGAGCCACTGATTTCCATTGGCTAAATGAATGTTCAGGGAGATTTAATTTTAATGATTTGGCTTGTTAAACCTGTACATATTTTTTTTCTATTTTTAACTATCTTACATGTGTTAACACAGTTAAGTGGTATTGTGCAGTGTGCTAACATACTGTTGCAGAAGCAACATACATTAGTACATAAATGGGCTGATTTATCCTGCTTGTATATTTGCATCAGACTGTATATAAGCCATATGCCATATACGTCACGTATACATGAAGAAGTTACAGTAGCAGTCAAAAGAAAACAAAAAATCACTTTGAGTTCGTTTTTGTCAGGGTTTTGGTTTGAAATTAATCTGATCTGATAAAGTTTATAGACAGATGATGTCAGTGATAAATGCTGAGGAAGCAGACAATACACATTAATTAGCCCCAGAGCTATTTCCTAAGTCCTGGATAGGAAGCTACATTCTGCAGGGTCCTGGGGGTCTACAGAAAGATGCTGGAGGCTCTCAGTTCTCCACTGGAAGGTGCACAAAATTCATGCTTCAGAGCAGCACTCAGCATCTTGTAGGATGGAGCCTGTCAAAATCAGTAAGTACACTGATCTGAGAGCAGTCTGATCCAAGGTTTTAATTTAATTTCTACTTCCTAGAATCAGGAAGTTAATCAGGAATATTTAGTTGACTGTGAGAGACAGAACTGAAATCAGACTCCACTTTCAATCTTTGTCTCAAAGATTGGTATGAGAAGCTGAGATGGGATTGCACCATCCATTGTCTCAGAGATTCGTTAAGAGAAGCTGTGATGAGATTCCACTAATCATTGTCTCAGAGATGGGTGGGACGAGTTGAGATAAGACTCCAAGGTCTGTTGCCTGAGAGATGGGTGTGAGGAGCTGAAATGAGACTTTCTTGTCCATTATCTCAAGGATTGTTGTGAGGAATTGCTGCCCATTATCCCAAGAATTGCTGCAAATATGCACTTGAAGATCTGGATGCAACACCAGCAAAACTGATCCACCAGGAACATGTAATATATGACATTAAGAACAGAGGTACTCCCTCCAACTCACAAAAAAAAAAGGGAGAAAAGGTAATCCCAGAGAGAACAACTCCAGGAGGACACCTTTACAAGGACACTCTCAACGAGGACACCCTCTGATGACTACTACAGAGTCTTGGGGACACTCTGCTCCGATACGGACTATGGACCCTGAAGGACTCCCACCACCTCTGATAATGACTATGGATCCCTAGGACACCGCTGAATCCATGGTGGAGACTATCTCTCTCTACACCCTGAATTCTTGCTTTTTTTCTACCTTTTTTTTCTGATCTGTCCTATTGTTAGCTCTTTTTATTACTATAACTTCTTTTTTATAATAATTGTCTTTTTGTAATAAACCAACTGATCAGTTACAGTACTTGACCCTGTTTGTGTCTTAATTTCACCCTGGGGATCATGAATGAAATGAGTCTGGCAGTGGGGTTTTTTCCAGTCTGACCCTGACAAGGGCCAAACTTACAGTTACAAATTCACACAGGAAATGTGCTATTGTGATAAGTAGCCTGTGTCTGTAGCTCTGTTTGTTGGGTGGTTAGTTTGTTTGTTTCATGAGTATTATAGTCAAGTAATGCAAGATGTACATTAATAGGTTTTGCCTGTGCTGAGTAATTCAATAAATTCTCTTAAACCCACAGATTTTTTTTTGTTAGTCAGCATTAATTTGCCTCTGTTACTCTTTCTTGGGGGTTTGTCACTCTCTTTGTTGTGCTAACAAAACCAAGGTAATATTCAAAGACAGCTCAGCAGTGGCAGGCTGCTAAGGCATGCAAATGTCTCCTTTCTTGCCAAAGCGGTACCACTGTTGGGTAAAAAATTCAACAAAGAGTATGCACAAAATAAAGCTGTTAGGCTCCTATGGTGGGCAAATTTATCTAGAAATGGAGAAGACTGCTTCTAATAACTGCTCTGCAAGGTTTTGCAAAAAATCAGTTTTATATAGAATCTTGGAAAGTCTTGGGGGGGTGGGGGCAAATATCAGCCAGTTCCAAGCACACCTTTCACTAGACCAGGTTACTCTAAGCCCCATCCAACCTGTGCTTGAACACTTCCAGAAGCCACAGCTTCTCTGGACAACCTGTGCCAGTGCCTCACCACCCTCACAGGAAAGAACTTCTTCCTTACATCTAACCTGACCTTCCCCTGTTTAAGTTTTAACCCATCACCGCTTGTCCTATCACTACAGTCCCTAATGAATAGTCCCTCTCCAGTATCCTTGTAGACCCCCTTCAGATACTGGAAGGCTGCTCTGATATCTCCACACAGCTTCTCTTCCCCAGGCTGAACAGCCCCATTTTCTTACCTGTCTTCACATGGGAGGTGCTCCAGCACCCTGATCATCCTTGTGGTCTCCTCTGGACTTGCTCCAACCAACAGTTCTGTGTCCTTATGTTCAGGACACCAGCACTGCATACAGTAATGCAAGTGGGGTCTCAGAAGAGCAGAGTAGAGGGGCAGGATCACCTCCTTTGACCTGCATGGATGTGAAATACAGGATCAAGCATAGGAATGTGGGCTAATAAAAATCAGTACTTGATTGTCTGTCTTTTGCTTTTGTTTCAGTCTATGCTGTATGATCCAAATATCAAGAAGCATTCTCAGGTATTTTTGAATGGTTTTAGATTTAGGGGAGAAATGTCAGATGGTTTTTGTTTTCCAAGGTGGCCATTGCTCAGTCTTTACTCAGCTAGCCCTAAATGTGCCTTCTTTCAGTATTCAGTTGATTTTGATTTTCTTTTGAGATGTCTTGCATAATGCAGGGAGAAGTACATGAAGTACATGAAGTACTATGTCTAACATAGCTTTCTGTGCTCCACTTCAGAAAGACAGAAGAGTAATGTTGGCAGGAGTGAGAAGCTCTCAAAAGCTACCAGGATCTACCTTTAACTTTCTAAGTTCTTTATATCTTGATTAAAGACAAAGAAAGAAAATTGTGTCATGCAGAGAACGGAATTTTTTTAGGGGCTTTTTTTTGTTGTTGTTTTTTTCTGAAGCACATGTTTATTCTTCCTAACAAACTACTGACCTAGGACAATTTATGAAATCTGATGAGACTGCAATCCTTCATGAAATAAGATCAGGCTAATTCACTTTTTATATTATTGTAAAACCTCCTGAGCAATAGTGACCATGTGATTTTTTTCAATTTCAGATTTTGCACTGAAACATGTAAGAGTACCTTCTAGCAAAGGTGTTTCATACAGAACAGCAAAAAAATTTAATGGGTTGTCTGTATGTCTGAGGGATGTAGGCTTCACTGGGCTTTCTTAGCAACACCAGAATTCTAGCAGGACTAACCTGTGCCCATCTACATGTACAACTTTGGAAACATCTTTGATTTTCCAGCTACTGAATACATTGTTGTTTATGGCAAATTCGCACCCCTTCAGTTTTCATAGTTTGCAGAACTGGCAGCAATCACACAGCAGTCAAAAATCTGCTTACATAGAAATTGAAATGTGAAAACAATGATGTGCCAAAGTCTACCTACAGATAATTGTTTTCCAGTAAACATGCCTAGTACCAGCCAAAGGTATTATTGATACAAAAAACATATTTTAGCATTTGGTTATTAGTGCATAGAAAGGAGAGGTATATTTTAGAGGGTGGTGTTGTTTTGGGTTTTTTTTATGAAACATTGTGACTACTGTGTTTATGAGCTCTTAAAGATTCTTGGGTGTTCAGTGTTTGATATTTGCTGTGCTCTAGACTCAGGAGAGTTCCAGACCAATGAAAAACAGCAAAATGCTTGATTAAAAATAAACCACTTAAAATGAAAACAATTTTTGGCTTTTCTTTTTCTGCAGTTTCCATGGAATACTTATGGAAGTTTACTAGAGTGTGATTTGGTGTTATGACTTTTTTAAAATCATAATTTAAAGTTTAAAATAACTCAGTTTAATACTGGTAGTAGTTTTGTATTTGCAAGGACAAAAACTGGTTGGGAGATTTTATGGTCTTTAGCTGAAAGGGAAACCTTACTCCCAAATTCTGTTTGTAAAGAAGCAGAGAAGCACAGAAATACCAATCTTTTGTATTATGGTTTTGAATTATGTATTACAAATACATTTCCTTTAGAAAAGAAAGGATGTCAAGTGCTCACCATTAAAAGGCCTTGGACAAAATGGTACATGCTCCAAACTGTTATAAGACTAATGGTATGAACAGCTTGAGTTCATAGATGTGAGTCCCTTACACGAGATCTTGAAAATATTTGTTAGCCTACCTGTTATCCTGAAAGCTCATCATAAATGAAAGATCAAACTGAATACACACCTGATTTACCACCTGTGAATACTGCCTAATATCTGCTTCTTCTCCTCTATCTTCTCACTGTTTCTTCCTTTTAATCTGGCATGTATTTAACAGTTTTGCACATCCAGTTTCTATTTCAATGTTGAAATTATCTTCAAAGATTTATTTTTTCTTCTATTCCAGCCAATATAGTCTTAATATCTTTTTTTACATGTTGTTTTGACAGATGAGAATAAAGGTATGTCAAAGAAACATAAAACAATTTCAAACATTAACTTTCTTTCCTATTTCATCCATCTTTTTATGCCTACTCCTTCGCGTAATATCTTACAAGCAAAAAGACTGTCTTTGCATTCATGGTCCCTTAGATAATGCTTACATCATTGTTGTTACCTGAAAAAAAGAGACAAAATTTAAATTAGTGACTTGGACACTTGACACTGAATGGAATTAATTGCAGATTTAAGCAGTGTAGGTGAGGGAAGAATCAGATCTGGAGAAATATAAGAATTAGGAGACTGATGAGATATTGATGTGAATCCTGTCTGGCTGTTATCTGCTTAGCTGTTTTCAGATATTATTAGTGTTGTCTGCTGGCATGTGCTCAAGGAGAGCAAGAGGAAACACAACCCAGCAGCAGGGAGAATCGTGACTATTTAGCATCTCCCTTTCCAAGTATGCTGGATGTATGTTTGGATACAATAACAAGCTCTAGTTCTTGTGTTGGTCCTTATACTAGTACTAGTGGTAGTTCTAATGTAAATGGATACACTAAATCTCTAGGACGTACTGGGAGTATTCAGTAAACCTCTAAATTTGATCTCATAACAGTGGAAGATATAGAGCCTTTACAAATTTTTCTGTGAACCGGAAATGGAGGTGGACAAAAGACAGAACTTCTATGCAGAAAGACATACATAGTTGGCATTTTTTTATGTTTATTCTTCCCACTTGGTTGTGTAACATTCCTAAATTAGGCCATCAATCCCAGAAATATGAATTCCCAAAACAAGTTCTCACGTAGAACAAAATACATTTCTTTAACATTTCTTGCTAAGTTACTTGTCTGCTCTCAGAAGCTATTGTAGATTGGCTACATGTCACTATAACCATGTATTTACTTCTTCCTAACTTCTTCCTGGTTTGGTGAGCAGAAGATGGGACAAAAAGAAAAAATTCCAATGGAGATGTGAATTTTGGCTTAAAGCTTTATAAGTTTTAGGATACAGCAATGCTATTGTGTAGCCTTATCCTTTGTGTGTTTTGAGTGATCAGGTAGAGAAACAATAAAGGAACATGTTTTGAGAAAGGTACTGGTCATCAAATCTTTAGAAGTCCATCAATTGTAAGATTCTCACTCAAACACTGAGGAAGGCAAGCCATAACTAGTTTTTATTGTTGCAGCTGTTGATCTCTGCTCCTCTTATTATCTTGCTCATTTACACATTATACATCAGTGTGCATTATGCAATTACTGGCAAACAGTGACATAAATATGTGAAAAACTTGTAAATTGCCCATTTTTTTTATAGTTACTCACTTGACAAAGCAACCTAAACTAGCAATAAATTGAACTAACAATAGGTAAATAGTATTTACTTTCATTCTATGTAGTTATATATAAAACCAAGAAAAGAAAATAAGCCTTTTCATATATGGTATGTTAAACCAAACTCAGCAGAGTACCAAAATGTGTGTTGTGAAAAAAAAGTAAGCAGAAAAAAAGCATGCTGAAAGCATGTGAAAAGGCATGCTCAAAATAAACGCTTAATCTTTTCTAACAGAAAAACTTTGGATCTGAAAACCATGCTTTTTTTTTTTTTTTTTTTTTTTTTTGTAGATCCAAAACCCAACATTTGGTTTTGTGTGCTGATCCTGTGTCTAAATGATCATCTCAAAAAGGGGAAAAGGATAAAATCCAAACATGGAAACAAATGAGGGAGAATAGCATATAGAAAGAAAAATCCCATTTGAGCTCTGAAAAGATCTAGACATGATTCTTGGATTAATTTGTCCAGTCCTTTTCTAATTAAGAAGCAGCAATGGAATTAAAAAGCATGCACGTTTCCTTTTTATTCCTCTTCGTTCTGAAAGTGTTGATTTTTTTTTAAAGGAAGATTTGCTGATTCATATGGCATAGAGAGCAGAAAAGTCCTCAATTTCTGCAGATTGAAAACATCAGCAATTTTTCAGCATGAGGAGACAGAAAGCTTGACTAAAAATATATAAAAGTACATTTGAAAGGGGAAAAAACAACCTAAAAATATTACTTGGATCACCATAACCTATTTAGGTGTTGTAAAACTGCTGCCAGAATATGTGGTCCTGTATTTCCAGGGCTCTTACAAGGTCATCCATTAACCCTGCTTTCTTCTAAAATGTCTCATTTCAACTGTATTTAGAAGAGTTGTTTAGATGCACACATCTACTTCTATCTCTTCAGTTATATTCATCCCTCGATTGTAACCCTCCTATCAAGGAAATGAAGCATCTATTGTGATTGAAATTACCAGTCTGGGAATAGAGTCAAGTTCTGGGTAAACATTTGAGCTAACTTGAGACAGATTGTGCTGAATGGCATGACTAGCTTTTTTAACCCTTTCCTTACATGGTAAGGAAAGTGTAGACTTACATGTGTGAGAGCACTGAGAGACTGGGATCAGTACTGGTGTCAGTATTACATGAATAGATGAATACCATTATATGGATTTTTCTCATATTCCTCTTTCTTCCATCTCTTATACCAATAGGCACCTATGTTTACAATTACAGCTAATGTAGTGTTATAGAAGAAAACAACCATATTGCTTGTGTTTGAATTTTTCAATATGAAGTAAGTCAATTGCCAAGCACCATCAGAGCTGGTTTCACTTCTGATAGCTCACTACTTTACAGTGAGTTACACAAACCTCCTAGGCTGCACAGATCTTCAGAATACTTCTAGAATATCCAGAATCATGAGGGACAAAATAAGGTAAGGATTATGGAAATCCGGATCAGGAAGTCCCAGAAAGCCACTTGAATTTCTATGAGGGAGAGGAATTCTGGAAGTGCTGAAACTGTCTTTCTGAGTTGGAAGAGAAGGAACACTAGGAGTCTTGAAAACCTGGTCAGACACATGCAGAAAGATGCATGTACTGGAAGCTCCCATAATCTAAGACCAATATTTCTTGGCTGTTACCCTAAAGTAGCCTATGCTCAAGCAGCTGTTTCAGGTCATCTAGTCCCTGGCACCCCTCTTGATGTTACTGTCCCAGAATGTGGTATATTACCATGCTTCCAAGAAGTCCATCGTATCACCAGACCTGAAAGAATTAAGGTTGTAGTATTTTTCAGAGGCAGATCATCAAATATAAAATATTTGTTACCTAAAGTTGGTTATGTATTAATTTCTGACTTAAAAAACTGCAACAGTTACTTGTCAGTCAATACTTCCACTGATTTTTGTACAGCCATTCTAGGAAACAGGAGTGCAATGAATTGGGATTCTCAGAGGCAGAACTAGATCATTTGGGATAAAACTACCAGTTTTCTCCTAATTAGTCTCTGTTTACAAGGATGATACAGGATTTTGTTTGGAAAGAGAAAAAAAGAAAAACAGAAAAGCAAATTATGCTGTGTTCAAGAGAAGGGGTGGATTCTAGAAAGACCTTTTATCATTAAGAATAGTGAAACTATATAGTTTATTAACCTCACGTTGTTGTAGTCTGGCACTAAGCTGAGAGAAAACAAATGCAAGCATAAAAAAAAAGGGAAAGAAAGCTACTTCTTTCTCTCAGTGCTTTTCTTTTTTCCATTTATTAAATGCAGAATTTTCTTACTTAGGAAGGGAAAATGAGGAAAGATGTCAGAATCGTGATAGATACATGCATTTCAACCCTTCTAGCACTTAATAGTTCCTGTCTTACAGTGATAGGATCAATCATGGAGGCATGCTTTCAAACTTCACACAGTGCCAAGTAACAAAGAGCTTGAGGTTTTTTCTGGGAGGCTGCCAGCTCTTCAGGGGAAAGATTATTTTGCAGAATAGATGGGGCAAGCCATCTTCTTGGCAGTGAGGTGACATATTCAGAAAAAAAGTATAACTTTGAGAACTTGCAAAAGCTTGCAAATGATATTGTGGAGCTTTTTTGTATTCTTTTTTTTTTCCCCCAAATATTCTAGCCAGAAGGTGCCGTACAAGTTTCACAGAGCCAGTTTCACTGAGCCCCCCAAACCCCAACCCTCCATCCTCCTCCATCGTGGGAGTATGGGAAATAGAGAGTCCCTCCATAAAAACTACGGTCTTTATTAAATCTCAAGACAATATGTATTCCCACTACAAAGTCAGAATTAATCCCACTATGTGTAGAATATGGTCTGGAGAAAAAAGTCCTTCACAGAGCCTGAACTATGTCAATTCAAAGCACTTCTACTTTTCTTTCAATTAGTGTGGAAGTAGCAGTATCTTAAAAAATGCAAAGACCAATCACCTTTCTTTATTCCCCTCAGGCAAAATGTGAAGGAGGAAAGCATACAAAAAAAAATAAATAAAAGGAAAAAAACCCCAGCCAAACCAAACTGCTTTAGGCATTTGCTACTAGCAAACCAATGCTAAATACAAGTGGCAATGATGACTAGCCATGGTGAATTTCAGCAAGTTAAAACAAACCCCTAAAATCCAGAACCGCAGAGCATGAGACTCTGGGATCAAAACAGTTCCCCCCTAAGTGTTTGTGGGTTGCCAGTAGTTTTGCTTAAAATACGTGCTCAAAGTTTTATGCCTGAGTCTCCCAACTCAAACATGAAAAGAAACAAACAAAACTGAAGAAATGGGCAATAAAGAAAATTTTTAGTGGAAATGCACTTAATGATGCAATCATGGTGTCGTGGTTTAAACCAAGTCCCCCAACTCCCAGAGTTCAGAAGGAGAATCCAAGGAATGTAGCCCCCACGGATTGAGATAAGAACGGTTTAATAGCTAAGGCATAACACAATACTAATGATACAGCCAATAACAAGCAAAAAGAATACAACACCTCACCAGCCACCGACCCATAACTCACTCCACCCTGCCTGGCCGAGCACCACGTGCTCCCTCCTCCATTTTCCTCCAGAGCTCCTCCCCTCCTGCTCTCTCTCTCCCAGTATGCATCCTGGGCATCACGTGCTATGGTATGGAATACCTCATTGGCTAGCCTGGGTCAGGTGTCCTGTCTCTCCTTCCTTCCGGCCTCCCCTCCTCCACCTGGCTGGAGCCTGTGCTCAGAAAAAGCCTTGAACAAAAACACCCCCAAAACATGCTCACTACCAAGCAACTGTTCCCAGCCCAGAAGTCAAAACACAGCACTGCACCAGCTACAAGAAGGAGAAAAAATGACTGCCACGGCTGAACCCATGACATTATCCACCCCTTATTCCATACCATTCACGTCATGCTCAGATCCCACATTTCCAATACACCATCACTCGTAAGTCCACCCCTCGGCCATGAGACATCTCTATGTTGCATCTCTGGACTGATGGCCTGAAATATCTGGGCCCACCAGGCTCAAAATCATTCATCGTCCCCTTCAGCAGTTCTACAGCTTGCTGCTGGGGACTCCATACAGCTGCCTTCCACTTCCAATGCTTCCAAAGCACTGGAGGGGCCCAGTGGATCAGATACCTGGCCATACTGTCCCACATGCCCTGCCACTCATGACTGTCCAGCCTTGGGGACAGACTCCTGGTGCTCCTATGTACTTGTCTAACCTTAGACAAGACCCAAACCTGACTCTGTTTAACTTTTGGGATGGGGGCTGATGTAGCTGCCCTTCTTGCCAGTTCTCCCACCACCAGCTTCTCTTCTCCTGAGTCCAGATCTTCCTTCTCTGCCTTGCTGGGAAATGCTGTGTGGTCTCCTGTATCCTGCTGGGGCTCGGCGGGTGACTTCTGGGGAATATTCTCGGCCACTGCGGGGTTTGGAACGGCAGCGGGACTCGGTTCCTCCACTGCCTTGCTGGGAAGTGCTGCGTGGTCTCCTGCATCCTGCTGGGGCTCGGCGGGTGACTTCCGGGGGACACTCTCGGCCGTCGGGGGGTTGGGAACGGCCGTGGGACTCACCCCCCCCGCTGCCTGATCCCGCTGCTCAGCTACCGCCCTGCTCCGCTCCTCCCCCGCCTGTTCCCGCTGCTCTGCCACAGCCGTTTGGCTCCCCGTCTCGCTCTCCCTGGCAGCCTCAGCTGCCGGCAGCTCCCGGGGCCGCTCCTTCCCGGCTTCACGCAGCCTCACGTAGACAAAGACGAGGACAAGGACGAGGACAAGGGCAAGGACGGCGAAGAGCAGCGGGACGGCATGGTACAAGTCCGAGTCCACGGCCACGTCCTTGCCCCCCTGCTGCCGGAGCCCCACCGTATTACAAGCCTCCGACACAAAGTACAGTGAAACAAAAGCTTTAGCCCAAGCCCCATGATCGACAAACACAAACACATCCAATCCATACACAAAGCACCCGGTAAAATCCCGAAACCGCGAGATCCAGAGAAAAACCTCTAAGAGCCAATAAATCAGCATTGTGACAAGAGACCATAAATCCGCTCAGATCTGTTCTTATCTCAAACCCTCGGGCCCCACGTTGGGCGCCAAAAATGTTGTGGTTTAAACCAAGTCCCCCAACTCCCTGAGAGTTAGGAAGGAGAATCCAAAGAATGTAGCCCCCACGGATTGAGATAAGAACGGATTAATAGCTAAGGTATAACACAGTAATAATGATACAGCCAATAACAAGCGAAAAGAATACAACACCCCACCAGCCACCAATCCATAACTCACTCCACCCTGCCTGGCCGAGCACCACGTGCTCCCTCCTCCATTTTCCTCCAGAGCTCCTCCCCTCCTGCTCTCTCTCTCCCAGTATGCATCCTGGGCATCACATGCTATGGTATGGAATACCTCATTGGCTAGCCTGGGTCAGGTGTCCTGTCTCTCCTTCCTCCCGGCCTCCCCTCCTCCACCTGGCTGGAAAAAGCCTTGAACAAAAACACCCTCAAAACATGCTCAAACCATGACACATGGCTTAAGGGACTTGTACAGTAATGTTAAACAGCAAACCACTAAGGCTGAACTCACTCCTGGTTGTCAACTGGCAACAAAGTTGTCAGTAACAAGAGGAATTCAGTTTGACAATTGAATAGCATGACTGCAGTTTTTGTGGGAAGTATGCCTTTCCCTTCTCATCCTAATCTTTATTCCCTGTCCTGCCCAGACAGGCCAAGTTCAACAAAATCCTGGGAGGATCTCCTTCACTACCCCAGTGCTATTCACCTGTAATCCCCAACAGATTTTTGTAGTCTTCCTGGAAATGTACCTATTAACATCGAAGTATGTGTATAACTTTTAAAAACAGATTGGACTTCTATTTAGCTTTCATAAGTATTAGCGTTCTTGGAGTAGTTTGTAGAATATTCTCCTACAACTCTAAGGTAAAATTGGTAGATAAGGTCAAGACATTACTCCCCGCATATACAATCCCAAAGCTCAAGATAGGTATTCCAAAGCACATATACAAACAGTAATAAACATCAAGGTAGCTATATTTTGGGTTCTGGTTGTTAATAATTGTTATACACTCTTGGCACAAATTTTTCCCAAGTCATATAAATAAAAAATAATTTAAGAAAATAATATTTGAACAAAAGAATTGATTTGAAATCTGCATTAAATGCTTCATATTTACCATGTGATGGATATACTGCCTCTTAGAAGTTATTTAATGGTGTAGCTGAAATGAGTTCCATAATGAAGGAATACATGAAAACAAATACTGCAAAGAGCCATTGCACTATCTGGTTTGCACAAGTAAATGTATTAAAGGAAGCAGGAAAAGGAAGATGCTACTGAATAATTGGCAGTAGGAATAAGAGGTAAAGAAAGACTATTCATAGATTTTGAGAAAACAATGACAGTGGGATAGACAGCAGTACAGGACCTTTACTTTTTTTTTTTTTTTGCCAGCAGAAGTCTCACATGGTTAAAGGATTTTGAACAACAGAACTGCCAATCATTCATGCCTTATAAAAGCAAGCTCAAATATGAGCTCAGTTTATTGCATTAAAAACAAAGTAAGGTGTTGTGGTTTAAAACCCCACCTCAGTCTCCCACAGTACCACACACCCCTTTTCTCCCCCCACCTCCCCACTCCCGGAGGGATGGGGAGGAGAACCAGAGGAATATAACTCCCACGGGTTGAGATAAAAACCAATCCAGCAATTAAGGTATAACACAAATCACTACTGCTACCACTAATAAGAACAATGATAGAGGAAATAAACACGGAGAGAGAATACGATACCACCTGCCGAAATGAGCCCAACCCAGAAGAGAGCTAACTCCCCTCCTTCCGGCCAACTTCCAGTTAGCTCCCCAAGCATGACGTGCTGTGATATGGAATACCTCTTTGGCTAGCCCAGGCCAGGCGCCCTATCCTTCCTTCCTCCCAGCTTCCCCTCCTCCCTAGCAGAGCATGAGCTCAGAAAAGGCCTTGGACAAAACCAAACATTTGAGCAGTAACTCAAAACATACTTGCTATCAGCAACCATTCTCAGCCCGAAAGTCAAAACACAGCACTGCACCAGCTACCAAGAAGGAGAAAAATGACTGCTACTGCTGAACCCATGACATAAGGTCTGTTAGAATTTTTCATATATTTTCCTACAGAAATTGCAGGTTTATTTTACCAGGACACTTTTGAACCTTCATGGATAAAGTTCAGTTCTACATGATCTACCCCAATGTCACTGGGGTTGCTGTAGCTGTCCTAGCTGAGAGATCTCAACAAAGGAGAAAGAAATGAAAACCATAAGGCATGTATGGGAGAAAAATAATCTAATTGCAAGAAATACAAATTAGGTCTCCAGTCATGTTTTCTATGGGAAAGATGTGAAATTCCCTGTGAAGGATCCAGGAAAATCACCTACCCTGAAAAGTATTTCTCAAACAAAATAATCAGTCTCTTACTCAAAAAAAAAAATGGTAAAGTACAAAGTGAAGAAGAAAAATGTGAATAATAATTAAATAACTTATTTTCATCTTTCTTTCAAGAGAAGCTTGAGGAGAGAAATCATGACAAAATGGTGACAAACTACCCTAAACTTCAGTGATAAAAAAAGCTTAGTCAGTATTTAATTATGTAAATTGATATTCCAGGTTAATATATAAATGTATTCCCACTCATATGTACTAAACCTACGTGTGCAAATGACAATAAATGGACTAGCACTGGAGGTATATCTAATTTCTGTAAGTAATGGCAGGGAAATAAGGAAGATTCACAAAACAGGCAAGTAGAAAATGCAAGGATGTATTGGGGGGAGTGTGAGTTGTTCATCATTGTTCATCAACACCCAGGTCCCTGGCCCCAAAAGTACAAGTGGGAGCTGCCTCCTTGCCAGGCAGCTCTACACAGGATGACCCAGAAGCATTCCAGGACTGAGACTGAGAAAGCTCTTGATAGATTTCAATAATGTGCCTTTAAGAAACCAGTGGCAAGAGCTGGAAAGTATTTCCTGTCTATTTGCTTGAGGATGCTACTCACATAATATGTTCAATTCCTTCTCCTTTACAATCAAAACAGAGGGCAAGGATCAAGATCATAGTATTCTGAGAGGGTCATTGTGATTCTTTCCAGCACATTAGGCACAAATATTATCTTTGCAGACAATAATGGAACATCACTGTGGGATTCAGTAATTGATGTAAAATGAATTCTGTACTTTATTTATACTATCCAAGCTGTAGATTTTCTTTACAAGCAAACACAGAAAAAGACTTGTAAACTTTTAATATCTGTGTTAAAATTTTCAATGTAAGGATTTACTGGCCTAGATAAGATGCATAGGGATAGGAAAAAAACAGAGGACAAAGTACCTTTTCCATTCCTATTGGAGGATTTCCTGCCAGAGGTAAATATTGACACAGTGGTGGCCATGGTTACTGGATATGATAAAGCTATTTTGATTGGTTTGCAAAGGGTGCAGTAACCCACTGATGAGTGGGTTTTCCATGAGAATCTTCATCTTCCATTTTAACTTCTGTGACCAAACCCATGTTTACACACTGAGATACATCCTGTCTAGCCTGCCTCAATCTGTGTTTTCCATAAACTGTGGATCAATTTATTCCTAACACACAATCTTGAAAGTCTGCAACGTGAATGATGTTTTAGAATCCCTTTTATTTAGGTATAAAAATTATCTATTAGCTTGATTAATAAATACTTGTAAGTTGTTTCCAAAACAAGGTACACAAAATTACAGTTAATTTACATTACAAATCATTAATTTAAAAACACATTAAAGTACACCTTACCAGAAGCATTAACAGATAGAAATGGAAACAGATGGAAAAATAAAGCTTTATTTTAAAAAGAGAAGAGACAGTGCTTAGTTGTTGTTAGTGTAGTCATCTTAATCAGTGAGCTATGATCTTCTCATCAAAGAGTGACATACTATTTGATATATTATACCCATGAAATTATGCATGGTAGTTCTACCAGCTCCAAAACCAGTTTTTGCTTAACATGATTTCTGTCTTTATCAAAGGAAGTTATAGTGGTTTATCACTTACTGTAAAGACTAATTCCTTCAATAAAGCTTAAAAAAGACAACTTGACTATAAATCACATATTTTCCTGACCTGTAACTTTTTTGCCACTATTTCTATTGCTTTTCCCTCTGCTGAGTCTGACTTCTTTTTCTTTAATTATTTCTCTGCTACTGGTTTCATTTGGCTGATGCCAATGTATCGTTTCCCTGAGTACTGTATATCTGTAAAGAAATGGTAACTTTGGTGTTTTTTTCCTAATTATTTTAAAGATGTGCAAAACTGAGAGTTGGTAAATACTTTCATGAAGCCAATCAGACATTAAAACAGCCTGTCCTTCACTCTAGCACCCTGATGGGAGGCTGTGATTTCTATGCCTCTTTGGCATACCTATTATTTTTCTTTCAAAGCTGACTAGCTTTAAATTTATCATGGTTTACAATATATTCAAATAACTTCTTTGGGATGAAAAGGATACTACATTAAAAAAAAAAAAAAAGCTCAGATTCCATCTATTTTGCTAGTAAATAACACAATGGAAAGTGGATATGTCTGTTAATCCCCTTGGGGTTCAACTAAAAGTAGGTTAAAATATGCAAAGTTTCTTTTAGCAGGCAGCTTCAACTGCTAGTGAACATGCTTGAGTTGGGCTTGTTCAGCCCAGACAAGAGAAGGCTCTGGGGAGATCTTGTAACAGTCTTCCAGTACCTAAAGGGGGCTTAAAAGATATCTGGAGAAGGGCCTATAGGGACAGGACAAGGGGGAATGGCTTTAACCAGACAGAGGGGAGTTTGAGATGAGCTCTTAGGCAGAATTTCTTCCCTGTGAGGGTAGTGAGGCCCTGGCGCAGGTTGCCCAAAGCAGCTATGGCTGCCCCATCCCTGGCCATGTTCAAGGCCAGGTTGGTCTGGTGGAAGGAGTCCGTGCCTGCGCCAGGAGGTTGGAACTGGATGAGCTTTAAGGTCCCTTTCAACCCAAACTATTCTGTCATTCTATGCCTTTGTGTATCTTAGGTAGTCAGACCTATGCTAAGAGTTGTGAAGCCACAGGCTCTGTAGGCATGTGTACTGAAAGACTAAATCAGATCTGTCCTTACCATGTTCCACTACTCTTCTGACTAGGATGGACATATTCATTGGACAGACTAATGTTTCTGAATGTTAATTTTTTTAATGTTACTTGCTGAGCTATACCACAAAATCTTACATGGAGTTATCCTAGAAATTGGGTTATAGATAAACTACATTGCAGTTATATCTTTGAATGTTTGCTTCTATGTTTTCCTTCAGTTCTCAGATAGGTGTTAGTATTGATCTTCTATCTTTGAACTTATGCTTTATTTCTGAACACCATGGAGCAGGAACAACATTTATTATGTATTTATATGAGTGAAATTGAATCAGGTCTTACGATTTGATCTTGTAGCCGCCACCACATTTAAGAAACCTTATAAAGAATTAGAAATAGTAGTAATCATAATAAATAACCAGATTGATCAAATTCTAATTCTACTCCAAGACTGGATGATGAACATTTTGTAAGTGTATTGTGGCATTTCCAGAAGAAATAACAGATGCCACATGTATATGCAGATGTGTGCATTTGAATGCTATAAATTAAAGTGAGAAAACACTGTTTCCAAAAGTTCACCCAAAGAAACATCATTTTTATGTTTATAACAAATGTTTATAGGTCAATAAAGACATTAAGAGTAAACAAGCACATTTCAGAGCATAAGTTTGTATTCCTTACATTTTTATATATCGTCAATATTACTGTATGCTTTTGAAAATCTGTTTGTCTTATACCTGCTACTTGGTGCTTATATATCAAGAATATTCTGCAATTGCAAAGTATGTTTTTCTAGCACACTTTTAAATGTTTACAGACATTAAAACACTGGGTCTCTAAAATACTGTGTGAGGTAAAGAATTTTTGTTTCAATTATCCCACATATTTATCTTGTTCAATTTTCACAAAAAAATCTGTAACATGTCAACATTGGAATCTAATGATGTAAACAATTAGTCTTAAAGTCCTCTTCAATAAAGTGTAAGTTTTATATTATTAATAATAATATTTTACTATTTTTATTATACTTTTAACCATAATTTATGTAATGGAGAATGTGAAACAAATCAGTGCATGAACACTAACTTGATTTTGGAAAGAGAGAATGAGAGATATCCTTTAGTCACTGCCCTATATTGATTTTTTACACATCACAGAGTGCATGTTTTCATACAGCTTAATTTTTCTTTTTGTTATTTTGTTTGTTTTATTTTATCATAATGAATATTAAGCAGGATTTAAAATACAAATAATACAAATCCTGACATACGACGTTTTCACTTAAAGACAGTAATAGAGAGCTCAAAGTGATATTGAGAAAAAAAGAATGAGTTCAATTACTCTATTAAAAGATCGGTATGGCTATAAACAGTTATCCATTTTTTTATGCCCAAGATGGAAAAAGGAATCATTTTAAATCTTAAGATTGTGGCAGTGAAAGAATATGAAATAGCACTTGCTTATCATGGGACTTTTCTCCTGCTTTTTCATTTCTTTATGTTCATTGCGTTTTCTACATTTAAAATAGTTTGCTATGCTTATGCAGTTTAATCCTACCTGCAGAGTTGTGTGACACTACCAGTAGTCAGTGCATCTGCTTAAGAACATAGCTATGTATCAGAAGGTTTTCTTTCAGACTGGGACCTGTCATACTGGCAAAGAACAGGATCTGCTGAATTGTGTGAGTCAGCCTCCTGACCTTAACTCACACCATAAGTTTTCACTGGGGTCAGTTATGTAGTCCCCTATATTTCTTAAATTTGGAAGTTTTGTATTTATACTTTGTTATCCTGACTGAAAATTATGAGTCTTTTCACCATTCTGCTGAAGGAAACAGAAGTCTAAAAGGTTTCAAGTGGCCTCAACACATACTGTGAGAGTGAATGTAACATGTGCCTGTCTAATGATATCTTAATTTAAATACTTCTCCCTGTTTAAATACCAAGCTTAACTCCCATACTCCACTTGAAATCAATTAAATTCATTAATTTCAGAACATTAATTTGTAATTAACTGCAGCCTTCCTGTAATACGAGTGAAACCTGGATTCCTCCTCACTAGATAATATACCACACGTAACGACAATACCTTGTGATCTGACTTTGCTGTGCTTAGGTTTTGTTGTGGTTTAAGTCCAGCCAGCAACTAAGTACCACCCAGCTACTCTCTCCCCAGTGGGATGGGGAAGAGGACTGGAAGAAAGGTAAAAACCCATGGGTTCAGATAAGAACAGTTTTAATAATTGAAATAAAAGTAAAATATTATAATAATAATATGATAATGATGGGAAATATAGAGAGAGATAGAGGAAAGAATAAACCCTACTCCTCTAAAAAACTCAAGTGATGCAAAACACAGTTGCTTACCACCTGCCTACTGATGCCCAGTCTGTTCCCCAGCAGCAATCTGTTTCTTCCAGGTGACTCTCTCCAGCTGATATACTGGGCATGGTGTGCTGTAGTATGGAATACCCCTTTGGCTAGGTCAGATATCCTAGCTGTGCTCCCTCAAGCTTCTTGTGTCTCTCTGCACAGGATGGATAACCAGTATAAGGTTTTGTCAAGGCAACATGCCCTTTCCTGGCTACTATAGTCATAGGAACAATAATTGCAGCAGCTAATATGGACACTGAGAACTTTTCTAAGAAAAAAGCCATTTTGCGTATCCACAAATGAGCATCTTGAGACTGTTGCTAACAACTACTTTTATTCTTTCCAATGTCGTTAATTTTTCTTCCTGCTATTCCATCGTTTTTGTTTACCTGCTTCCTGAGACAGTTACAGACAGTGGAATCCATACCTTGCTAAAAAATAAAAAAAAAAAAAATCCTAGATTGAGTAGGTGAATCTGTTTCTTTGTGTCTTATTTTTACATTGCCCTAGACCACCATTTTTGCGTATGCCAAGAATGCAGGAGCACAAATTTGGGGCTTACTGTACTAAAATTTCAGTCCATTCCAGAAAGTCTGCATTTTGGTTTCTCTGCTATAGACAGACAGTTGTGCATAAGACATCTGTCAAAAGGCTTAAGAATTAATTGCTTATTAATTAAATTTTTTAATTAACGGTTTATTGATTAATTCTTTAATGCAAAGCTGAAAGAATTAATGGTTTTGTAGTGCGTGGAAGAAGAGTTATGCTTTATAATAATCTTATGAGGAAATCAAGTGCTATAGTTATTTTTAATGCTTTGATCTCAGAGAGATAAACCAACAGTTTCCAAATGAGAACTTTGTGGAAGAAAGTCTTGTATTTGTTCTGTAACTATTATATTTGTAGCTTAAGAACTAGAGAATGAAATATCCACCATGTCTCCTTTTGTAGCTGTTGAGGAGATTTAGTCAGTATTGTTTGTGCCAGTACACTATAACTGCTTACTCTGCTACTGAAGCATCAACAATGGATGCTAGATATACTTCTTAAAAGGCAGCTGCATGTATTATTTCTAACTTGGTAAGTCAATATGTAGTCACATTTGCTTCTGGCTTTTGTATGTGAAGGATGGTACAGACAGATGTTTAAACATCTATTCTTGGTTTTAGTGATAGGAGACATCAAAAGGTTCATCACCCTGGTTGTAGCCAAACTGTTTTTTGAAATGAAAAATTACACTAGTTGACTTGAAGCTTCTTCCAGTAGTCTCAACCTGAAGTTTTACTGGTTCCCATCTAACCTCAATTTATTTTCCACCTGGTTTCCAGGATGTCTTCAATTTCATGCAGTTTTGGTACAGTGTAAGTTTTTATAGTTCCAAGGAACTTAAGGACCATCAGTATACAGGGTCTTCCTGTTTGTATCTTGTTTTGTCTGACAACTGCCTATAATGCCATCCTGAAGGAAATATCTTTGAGTGCTACATCTTTGCAACCCTGCATTATGCAACTAAGAATCTCACCTTCAAGTTATAGGCCAGATTGGGATCACAGCCGTTGAATTTATAAATCCAGAAAAGAAGTTCCAATACCATTTATGTTCTTAGAATTGTAAAACAGATTAATTAAGATCAGAAGTGTACTTCTGGCTGATTTCTACTAAATGCTTTAGCGGTTTGAGATCTGTCTCCATTTTATCTTCAAACATTGTGCTGCCGTCTATTTGCAGGTACATTAATTTGTTTTAGAGACATAGCAGTTATTAACCAAATCCATCAACTGATCAGTTTTTTGCATTAAAATTATTTGGTAAAGATGATGAATGATATTTGTCTGTATTTGTACTGAGGGAATATTTAATAGTAAAAAGTTAGTAGCTATAAGTACAAATGTACAACTGTGATGCTTTTCAAGGCAATACTTTTGTATGGAGGAGAGGATAAAACATTCTGAACACTGTTATTAATTTCCTTACATTCATATTCAATATTACTGCAATTTTTTCTCCAGCTAATATGATAAGCCATCATACTACAGCCAGTGGCAAGCAGTGCTTATGATTAGGTTCATGCTATTAAAAAACATTATAATGTACAGCAACTGTGCCCTTATATTGCTATACCTGTTAGACTAGAAGAGTAAAATAGGACTAACAATAACTTACAGCCACACAGATCCAGAGCAACTTCTGTCAAGGACAGATACAGTCTGTGCCACTTGGGCTTAGGGCCAGTAAAAAGTACCTGGCCCTGTTTTGTTTGTCATTGTAGATATATTCTCAGGTATACATACCACACTGTTAATCTCATAATTAAAAGCAGTCACTTGTGGACTAAAGTTTTGCTGCTTTTCATAGCAGAGAAATAGGAAGCAAACCCTTCAAATGAATCTACAGCTATTATTTCAGGAACAAGCAACATGCTCCATCTGGTTTTTGGCATAATCTTTAAAGAAAAACCAACTTGTTTTCTGACGAAAACCATAAAAACCTTGAAAACCATAAAAATAAATACATTTGATCAACTTTAAATACCAACTAAATAGGCTATTTCCATAATAACCCTGAGGTACATGTTGCTGAAGTCATGAAAACTACTTAGAATTTTTCTTTTTAATTTCCCTTGATTCAGAGAAAACTCCAGGAACAAACTTGCCAACAAAGTTTTCAAGCTGACAAGCAGGTATTCTTTATTGCGGCGCTGGGAGACACGGGGGATAGCTCCTCCTAACATGTGTCTCTTTATTGCTACACAAACCATCCTTATATAGTCCCTGGGCATACATACATATTCATTATATAGTCCCTGGGCATACATACATATTCATGAGGCTACGTATGGATTACGTTATTTTCCAGAAAGTTCCCTGCATTTGTACAAAAATGTGGTGGTGGTCTCTGAGGGCCGTTTACTTCTTCCAACAATCTTCATCACTTCTGGCAGCCTTTGAACCACGCGCAGTAGATGCTTATACCAGTTTAATTGGTTCGTTAACACCAGAGACATAATAATCCTCCTATCCTCCTACTTATCAGTCAGTTTAACTGTAGCCCATCCTGGACACCTGCCATTCCCAGATACTCCTTATCCCTGTGTCCTGTTCTTCTAGACTGTTTTTCTTAAACCTACATCAACTATAACGATTTATCTTGTGCCAGTATGTTCTTTAGCTGTACTCTATTTTTTTTTCTGTGTACAATGCACCTCAGTAATTTTCCATTGCTACTGTTACAAAGCCATCAAACTTAACATTGCATAAAACAGATTCTAAAGGCTTATAATATATTCCATTTTGTGATTTTGTGTTCCACTTGTTTCACCCTGTACATTTTAATAACAAGAGAAAAATCATATAAATCTATGTATTTATGTAAAATTTTGTCTTTTCTTTTTTTTTTAATTAATGCTCTGTCTTTTTAAAAATAAAAAAGCCATAATTTATGTCCAAATATTCTACTGAAAGTAAGTGCTGTTTTCCAGGCAGAAATATAGTAGCTAGAGAAAAACTGCAGTGTCTCAAACAACCATTTTAGCATTTGGGGTTTCATTCCACCTAGGTGGTGACCTAGTTCAACCTTCCTTAATTTTTAATATCTCATGAAAACACTGCCAAGGGTGGTACAGCCGAATACACAGTGAATAGCTGAGATGGACCATGATTTGTGATTAAAATAACACTTAATTGAAGCAAGCAAGTAGAGATGAACTAGATCAGAAAAAGAAGACGGAAAGAATGAATCAAACTTTAGTCAATCTCTGAAGTGACAGAATGCTCTTCATGCTCTAGGCTTATAATTGAGTTATATCAGCTACTAATTTAATCAGAAGCCATTATCCCAAAACCCCTGTTTATTGCCTTACTCTGAAATAGTCCTGTTGATTTCCATGAGACTGTACCTATGGTAGGAAAGCATGTATCAAAGACTCTTTTATCTACTATAGTACATGTATGAGAAAGGGAGCCTGAAGAAATCTGGAGAGAGACTTTTTACAAGAGCATGTAGTGACAAGACAAGGGGCAACAGCTTTAAACTGACAGAGGGGAAATTGAGGTGAGCTCTTAGGCAGAAATTCTTCCCTGTGAGGGTGCTGAGCTGCTGGCACAGGCTGCCGAGAGAAGCTGTGGCTGCCCATCCCTGACAGTGTTCCAGGCCAGGTTGGACAGGACTTTGAGTAACTTGGTCTAGTGGAAGGTGTCCCTGCCCATGGCAGGGAGTTGTAACTGGATGAGCTTTAAGGTTCCTTCCCTCCAAAAACAATCTGATTCTTCAATAATTTTTGAGATATTATTCCTGTTGTTGTCAGAAATTTTGCTATAAGCAAGTCCCTTTTATTCCTTTTTCACAGAAATATTTTTAATGTAATGTCTTAAAAAGCCAGTAGCATTATCAGAGTTAACACTATGTGCTACTAGATATAATTGTCTGTATTTAAGACTTAAGTACTGTGTAGAACAGAAAGCTACAATTTAGTCCATAACAACATCATGATGCAGGCAGTGGTTTTTTGGAACAGAGCCTAAGGAGACTTTGGGGAGGAGGTTGCATGGAAATCCAGGGTTAATTTGTACAGCTATTTTCATGGCCCAGTATGTATCTCTGTCCTGGATTCAGCAGTAGCAGTCACTTTTCTCTTTCTTAGTAGCTGGTGCAGTGCCATGGTTTTGTTTTTCAGCCTGGGAACAATGTTAATAACACTGATGTTTTTAGTTGTTGCTAAGTAGTGTTTACTCTAACCAAGGACTTTGCGAGTCTCGTACTCTGCCAGGGAGGAGGGGAAGTCAGGAGGAAGCAGAGACAGGACACCTGACCCAAACTAGCCAAAGTGGTATTCCATATCACAGCATGTCATGTCCAGTATATAAAAGGGGGGCAGTCACCTAGAAGGATTAGATTGCTGCTTGGGTCAGGCTGGGTGTCAGTGGGCGGGCGGTGATTGGTTGTATTCTCTTCCCCTGTTATTTCCCTTAACATTATTATTATTGGTGGTAGCAGCAGTGGTTTTGTGTTATACCTTAGTTACTGGACTGTTCTTATCTCAACCCATGGGATTACATTCTTTTCATTCTCCTCCCCATCCCTCCAGGAGTGGGGGTGTAAAAGAGGGGGGGGGGGGGAGTGAGTGAGTGGCTGTGTGATTCTGAGTTACCAGGCTGGGTTTAAACCACGACAATATGCTATGTAAGTGTAGGCAATGACATCTTTTTCCCAGTTAGTTAAAACAGCTATTTGTCTGAGAGACTTTCAAAGCAGAAAAGAGGAAAGCAAATAAATAATAACAAAGCATACAAACAATAACAACAAAAAGAGACCTTAATTCTCACAGATAAATGGATTGGAAAGTTGAAACTTATCAATATTTAACTAATCCTGCTTTACATGGCTCATCAAAGTCTTCCCTATCATTACCTTCCTTTCACAATATTGGTAGAGAGAAAAGATGAAAGAAAAACAAAGCAAAAAGCCTTCACAGTAGCCTGAGGTTAATGTAAATATATTTTAAAATTGTGCCCAGCCATTGTGACAAGAGCAGTGTTCTATAGAGAGGTTGGCAGCATCCTGCTGGAGAAATCTTGTTTATGTGGCAAACACTTAAGTTTTTGCTGTGTTGATGGAATTGATTAATACAGATCTGACTGTCGGACATCTGTAACTAAAACAACCATATTTAAAGTGCCTTTTTGTCTCCTAAGCAGTAGAATATGTCCTGCATGCACAGAAGTATAACAGTAGAGCACAGTGAAATAGAAGTTCTCGAGTTTTGTCATAGAACTGAAGCCTGCAAACTCTGTGATATTACAGAGTGCTAAAACTGGGTGTCTTTTTGGTGCCCAGAGACAGGACAAGGAGCAATAGCCATAAACTAAAACCCAGGAAGTTTCACTTCAGCATAAGGAAGAATTTCTTTCCATTGAGGGTGGCAGAGCACTGGAACAGGCTGCCCAGGGGCATTGTGAAGACTCCCTCTCTGGAGACATTCCAAACCCACCTGGACATGTTCCTGTGTAACCTGCTGTAAGTGGCCCTGCCTTGGCAGGGGGTTGGACTGGGTGATCTCCAGAACTACCTTCCCACAGTAACGATTCTGTTATTCTGTCTTTCACTGAAGAAAGCATTTGGATAAGGGTTCCGATTTCACATCATTGTATCCCAAGTGTTTCCTTGGCAACCACGGAATTACATCGGAAAATTAAATAATTTCTACAACCCTTAATATGTTATGTGATTTCTGCTCTTGTATGAACCTTAGATAATTCTAACAGAAATTCTCACTTTTGCATCATAAACCCTGAAGGTGAAAAGAAAAAAGTTCCTCAGGCTACATCAAAAGAAGCGTGACCAGCAGGTCAAAGGAGGTGATCCTGGCCTTCTATTCTGATCTCGTGAGGCATCACTTGTAGCAATCTGTGCAGTTCTGGTGTCCTCAGCATAAGAAGAACATGGAACTGTTGGAGCAAGTCCAGAGGAGACCACGAGGGTGATCAAGGGCTGGAGCACCTACTGTATGAAAATGGGCTGAGAAAGTTGGGGCTGTTCAGCTTGGAGAAGATAAAGCTGAGTGGAGACCTCATAGCAGCCTTCCAGTATCTGAAGGGGGCCTACAAGGATGCTGGAGAGGGACTGGAACAGGCTGCCTAGGGACTGTAGCAATAGGACAAGGAGTGATGGCTTCAGACTTAAACAGAGGAAGATCAGGTTAGATATAACGAGTAACTCTTTGACTGTGAGGCTGGTGAGGCACTGGAATGGGTTGCCCAGGGAAGTTGTGAATGCTCCATCCCTGACAGTGCTCAAGGCCAGGTTGGACAGAGCCTTGGGCAATGTGATCTAGTGGAAGGTGTCTCTGCTCTTGGCCAGGGTTAAGAACTAGATGATCTTAAGGTCCTTTTCAACCTGAACCAGACTGTGATTCTGTGATTCTATGACTTTCCTAATATAGCATCATTGCAAAATATTCTAAATACCGAGGAGATGCAGAAAGGTGTCAAAATACCCCAAAATATCTGTCAAGTATTCGGCTAGCCAGGTTTCTCATATTTTTAGCACAATGCTACTGGGCTACAAGCACTTAACTTTAAAATAGGTGCCTTTGATTTTCTTCTGTTTGGGCGGTGGGAGTTTGGGAAAGCAAGCTTGATGAGTTGGTTATCTTTTATTATATAAATAAATAATTTAATTAAATGAAGCTCAAAAGACCTAGCAGCAGCTGATTTAGAATCAATGGAGAAAGTAGAAATTATTTAAAATGAGTCCAGTGTGAATCCTAAGGAAGACACTACAGAAAATAGAAACAAACATCTTTACAATTATACAAATTTTAGACTGACTGTAGCCAATCAGAACATGCAAGTGGTAAGATCATATTTAAACTCCTCCTGTGTTTGAATTTTGGGGCTCACAGTAGTTATGTGGCCACACTATGCAACAGTGAACAATATACGTGCTGAGCTCTAGGGCACATATTTAAACAAATACAAATAAGATTTTTTCAAGAAAGAAAAATTCATATTCCTTGGAAGGGAAAATACAATGACAAAGATTTATTACAGACTTTATTTAGTACAGAGATTTTCTCTTCAAGTTTTACCTAAATTCAGAACTAGATCTTCAAGGTAGAAAGTAGATCTCCTTTGTCCATACTGATGCAAAACCCTTTAGCAAAAAAATTTGCAACATTTCTTTTCAGATTATTATTTAGTTAAGCAGGAAAGTGGAACCTGGGACTCCAGAGTTTTACTGACAAATCTCCCAGTGGGATGCCAGCTTACTTTCTGTGAGTGTTAGTTCATATGGAATTTAATTACCTGTTTTAAAAAAGTGCTTTGGGAACCAAAGTTCTTATGCTTTGTTAATTATTTCTAGTCCTTCAGTACAATTTGCAGTCTATATGGTTGTGTCAGCATGACTGTTTGTGGGATTGTGTTGTAAAGCAGATTTACAAAATTATCTAGGTTTAAAAATATTTGTAGTATTTTTAGTGTGTTTATTTCTGATCATGATTTCAATCATCTCGTTTATACAAGGCTCTGCAAACCATTGTATCAAAACAGCTGAGGGGGTAATAAAGTGCTATTAGGGTAGGGTTGAACAGCCTGGGGTAAGATTACTGGGAATTTGGAAAGTTGACTTTGCTACCAAAAATGGTTCTTTCAAAGTCACTGCAAGGGTTTCACTGTCTTCCACTCTTGCTCATCAGGTGTCAGGCTACTACTTGTAAAGGTGAATTTTGTGCATTCTCACTGAAAAGAAATTACCATTTTCTGGGGTGGAAAGAAAACCAAAACCCAAACAACTCCATAAAGGTTCATTTTACCTACCTGCAGAAACATTTTGAAGTGATTAATGTAATTTTAAAAAATCAAAGACTTGATTTGATTAGAGCATTCATCATCTCTGAAATGCAAACAGTTCTATAATTGTTTGCTCTTTTAAATTAATAAATAAACTGATTAGTAAATTGCTACTCTTGAACTTATACTTTTGCAGCAATGCTTTTCCTTGGAAAACCACAGGAAAATAGAAATGCCAAGTTGTTACATTGCATTAGAATACCATCATGTTTGAAAGTAAAATTACAAAAAAAAACGCTTTTTTCAGGAGTCATGAAAATCCTTTAAACTTTGTGATGAGGTTTGTGTTCATTTTTCTTAAAATGGGATTCCTGACAGTACTAGGGCTTAGGAATCACAGGGATTAGAAGAGAACATCACTGGGTAGAGCTTTGTTTCTTCTGGGAGAGGGCAGTGGAAAAAGCAGAATAAAGAAAGGAAACACAGGCTAGACATGGAACGGAGGGACAGCAGGCACACTGTTGAAGCTGGCAGAGAGCAAATAATAAAATTGTCACCCTTTGTCCCCAATGCCCCAAAGGGATTTTTTATCATTGCCCTGGAGGACCAAATTGCTGAGCTATGATTCAGTATTTGTTCACTTAAAACTAATAATAAGATGTATCTGTGATGATGTAAAAGAACAGTGAGATCTGATGACATTGGTGCCAAAAGAGACATGGATACTAATGGTAAAGGTTCCCTTTTCCCAGGTTAGTGTTTTATATGGCCATAAGGAGATTTTTAGGCATCTTTCCCATTAGGCAGCATGGAAGACACTCCAGATAATATTTTTCGTAGAAATAAGTTAGGCAAGCAAAATAATTCAAGGAAGTAGGGTTTTTTCTTTTTGTCTCAGTTAATTGCTTCCTTGTATAGTAAACTTGAATTTCAAGTCTGAATTAAAGCATATAGAAAGATAACTTTTAATAACATGCTGCTTACTGTACAGTCTCCTCAGAACTTTGCTTCATGAGACTTGAAATATAAGAAATGACTGATAACGAATCTTGCATTTCTTAATCTCTGTTGATAACCAGCAAAACAATGCTATCGTTGTAATATCTTTGGATTTAAATCTACTCAGCCACTATATAAATGGGTTTGACATGTACATAATCTGCTTCTGAGATATATAGTGGACATTTATTAAAGGATTTGGGAGCAATGAAGCTGTTCTTGGCTCTGCTACCACATATTTTACTGCATATGTATGAAAAAGGAATGCATCAACATAGGAAGGATTTCAGCAATTTCAATTAAAAATACCCTTTTCCCCAATCCTTGCTTTGCTTTGGAAATTCTTACAAGACCAGATTTGGCAGGTAAGGGGAGGGGGGCAGGGAAAGGATCATTCTACTGTGGTAGACCATAAGTGGATTAGAATAGTTTATTCAATATGGATGTCTTCCATACTCAAGGAACATTATGCCTTGTAATAATCTGTGAATTCAATACACTGAGCTATGCTCACAAAAAGATTTAGGCACCTAAACCTGAGATAGTGATCAGTTCTCAGTTTAGCTGCTATGTGACCCTAGGAAGTGCCTATAATCCAATGTCCTATTTTCCAGTTAGTAAAATTCCATGACCACCTAAAAATCTATTTCTGAACACTCCCACAAGTATCTCGATCTGTACCATACTAAGCATCTAGGAATGAATTCATGCTTACACACTTTCTGGAGCAAGAAGAGCATTCATTCTTCTACCTTATTTAGAGGTCAACCGCTCTGTCTTCAGCTGTAACTGCACATGGGTGCCTGGGACAGCCTGTAAGCATTAGAGAAATTGATGTTACCATCTATTTCCTTACAATACTGTAATGGGTTCAGCAGTAGCTCATGCTCTGCCAGGGAGGAGGGAGAGAGAAGGCACCTGGTCTGGGCTAGTCGGGGAGGAATTCCATACCACAGCATGTCCTGCTCGGGGAGGGGACTGGAAGCTGGCCAGAAGGGAAGGGGTTAACACTCCGGGCTGGGCTCAGGGAGGCAACTGGAAGCTGGCCAGGAGGGGAGGGGGGAGCTCTCTCTCTTCCAGGCTGGCCTCGTGGCAGTGGGTGGTATGGTATTCTCTCTCCCTGTTTGTCTCCTCTAACATTGATTTGTTATTGGTACCATTAGCTATTCTGTTATACCTTGATTGCTGGACTGATTTTACCTCAATCCGTGGGAGTTGTATTCCTCCGGCTCTCCTTCCCATCCCTCCGGGAGTGGAAAGGTGAGGGGGGGAGGGGAAACAAAGGGGGAACTGTGCAGATTTAGTTTAAACCATGACAGTTTTTGGCGCCCAACGTGGGGCACAAACCCACGAAACAACAACAAATCTGACAGGATTTATAGTCATTTGTCACAATGCTGTTTTATTGGCTCTCACAGTTTTTTCTCTTGATCTCACGGTTTCAGGATTTTACCAATTACTTTTCATATATATTACCTGTGCTAGTGTTTATCAAGTATGGGGTTTGGGCTAAGGTTCTTGTCTCATTGTATTTTATGTTAATGACTTGTAATAGAATAGAAGCATTGATCATGAAACTGATCTGGTTTATGCTCCTGGTATGGTCACCAACTTTATATTTTGGGAGGTATATAATAGAAGTGTTTAGGAATTTCACATCTTTTTTCTACTTCTCGGGTGGTCAACCTGTGAAGGAGACATTCTTCTATCCTTCCAGTGTTCTCTCCAGATGGTCTACAACATCAATTGGGGGTTTTGAAGTTTTTGAATGGCCTTTTAATACTGTTGAGACTTGTATGCTGATTGACATGGGGATCACCATAGTAGCACGCATACAGAGTGTGTTTTGCTCACAGTTATTTCATCTGATTTCAAGAGTTAAGCGGAGTCAGGTCTGGTCCTGTATTGGGGTTTAACGACAACATAGGAGGACCAAGAGATTTTCCCAGAGGCTGGACAGTCATGAGTGGCAGGGTGTGTGGGATAGTATGGGCAAGCATCTAGGTCAGTGGGCCCCTCCAGTACTTTGGAATTTTACTTCCGAAAAAGTGAAGAATCCGGAAGAATTAGTAAAACACCTAAATGAGGTGTGTTGTCGTACTGGCCATACCAGAGATGGACAAATTACGGCAACGTGCTGGGGCTTGGCCTATGCCTGCAGGGCCTTGATCGACACTATCCAACACCTTCAAAAGGAGAAAAATGTCCCTGGATCTGAGAGCAACACAGAAGTCAGCGCAGGTGTTCCAACTCCAAGTACAGAAGCTACACCATCCCCAGCGGCAAGTACAGTTGCTACCCAAACTTCAGCTGTGACAGACAGTGCAGCTACCCCAGTAACGAGTACAGCGGCTATTCAACCCTTGACTGCGACAGACAGTGCAGCTACCCCAGCAACAAGTACAGTTGCTACTCAAACGACAGTGATAATCACTGCATCTGGACCAATTCGTACCAATATCGGTTGCTCCTGTACACAAGAGAAAAACTAGAAAGGAGGCAAGAAGGAAGAGGCAGGATGAAGAAACTATGCATTCGCTACCTGGTCTAGTATCTGATCAGGGGTCATCATCACACGACGAAGAAGAGAAGGTGTGTCGTGGTTTAAACCAAGTCCCCCAACTCCCGGAGAGTTAGGAAGGAAAATCCAAAGAATGTAGCCCCCACGAGTTGAGATAAGAACGGTTTAGTAGCTAAGGCATAACACAATACTAATGATACAGCCAATAACAAGCGAAAAGAATACAACACCCCACCAGCCACCGACCCATAACTCACTCCACCCTGCCTGGCCGAGCACCGCGTGCTCCCTCCTCCATTTTCCTCCAGAGCTCTCCCCCTCCTGCTCTCTCTCTCCCAGTATGCATCCTGGGCATCACGTGCTATGGTATGGAATACCTTATTGGCTAGCCTGGGTCAGGTGTCCTGTCTCTCCTTCCTCCTGGCCTCCCTTCCTCCACCTGGCTGGAGCATGTGCTCAGAAAAAGCCTTGAACAAAAACACCCCCAAAACATGCTTGCTATCAAGCAACTGTTCCCAGCCCAGAAGTCAAAACACAGCACTGCACCAGCTACAAGAAGGAGAAAAATGACTGCCATGGCTGAACCCATGACAAGGTGACTTCTCGATCTCGGACCTCAACTGAGCTGTGGAATATGCGAAAAGATTTCACCTGTCAATCAGGGGAGCACATCATCACCTGGTTGCTCCGATGTTGGGATAATGGGGCCGATGGTCACGAACTAGCAGGTACAGAAGCCAAGCAGCTGGGATCACTTGCTAGAGAAGGGGGAATTGACAAAGCAATTGCAAGAGAGAAAAAGACCCTCAGTCTTTGGAGGCGGCTTTTGGCAGCTGTGAAAGAAAGGTTCCCATACAAGGATGATGTTATGAGTCGTTCGGCCAAGTGGACTACTATAGACAAAGGCATCCAGTCCCTGAGGGAATCAGCTATCGTAGAGATGATCTACCACACCAAGCCGAGTAATGGGAATGTACCCATAGACCCAGATGAAGTCAAATGCACACGACCCATGTGGCGAAAACTTACACGAAACGCACCGTTGTCATATGCCCATCCATTGGCAACGGTAACCTGGAATGACATAGCACAACTAATAGTGGATGAAATGGTTCATAAACTCTGAGAATTCGAAGACAATCTTACCCCTTCCGTCATCTCAGCTGTGGAAAAACTGTCTCATAATCTCAAACAGTTGAGGAACGATCTGTCTGTTTTATCTAGCTCCTCATGTATGCCAACACACGTTTCAGCTATTAACAAAAGGCATCATTTTGCTTGAGAGAGAAAATATATAAGATACACACCACGGGCCACCCTATGGTTTTACCTGCGGGATCACGGAGAAGACATGACAAAGTGGGATGGACAACCTACTTCAGCCTTGGAGGAACATGTGGGTGAATTGAAGAGAGGAGTAAGGGCCATGACTGATCGCCCCATGAGAGCTGCAGCTTCAGTCTCTGGTGAACAGGTTCCCAGATGGAGCGGAAGAGCTGATTTTACTCCAGCTCCTGTGATAAAGAAGAATAATCCCTTTCAACACGACTTAGGTGTCCAAGATTGTGACGACGATGACTATTAGAGGGGCCTAAAGTTTTTCCAAAAACTTCTCAAAATGGTCATTGTTAAAATATTTCATAGATTTACTAGGTTACGGATCAAGGAGCATTTCCTTTCATTCATTTGAACCTTATGCTAGTTTTATTTGATGTTTTCTACTTTTTCTTTTGGAGAAGACTCCATGGATTTAACTATGGCATAACAAGGCTCCTTCTTTTGATTTCTGTTTCTTTTGAGAGAGTTCCTTGCCTTCCATTTGTTTTCTTGATATTAATTTGATGCTTCCTGGACTTCATTATTACAAATCCAAATCTCAGTCATGAATAGCAGTAAACAGTTTAGATCCTTTTTCTCGATAAGTACATCAGAATACTTTTTTCTCTACATGTATCACTTAACATTTATTCATATTTAGTTTTGTCTTCCCTTTTATTACCATGTTTTGTGAACTCCTCTTTTGCTGCATCTCTCTTACCTGTAAGAATTTCTTTGTTACCATGAGTAACTTGGCCACCTCCCTTATTTCACCTTCCTTCTGATTTGTGTGTGATTACATGAAACAACATGCATGCCAATTGTCGTGGAACCACGTGAGACATCCATTCACTTACTTGCAGCAAATGAATAAAAAAATAAGGCTGCCTGTATGCTTTTCCATTATGCTACATATTTCTTTATCCATGTGAAAATGTTCCTTCTTATTCTATGACAGCTTCATTTTTTAAGAGGCTTAGGTGAAAAGTTTGTGAAATGCTTTTTGAAAATCAAAGCAGATTACACCAGCTGTTGTGTCTTGCCAGTGTGCCTATCAACTCCTTCAACAAATGTCACTACATTTAAGTGACATGATTGCCCTTTAAAAATCATTCTGATTCATTGCCAATAATTTTTAAGCCATGTGGCTCCTAAATTTCATTTTTATAAAGCATTTTACCAATTTATACGGTAAAGATATCAGGTTTACTCATCTGTAAGTTGGTTATGAAGCCCAGGAGGCCGTGGAAACACAGAGCTTAAAAGCATGTTGTCATAATGGTAAAGCCTTTTGTGAAATTAAGCCATATTTACAGGGGAAAAAAGAAATACAGATATTTCAAACCTGAAACCAAGGTTGCCGCTCTCTTGGAATAATTCATGATTCAGACTTTTCACACCAGGGTCTTAGCTGGTGATTAATATTCTAACTGCCTAAATTTGCTTTCTCTTTCATGCCATGTATGAAAGTTACATATTAGCTTATCTTCTTGGCTGCTAAGCAACTGTAATAGTGCTTGTCACTAGCAGCCTAACAGATAACTGTGACTGCTGTTTACTTTGTCTAGTGGTGGTAATAGTGTATGAGTATAAATCTGAGATGGCAGACAATGGTAATAACAGAACAAAGGTCACTGAAACTTTTGAGAAATGCCCAGTTAAAGCTCAGGCTACATGGTTGGATTTATTCAGCAGGGGCCTGAAACTAAAGGCAAAAGAAGCAATTGCTGTTGTGGGAGTGAACTGGTAACTTATTAATTGTAAATCAATTTCTTTAATTAACAGCTTTTGAGCAGTGTTATTCATATTGGTGTCTGAGTTCTTATAACCAGCAATGGCTTTATTATCAGATCACCTGAGTTACATTAATATATTATTTCCTTTGATTTACTGGGGCACAAAAGAGACAAGTAGAGCTTGCTTAATTTAACATTTTTCTTAAATCTTATTAGTGAAGAATTAAGATCTTAATGTAATCCACCACCACACAATAAATAATTTCAGGAATATTTTTCCATTGACCTCAGTCAATCAACCTTCAACTTCATGGCATTGTGATTTTGAAGTATAATTCTAACACAATCATTACATTATTATTAAGAATTTCCTTATTTTAATGAGGTAGGCTTTCCTTCAATGTGAGGTTGACAAAATTCAGCATTACATTCAGCTTTTCTAAAACAAAAAAAACCATACATATACAAAAATCCCAGTAAATTCCTTTCCTGTATAAATTATTAAGATTTTAAAACCACAAAACTATGGTCTTTTAAAGAATAGTTTCCCTTCTAAAGGGAAACTGATGTGTCCACACTGAAGCAGTGCAAGTCACCTACAATCTGCACCAGAAGATTATCACCAAAGAGCAACAGATATGTTCAAACACATGATGCTTGCTCAGCCACTGCCACTGATATCAGGACTGAAAATTACTCATAGTTCTTGTTATACAACTCATTCCTTTCCACTGAAATGAAGCTACCAGTTTACAAACAACTGAAACGCTATATGATAATAACAAATTTTGTCTAATAATATAGTACTTGGAAGTTACATATAACACTTTTTCTCTTTCTGAGTGCTTTACCAGTACTAACTTTACCAGAAGAGGCTAGAATTGAAACAAGGAACTGTAGGTCAAAAACTCTTTTCAATGAAAATAAATTCTCAAAAGGAAAATCAATGAGCACTAAACTAACCAAAGTCAAGGTGGTAATGTACTGAACGTAAAATTTACTTATACAGAATATAAACTAAACACAGCAAAAGGATCAAAATCAATAACTGCCTAATGGTGTCAACACACTACTGAAATGCCCCGTATGTGTGTCTCATATTTGTTACCTTATTCTCTGATTTTCAACAAAACTTTTCTTACATTTGTGTCTTCTACCTGCCTTGTGACAGGAAGATAGAACAACCTGGGTTAGAAGGAACCTTAAAGCTCATCTAGTTCCAACCCATGCCACAAGCAGGGACAGCTTTCCACTAGACTAAGTTGCTATCTTCATATCTGTAGAAGAAACATGGTTTATCTCTTTTTTGTATTTACAGAGGGGCAAGGCCTGTCTTTTGATATAGGTCATGTTAAAAAGAAATTTTATATCAATGATCCAAAGCAGAATAACAGAATAGCAAAAGTCTTTATGTTTCAAAAAGTTATTTCTGACCGTCAGTGATGAAATGCCAATAATGCTTTTCAGAATAAGTGTTCTTATATACAGTAGTTATCTAATAACAGGTACACAGAAAGATGAATAAATTAATTACAGTGCTAATGTATACTTTTAAACTTTGGGACTTTGAACTACAGATGCAATATCACTTTCAGTAAAACTCCCTGGCAGGCCATTTTGTTATTTTCTTCACATGTCATAATATGTGACATGCTATTTTATGTGTTTTGGAAAGTGAGAATTTCTAGAGGTAGCTTAGTGAAGAGCAATTCAATCTTTGGAAGTAATTAGGAAGTCCATGCAACATGATCATTTCCCATGTGTGAGAGTTGATAGAAGCATGTAAAATTTTTCTGAAAGGTACCGCTAATGTTCAACAGAGTTGTTGAGGAAATCTGTTAGAGAACTCCTCTTTAAAGGAATGGCTGGGAATACACAAGGAAGGAAATTTGGTACATCTTTCATGTACAATGTTGCTTTCATCAATGAAGGCTGGGATAGTTAGTATCTTCATGGAAACCTATGGGAAATTGAGTATATGTAAGTGAATGAGCTTTTAATAAGAAAAATTCTTGAAATCCCATACAAATAATGGGCCTCTCATTACATAAATGACATTGTAAAAATTAGAGGGCATTCCAGCTAAGCCAACTACAGTAAGTTGATAACTGAAGAATGCAGCTAATGCAGAAAATGCTAAGGAGCTTACTTTAAACACTTAAAAGGACACAAAAGTTTTTTTTAATGCAAGGTGCTCAATTGGTCTGGGGCAATACTGAATACAGAAAAATCAATCTGAGGTGCTCAGAAGCTGGAGAGATAAAATCTGTCTAGCTTCATCTGACAGCAGTTGAGAGGCAGTGTATGTTGGACAGTGTATAGCCTGACTTATTCCTATCACAAATTAAAAATATAATGTAAATAAGATACTAGGTGTTTCAACATTGGTCCTTATTATTGTTACAAATTTCAATCTATTTTCCACCCTTGAAAAGGATGAAAAATGTTTGCTGGATTTTTTTTTCCCTTAAGCTATTCAGGTACGTGTCTAAAACTCAGTGCTTAATGCAAAAACACACTGGATACAGCTCACTGGCAGCTTGTCTTCAGAATATTTTTTCTAGGAAAAGAATAGGTTCAGCAAAGAAACCAAAGGTTTTATGGGAAAAGCTGGAAATCAGATCTACTCCAGAATGGATTGGCCATTATAACACTCAGTTAAATTCGAAGCTTCCCTTTGGCTCATTCCACCTCTTTCTGACTCAGCTAATAGTCACAGTCTGTGTTTCAAATTATCCCTGGCAGATGCCATAAACCCTCCTTTGCTTTGGCCTGGGTTGGCAGTAATTCTAAGATGATTATTCTTTTTCTGAGGTAATCAGTTTCTGAAATCTAAGGTTTTGCACAGATTAAATTTCTGCCTTAAATTTTTCTGTCTAATGACTAGATCCAAGTGAAGAAACGTGCTTCAGGGTTTATGACCAGATTTCACCAGAAGTATGTATGACTCTGAGCACTCATCTGCAACATTTTCTTCTGTTGCTATGTGATAGAAAACATCAGAACTCATTTAGGGGTGTTTATTTTTAGAGAGCTATTGACAAAGATACCTGAGCAAAATGTCAGACTTCATACAAAATGGTGCAAAATAACAATTGGTGCACATAAATGACACAAGAAAAAGACAAAACAGACACTGTAGGAAAAAAAAATGAAAAGCAGATATAGTTTATTTTGGCAGGTATTTTTTTTTGTTTGTTTGTTTTTTTAAACAGAACTGATGTAATGAATCATGGTCCAGTGCACTTTGATTAGTGGCAAAGCTACAAAAAATTAAAATGGATTCATGTTAATTTTAAGCCTCCAGCTTCTCACTCCTGGGGTACTACACTCACTCATGATTAATTCAGAAGCTTGGAAGACAGTAGTGCTTTGCCTGCAAGTGTGCCAATGGGAATTACTCAAGCATAGAGACTAATCTCAGATAAAGAATCTGGAGGAAAAGTCACAGACAGAAGGCAGTGTTCAATATTTGCCTTTTAGGGACAGACAGGGAAACTCTTCGTTCTTGTCACTTGGCTAATGCATCACAACATGGGTAAAAACCATATATATCCACTTCGTGATAATGATGTTGGGGGTTTTTATGGATTAAAACAAAGGAGTAAGTTATATTTCTGTGCAACATACTCTGTACCGCAGGAGTAATGGAATCCCCAGTAATGGAAATTGGCATTTCCTAGGAAGCTATGATGATAATTTTTGTTCATAGCCTAGCCTCTTATTTTCAAGGTTATGCTCAAAGAGCCAAAACATGTGCATTACACGAGGTGTACCCCAGCAGAAAGTAAACAGAGCTCAAGCTGATTGTGGTGCATTCCTTCCATTTGGAAAATGTTTCCTCTAGCTGTTCCTACAACAAAGAGATTGACAGAGTCAGAACTCAGCATGAGAGAGAAGTTTTTGAATTCTCTTGCATTCTGGAAAGGATGTAGGTTAATCACTACCTTAAGATGCTAGGCAGGTAGCACAGCCAGACTGTGAAGCAGGAAGATCAGAAGTGACTTCACTCCATGTCAGCTGAAAATAAAGCAGAAATAACATCTGAAAAATTTAGGTTAAAGTGCCCTGTTATAGTATGAATTGCTTCAGTTATAAGGAGGAAGGGAAGCCAAAGAAATAGAGAGAGATACTACCTGTTTGTCTCTTCTCACCTGTTTTCAGTGATCGTATGCTCTTTTGCAGTTAAAAAACAACTTCCTAACCACGTTGCTATCAAGGTGACTTTGATTCTAGTTGACTCAATGCTCTGTAGTTGCTTCCTGCAGAGCTCTAAACAGATAGGGGTGTTTGCCTTTGTTTATTAGAAAAACTGTTGTGTTTTTAGATGCTTTTTACCTGATTTAGATACTTGGGAAGATAGTTCAAAGCTGTCAATCCATTTAAGGGATGAACTTTGAAAGGTAAAAATTAAAAAGCAACATACAGAGTAAAAGGAAGCAGATGTCAGTACTCTTTCTTGAACCATACAAGACACAAATTCAGTACATCTGCTATTTACTGCATTATAAGGCAAGTAATTAGGTACATGTTCATGTGTAATTTTGAAATGTTGGAAATTCACTCACAAGTTACTTCTTCGTGAGTTCTAGAAAAATCATGAAATATTCTCATGCTTGTTGACAGTACTCCTTCCCCCAGTTCAGAGGCCATTGCACTATCTGTGTCTATAGATTATGGTATTCAATCAATAAGGAAGCCCTTGCATGTGAAAATGGAAGAAAGTCTGCATAAATCTGGGGCCTGTTTAGCAGGGGTTCAGTGCTTAGTGGAACATTTGTTCTCATATTTCTCTGTGCTCACTTAATCTATTTTACATGATCCCACTAACTTTTAACAAATCTCTTCTGCTAGGCATAATGGAGCAGTATATTTTCACAAAGGTCAGAAGAATAAAGTCAGGTGTATTGAGAAAACAATCAATAAATATCTCTTTTCTCTGCAGTAATATTTAACACTTCAGGGAATGGATGGAATTCTTTAGCATAGAAATGGAAATTAAGTTTTTTTTCCAAGCATGATATTCTAATTTTGCTTACTATCCAACTGCTTCTCACTGAAACGTGCCAGTGACCTCAGAATGCTACTTCATAACTTATAAGACTTTCATACAACATTTAATGATTAAAAATAATTTTTGAAGAATGGCTTTATAAATTCTTCTATTTAATGAAAGGAAGGAGGAATAATATTCCTTGATTCTACCTAAAATGACTAGACTAAAAACTAATTTTCAGCCTTTATAATGTTCATAATTCGATACATACAGACTATTTTTGGTATAATACAATTTTAAAATCCTAACAGAAGATAGTTGTGGCTTTGCCATAGATTATTATGTTAAAGACAATCCAGTTCCAATTCTCTATGGCACATTGAGAACCAATTGGCATATATAAGCAGAAAGCCTAGCCTATAGCACTTTTATTTTCTTTTACCATTGCCACAAGAAGGTAGCTATAAATATTAGCTCTCACGGTATACATTTGTTGCAGAAACATGGCTGGAAAAGTTTCCTGGATTCTCATGTTAAATTATTACTTGTATTGTACACCAGATATAGTTACAGCCAGTAAAACTATTCTTCTTTGGGGAGAGAGACATATAGGACCAGAAGGGGTCTGATATAAATGTCATCATAGATACTATGATGACACTACTGTGGTGAATGCAGGGATGATGAACTGTAGAATCATAAAATGATTTGGGTTGGAAGGGACCTTAAAACTCATCCTGTTCCAATCCCCTGACTCGGGCAGAGACATCATTTACTAGACCAGTTTGCTCAAGGCCCCATCCAACCTGGCCTTGAATGTTAAATTACAGAGATTAGCTACTAATTATCTTTTAAATATCATTAAGTTTATGTAAATCACTTCAAAAGTTTCAAAAGAACATATCTATAAGATATGCAATTATCTTGATTATTCTTTGCTCCCTGCTGAACCAAGTGGCTGGTTAAGAGCATTTAAGGCAATAGTGACAAGTTAAATATCATTTAATTTGGCACAGCTGTGTTGTGGCATTGCTGTGGTTTAAACCCAAATCTGCCCAGCTCGTTCACTCACTCCCCACCTTGCTCCCCCAACTCCCAGAGAGTTAGGAAGGAGAATCCAAAGAATGTACCCCCCAGGGGTTGAGATAAGAACAGTTTAATAACTAAGATATAACACAAATCACTACTGCTAGAACTACTACTACTACTACTGCTACTAATGATAAAGGAAATAACAAGTGAAGAGGATACATCCCACCAGCCACCGACCCATAGCTCACCCCACTCTGCCCTACCGAGCACCGACTGATACCTCCACCATCCCCCAGAGTCTAGCCCTTCCGCATAACTCTTGGTTACATCCTGGGCATGACGTGCTATGGTATGGAATACCTCTTTGGCTAGCGTAGGTCAGGTGTCCTGTCTCTCCTTCCTCCTAGCTTCCCCTCCTCCCTGGTATGAGACTCAGAAAAGGCCTTGGACAAACCAAACATTTGAGCAGTAACCCAAAACATACTTGCTATCAGCAACATTCCAAGCCCGAGAGTCAAAACACAACACTGCACCAGCTACCAAGAAGGATTAAAAATGACTCCTACTGTTGAACCCAGGACAGGTATCATCAAGGGCTGAATGACCATAGTGTTTCTGGTTAAGGCCAAGGTGCATCACCAGAGTAGTGTAAGAGCCAAGGCTCGTAACAGCAAAGACAGCAGTGTTTTGGCAGCACTTTCTGTGGGAAACCGGCTGGGTCCTTGTCAGTTTGTGCATGCAAAAGTTCTATCCCTGTAGCATTTTAGGAATAGCACAGTATATTACAGAATAGAATAGAAAGGGAAGGGAAGGCACAAGTGTTCCTAAGCCTAAAGTTTGGGTAAAAGAAAGACCTTCAGCCCCATCTCCCAGACCTGGCTCAGCAGCTGACCAAAACAGCTCCCTAAAAAAAATGGGAGTGCCTAGCAGCCAAGTATTGACAGGTATTCAGCTGGCAAGATATATATGGAGACTTTCTGACTTTCTGTCAGGAATTTGGTAATGTAGAAAACTCTGGTAAATATTTAATACTGAAGAACTTACATCTCCAACAGAAAATTTTTCAGCTGAAGAACTTGTGTCAAACTTTTCTATATTTGGCATATTTGACCTTTCAGCATCTCTCCTACATGTTCTGACACATATGGATCAACTCAGTGCCACAAAGTACTTTATATCCACTTATATGAAAATTGTTCCTTTCCGGTGAGAAATAGTAACATGGCATTTAAAGTCAAGGTCTTCTTTAACTCGCAGCGTGCCTCTGTTCAGTTTAAGTGTAGATAATTACATTTTCACCATTACCCACCAGGAGTGGAGTGGGACATCAACCACAGTGATTTTGTTTTCTCAGGTGAGAAAAATGAGACAGACATATTGTCGTGGTTTAAACCCAGCCACACAGCTCATTCACTCACTCTCACCCTTGCTCCCCCAACTCCCAGAGAGTTGAGGAGGAGAATCAAAAGAATGTAGCTCCCACGGGTGGAGATAAGAACAGTTTAATAACTAAGGTATAACACAAATCACTACTGGTACTACCAATAATAATACTAATAATGATAAAGGAAATAACAAGTGAAGAGAATCATAGAATAGTTAGGGTTGGAAAGGACCTTAAGATCATCTAGTTCCAACCCCCCTGACATGGGGAGGAACACCTCACACTAAACCATATCACCCAGCGCTTCATCCAACCTGGCCTTGAACACCACCAAGGATGAAGCATTCACAACCTCCCTGGGCAACCCATTCCAGTACCTCACCACCCTCACAGTAAAGAATTTCTTCCTTAGAGCCAGTCAAAACCTCTGCTGTTTAAGTTTCAACCCGTTACCCCGTGTCCTATCACTACAGTCCCTAATGAATAGTCCCTCACCAGTATCCCTGTAGGCCCGCTTCAGATACTGGAAGGCTGCTATGAGGTCTCCACTCAGCCTTCTCTTTTCCAGGCTGAACAGCCCCAACTTTCTCAGCCTGTCTTCATATGGGAGGTGCTCCAGTTCCTTGATCATCCTCGTGGCCCTACTCTGGATTTGTTCTAACAGTTCCATGTCTTTTATATGTTGAGGGCACCAGAACTGCACACCATACTCCAAGTGAGGTCTCACAAGAGCAGAGTAGAGGGGCAGTATCTCCTCCTTCGACCTGCTGGTCACGCTCCTGTTGATGCAGCCCAGAATACAGTTGGCTTTCTGGGCTGTAAGTGCACACTGCAGCCGGCTCATGTTCGTTTTCTCATCGCCCAACACCCCCAAGTCCTCCTCCACAAGGCTGCTCTGAATTTCCTTTTTGTCCAACCTGTAGTTGTGCCTGGGATTGCTCCCACCCAGGTGTAGGACCTTGCACTTGGCATGGTTAAACTTCATGAGGTTGGCATCAGCCCACCTCACAAGCATGTCAAGGTCCCTCTGAATGGCATTCCTTCCCTCCAGTGTATCAACAGAACCGCACAGCTTGGTGTCATGGGCAAACTTGCTGAGGGCGCACTCAATCCCACTGTCCATATCACCAACAAAGATGTTAAACAAGGCCTCACCACCTGAAAACTGAGAACTCACCCCACCCTGCCTGACCAAGCACAGACCGATACCTCCTCCAACCCCCCAGAGCACTAGCTCTTCCGGGTAACTCTTGGTTACATCCTGGGTATGACGTGCTATGGGGTGGAATACCTCTTTGGCTAGCTTGGGTCAGTTTCCTTGTCTCTGCTTCCTCCCGGCCTCCCCTCCTCCTGGCAGAGCATGAGGCTCAGAAAGTCCTTGGCCAGAGTAAACATTTGAGTAGTAACTAAAAACATAGGTGCTATCAGCACTGTTCCCAGGCCGAAAGTCAAAACACAGCAGTGCACCAGCTACTAAGAAGGAGAAAAAATTACTGCTACTGCTGAAGCCAAGACACATATTTTCTTGCAAGACATAAATATTACCCACATCATATTGTTTGTTAATGTGGTTTGAAAAAAAACAATGATGACAACCTCATATCGAAATAAATTTAATTTTGTTTCTAAGTAAACAGAAATGAGTACTGAAATAGAATAAAACCAAGCAGTAACTAGGGGATTGAGTGAGTCACCTTTTTCTACTGTACTATAATCATGTTATATAGAGAGGCTTTCATGACCTTTAGAGCCACTTGAGCATCTAATAAACAGCATCAGGCCCAACTCTTCCAGCAGCAAATATTTTTGTCAAGGTAGTACCATTATTGCCACTCTACTGGGCCTTTGTACTTTTATATGTAATTTTTGTCTCCTCTAGAAAGTTAAAATGTTCTAACATTTATTTTTATGTGGTATGTTAAGCTGTTGCTTTGTGAAGTAACTGCAACATTCAATATATACATATATATATATAGTGCCTGTACTTGTGCCACTAACCTCATCTTGTTTCCATGGTTTTCTGTTTTCTCCACGTATATAGTCTGTTTTTCAGATCATGTTTTCTACATATCATTAGGAGGAGGAATTATCAGGCAATCACAAACAGGCACTGAGAGAGCTGGGATTTTAAGATCATATCACTAGCTGTTTAGCCAGGAACAGGCAGTTGAAACAAAAGACCGAGAATCTGGATGCTGCAAGCTTATTTATGTTTATTTCTGTCACCAAAACATTATATGAACTGAGGAAAACCTCTTTAGCTCATTATAAAATGGCATGGGGAAATTTATCTCAAAAAGGCTTCTGCAGAGACCTAGGCAAAACCCAGCATTTTCATGCCTATTTTTTCTGATAAAGATTTTTATTGGATTTTTAGAAACTGTTCTTTGGAAATAGTTGGTTTTCATTTGTTCGGTTAAAAAAAAATAAAAAAAATCAAATGTCTTTTAATGTCAAAAAGTTTGTTTTTTTCCTCAATAAAATGTACACTCTTAAAAAAAATAATTAATGAACCAAGAACTATTAAAAAATGGTTGCTATATCTCAGATACACAGTTCTGGTACTGGATATCTGAGATATCTTCCTAAAACAGGCAGCCTAAATAAGATGTGGGCAGGTGGAAGATATGATAACCCATCCTTCTGAATGATGCCAGAGGTGAATCTTGCTGCTATTCTTACCTTAGCTCACTGCTTAGGGAAAGACAAATGTTAATGTTGCAGCTGCTCTCCAAGTTTCTTTCTACTCACTGTCAAAATCTTTTATAATATTTCTGTCCAGCTTGCACAAGCGTGAAGACAACCAACAAAATATTTGTAGATACTGTGTAACAAGATTTCAGATGCTTAATTTACTATTTTCAAATATTAAAAAAAGGGAGTCCACAAATAAATGTCTCTTAAATAAGGCTCTTATTGAGAACACGACAAAAAACCTGCTAAAATAAACAATCAAGTGTTCAGGAGATGTCATATTTCTCATATTTTTTATTTAGGTTTACCGAGTACACTTGTGCATTTCTGTTTCATTACCTTTGCCTGATATTTCTGGATATCTTGCATTCCATCAGTGATTGCCATCTGTAACATCACTGACAGAGTATTTCCTTTTCCAGAATTGAAATGCTGTGACCACTGACATTTTAAATGACAAGAAATGAAAAAGTCTTAAATGGAAGAATTTTCATCTATTTCTATATCTGAGACTGTATTCCTGGCCTACACCACTGGGAAAGGTATCAATGCATGACATCTAGTGGTGGATGAAAGAGATTCACCCATCTGTGTTATCAAGGAAAGATTCTTAAACTACTGCATCCACATGTACCCATCACAATAGAAAACTATTCTTATCTAAACCCAGGTAATCATATAAGACAAAATTATTATTTATGCATCCCTGAACAATACATCTAGGCAGAATCACAGTCTGTTTTCTATCTTAATGTATAGGCTTTATTTTCATAATTCTGTTTCAGTTGAAGAAATTCTTTAAAAACATTAAAGGTTTTTTAACAATAACCAAAGAAAAGATTCATCAAGTATAACATACATAAAATCGGGGTTATACAATAATTTTTATTTTTCTGTAAGCAGTAAAATGTTCCTAGGTGTTAAAGGCAACACAGAAGTCCTGTACTTTCCATAGAGGTAGCCAGGCTTTCTTGACCTCCTAAACACCTGCATGGTATTCTTCATTGCAAATTACAGTGGGAATTTCAACTGGATTGAGGCAGAATAATAAACAACTAATATTAAATTATTCTCCAACTTCAGACTTAAACTTATTAGGAAAGATGGAGCAGATGTGTACAAAGTATTTATTCTGGGAATATATAAAGCTTTTCATGTACCCAGTTTATCAAACTGTGGGTTTAAAACCTGGATAGCTCTGTCCCAGTCTAGAGCATGTTCAGGCACTGTACAGTGTCAAAGCCTACCTGTTTAATCACACTAGAGTATCCATCTTAAATTGTTGGTCAATGTTCTCAGCAGAGGGAAATGTTTCAGTTTTCTAAACCTCCTTCACTATTTTTTGTTTCTCCTTCTCGTTCATCTTCCTTTTCCCTCCTGGCTAGGATTGTTCCTAAAAATGCTGTGAGGTTTCTTTTTAGAGCTACTTTTCCCAACAAATCAACACTTTCCTAGGTACTTTTTTTTTCCAGATATATCTGTAATTTTTCTAAACATAAGAATCCTTCCCTAATTAAAAGCCAAAACCAAACCAGAACCAAGCCCAAACTGAAACTTCTTTCTTAAGCCTACAACAAGACACTATAAGTTTGAAGTGGGGAAGGTAGAATAATATTTTATCTGGACAAAGCAAAAAACACTCTCATAAGTCACAGAATTGTCTTATTTGAAATAAGTTTCCAGATGAGTTCACCCAATAACATAATATTTAACAAAAATTCTCATCCCAAGTTAATAAAATCAGTTAGAATCAGTAACTGAAAATAGGATTCTTGTAAAAGAAATTCATAAACAGCTATGTCTGGATAGTGCATGACTTGCATTGCCAGCCATGCCACGCTAAGTCAGAAAGTATACCTCTTTTCCACGTATTTCTTTAATATAAGACACTTTTAAATTCTTTCCAAGTTAGCATATTTGGAAAATAGTGTATCAGCAACTGGGGTGGAATGATATTTTATTCTTTTGGACATTCACTAATCCTCGTACAATCTGACATATTAAACAACCATAAGATGGAAAATATTTGCAAAGCAATACTCAGCCCTAGAGAAAACAATGGCTGCTTTCCATCAAGGAAAATGAAACCAAGAGCAAGGGAGGTTTAGCAGGTACAAGAAGCATGTGGCATTGTGGGCCTGTGTATGAAGAAGAGTAGGAAATCAGGGTTAAGGTGGGTTGATTGAGGGGAGAAGCCGAGTCTCAGATGATATTCAGACAGATGTCCACATAGGTAAGTAGGGGCATGAATTTGAATTATCATTCTGGACATTATCTCCTTTACCATATAGAAGGAATAATCATTAACCTTTTCTAAGGTCTGAATATAAAGATCGCCCATTTAATGTAATGGCAAAGGCATCACAGGGACAGAACACAGCACATAAAGAGCAGAAATGATCTGTGAAAGGACAGTGCAGAAAGAAATTTCTACTGAGCCTCCTTCAGTAACGGTGACCTTTTCAGAGCTCTTAGTTTCACTAGGAATTCATACAGTTGCTGAAGAAATGTTATAGAAATATTTGTTATAAGATCGTAGAATCATAGAATGGTTTGGATTAGAAGGGACCTTAAAAATCATCTGGTTCCGAATCTAGTTTACTTTTTGATTGTGGTTGTATAGGAAATAATGTTGCTGCACTGTAGCAAACTTGTAGCAAAGCTACAAGGAAAGAATACTTAATTTTAAACCCTTTAATTTTATATACTAAATTATATATATATTAAATAATTTATCTAATAATATACATTAAATACTTTAATTTTAAACAATTTCACTCCCATGCTTGCTGATCCTGCCTGCATACTCACAAGAACTACAAAATATCATAGAATCATGGAATCTTGGAATGGTTTGTGTTGGAAGGGACATTAAAGTTCATCCAGTTCCAACACCCTGCCATGGGCAGGTATACCTTCCACTAGACCGGGGTGCTTCAAGCCCTGTCTAACCTGGCCTTGAACACAGCCAGGGATGGGGCAGCCACAGCTTCTCTGGGCAACCTGTGCCAGTGTCTCACCACCCTCACAGGGAAGAACTTATTTCTAATGTCTAATCCATGAGTTCCTTTGGGTAACCAGCAATTTCTAATTCAGCTGTTCAGCTGCAATCAGTCTGGTTTTTGACAGCTGCTTTTCTGGTGTCTCTGCAAGACAAGGCGCTAAAAATTACAATACAAAAAAAAAAATGCATTAAACATAGTCAAAATATGTCTGACCTTTTCTACAGAGCTACTATTGGAACTATTGCCATTACCCATTTGTATGATGGGGAATTGCCACAAGACTCAGATTGAGAGCAGACTTGAAGAGGACTTGGGTGTGTTGGGTGATGAAAAGCTCCCAATGACCCAGCTTCAGTGTGTGTTAAGCCCAGTGTGCTGGGCTCCATCCCCAGAGTGGAAGCAGCAGGTGAGGAAGGGGGATTCTTCCCCTCTCCTGTGCTCTGGGGAGACCCCATCTACAGTCTTGTGTCCAGCTCTGGGGCAACAACACAAGAGGGACGTGGAGCTGTTGGAGCGAGTCCAGAGGAGGCCAAGGAGATGCTACAAGTGCTTGAGCAGGTCTAGTCTGGAGACAAGCTAAGAGCTGTGCTTGCTCATCCTGGAGAAGAGAAGGCTCCAGGGAGACCTTAGAGCAGCTTCCAGTACCTAAAGGGGCTACAAGAAAGCTGGAGAGGGGCTTTGGACAAGGGTCTATAGAGACAGGACAAGGGGGAATGATTTTAACTTGACAGAGGGGATACTGAGAAAGATCTTAAGCAGTTCTTCCCTGTGAGGATGCTGAGGTGCTGGCACAGGTTGTCCAGAGAAGCTGTGGCTACCCCACCCCTGGTAGCGTTCAATGCCAGGTTGAATGGGACTTGGAGCAATCTGATCTAGTGGAAGGTGTCCCCGTCGTAGAATCATAGAATCATAGAATAGTTAGGATTGGAAAGGACCTCAAGATCATCCAGTTCCAACCCCCCTGCCATGGGCACGGACACCTCACACTAAACCATATCACCCAAGGCTTCATCCAGCCTGGTCTTGAACACTCCCAGGGATGGGGATTGGAACTGGATGAGCTTTAAGGTCCCTTCCAACCCAGAACATTCTCTGTGTGTGTGATTCTCTGAAGATTTTTCAAAGGAGAACAAAGTGGACATACTGCAGCTCTAACATATCCGGCACGGCAGCACTCAATGGTGGTGTGACTTCATTCAGGCCACAATAGTCTACTGTTAGTCTCCACTCTCCGTTAGACTTTCGCACTGGCCATATGGGGCTATTAAAAGGTGAGCGGGTCCTGCTGATCACTCCCTGCCTCTCCAGTCTACGGATCAGATTATGGATGGGAATCAGGGAGTCTCGATTGGTGAGATATTGCCACCGGTGCACTGTTGTGGTCGCAATTGGCACTTGTTGTTCTTCGACTTTCAGCAACCCCACAACAGAAGGATCCTCTGAGAGACCAGGCAAGGTGGACAGCTGCTCAATTTCCTCAGTCTCCAAAGTAGCAATACTAAAAGCCCACCGGTACCCTTTTGGGTCTTTGAAGTACCCTCTCCTGAGGTAGTCCATGCCGAGGATGCATGGAGCCTCTGGACCAGTCACAATGGGGTGCTTCTGCCATTTCTTCCCAGTCAGGCTAATTTCAGCCTCTAGTACAGTCAACTCTTGGGACCCTCCTGTCACTCCAGAAATATCGATGGGTTCCACCCCTTGACAGTTTGATGGCATCAGGGTACACTGTGCACCGGTATCAACTAGATCCTTATACTTCTGTGGGGCTGATGTGCCAGGCCATTTGATCCACACAGTCCAGTAAATACGATTGTCCCCTACCTCCACCTGGCTGGAGGCAGGGCCCCTCTAATAGTCATCGTCGTCACAATCTTGGACACCTAAGTTGTGTTGAAAGGGATTATTCTTCTTTATCACAGGAGCTGGAGTAAAATCAGCTCTTCCGCTCCATCTGGGAACCTGTTCACCAGAGACTGAAGCTGCAGCTCTCATGGGGCGATCAGTCATGGCCCTTGCTCCTCTCTTCAATTCACCCACATGTTCCTCCAAGGCTGAAGTAGGTTGTCCATCCCACTTTGTCATGTCTTCTCCGTGATCCCGCAGGTAAAACCATAGGGTGGCCCGTGGTGTGTATCTTATATATTTTCTCTCTCAAGCAAAATGATGCCTTTTGTTAATAGCTGAAACGCGTGTTGGCACACGTGAGGAGCTAGATAAATCAGACAGATCGTCCCTCAACTGTTTGAGATTATGAGAGAGTTTTTCCACAGCTGAGATGATGGAAGGGGTAAGATTGTCTTCGAATTCTCAGAGTTTATGAACCATTTCATCCACTATTAGTGGTGCTATGTCATTCCAGGTTACCGTTGCCAATGGATGGGCATATGACGACGGTGCGTTTCGTGTAAGTTTTCGCCACATGTGTCGTGTGCATTTGACTTCATCTGGGTCTATGGGTACATTCCCATTACTCGGCTTGGTGTGGTAGATCATCTCTACGATAGCTGATTCCCTCAGGGACTGGATGCCTTTGTCTATAGTAGTCCACTTGGCCGAACGACTCATAACATCATCCTTGTATGGGAACCTTTCTTTCACAGCTGCCAAAAGCCGCCTCCAAAGACTGAGGGACTTTTTCTCTCTTGCAATTGCTTTGTCAATTCCCCCTTCTCTAGCAAGTGATCCCAGCTGCTTGGCTTCTGTACCTGCTAGTTCGTGACCATCGGCCCCATTATCCCAACATCGGAGCAACCAGGTGATGATGTGCTCCCCTGATTGACGGGTGAAAACTTTTCGCATATTCCACAGCTCAGTTGAGGTCCGAGATCGAGAAGTCACCTCTTCTTCGTCGTGTGATGATGACCCCTGATCAGATACTAGGCCAGGTAGCGGATGCATAGTTTCTTCATCCTGCCTCTTCCTTCTTGCCTCCTTTCTGGTTTTTCTCTTGTGTACAGGAGCAACCGATATTGGTACGAATTGGTCCTCTAGTTCAGATGCAGTGATTATCACTGTCGTTTGAGTAGCAACTGTACTTGTTGCTGGGGTAGCTGCACTGTCTGTCGCAGTCGAGGGTTGAATAGCTGCTGTACTCATTACTGGGGTAGCTGCACTGTCTGTCACAGCTGAAGTTTGGGTAGCAACTGTACTTGCCGCTGGGGATGGTGTAGCTTCTGTACTTGGAGTTGGAAGAGCTGCGCTGACTTCTGTGTTGCTCTCAGATCCAGGGACATTTTTTTCCTTTTGAAGGTGTTGGATAGTGTCGAACAAGGCCCTGCAGGCATAGGCCAAGCCCCAGCACGTTGCCGTAATTTGTCCATCTCTGGTATGGCCAGTACGACAACACACCTCATTTAGGTGTTTTACTAATTCTTCCGGATTCTTCACTTTTTCGGAAGTAAAATTCCAAAGTACTGGAGGGGCCCACTGACCTAGATGCTTGCCCATACTATCCCACACACCCTGCCACTCATGACTGTCCAGCCTCTGGGAAAATCTCTTGGTCCTCCTATGTCGACTTTTATCCCCAGTACAGGACCAGACCTGACTCCGCTTAACTCTTGAAATCAGATGAAATTACTGTGAGCAAAACACACTCTGTATGCGTGCTACTATTGTGATCCCCATGTCAATCAGCATACAAGTCTCAACCGTATTAAAAGGCCATTCAAAAACTTCAAAACCCTCAAATGATGTTGTAGACCATCTGGAGAGAACACTGGGAGGATAGAAGAATGTCTCCTTCACAGGTTGACCACCCAAGAAGGAGAAAAAGAAAGTGAAATTCCTAAGCACTTCTATTATATACCTCCCAAAATATAAAGTTGGTAACCATACCGGGAGCATAAACCAGATCAGTTTCATGATCAATGCTTCTATTCTATTACAAGTCATTAACATAAAGTACAATGAGACAAGAACCTTAGCCCAAACCCCATACTTGATAAACACTAACACAGCTAATATATATGAAAAGTAATTGGTAAAATCCTGAAACCATGAGATCAAGAGAAAAAACTGTGAGAGCCAATAAAACAGCATTGTGACAAATGACTATAAATCCTGTCAGATTTGTTGTTGTTTCGTGGGTTTGTGCCCCACGTTGGGCGCCAAAAAACTGCCGTGGTTTAAACTAAATCTGCACAGTTCCCCCTTTGTTTCCCCTCCCCCCCCTCACCTTCCCACTCCCGGAGGGATGGGAAGGAAAGCCGGAGGAATACAGCTCCCGCAGATTGAGGTAAAATCAGTCCAGCAATCAAGGTATAACAGAATAGCTAATGGTACCAATAACAAATCAATGTTAGAGGAGACAAACAGGGAGAGAGAATACGATACCACCCACCGCCACAAGGCCAGCCCGGAAGAGAGAGAGCTCCCCCCTCCCCTCCTGGCCAGCTTCCCGTTGCCTCCCTGAGCCCAGCCCGGAGTGTTAACCCCTTCCCTTCTGGCCAGCTTCCAGTCCCCTCCCCGAGCAGGACGGGCTGTGGTATGGAATACCTCCCCGACTAGCCCAGACCAGGCACCCTCTCTCTCCCTCCTCCCTGGCAGAGCATGAGCTACTGCTGAACCCATGACAATTGTAAGTATTCATTGTAAGAAATAAACAAAAATCAGAATAGGCTTCTCATTTACCCAAACAACAGTGACTTATATAAATGGAGGCAACATAACAAACTTTCCTAGATGGAATGTATCTGTGTTATGTTAGCATTCCTCAGTCTAATAGGACAGATATTTGGTATGATACAAATACTGAAGATCAGGATCTGGCAAATTTCTTGCCAAAAGTTTTGTTAAAAACAAATGAAGTTTTACGCTTACTAAAATAAACTTTTTAATGGCTTGACTATATTTTATTCTTAAAAAAAATATAAATGGAAAAACCAAAATCCCTGTTCTTGTGTTTAACAGGTGGCATTCTCTGATAGCCCCTTTGTGTGCTAGAAGATATCTGAGACTATGAACACTAGACTTTCATTAAATATATTTGTTGATTATATTAAAACTTCCTAACATGATTATACCTAGTGTCAAGATGTACAGATGAAAACTGAAAAACAGTATCACAAACAAACCCCAGAATTTTTCAAAATATAGTAAAGTTTTTCTTGAAGTAGGATGCAAAAGATGCTAAGAGAAAGCTAGCATTCATTTCTTAACAGCCGGTGGTACTCACATTTTATTGCTCTACACCCAACTTACCCAAAACCTGGAGGCAGAGCACATAGCCTGTGTCTGTATGTCAAATATATATGCTTACCACTGGTGCAGAGCTTGTAATCCTTTCATTTTTTTAACAGATTTTCACAGGAGAAATCTCTTTTCCCTCTGACCTTCAAGCAGGCTGGTATATTGTGAATTATGCAGCTCCACAATTTAAACCAGTAGGAGAAGTAAAATGTTACCTAGATTCAGTAGAGAGACTTAGACTTAAGCTCATATGTAGATCAAGTTCATAAAGATTGTTATGTACTAAAGAGACACCAGTATGTTAAACAGAATTATAGAATGATTAGGGCTGAAAAGGACCTTAAGATACAATGAATCTGAAACGTAGTATGTGTCAGTGGTTTGGAGCCTGAATGAGACTTAAATTTCCAACACCTGTAAGGTAGAATGCCAATCCTTTGTTTTTTTAAGATTTGCATACTATGCAAATACTCAACATATGCTAATGGAAAATCCCAGTTTATTACTCTTGATGTTGTACTGGAGAGAGAATAATCTCTTTATATTAGGATTCATATGCAAAGAGCCTTTGATAGGATTAAAAATTATACATTTTTAAAGATTCTACAGTAGAGTTCTGTGGTTTGAGCAATTTTTGTTGCCATGGTAACTGTACATAATAGTTTCATGTATTTTTTTGTTTCTTTTGATTGTGGGGTTTGGGTTGGTTTTTTTTACATGAAAAAAAAATGAATTTAATGAGAACATTTAATTAACGGCTAAACAGCAGAGAACTTTTTGTTTCATGTTTTGATCTCTTCAGATGTCAAAATTTAAATGTAATCTGAAAGTCCTTACTTTGATTCAATATGTCATGCAATTAAATTAACTGAAATCCTAATTGATTCTTTCAATCTGGCTGCTAATTAAGCGTTTTGGTAACTACCTTCACAGTTAAAGTAAACTGAACTAGTGATTCTGTGATCATACAGCACTAGTTTTACCACTATTACATGAATTTGTTGCATTCCAATAATATTGTACCTAGCATATTAGCAGAATTATGTAGACACCAAAGAAATATTTATAAACCAATAGAGCTTCTTCTTGCATGAGTGAAGACTAAAGATCCTTTCAATGAATAAATTACAGCAAAAGAACAGGATTACCGGAGTATGGAACAAAATAAAAACACTGTGACTTGTTTTCTCTCTGAAAAGTGACCTAACTGTTCCACTTGAGTCTCTTAAAATCTGTTTAAGAACATGAGCTGTGTTTGAATTGGTCCAATATAGACATACACATTTGATAATATATACTAGCTAAGAAAAGATTATGGGATCTTGTCAGTTCAAGAAGCAAGAGATGGTTGGCTCCCATCAGCTTTAACGAAAACTGTGAAGTTGATATATTTATGAAGTTGACATAACTAGACAGAACATAACAAACTCCTCATCTGAAACATCTGGAGAAAAGATGAGGGAGAGCTGCCAAATGGATCACATTCTGTCCAGAAACAACCAGCATTTTGTCATTTTCTTCTCTTATACTTCTTCATGAGATCTGAATATAAAAATCAGCTTAAAGATTTGATCTATACCTTCTTTTATCACCTGAATTTGTCCACCTTTTCACTCTTTTGCTTGTAGCTCAACTACTTCTCAATCCCAACCATGCCATATTTTTCCAGGCAGTATCTTCTTAGGAGCTTAGAAACTCTGCATTAAACAACCTGAGTTTTGAGGAAGAAATTAACTTCTACTAAAATGTCCACTAGGTATTCTCAACACCTAACAGGTAAGCAGGTGGCAGGGAGAGATATCTGATCAGTTTAATTCAGGCCTCTCTAGCTGCATAGTTAATTGGTAACACTCTTTCAGTGCCTTCCAGTTGCTTGTCAAAGAGACAAATATATTTGCAGCCTGATTAAGGTAGGAACCTGAATTGAAATCAGCAGTTGTACAGCAGTGGGTTCATAACCTTATATGAAAGAAAACTACTTGACTTTTAGTGTATTGTCCACTTTGCTACATAATACCATTTTTTCTCAACACTGGACACTGCACTTGTCTTCTAAATAGAATGAATATTCATGTGACTGACAAGTAGACAATTAATAATCTGGCATTTGGCACTTCAGGCACTGAATTTAAATGAAACAGGATTTATACACTTCAACCTACCACATTCATTCCACCATGCACTTTTGCCCTGAACAAAAAGACAGGGTTGAATTTGTACTTATCAGCTCTGTCTGCACAGAGTTCCTGTTGCTATTTTTTTTTTTCAGTGAAGATAAACCCATGTACTTGACAACATGCACTGCAATGACAATAAGAAACTGTGAAAAACTCTGATGAAATTATGTTTTTTTGAAACTGCTTTTCAACTTGGTCACATATTTTAACTGCAGAATTTGATGCAGTCTTGGTAATTATACCAGGCATATGACTCAGGCATTATTATTTTCTGAAAAGTCATAGGCAAGATATTTGATAACACTGATAAGAAATAGTAAGCTTTAATTGTTATTTAAATGTGATTTTAGTTTAGTTTATCTGTAATTGGTGTCAGCCTTATCTGGCTTTGAAGAATTCATACGGAACCAAAAATTAAAATGTGACCTAAAGAAAAAGAATAAAGAAAACAAAAATCTTCATGAGACTTTCAGAGAGAAAACTTAGGTGGACAAACCAAAATACACCTAGAAGAACAGGGATGAAAGGAAGTAGAGGCTGCATCTTGTTTTTCAGCTTCCCTCCTACTTTTTATATCTGCATATCCTGAGGAGCTGCTTGGGTGTTCTGTGCCCCTAATATCCTGCTGGCCTGGGTGCCATCAAAGCCTTCTGGTATTCCTCCTTGTGCTTTTAATCCCTGCTATTCCTATTTGTTCTTTGTTCATATTGACCTGAATACTTATACTACAAATTTCTATGCCAATATGAGCTAAAAGATTAAAATTCATATCAAAGTCCTAAAGATGATTTTATCATCCTGGAAGACAGGGAAAAGTCACTACACTTATGTGTCAAATACTTGCTAAATTTTGTAAAATTCACAAAGTGGATTAACTGGAGACTCTCATGCACTGAGAATTTGTCATCAGAAGAAGTAAAACAGAACAGCAACTCAAGCATGCCAATCTGTTGCAAAGAAGAAGAATTCTGTCCAATTTGATGGCACAAGTAGTGTAATAGGAAGCGCCAGTTTATAATACTTTCCTAGAGTAGTACCTAAAACTCCCTCGCTTGCTCTCACCTGAGAAAGCATTCATGTTACAACCTGAAAGGGCTGTACTCAGACAGAAAAAAATAAAATGCTTAAAATTAGAAGATACTCACTTTTCATTCTGATAAGCTATGCTGATAGCTAAATTCAATATGAAATGTGCTATAATATAGAATTTTTCAGGGCTTGTAATGCAGTAGCTGAACTACAGAACTGCATTATAGGATAACAGAACCTACTTTTTTTTCTTATTCAAGCTTTAAAAGACAGTAATTGCATAAAAACCTGATACATCCCAAATCATCTGTCTTAGGCTGTATTGGATACAAAATAATAGTAACAGTGGTACTGCCAAGACAACAAATACGTCAAAATGAATCAAAGTTTTTCAGTATCTGCATCAGTGTGAAATTTCAATCATTTTGATGGTAATTCCATCTTTACCTCAAACTAGTTGCCTGTACCTTCTGTAACTGTTCATTACGGATCCATTTCATATGCCCTAAAAAGCAGTATTGTTTATCTGTGTCTTGAAATAGCATAGCATGTGATTTATTCAGTGCAAAAATAAATAGAGCATTAGCACACATCAAATGATAATAATGATATGGCACATAGGCTAATTTTATATATGCTTTACTTTGCTCTGGAAAAGGTAGAAAACCTTATAAATCCCCTTTTATGGATGGTTCTGTCCTTTTTAATGAAATTTAGACATATATTTTTATCAGTTGAAGTGGTAGCTGTTTGTAATGAAACCCACCTACCTGGATATCTATTTTAGGAAGAGGTGAATCACTTCTTGATGTGTGTCATGGGTTCAGCCGTGGCAGTCATTTTTCTCCTTCTTGTAGCTGGTGCAGTGCTGTGTTTTGACTTCTGGGCTGGGAACAGTTGCTTGATAGCAAGCATGTTTTGGGGGTGTTTTTGTTCAAGGCTTTTTCTGAGCACAGGCTCCAGCCAGGTGGAGGAGGGGAAGCCAGAAGGAAGGAGAGACAGGACACCTGACCCAGGCTAGCCAATGAGGTATTCCATACCATAGCACGTGATGCCCAGGATGCATACTGGGAGAGAGAGAGCAGGAGGGGTGGAGCTCTGGAGGAAAATGGTGGAGGGAGCACGCGGTGCTCGGCCAAGCAGGGTGGAGTGAGTTATGGGTCGGTGGCTGGTGGGGTGTTGTATTCTTTTTGCTTGTTATTGGCTGTATCATTATTATTGTGTTATGCCTTAGCTACTAAACCGTTCTTATCTCAATCCGTGGGGGCTACATTCCTTGGATTCTCCTTCCGAACTCTCTGGGAGTTGGGGGACTTGGTTTAAACCACGACAATGTGTCTCTTTCTGTTGACTATGAATGAAGCATAAGGGAATAGTGGTTTAAAAATAAGACATCTAATCTAAGTTAAAGTTAGTCCAGAGGAATCCTAGGATAACTAGCTGAACAGTAGTATCATTTAGTGCTTAAAAAATATTAAAATATCTGAGCACATTAGGCATGTTTTTGAAACATGTGTGTTAGTAGTTATTAGACATCAAATTACATTTTGAAATGAAGGAGACCTCATAGCATCCTTCCAGTATCTGAAGGGGGCCTACAGGGATGCTAGTGAGGGACTATTCATTAGGGACTGTAGTGATAGGACAAGGGGTAATGGGTTCAAACTTAAACAGCAGAGGTTTAGATTGGATATAAGGAAGAAATTCTTTACTGTTAGGGCGGTGAGGTACTGGAATGGGTTGCCCAGGGAGATTGTGAATGCTTCATCCCTGGTAGTTTTCAGGGCCAGGTTGGATGAAGCCTTTGGTGACATGATTTAGTGTGAGGTGTCCCTGCCCATGTCAGGGGTGGTGGAACTAGATGATCTTAAAGTCCTTTCCAACCCTAACTATTCTATGATTCTATAATTCTATGATTCATTCAAAGTTAAGATTCATGACACCTATAAATTTTAAGTATATTAGGTAGGATACAATTGCTAACACTAAGCTTTGAATCCAAATACAAGTGTACTTTGCTAATAACTCTATATAGGTATTTTACAACATTGTGATGGCACAGCCAGCCAAAATCTACAAGCATTTTACTGTAAGTGATGTGACCACCAAAAAAGGTAAGGAAAGACAGGTGTATTTGCACATAGAAGGCATACAAGTGTAAGAAGTTGTCAGAAAAATAACAATGGCCTGCAAGTTGATGAGGCATCCACCTGAAGAAACTAGGATGATAAGCGGTATGGAGAGGATGCCCTGTGTTCTGGGGGCAGAGAGCAGATAGCATTAAAAAAACAGGCGTAAGTAAGAAAAAGTCGAAACAGAAAGAACTAATTTTCTGCCAGTCTTCTAATTAGGTGCACCATCTTTTATTTTTTTTTAATTTAATATTGGGAACTTGGAAAGCAACATCTCTAAAACATAGATTATTGCATATCACAAAGCAAACTTACTCAGCAGAGTCTAAGCTTAAAATGTCAATAAACTGTGGTCATAAGGAAGCATGCAGTAAAATGTGTTTTACAGGGTGCTCATTCTATTCAGAATGAGATACACAAAGACACATATATTTTGTAGGAAGATAAAAAGTCACAAAACGTAATGCATTCTACTTTAATACAGCCTTCCAACAATTCTGCTAAATTGACAGAAGTTTGCTTAACTGAAGTTAAGAAGCTGAACATACAACCTCCGACTACACTCAGTGACTTAGACCTTTGCTGTTGAGATGTGCCTTAATATATTAATCAGTTTAAAAATGTGTGAATTCTTTTCAAACAGTTGCAGATGTAGAAGGAAAGCATTTCACATCCCTAGTGTTTACAAAATAGCCACTTCCCTCTTTATTGGTTTTCATGCTTTGTAATCATTCATGGCTGCTAACACAGAGGCAAGAAACAGTAATATTCCTTACTGTATACAGCTGTCACTAGCAGGAATAAAAGCACTTCATTTCCTCAAAGGTAGCCTTTCCTAAAGAAATCTTTCAATAACGCTATCCTGGCCTAAATGATCTGTGACTTAAGAGTTACTAGCTATCAATCTTTTCTGGTTTTCATATTATCATCATCACACTGCAGGATAGGAAAAAGACCACATTTTCTTTTTCCACTTTCCTACCTTTGGTAAAACCTAATATTTTAGTTAAGTGTGTCAGTGAAAGGGAAGGAAATATCCATTTGCCATTCCTGAAGAGGGTTGACACTAATAATGAAATGGAAAGGCCAGGCAAAAAAGCAAAATCCAGGTGTTCACATTAATGGTCCAGTGTGAAAATAAATATAACTGATTAAATCAAATTAGCAGTTCGGAGGCTTAAACGGGAAGCAGGGAACAAAATGTCTCTTGACATTCTTGTTGCAAGCAGATATAAATTAGGCAAAGTATGTATCAGGGAATTGGATATCACTGCAATGGAAATGTAGAGGACTGATACATCACATGATTATCTTATATTAAACCAAAATTTACTGAACTCATCCATTAAAAAACATTTATATGCTAAACTAGTTATGAGTATATAATACTATATTCATGATTGACGGTGGTCACCTTGTTCATACCCTTAGTTAAAACATTTATCCACTATGACAGTCTTGTGAAGTACTTGCATTCTGTTGTTAGTGCATGTTTGTATCTAGGTTCAAGGAACATTAATATCAATTACACCCTGCTTAGTGAACTTGTAAATGTCACATGCTTCAGCTTTTGCTACACTGCAATTTAAACAGTGTAAATAAAGCCCCCAAATTTTTGAGGTACAACAGCAACTCAGTTCACTCCTCAAAACTGTATTTTCTGGAAGTAGCAAGGGCTCGTTTTGCCAGCCACTATGGTAAATTCTGAAGATTTAATGCTGATGTTTCTTTCCTGTAGCTAGCTGCTGCCTGGATGTAGTAAAATAACAGTTTCACTGCGTTGCACTAGCAGTCATTTCTTGACCACTTCTTGATCAGTGCTATAGTCACAAAAATAATAAAATGGTACCAATTAAACTCATACATAACCAGAATCAGTCTTCTGTTCATTTTTTGTTCCAGTCAGTATGTAGGAATCATGGTCTACACAGCAAGCAATGTCGCTCTGTAATCAGTTTCTTGTACAGATACTATTTTGCTGTTCTCAGCTCCACTCACTGAATTATATGGGAAAAAATAGATTCCTGAACCACTTGCATTACCACCACTTACCACCATTTGCAGAATACTGCAAATTCTCAGGTTATTGGCTCCTTTTTAGCAGATGGTACTGACAGAACATTGGTCATGTGTTAAATGTTTCTATTTGGTATCACAATTCCTCTTCAGGTTGTCCTTAGGATCCGTGTAAGAATGGAGAAGATGGCTGCATGACACTGCATAGAAATATATGTCTGTAAGCCTGGGATAACCATCTTGTTTCATATCTGACAGACTGTTTGTTATGGAACACATCTAAATATGACCAGACCATAGTTTTTCACCTTTTCTAAAAATCAACTTCCCCCATGCAATCATCAGGTAAGTCCTGAGTCAATAAACCAATAAACCTACCTAAGAAAGAAGCTTTATGGTGGCCCATCCAGTCTCATATAGACTCCCATCATTAACTACCTCTGAGTACTAGAGTTTTTCATTAGCATACCTCAGTAAGCAGAAGAAAAAGAGAAGATTGAGGAAGAATAGTAAATCAGTTCTCTTCTGAGCTTTTACAGGTCCATTACTGCTTGGACCTTTCAGTTCTAGACCTGCCTTTCCATTTTTCTTTTATTCTCAAGTTTTTCTGCCCTCAGGGTTCTTCTGTAAGATTAACATTTTGTGACATAATGTATAGAGGTATCCACATGCCTTGGCAAGGTATTTGCAGCAGCAAGCCTGGGAAGCTAATGTGCCTGGAGCAATTCTGCAGCCAGATTAGAGACACATATGGGGTGTTCCAGATTAAGAGTTTTAAGAACTTGCTAAATGCCTTCACTCTGTATGAAGTATACTCTGAACTGATTCATTAAAGGCTTGGCACCTAGACTACTTTCCCCTTATTCTTATCACCAAACAATATGTATGTGTCAAACACATACACTCCTCTATGCAGTTTTCAAGACTCTGAAATGGCTATGGATTGCTGCAAAAGCAAACTATGCCTCTGAAAGCTTACATTAAAATTTTAAACAGAAATCATAAAACCAGTCCTACTGAGATCAGAGTATTTCCATAGCATTTGATAGTAATGCTTACAGGACTCAATGTCTGAAATATAAATTTATTAGAGAATACATACCTGGCATAATACAGAAAACAACAACTCCTCCAACCAAAGATTTAATTCAAAACACATTCTAAAATTAAACTGATATATGTTCAAAATACTTGAAAATATTATGTTTCTCTTCCTACAACCAATAATTCTGCTTGTCCCAGTAAATCAACCTGGGTTGTAATAGGACACTTGATTACCCCAGTACAACATTACAACTTTAAAGAATGGGTGTGCTAACAAATTATTCAGAAAACCTTTTTTTTCTGTGCAGTGCAGATAAGAGACAGCTCTTCATTAAAAAGGAGGTAATGCCAGAGGTTCATAAGGTCAATGCCTAAAAAAAATAAAAAAAACTCAAGTACCAAAACACACCATGAAATCCCAAAACCCAACAAAACCCTCACATTTTCTTGTGTATAAAGCTTGCTAGTTTGGCAGTGATACACCATGTGCTCTTGTCATACAGACAGCAAACCTGCATTGCTTCTCTCAGTGTTTATATTTATATATTCAGTGCTCAGCCCTGAAGCTGTTCTTTAGATCTGTAGCTAAAATAAATGTCATACACTGCTGAATTATTACAAAAATAAGTCTGTTTATTTACAAATATGACAACAAGCTGGTAACTGATATTCTCCAAAGGATTTTCAATCTTTACAGAGATGCATTCCAGACAGTATATTTCTACTCTTCCTGAATATCACATTCAGCTATTAAACACTTGCCAGTAGATGTGTCCAGTCTTAGTAGCAACATATTATGGTAGATAGAAAGGACATTATCAAATACCAGGAAGAAGCTCTTTATGAAAGATGAAATTGCCCTCTCCCTTTTCATTTTTTATGACTGTATTTGGCAACAACTTTTATTCCATCTTCCAGAGTGCAGTGGGATTTAAACAGGATAAGAAAATGAGAATAAAAAATGAGAATGAGATTTAAAAAGAAGTCCTATATGTTGATATGAAAATGTAATATGTAACATGATGACAACGAAATGTACGATATTTTTGCTTGATGATAGTGTTTTTATTATGCAGGATATTTTTTTACACATTAGAAACACGCATACACATTTCCCCTTTCAAAATCTGAAAACCTAGCAAAATGTTTATCAGCTTTACCATCAATATAGAAACAAATGCAAAGCAGTCCATTCTGTTTAAAACAAATCTATTCTGTATTTCTCATGGCAATTTTTTCTTAATTGTGGTAATTAAACAAATGATATCATGAGATTGAAAAATAGAGTAAGTACTTGATTGCCTAAACATTTTGAAATAGTCAGTATGAGTTTGACTACAGATGATCTGTTCTGAAAAAATTTCAGCCAATGAAATAATTTCATAAAATATTTTCTCATGGTGATTCCCACCAATATATGGTTAAAACTGGACTACCATCTCTTTAACTTACAAACAATGGCTGATATATCTCTTCTGCAGTAACTGGAGTCACAGAACCATTAGGGTTGGGAAGGACCTCTGGAGATCATCCAGTCCAACTGTCTGTTAAGGCAGGGCCACCCAGAGAAGGTTGGAACATGCCTAGGTGGGTTTGGAATGTCTCCAGAGAGGGAGACTCCACAACTGCCCCGGGTAGCTTCTTCCAGTACTCCACCACCCTCAGCAGAAAGTTCTTCCCCATGTTGAGGTGAAACTCGTTGTGCCCAGCTCCCACAATCTCTCCTCACAAGAGAGGTACTTTGGACTCCTGAAATGTTAAACAGCACTGGTCCCTGCACCGACCCCTGAGGGATTCCACTAGTCACAGACCTCCAGCTAGATTCTGCCCCATTAACCACAACTCTCTGCCTTCTTCCTTTCAACCAGTTCTTGATCCACCTCACTACCTGATCGTCAAGCCCACACTTCCTTAGCTTATCTGTGAGGATGATGTGGGAGACAGTATCTAATGCCTTACTGAAATCAAGAAAAACACATCTACCACTCTACCATCATCTCTCTACCTAGTAATTTCCTCATAGAAGGCCGTAAAGTTGGTCAAACATGACTTCCCTCTGGTAAAACCATGTTGGCTGTTCTTAATGACCCCCTCATCCTTCATAAGTCTAGAGATGGAGTCAAGAATAAGTTGTTCCATCACCTTCCCAGGGATGGAGGTAAGGCTGACAGGTCTGTAATTACCTGGGTCCTCCTTCTTGCCCTTCTTATAGACTGGCGTGACATTTGCCATCCTCCAATACTCAGGCACCTCTCCCGTTTCCCACACCTTACCAAAGATGATGGAGAGTAGCCTAGGAATGACCTCCGCCAGCTACCTCAGAACCCGTGGGTGCATTCCATCTGGACCCATCAAATTATAGATGTCCAGATTGCATAGCTGATCCCTAACCCAATCCTAATCTACCAAAGCAAACTCCTCCTTTGTCCTGACTCCTTCTGGGGCTATAGGAATCTGGGGCCCCCGGGGAGAGTCTGCAGGAGTAAAGACAGAGGCAAAGAAGGCATTTAGCACCTCTGCCTTCTTTATATCCTCTGTCTCCAGGGCACCCACCTCGTTCAGCAGTGGGCCTATATTGCCTCTTGTGTTAGTTTTATCCGCTATGTATTTGAAGAAGCCCTTTCCATTGTCCTTAATCCGACTAGCAAGATTAATTTCCAAGGAGGCCTTAGCTGTCCTAATTGCCTCCCTACATCCTCTAACAACTGTCCTATATTCCTCCCAGGTGGCCAGCCCCTCCTTCCGTAATCCATAGATTCTCTTTTTCCACTTGAGTTTGCCCAGCAGTTCCTTGTTTAACCACACTCGTCTCCTAGATCCCTTACTTGATTCCCTACCCATTGGGACACTCTGATGACACTAAACTGGGAGGAGTGGCTGACACACCAGAAGGCTGTGTTGCCATTCAGCGAGACCTGGACAGGCTGGAGAGTTGGGCGGGGAGAAACTTGATGAAATTCAACAAGAGCAAGTGTAGAGTCTTGCATCTGGGGAAGAACAACCCCATGTACCAGTACAGGTTGGGGGTTGACCTGCTGGAAAGGAGTGAAGGGGAAAGGGACCTGGGGGTCCTGGTGGATAGGAGGATGACCATGAGCCAGCAATGTGCCCTTGTGGCCAAGAAGGCAAATGGCATCCTAGGGTGCATTAGAAAGGGTGTGGTTAGTAGGGCAAGAAAGGTTCTCCTCCCCGTCTACTCTGCCTTGGTGAGGCCACATCTGGAATCTTGCGTCCAGTTCTGGGTCCCTCAGTTCAAGAATGACAGGAAATTGCTTGAAAGAGTCCAGCGCAGAGCCACAGAGATGATGAAGGGAGTGGAACACCTCCCTTATGAGGAGAGGCTGAGGGAGCTAGGTATCTTTTCCTTGGAGGAGACTGAGGGGTGACCTCATCAGTGTTTACAAATATGCAAAGGGTGGGTGTCAGGATGATGGAGCTAGGTTTTTTTCAGTGATATCCAGTGGTAGGACAAGGGGCAATGGGTGTAAACTGGAGCATAGGAGGTTCCATGTGAACATCAGGAAGAACTTTACTGTGAGAGTGACAGAGCACTGTGTCGTGGTTTAAACAAAATCTGCACAGTTCCCCCTTTGTTTCCCCTCCCCCCCTCACCTTCCCACTCCCAGAGGGATGGGAGGGAGAGCCAGAGGAATACAACTCCCACAGATTGAGGTAAAACCAGTCCAGCAATCAAGGTATAACAGAATCGCTAACGGTACCAATAGCAAATCAATGTTAGAGGAGACAAACAGGGAGAGAGAATATGATACTACCCGCCGCCACGAGGCCAGCCCGGAAGAGAGAGAGCTCCCCCCTCCCCTCCTGGCCAGCTTCCAGTTGCCTCCCCAAGCCCAGCCCGGAGTGTTAACCCCTTCCCTTCCGGCCAGCTTCCAGTCCCCTCCCCAAGCAGGATGTGCTGTGGTATGGAAAACCTCCCCGACTAGCCCAGACTAGGCACCCTATCTCTCCCTCCTCCCTGGCAGAGCATGAGCTACTGCTGAACCCATTACATTATTCACCCGTTATTCCATACCATTCACGTCATGCTCAGATACCACATTTTTAATATACCATCATATAAATATATATATATATATATATACATCTGCATACACCCAGACAGATAGAAAGAAATCATTTCTTAATACATGGACCAATCCCTATAATGCAATTGAGTCCATTTGGTCCATGATGTTAAGTTTGTAATAGTCTTTTGTAGCAGGAAAGTCTGTGTGCAGTGCTGGATTGTTGCCTGCCGATGTTGATCATCCGTTTACTGCAGAACTCATCTGGTTCTATCAAAGTTCATTCTCTGTTGAGACGATGGTTAGAGGGAAGTCAGGGCCAGTCGCTGGTGACCTGAAGACATCTAGTTGATGGACTATAAAAATATTACACAGCAAGCAACAACTTGTCGCTGAGGACTCCATACAGCTGCCTTCCATTTCCGATGCTTTCCCACAATATGGCAGGACCCACCAGTGAACAAGGCATACTGCTTTTCACTTTCTGACAATTTATTATAAGGTGGTGCCTCTTCGGCACACATCACCTCCTTCTCTGGTGACGTTCCAAAATCTTTGCCCTCTGGCCAGTCCATGATGACTTCCAGAATGCCTGGACGACTGGGATTTCCTATCCGAGCTTGTTGTGTAATTAGTGCAGCCCATTTACTCCAAGTAGCATCAGTGGCATGATGTGTAGAGGAGACCCTGCCTTTGAACATACAGCCCAGCACTGGCAAGTGGGGTGCCAAAAGGAGCTGTGCTTCAGTGTAAATCACTCCAAAGCAGCTCAAACCCCTTCATAAGCTGCCAATATCTCTTTCTCCGTTGGGGTATAGCTGGCCTCCGAGCCTTTGTATCCCCGACTCCAAAAACCAAGGGGTCGACCTCGAGTCTCCCCTGGAGTTTTCTGCCAGAGGCTCCAGGTAGGACCATTCCCCCCAGCTGCGGTGTACAGTACATTTTTTACATCTGGACCGGTCCAGACTGGTCCAAGGGCCACTGCCTGAACTATCTTGCGTATAATTTGCTCGAAGGCTTGTTGTTGCTCAGGACCCCATTTGAAATCATTCTTTTTCCGGGTCACATGATAGAGAGGGCTTACGATTGAACTGTAATTTGGAATGTGCATTCTCCAGAACCCCACAGCACCCAAGAAAGCTTGTGTTTCTTTCTTATCAGTTGGTGGAGACATTGCTGTTATCTTATTGATTACTTCTGTAGGGATATGTCTACGTCCATCTTGCCATTTTATTCCCAAAAATTGAATTTCCCGTGCAGGTCCCTTGACTTTACTCCGTTTTATGGCAAAACCAGCTTTCAGCAGGATTTGGATTATTTCCCTCCCTTTCTCAAAAACTTCTTCTGCTGTATCACCCCACACAATAATGTCATCGATGTATTGCAAGTGTTCTGGAGCTTGCCTCTGTTCCAGTGCAGTCTGAATCAGTCCGTGGCAGATGGTGGGGCTGTGTTTCCACCCCTGGGGCAGTCGGTTCCAAGTGAACTGGACACCCCTCCAAGTAAAAGCGAACTGTGACCTGCACTCTGCCGACAAAGGAATTGAGAAAAATGCATTGGCAATATCATCGTGGCATATCACTTGGCTGCCTTTGACTCTAATTCATACTGCAGCTCTAACATATCCGGCACGGCAGCACTCAATGGTGGTGTGACTTCATTCAGGCCACAATAGTCTACTGTTAGTCTCCACTCTCCGTTAGACTTTCGCACTGGCCATATGGGGCTATTAAAAGGTGAGCGGGTCCTGCTGATCACTCCCTGCCTCTCCAGTCTACGGATCAGATTATGGATGGGAATCAGGGAGTCTCGATTGGTGAGATATTGCCACCGGTGCACTGTTGTGGTCGCAATTGGCACTTGTTGTTCTTCGACTTTCAGCAACCCCACAACAGAAGGATCCTCTGAGAGACCAGGCAAGGTGGACAGCTGCTCAATTTCCTCAGTCTCCAAAGTAGCAATACTAAAAGCCCACCGGTACCCTTTTGGGTCTTTGAAGTACCCTCTCCTGAGGTAGTCCATGCCGAGGATGCATGGAGCCTCTGGACCAGTCACAATGGGGTGCTTCTGCCATTTCTTCCCAGTCAGGCTAATTTCAGCCTCTAGTACAGTCAACTCTTGGGACCCTCCTGTCACTCCAGAAATATCGATGGGTTCCACCCCTTGACAGTTTGATGGCATCAGGGTACACTGTGCACCGGTATCAACTAGATCCTTATACTTCTGTGGGGCTGATGTGCCAGGCCATTTGATCCACACAGTCCAGTAAATACGATTGTCCCCTACCTCCACCTGGCTGGAGGCAGGGCCCCTCTAATAGTCATCGTCGTCACAATCTTGGACACCTAAGTTGTGTTGAAAGGGATTATTCTTCTTTATCACAGGAGCTGGAGTAAAATCAGCTCTTCCGCTCCATCTGGGAACCTGTTCACCAGAGACTGAAGCTGCAGCTCTCATGGGGCGATCAGTCTTGGCCCTTGCTCCTCTCTTCAATTCACCCACACGTTCCTCCAAGGCTGAAGTAGGTTGTCCATCCCACTTTGTCATGTCTTCTCCGTGATCCCGCAGGTAAAACCATAGGGTGGCCCGTGGTGTGTATCTTATATATTTTCTCTCTCAAGCAAAATGATGCCTTTTGTTAATAGCTGAAACGCGTGTTGGCACACGTGAGGAGCTAGATAAATCAGACAGATCGTCCCTCAACTGTTTGAGATTATGAGAGAGTTTTTCCACAGCTGAGATGATGGAAGGGGTAAGATTGTCTTCGAATTCTCAGAGTTTATGAACCATTTCATCCACTATTAGTGGTGCTATGTCATTCCAGGTTACCGTTGCCAATGGATGGGCATATGACGACGGTGCGTTCCGTGTAAGTTTTCGCCACATGGGTCGTGTGCATTCGACTTCATCTGGGTCTATGGGTACATTCCCATTACTCGGCTTGGTGTGGTAGATCATCTCTACGATAGTTGATTCCCTCAGGGACTGGATGCCTTTGTCTATAGTAGTCCACTTGGCCGAACGACTCATAACATCATCCTTGTATGGGAACCTTTCTTTCACAGCTGCCAAAAGCCGCCTCCAAAGACTGAGGGACTTTTTCTCTCTTGCAATTGCTTTGTCAATTCCCCCTTCTCTAGCAAGTGATCCCAGCTGCTTGGCTTCTGTACCTGCTAGTTCGTGACCATCGGCCCCATTATCCCAACATCGGAGCAACCAGGTGATGATGTGCTCCCCTGATTGACAGGTGAAATCTTTTCGCATATTCCGCAGCTCAGTTGAGGTCCAAGATCGAGAAGTCACCTCTTCTTCGTCGTGTGATGATGACCCCTGATCAGATACTAGGCCAGGTAGCGGATGCATAGTTTCTTCATCCTGCCTCTTCCTTCTTGCCTCCTTTCTGGTTTTTCTCTTGTGTACAGGAGCAACCGATATTGGTACGAATTGGTCCTCTAGTTCAGATGCAGTGATTATCACTGTCGTTTGAGTAGCAACTGTACTTGTTGCTGGGGTAGCTGCACTGTCTGTCGCAGTCGAGGGTTGAATAGCCGCTGTACTCGTTACTGGGGTAGCTGCACTGTCTGTCACAGCTGAAGTTTGAGTAGCAACTGTACTTGGAGTTGGAAGAGCTGCGCTGACTTCTGTGTTGCTCTCAGATCCAGGGACATTTTTTTCCTTTTGAAGGTGTTGGATAGTGTCGAACAAGGCCCTGCAGGCATAGGCCAAGCCCCAGCACGTTGCCGTAATTTGTCCATCTCTGGTATGGCCAGTACGACAACACACCTCATTTAGGTGTTTTACTAATTCTTCCGGATTCTTCACTTTTTCGGAAGTAAAATTCCAAAGTACTGGAGGGGCCCACTGACCTAGATGCTTGCCCATACTATCCCACACACCCTGCCACTTATGACTGTCCAGCCTCTGGGAAGATCTCTTGGTCCTCCTATTTCGTCGTTAAACCCCAATACAGGACCAGACCTGACTCCGCTTAACTCTTGAAATCAGATGAAATAACTGTGAACAAAACACACTCTGTAGGCGTGCTACTATTGTGATCCCCATGTCAATCAGCATACAAGTCTCAACCGTATTAAAAGGCCATTCAAAAACTTCAAAACCCTCAAATGATGTTGTAGACCATCTGGAGAGAACACTGGGAGGATAGAAGAATGTCTCCTTCACAGGTTGACCACCCGAGAAGGAGAAAAAGAAAGTGAAATTCCTAAGCACTTCTATTATATACCTCCCAAAATATAAAGTTGGTAACCATACCGGGAGCATAAACCAGATCAGTTTCATGATCAATGCTTCTATTCTATTACAAGTCATTAACATAAAGTACAATGAGACAAGAACCTTAGCCCAAACCCCATACTTGATAAACACTAACACAGCTAATATATATGAAAAGTAATTGGTAAAATCCTGAAACCATGAGATCAAGAGAAAAAACTGTGAGAGCCAATAAAACAGCATTGTGACAAATGACTATAAATCCTGCCAGATTTGTTGTTATTTCGTGGGTTTGTGCCCCACGTTGGGTGCCAAAAAACTGCCGTGGTTTAAACTAAATCTGCACAGTTCCCCCTTTGTTTCCCCTCCCCCCCTCACCTTCCCACTCCCAGAGGGATGGGAAGGAGAGCCAGAGGAATACAACTCCCGCAGATTGAGGTAAAATCAGTCCAGCAATCAAGGTACAACAGAATCGCTAACAGTACCAATAACAAATCAATGTTAGAGGAGACAAACAGGGAGAGAGAATACGATACCACCCACCACCACGAGGCCACGAAGAGAGAGCTCTCCCCTCCCCTCCTGGCCAGCTTCCAGTTGCCTCCCTGAGCCCAGCCCAGAGTGTTAACCCCTTCCCTTCCGGCCAGCTTCCAGTCCCCTCCCCGAGCAGGATGTGCTGTGGTATGGAATACCTCCCCGACTAACCCAGACCAGGCGCCCTATCTCTCCCTCCTCCCTGGCAGAGCATGAGCTACTGCTGAACCCATGACACACTGGAACAGGTTGCCCTGGGGAGTTGTGGAGTCTCCTACGTTGGAGATATTCAAGGCCCCCCTGGACATGTTCCTGTGTGATGTACCCTAGGTTACCCTGCTCTTGCAGGGGGGTTGGACTGGATGATTTTTTGAGGTCCCTTCTAAGCCTTAGGATTCTGTGATTCTCTGATTCTGGACATCCTTATGGCCTCTGCTGGATCTTCTCCAGTAGCTCCTTGTCTGTCTTGTACTGAGGAGCCAGAAATGGACACAGAGTGACTTCACCATGGTCGAGTAGAGAGAGAGGAATCATCTCCCTCAGCCTGCTCCCACACTACTCCTGATGCACCCCAGTATACTCTTGTCCCTCCTGGCTCGAAGGGCTATGGTCAACTTGTTATCTGCCAACACTCACAGGTCCTTCTCGGCTGAACTGCTGTCTATAGGAGTTCAGCTCCCAACCTGATATTTGGGTTTTCCTTTCCAGATGGAGGACCCTTCCCTTGCACTTGTTGAACCTCATTAGGTGTCTCTTCAGACTTCCAAGGTCCCGCTGAATGGCAGCACAGCCTTCAGGTTGTATCAGCCACTCTCTCAGCTCCATATCATCAGCAGAGTTGCTGAGGGTACACTCCAGCCCTTCACCCACGTCACTGATAAACAAGTTGAACAAGACCATACCCAGTGTTGATCACTGGGGCACACCACTGACTACAGGCCTCCAACTGCATTCCATAACGCTGATCTCAACCCTCTGAATTCTGCTATTCAGCCAGTTCTCAATCCACCTCACTGTCCATTCATCTGACCCATATTTCCTAAGCTTACCTAAGAAGATGTTATGGGGCACAGTGTCAAAAACTTTGTTGAAGTGGGTAGATGACACCCACGGCTTTCCCCTTATTGACCGTCCTTCCATGTCAGCGTAGAAGGCTGTTTGATTGATCAAGCAAGACTTACTCTTGGTGAATCCATGCGGACTACTCCTAATGACTTTCTTCTCTTCTACATGCTTTGTGATGACCTCCAGAATGACCTGCTCTATCACCATTCCAGGGATGGAGGTGAGGCTGACTGGCTGGAAGTTTTCCAGCTCCTCTTTGCGTTTTTTGTAGATGGGAGTAACATCGGCCTTCCTCCAGTTGTCAGAATATAATTTGTGTATATATAAACAGGATAAGTAAGGGGCTGAGAGAGTAAGATAAGTGAAAAAGAAGAGGGGAACATACTTCTGACTGATTCTTTCCTATTTTTTCTAGCCAGAAAATACATCTTTTGTAAACTATCAACACATGAACATTAAAAAATATATGAACTGCTATTAATGTGACATTAATTAAATCTATATAAAGGAAATAGTAATAAATCTCTATACATAATCTTGATGTTAAGTAAATAATGTTGAGTAAAGGTGTCTTTACAAAAGTTTTGTATGGTGTTAGTCAATGTTTAAAAAGTGTAGATGAGGCCTTTGGTGACATGTGGACTTAGCAGTCCTGGAGTAATGATTGGACTTGATGATCTTAAAAGTCTTTTCCAACCTAGTTTATTTTATGATTATGTAGGTATTCAAATTCCTTAAAAACAGAATATATTAAGGGATTAGGAATTCTATTTGTATGAAAGTTCTTCAAGAGTTCAAAACATTTGGCCTTAAAGAAATTATGGGTAGCTAATTATGGAGTATATGTATGCAAGAAAAGACACAGAATGCAATTAAGGTTTCTTTCCCTTAACAGCAAGATGGCAAAAGGTGTAAGGTATGTTCTGAAGCTTGTAATTGCATTTCAGTGGGTATCAAGGAAGGCTTTTTTGTCCAAAATCGCTATTAGCATACGGAGTCAGAGAGGAACACTGACTACACTGCACTGGGTATTCTTATCTAGAAGAAGTAGCCAAGAACAATTTTTTAAAAGGTGAGGAATGCATATGTAACTTCAGCCACACACTGAGCTCTTTATAATGTTGTGGATAATCACTTTGTATTGCAATCCCCTGTTTGATGTATTGTAAAGCTGTTTGATGAAAAGTGGAGAAGTCTCTTATGTCAAGGGATGTCAGAAGAATGGGTAATAGCTTCTCATCTCATGCTCTTTTTAATGAACTTACCATGCTGCTACTGGCGATAGCTCTAGGTGTAGTCAAGAAATGTATTAAAGACTTCATTATTAAAAGGTACCAAATAAAGATGTTTTTTACTAATAGTAAATACATAATAATGTGGATGTCCATCCCTAGCAGTGTTCAAGGCCAGACTGGATGGGGTCTTGAGCAACCTGGTCTAGTGGAAGGTGTCCCTGCCCATGGTAGGGGGCTGGAACTAGATAAGGTTTGAGGTTGCTAGCAACCCAAACCATTCTATGATTCTATGATACCAGATAGCCATATTAAAAACCAGTGAAGCATAAAATACCAAAAATCCTGAAATCAGATGAGTATCCTTTCAGTTTCTGCCTCCAGCACTGGTTGATATCTTGAAGAGTGCAGGGAGCAAGAATGTAATCAATTGATTAAGATTTGCTGCTTTTAATTAATGAGTATCTTTTATTCTACTGAGGGAAAACTTAGGCTAGAGTCACGTAAAACATAAGAGAACAGTGTAGCATCACTGTCAGCAGGAGAGAAAGGATGAAGAACATCCATCTCTGTCTCCAGCCCTCTGGAAAGAAGCCAGCCACAGAGTGTGGCCCCACTTCTACTGGATAGCAGTAGAGAGCAGGGATATGACCAAACAGGAGGCACAGGCAGGGGATAAGCCTAGTAGTTTAGGTATTCCCACACAATAGCTGTAGAGTTTTTAGTGGCTTCTGCAGATATAATTGTTGCATTATAGAAACATAGAATCATAAAATGGTTTGGGTTCCAACCTGAACCATCTAGTTCCAACCCTCCTCCTAGCCTCACACTAGACCATGTCACTGAAGGCTCTGTCCAACCTGGCCTTGAACATTGCCAGAGACATTTACCACTTCTTTGGGCAGCCTGTGTCTGTGCCTCACCATCCACACAGTAAAGAACTTCTTCCTTATACCTAACCTGAACTTTACCTGTTTGAGCTTAAACCCTGTCGTAGTTTAAACCAAGTCCACACACAGCTCGTTCACTCACTCCCCCCCTTGCTCCCCCAACTCCTGGAGAGTTAGGAAGGAGAATCCAAAGAATGTGGCCCCCACAGATTGAGATAAGAACGGTTTAATTGCTAAGGTATAACATGAATCACTACTGCTACTACTACTACAAATAATAAATGATAAAGCAAACAACAAGCGAAGAGAATACAACACCTCACCAGCCACCAACCCATAACTCACTCCACCCTGCCCGACCAAGCACCGACCCATACCTCCTCCATTTCCCCCCAGCGCTCCACCCCTTCCGGGTCCCTCCCAGTTACATCCTGGGCGTGACGTGCTACGGTATGGAATACCTCTTTGGCTAGCCTGGGTCAGGTGTCCTGTCTCTCCTTCCTCCTGGCCTCCCCTCCTCCCTGGCAGAGCATGAGCTCAGAAAAGACCTTGAACAAAAGAACACCTGAGCAGTAATTCAAAACACGCTTGTTATCAGCAAATGTTCTCAGCCCAAAAGTCAAAACACAGCACTGCACCGGCTACAAGAAGGAGAAAAAAATGACTGCTACAACTCAAACCAGGACAAACCCATTGCCCCTTGTCCTATCAGTCTTCATAAGTCCCTGATGAAGTCCTTCTCTGGCATCCTTGTAGGCCCCCTTCAGATACAGGAAGGCTGCTCTGAGGTCTCCATGCAGCTTCTCTTCTTGAGGCTGAACAGCCCCTATTTTCTCAGCATTACATTTTCCAAAATTGTTGGATTGCTACAGATCTCAATTGTGTAAATTCGCAAATAGCACTTTCCTCTTCATCATGCAACTCTATCAGTGCAAGTGTGCAATTGTTGAGGTACCATGTTACTCTTCTAAGTGTTGAAATGCAATGTAAGACATAATTCCCTGAAGAATTCAGACAAGATTAACGAATTTCTGTGAGATGTAGCTAGGAATAAACTAAAGAATAATGCTAGTTACAAAACTGAACTCAGAGCTGGAGGAGATGGGGAACAGATACTGTATACACTTTTTAATTAGACTTTGTATTATCAAATATTTAACCAGTCCAATAATGCAATTACACAAGCATATGACTAAACAAACCAAAAACTTCTTTCTAGGTAGGCAGACTTTTCTCTTTTAAGAGCAATTCAACACCCTAACTGAATGTCTTTGGACTCATTTAAATCATAATTCTAACTCTCATGCCAAGCAGCTTTGAGTGCTTTGTCCGGATCACAGTCTTCTAGTAAATTTATACCTAAACTTTCCGATGGCCACTGATATACTGTATTCCATTAAAAAGGAAAGGAGATAGTGTATCATAAATATATTTTCCCTTCCAGAAAGGGAAACCTGAGGGTAGCAGTAGCTCAGAATTGCTCTTTCTCTGTATAAAAAGTCTGTAGGTTGTTGTAATTCACCAAAAAATAACATCTAAAATAAAATATTTGATATATGAAAAGGACAAAGAATTTAATTTACTTTAAAAATTTTCATCTTACATAAAATCACTGAACAATTAAATTCTTCTGTGGCTTAGGTTCTTGTGTGAAAAAGGAGAAAGAAATAAGCCTTTTAACTATACTAGACTACAGAAAGCCCATGTGCACTTTAAAAACAAGAAGATGATATTTCACAGATGCCAGAGGTACCAACGAAAAGCCAGTACCCTAGGATCAGTTCACATATCAGTGGAAACATAAGGCTTTCAGGCACATTAAATTACTGGTCTTGGAATAGCTTGGAGGGGTAAAAAAACCCAAAGCATATCACTTATCTGTGATCACTGTACACTGATCAATGCACTTACTTACAAGTTTCAAACTGGATTTTCTAAGGTGGCAGAAAAAAACATCAGCACAATGAAGCAGAGCCAGAAAGTCCAAGGGCACTTGTCCTAAGACCTCATTACAAGAAGTTTGAAGGCTGCACATATCTTTTCCTATTTAGGCCAACTTTTCATCTCTGGTTGAAATTTGTGATGGTATCCAAGAGATCAGACTATCTAACTGTTTCTCTGGCTGCAAACACATGAAATATAACTTCTAGAAGTGCTCAAACCTATATTATTAGTGATATGTGTCGATAAAGACATTAAATATTGTAACACAATTATTTTTATAGTAACCGGGCTTAACTGCCATCTTCATTGTATTAACTGAATAAACAGAATCAACTAGGATGATGTTTGAATTTTTCTGATGATGTCAATATAAAACATAAAACCATTTTAAACAACTCCGTATCATAACAGTTATGTGAAAGAGACATGGGGAAAAAAATGCTAGTTTATCTGATTTCTATGTCTGGACCTGACATTCCCCAGCTAAATTTAGAATGCAAATATTGAAAATAAAATATAGACAAATTTTAATCAGATATTTATATAAAGAAATCCTTGGATGGAATTCAGGTACAGTCTGTTGATACAGAAATAGCAATTCACAGCAAATCTGCAAATAAAATGTGATTTTTTCATTTGACTTTTTAAATCCCCAAACTTTCTACAGCTCAGAGCTTCTTTTATGTCTTTATGGATTAACACAATTGAAGTTCGCAAAGATGCATGAGAATTCTGAAGTCAAAATTAAAGAAAAAAAATCAGGGCTGGTGGAGCCCATAGATAGGGTAGTCCATAAGCTTGTCTCTACTTTTCTTACATAATTCTGAATAAAGATCCCAGTGCAGCAGATATATGATTCTCTAAGACACAGAACAGGCTTTGGTCTTACAGCTAAAAAGTAATATTGATGACTGAAGTTACTACAGTAGTTCATTTTAATTGAATCAGAACTTGTTGAAAAGAGAAACAGAATAGGTTGGAGTAGTGAGAAATAATCACAAGCTTGCAGAAATACTGGCTTTTTGAAGAAAATCACTGCTATTGCCTTAACTACTTTAAAAGTAAACAAGTGTACAAAGAATTAACATATGTAAAATCATACATTAAAATGAGACTGACTCATTTAGAAGCAGGAATACAGCAGCCCAAAAGGGCTGCACAGTGAGAGGCTTATCCCAGCAAACAACAGTTCACACCTGTAAATTACTCTGAATAGGCTTGCATGCAATGCTACACTTGACATTTATCCATTGTTTAGAAGCAATACTAATGTAATCTTTTACAATATTGTTATAAGTGAAATGAAAGCTTAACATGAATCATTTCCTTGCAAATCATTAAATAACTCATCATAGCACACGCCAGAGGACCCATAAAGTTCCAGTGCATCCTAAAGCTATGTAAATAATAGCTATTTCAGCTTTGTTGACAATTATGATAAGGTTGCTGATGGTGGAATTTTACATTTTGCATTTTACAAGTCAATCCAAATATATAATTAAGTTGTTATTAATTAAGACGGTTTTTCCACCTCATCCTTGAAACACACTGAGCTGAAATTGAGTGACATATTTTTAGGTTTCTTCATCTTCTGACTCAACAAATCTCCTTTCCAGAATGAAGTTAGATTAAGTCTGAACTAGATCAAACACTAGCCAAACAGTACAATTTATATTATTTGTTTCTGAAACCCACAAAACCCCCAGTCAATAACAACCAACCTCCTCCACCACAAAAAAATCCTCAAAATACTGTTGAATACCTCTGAAACTTCACATAAATTCTTAGCTATCAGGATATAATCCCAACGAGCAATGCTTTACTATATTTCCTCGTTACTCCTCTGAGTTTCAAAACAGGAAAGAAACTTGGAAAAATATGCTTTAATGAAAGTCACAAAACTTTATGGTTGCTGGCAACAAACACAAAACAGATAGGATACTCGCCATACAATGAACATTCACCAGCAGAGGCTTTGAGGGACCGCTGTGCTGGATTCGAGCATTTAAGTTGTGCTGGACTTGAATAAACTTCAACTGCGTTTTCCATGGCTTATCCAAAACATTTATTTGACAAATGCTGCCCTAGCTCATTTTAAAAATGATCCATCCAAGGGTTGTTCTTTCCACAATGGTCTAACAATTTAAATACATTTTCCATAAAGTTCTATTCCAGTTTAAAATCCTTTATTGAGGCACATGTGTGCTCAGCATATGAGCATAATACACTCTGTTATATTACTGCAAATAATACTTCTCTTTAAAAGAGAAACACAGGCACGACTTCTTGTGGCTTAAATTTCCTTACCATATATGGAAATTTCTGAGAATCTTCTAAAAGTTCCCATGAACTTCACTTTTCTCTTGCAAGTTGCCACTTTCTCAATCTGGTTTGATCAAGTCTACAAAAAAAAAAAAAAAAAAAAAAACAAAAAAGCCCCCCAGCCTGTAATATCCTTCTGCTTTTAATCTGTAAACACAAACATGTACAAGCCACCATCTGTTGAGATCCATTTATCACATTTATTGGCTTACTAACACCATTAATGAAGACAAAAATCTCCAAATGAAAAAAAAAAAAACCCTGAATAATTTTTTTTTTTAAACTAAGCCTTAACCTTACTGAACAGACAGCAGTTATACGTAACAATATCAGAATAATTATGTTAGTTGATGGCCCAGAGAACCTAAGTTAAAGTCTTATGCAGGGCAGATAAGCAGTATGTTTGGAGCCAGTTTTAATAAAATGATGCATCCTTACTGTATTTTGCTGAATGTAATCCTATGAGAAGATTTAGAAACTGGAATTTAGCCAATTTTAAACTCAAGAAAGATAAAGTTAACATTAGAAGGATGTTGATTTCAGATTCTTTTGAGTGATGACTGTATCAGTTCAAACATCACTGCTAATGGTGGTGTAATCGTAATAAAACAATCATTTTTTAGATATGAAAACTAAATGCTGAATCTTAAATTAAGAAATACCTTTGGAAACTTAGTTTCCTATGACCCATAGTTTCAGCTAAGTTAAAATATATCTATTTCTAGTTTGGATTTTTTTTTTTTCCCCAGCACAATATTAACTGGACAGTCTGTGAACTGTAAGGTATAAGATGTGCTTTGCTACCAGCATAAAATGGGGTTTATTGTAATTAAAGTCCATTTAAAATAGGGTGGTAAAGATATTCTGTTTTTCAAAACACCATTATCAGTAAATAAAAGCAAAAGTTTTTTATGGTGAAATCTAATAGAACAGTTTAACTCATCTGTAACTGTTAATATTCACCATCACTATTTCAACATCCTTGAACCAAACAGCTTTGTGTATTGCAAGCAACAATAATAAGTTTTAGCCAAAGTATTAAAAGTACAGACACAATATAAATACTTTTAGCAGCTGGCATTAAATGTTTAAATTATAATTTTATATGTTCCTGAAACAGATAATAACTTACAGACTTCATTTATTAAAATTTTGGACAATGTAATCATAGCAGAGTTGAATGGATTTTGCACAAGGAGTCTCAGAATCAATCAACAGAAGAAAACAGAAAATGAAGAGCTTTGAAATAAGATGGAAAATTATACTTTTTATTACATGATCACAACTGTAATTTTAGTTGGGTTTTTTTGTTTGGTTTTTTTTTTTTGTTTGTTTTGGTTTGGTTTTTTTTCCCCCCAACAACATAAAGGGGAAGAAAGAGCCTCCTTGGTGTGTACATATGCAATCCACATTTGTATTAAATCAGTTTTGGCTTATTACTTTCAAAAAATAGTAAGAAATTGAAAGAGACATCAGATTCTCCTCTGTGCTGATATCCATCCTTGTGGCATTGTCAGTAAGCTGATTATTGCTCCCTAGGATTTTTCAGCTAATCTATACAAGTCACAGGAAACTGCATGTATGCTGTGGTGTATCAGAGCTTCTTGGCCTCCAGTCACCCTTCTTACCACAGCTTTTTAGGAATCTTTGCACTAAAAATGGATTGTGGCTGAATACTTGGGTTGATTTGATGGGTTTATGGTAGATTTGATATACCATTTACTGAATGAATAAATAACATGGACAGAATTCATGCTTTGTGTAATTCCATTAGAATGGATTGGCTTACATGAGGGATCAAAGTAGTTTGCTGGTGGATAAGTGCACACCAGGGTAGCAAATTACCATGATATCTTCCTTCCCTGAAGATATAAAATGTAACAGTGAGAAAAATTCCAAGGCCAGGAAAAAAAAAAAAAGATGTTTAATCTATAAAGAATTGGTTAGACATTCCATACTTGAAAAGGTCTGGTGCTCACTTTGGGAATGTTTCGGACAAAAAAAGTATTCACATTTCTTTGACCCTTTTTCGTTGTAAGTACAATATCAATTTAATTCTCAAAACAACAGAGATCATTCCATCATCAGAGAAACAATCACCATCATAAAAGCATTTTCTTTGTATGCTCTTCATAGGGTTTACCTGTTATCAGTCAATTCTGGCACTAGATTTACAGGACCCAGTCAAAGTATAACATATAAAAGATGTGAAAAAGCAAGGAACTTTCCCTGAAACAGGTCTTGTGAGCTCAGTTAATAATGCTACGCATTCATGTGCCTTTTGATACAGTTCCCATACCAGGAACTTGTGAAAAGCTATTGCTTGTCACTTGACTAGGATAAACTAGACAACTGATTAGTGTCACAGAGCAGAAAAATTCCATAACCCTTTAAATAGGCTGCAAAGAGTATTGTTAAAGCAGTTATCTTAAACTTAGGCTTTGACACTTGCATCTCATGAAACCTTAATTTAATTAAAAACAAAAAAAAACCCACTCCACTCTTTGGTTTCTTTCTCTTCCGAGCTGACTATCTACTGCGTCTTAAGGAGATCGGGTCTGTTCTTCTGTCCTGTTAGCTCATGCATCAGCTACTAACTGCTTAGAATCATTAGCTTTTTTCCACTGGCTGACTGTTCTGAGGATGATGTACTGGAGGACAGACAGAAAGAGAAAGGCTGGTTTTTGTAAGTTATAATACCAAAACGTGGAAAGAAGTTGTGTAATAAAATTACAGTAATGAAATGATGGTAAATTGACATGGGAGAAAGAAAAGGTATGAAACTTCAGAGACTATTCTTCAGAATTCATTAATTTTTTAGAGAAAGAGGAAAAGGAGAGAAAGAACAGAGATTTACCTTGATGTTGGAATTATGGAAAGGCCAAATATTTTATTGGTGTAGCTGGGCATAATTCAACTGAGTTTCAGTAGAACTCTGTATATCCATTAATAGTAACTACATTTCAGGAACAAAAATTGCTTTGTATATTTTGTTTTAAATTCATGGGACTGGATGTAGTACACAGCCTACACCAAAGTTAATAATGATAAAAAAGTTTTAAGAGATACAAGGGGCCATAAACCCTCTTGATATTAGAGGCTGGGGAGTAGAAAAGAACTACTACTGTCTCAGTGCCACATGAAAAATGGATTACTGTCAATTGGAATGAAACAAGGCCATGATGTCAGCTAATTCAAAGTTAATTCCCAGCTTTTTCTTCTGCGTAATCTGCCAGTTTAAATTTTCTTTACTCTCCACCCTCTGAATCTTGTTTAGTAAATTTTTACTTTAGATCAGATGATAATTAAATAAATTGCTAGTTCATGCTAATATGCTCATTAGAGAGAGTTGTATATTTCTATTGAAACAATTGGTCTGGAAACTATTTTTTGTCAAAAACTATATACATTCATATATATGTTATATTGCTATGATTAAATTTGACTCAAATGAGATGAAAGTCATAAAGCATAACATTGCCTGCTCTATTCTTTTAACATACATATTGTGGAGAGAGAATACTACTATGGAAAACATCCTCATAAATTTCAATCTCATTTTTTTCCCTTTCTTGACTTGCTTTTCCCACTGTTCAATGAATTATCTTTAATAAATGACATATCTCAAATGTAAACCATACGGTTTTAGAGTGAAACAAGGCTAACATCTTAAATGATTGGCGATTACCTATGTCCACGCTGCTTTTCTGTTCTACCATATGATTCGGAGAAAGCTCCAGGAACAAACTTGCCAACAAAGTTTTCAAGCTGACAAGCAGGTATTCTTTATTGCGGCGCCGGGAGACACGGGGGATAACTCCTCCTAACGTGTGTCTCCCTATTGCTACACAAGCCATCCTTATATAGTCCCTGGGCATACATACATATTCATGAGGCTACGTATGGATTACATCATTTTCCAGAAAGCTCCCCGCATGCGTACAGAATTGTGGTGGTGGTCTCTGAGGGTCGTTTACTTCTTCCAACAATCTTCATCACTTCTGGCAGCCTTTGAAGCATGCACAGTAGATGCTTATACCAGTTTAATTGGTTCGTTAGCACCAGAGACATAATAATCCTCCTACTTATCAGTGAGTTTACCTGTAGCCTATCCTGGACACCTGCTGTTCCCAGATACTCCTTATCCCTGCATCCTGTTTTTCTAGACTGTTTTTCTTAAGACCACATCAACTATAACGATTTATCTTGTGCCAGTATGTTCTCTATCTGTACTCTATTTTTTCCTATATATTATGCACCTCAGTAATTTTCCACTGCTACTGTTACAAAGCCATTGAACTTAACATTGCTTAATACTAATTCTAAAAGTTTATATATTCCATTTTGTGATTTTGTGTTCCCCTTGGTTCTAAAACCATACGGTTTTAGAGTGAAATAAGGCTAACATCTTAAATGATTGGCGATTACCTATGTCCACGCTGCATTTCTGTTATACCATATGAGATGTTGTGGTGGGTAAACTGGCAAAACACACGTGAATTATTTAAGGTTTTTTTTTTTTACGACTACTCAGCTGAATATATTGACCCATATTCAGAAAGCATAAAGGAGCCTGAGTTTTCAGATTAGGTGGGGTGAACACCTCACTAGCAATTAAAGGGCCTTATAGCTGGTGAGTTCAGGTAGGTCTTTCCTGGAAAACACTGTCTATGTGTCCAGAGGAAATTTTTGTTTAATATGAATTTCAAATGTAGCTGGTTTTCAAAACTTCTACTGAGATCTATCCAAAATTAGTGCGCCTTTTAACCCAGTCTCATTGTTTTCTCTTCAATTTATTACAGTTTTATGGAAATTACAAATCAGATGTGAGAACAAAGGGAGGAGATATTTTTAGTAAGCTTTAATATCCTGTTAGCAGGCTCTCCAGAAAGAGTTAAGAAATGTTGACAGAGTGGATATTCTTTATTCCTTCCTTCCATCTTCTTGCTTACTAAAAATAAACCAGATTTACACACAGTTTTATAGAAAATCACTCTGTAATAAAAAGTTCCCATTATAGAGTGTCAATGGATGTGATAATATGCATAATTTACCTCTGGGAGTATGTAATTAGAAAATTAACCTTTTATATTTCTCTCCTTAATCAGCTGCAACAGATGACTCCAGAATAACACACTAGCAGCTGCATTTACTGCATTCCCATGTCATTAGTGAGAAGTTGACTATGCTTGAGGATAGTAAAGAAGAGAATTGAGTCTATGACTATGAAAAATACAGTGTTTGAAATGGCATGGTAGCTTTTCGCGTTCTTTTTTTTTGTTTTTCTTGCATTCCTGCAAAGGTGCATTGCTAAGTCTGGGCATCGTAAGGACATATCAGAGCCCCTCAAATTTTCTTGATTTCTGGAAAAAAAATCATAGAATCCTAAAATGGTTTGGGTTAGAAGGGACCTTAAATCTCATCCAGTTCCAATTCTCTGCCATGGGCAGGGACACTTTCCACTCCAAGGTTGCTCTGAGCCCTGTCCAATCTGGCCTTGAACACATGGAGCATCCCTAGAGTACCAAATGCATTTGTTGTGTATCATAGCTTTCTGCCTTTCTATCTTATTCTATTTTGTACTTAACTCATGCTACTTTGGAGTTTCATTCTTAGAAACACTATCAGAATCTGTTTAGTTAGGCCTGATCAACAGGAAAGCTTAAATGTATATAAGAAAACTAGCTTTAGATTCTACTCCTGAAGTGTTCCATAGTTCATAAGTCATATTGACTAGGAAGAGAGGATTCAAGAGGCCCCTTTTCACACTTAAATTCCCTTGAGGTGAGGAGTCCCAGACCTCAATCTTCGGATTTTATCAATTTGTTAATCAGTGAGTTTAACACATGGTAAAATGAGCAAGAGTGTCGTAGACCGGCCTGATTGCTAAGACTGGAAAAAGCACAGTGGTGAAGCACCACCACCTCCTTCTTCCCCTTTGACACAATTTTCAACATCAAGCAGACACAGCTGTGTTTTTCAAGGTGTAGAGGCCTTCTGGCACATCGGAATGTTTCCTGATGGAAAGTAGATGCAGGCATGCAAAGCAAGTGAAAGCTTTGTCCACTTTCCACCCCTACATGAGCTCTCCAGGGTGCAGATGTACAGAAAAGGTTAAGATTAGAGAATCATAGAATCATAGAATAGGTAGGGTTGGAAAGGACCCTTAAGATCACCTAGTTACACCCTCCCCTTCGCCGTGAATAGAGACACCTCACACTAGACCATGTTGGAGGTTTTTTTAACAGTTTCTGAAGTTCAAGTTCAGCAGCCCTTTGCAACAGCTCTGAATTCTGTCAGCCTCCAATATCTCCTGTATGCATCTTAAAGTCCATGTTCTGTGAGGGCTAAAATTACCGCATGCCCAGTAAATGAGCAACACTACCCCAATATTCTCCATGAGGACACCATGTCAACAATAAAAAATTGCAGACAAAATATTTAAACTTTGTAACACTGTCAGAAAAGAATTAATTTTGGATAATGGTTACTTCTATAGGTTTATGTTATATCCCAACACTTTGACTAGAAAGACAAGGGAGAACTTTAAAAGCTGTATATTACAAGGTGATTTGCAGATGACTAAAAGCTAAGGTGAAGTATCAGCTGGTGGCAGATAGTAAAACAACTAGAGAGTTTTTATCTATTCAGTTTTATCATAACCCTGAGTCAAATGGGGATCAATCATTAAAAAAAAAAAAGATTCCATTCTTACAATCTTTGAATTCCATTTGTATTAACATATCAGGTTTCATTGTCTAGATTTTGGCTTTTGAACATGAATTCAAGCTTTCAGGCAAAATTCTCATCCTGTACCAAACCATTAAGTTTTTAATTCTAGACATTTCTAAATGTGGTAGTCTGCTAAAGATCCTTCTGATTGGAAAGGGAGAAATATAACCACCATTTTTAAAAGGGAAGAGAGGAAGTCCTAGGGGATTACAGGACAGTTAGTCTCACATCAATTCCTTGCAAGATCATGGAACAGATCCTCCTGGAAACCATGGTGAGGCACATGGACAGTAAGGGGGTGACTGATGACAGCCAAGATGGCTTCACTAACGGCAAATCATGCCTGACAAATTTGGTGGCCTTTTACAATGGGGACACAGTGTTGGTGCATAAGTGGAGAGCAATTGATATAATCTACCTGGACTCAGGCAAGGCATTTGACACTGTCCTGCATGGCTTGTTCAGCCTGGAGAATAGAAGGCTCCAGGCAGACCTTATAAACAATCTTCCAATACCTAAAGGGCCCAACAAAAAATCTGAAGAGGGACTTTTTACAAGGGCATGTAGAGACAGGACAAAAGGAATGTTTTAAAATGAAAGGGAAGAGATTTGAATTAGAACTTAGGAAGTTCTTCCCTGTGAAGCTGGCGAGGCCCTGGCACATGCTGCTCAGAGAAGCTACGGCTGTTCCATCCGTGGCAGTGTTCAAGGCCAGGTTGGATGGGGCTTGGAACAACCTGGTCTAGTGGAACCATACCATTATTGATTCTATGATTCTAAATTAGCTTTGAGGGAGTGCAGAGCAAGATAGGTCTGTCTCAAGAAGTGTAGACTGTTTTTGCTAGACATCTGGTATTCAAAGCAGTAATGACCCTGTGCCTCATAAACCAGAATGTTTCTGGGCATATTGTATAAAACCCATCTCAGTAACCATTAGACAGCTAAAAGCTGTAATCTAAACTAGTCATCTAGTCTTCCTTTATAGTCAATGGAGAAAAATAAACACCTTCAGTGGGTGATTCATCTCATAGAATATAAGCATCTAAGACAGCTTAGACAGATTGTCTGACAAATTAGTTCTCTCAATAAAAAGGTTATACAACTAGCTTAAATTGAGACAATCTTTCAGACATTTGAAATTAGACAAGACAAATCCCATGTTTCATTCCTGTTTGGAAAATCTAAGAACACAGAATAAGAAAAAAATAGAAGTTGTTTACAAGATTAAGTTGTCCCAAGAGTAAGTTAACCAAATAATTGGAAAATATATTCAAACTATCTCTTCCAGATTGTTTTTTAAGAACTGCCTAGTGGACACATATGGTGCCCAGAAATATCTTAACCAACATTTTTTGAAAGATCTTATGATGTCTAAAATTCAAAACATGAATTCACTTTTGTTTACAAGAATTTAAATTATGTCTTTACATTTTTAAAAGATGTAAGCATAGTTTATAGCATGCATTTTGGCAAGAATACCAGGGAGAAGGACTACGGGTATTCTAGTAGGGTGGTTGAAACACAAATCACCAAATCATAAAACAAAGGGGGGGAAAACATCAAAAAAACATATTCTTTTACTACAGCAAAGAATAATCACAGTGGTATAAAATATGCAAGCATAAGTCTTAGAAAGGACACTAGAGAGTAAAATCCCATTGCAATTCATATTACCATGTCAGAAGGGCTGAACTACTTAGAAAAGAAATTTGGACATGATTGATGGCTTGGCTTCATGAGCGAAGATTTGGGAAGGGCTTTACCCACGCTTACTACAAGCACGATGACCAAGGGCATGTGAGATATGCAAATCTGGTTAGAAAAAAGGGTCCTTAGGCAATCAGGAAGTGTCCGACCAGGACTGTCATCTCGTGGGGCAATCTCGAGCAAGCCATGTTCTGGTCTGCCTGCATGCAAGGTTGAATCTGCAGCTTCCCATGCACCTTGCCACCTGCCGTTTTGACCCTCACCTGTCCGTACAGACAAGTGAGAGTAAGCGCTTCCAGCTTGCGCAGTGGATTTTTTAGGTGAGGCACAGCGTGTGCAAAACTGGCCCCACACTTTACACCTGAGGTTTCAGACCCCTGGTGCATTGCGCTTGGCTGAGAAGCCACTGGATGAGGACATAATAAAGTTGATGTAAATAGCGGAAACTGATTTACCCAACATTATCATCAGTGGTTAATGACATTTCATGTTATTTAATATATATTTTCATTTAAGTGTTCTCACTATACTTTCACATATAGATGACAGACTGAAGACAGCTATTTTATTCAGCTGAAATTCTTTGCATTCCTATCATGGGATACTCAGGGTCCCTTTACCTAATATAGATGATAATGACCTCTTCTGCAATAGTACATAAATATTATTTGAACTTTGAATGCATAACTGAATTTTTTATTTCAAGTGCCTTTGACTTTGCCAATTGAATCTCTGAACTACTCCAAAAAGTTAGTAGTACCTAAAAGTCAGTGAGATAATCTGTGCAAATTTTAAATGACATTTGAAAAAAAAAATTACAACAAAATTGAATGCCATATGATCAGTGGGTAAACTGTTTGCTTATGGAATGTGGAACAAAACTGCAGCGTAAGTTACAGAACTATTCAGGACTTAACTGTCCACATGTGCCATAGTATATCCATATAACCACTATCAGTCAGAGTTTACCAGGAATCTGTACACTTCAACACCTCTTCCATAACCTCCCCTGTGTTATTCAATGCATGAATAGCAGTAAAAAGTTCACAGCAGATAAATTTGGAGTATTACTGCTACAGAATATGTGGTAAAGCATAGCAAGCCTATCAGAAACATGTGCTCTGGGATGCTCACATCTGGAAAAGATGTAAGGTTTAATGTACAGGGAAAGAATATTGCAGAGGCTTCATCGTCACTTGCCACCACTGCTGAATGGAAGGAGGTCGAGTCTGTTCTTGTGATGTCTTCATTTGAGATATACGGCTATTGAGCACAGCAGAAGTTGACAATAAAAACTATTCTGTAACTCAGCAAACTGAGAAAACTGGGGCTGTTCAGCCTGGAGAACAGAAGCTGCATGGAAACCTCTGAACAGCCTTCCAGTGTCTGAAGGATGTTGGAGAAGGACTCTTCATCAGAGAATGTAACAATAGGACAAGAGGTGATGGGTTCAACTTAAACAGGGGAAGTTCAGGTTAGATATAAGAAAGTTCTTCCCTGTGAGGGTGGTGAGGCACTGGCACAAGCTGACCATAGAAGCTGTGGCTGTCCCATCCCTGGCAGTGTTCAAGGCCAGGCTGGACGGGGCTTGGAACAACCTGGCTTAATGGAAGGTGTCCCTGACCATGGCACAGGGTTGGAACTGAATGATCTTAAGGTCCTTTGAAAGCCAAACCCCTAAACCATTCTATGATTCTATGATTCATACTATTTTAAAAAGTGGGAATGGTAAGGAAAAAAAAAACTTTTGGTTTCTTTTGTTTTTTTGGTGTGTTTGGTTTTGGTTTTTTTTGGTTTGGTTTTTTTTTTTGTGCTATTTGCACATTTGACAAAGAACTTTGGTTTGTTTTTTTTTTTTTTTAGTCCAGTATGCTGGGTAAATCTCTGGGTGAATTAATTACAAAACTTGCTTATTTACATTCCTCTGTAGATTGAAATCGAGCTGTTTCTTTCATTTAGTGTACCAAATTGCATACCAAACAACAGTAGAGAAGGCTGAATTTTAGAAATTAAAAATAAAATAATAAATTTAAGACTGATATATTCTGCCAAAGAACAGCCAGCTATTAATGATCCATTAAGCCTGGTATCTTGGTTTTGAAAATAGCCAGTTGTGAATGCATAGGAAGAAAAGTATCTGAACAGAGAAATTTATACTGCAAGACTTCCCTGGGAACCTTCTCAGCTTCCAGCAGTTTGGAACTTTATATCCAACTGATTAATTTAATTTTGTCTTCAGCTTTGTCATTAATAGTTCTTGATAGACACTATTTTAATTTTTTAGTCTTTAGTAATTTTTTAGTTTTTCTCTTTAATGGCAAAAAAATAAAAAAGTGATAATTATAAAACAACGTTAATTTTATTTTGATTTTTGATGGTATATCTTTTGATTTACTTAATATTTTGGACATTACTGAAGTGCACATTATCTACATTCAATGAATATTAATACTGCAGAATATATTTTGTCAGTTCAGTAATACCTACACATAGGCTTTGTAGATCACCTTAATGATCTATAGATCAACAATTATTCTGGCCTTAAACTGTAAACAGTCATTATCACAATAGAATAAATGATAAAATAGACCAGAAAAAAAGTATTTGGGCTTAGGAAATATGATCTATAATGCTATTTGGATTTCAGATATGATAAAGCGCTCACAGACAAAGTTTGAGTTTCGTTTTAGCTCTAGGTCTGTAAGATGTAGCCATTCAAAGTGGGTTCCTTGATGATAAGAAAACTTTTTAAATCCTAACATTGAAAGTCACTGTATAAGTGTAAAGAAATAAAGAACCATCTATTACACTGATGCAAAACCAGATCAAAAGTACTAGAGAAAAGTCTGGCGGGCTGTAACTTATGAATGTGGATTCTGAGAGAGCTGGCCTCTGGCAGCAGTTTGTGTGCTTTACTAGCAGACTGCTACAACAGCTCTAGGGAATGAGGTGGTAAAGAATGACTGTCTAATGATTAGGTTATGAAGTCTTCCTGACAAATGGTTAGCATATTAATTGGTAGTTATAATTAATATCTTTATTTTGGCTTCTGTGGAAGTGAGGGATAACAATCTTATTATCATCAGTAGAGAAGACTGTCTTGATTTAGATAGATGCAAATACAATTTTGGAAGGTAATCTACAAAGCACATAAAATCTGTAATATCTTGTGGTGATTTTTAAGTGACTATTGCCTTTCAGAGAATCAATGAAATCTCACTGGCTGAAATGTGAGGCTCACCTGGAAATGATTTTGGAACATAACTATCTACACTGGCTTCTATCTCATAGTCTTATGATAAATAGCTTTGTTGAAAGAAAGCAGAGATTCAGATTTCAGTTCTGTTGTGTCAGTACAGAGGAGCTCTGTGTGCAAATTGACTTCTACATAGGGTTAAATGCACAGTAAGTTGCTTTCCACAGAAGTTAAAGAAAACCAAAATGGCAAAAAGATGATTAACATAAATGATGCTGTTCCTTCAAAAATTAGTATCAGCATAAATAATTATAGTAAACATTACAGGACAAAATATAGTATGGAAACCAATCTCACTGAATTGAATCAAATAGAGTATTTCCGCTGAAAGGGACATACAACGATCACCTAGTTCAACTGTCTGACCACTTCTGGGCTGACCAAAAGTTAAAGCATATTACTAACGGAACTGTCCAAATGCCTCTTAAACACTGACAGGTGACTCCTTTTCTTTTAAAGATAGCATTTGTGAAAATATTGCACCTGGCCATTCATCCCTTATTTTCTCATTTTGTCCTGCTGTTTCTTTAATAATATATTATTAACTTCTCTAGGAACCAGTATCTTCTTTAAATAATTTCTAGTTCAAGAAGATATTCTAAGATGCCAATAAGAACTAAACATTCCTGGCTAGTTGCAGAAAATATGCTCCGAGTATAGATGGTGACTTGGTTTGCCTAATTTCCCAGACAAACCAGCCAATTCATAGCTTCATAATAGGATATTTCACCTCTCTTCTTGCACTGCAGTCCTATTATGCTGGTGGAATGAAATTACCTGGTCTATGTACTCTAATATAACTGGCAATGTCCTCTATTGTCATGTACTAGGTAAACATTTACAGTAAACTTTAAGCAATGAAAACCTAGAATTGAGACTGTGACTTTTAAGGATCTCAGTCTGGCTCTTCTAGACATCCTTAGGATGTTTTACCAAACTTTCCCCACAAACTCTAAGGAGTAAGCCCCAGGAGACTGATCCTCTTCCATATTCTGTCATAACAAGTTTAAAAAACCAGGACATCTCAGTCTTAATGAGTGGTTGAGTTGAAGAGATGTGGACCATTTCCAGTTTCAGACTAATAAGCTTTAAGCTGGACAAAATAGAATAGCCAGAGCCAGTTCACTTCCTTGAAAGTGGAAGAATATTGTACTAAGCATCTTGTCAACAGTTTGTATTTTTGTTGTTGCTTTTGTGGTATTGTTATGATTATTTCAAGACACTATCTCTTGTGATGATTGACTTACTTGATACTGAGATTTATGCAAGAAAAATAATTCATAAAACAACCTTTTAGCATACTATCCATTTAAAACTGTTAGCTGAAATAAATTTTAAATAGAAAAACAATTTTCAAATTAGGACATTGGGATTTTTTAAACATTAACATCTTGAAAAAACTTACCTTCTGTTATCAGCAAACGCATTGCCAGCTCTGTACCTATTTGCAGGAAAAATTATGACCTTGGCACCTCTATTCATGTACGTGAGAATTCTGGAGGCCCCACAGTAGCAGCAGTGTAACGGTTTTATGCAAAAAATGTGTATCAGAACATGAGAAACCCAAACCTGAAACTCTTCTATTAAAGTCTCTGTGCTTTAAGAGTTAAACCACAAGAAGTTTATAACCCCCATACTGCCTTATGCTGCACTTAAGGATGTCCCTGTGGCCCAGAGGTTTGTAATTGCTCTGCAGACTTGTCACTAGCAGGAGGGCGACAAAGTAGATGTGCTTTCCTTCCTTTCAGCAATCAATAGTAAGAGATATCTTTGTTAGTTCCAATCTATCTTTCAGAGACTTGATTAACTGCCACAAGAGAGTTAGTCAAATATACTGGCATTAAGTGGCTGTGCTTTCAGTGCACTTTTAACATCTAGTTCAGACTGGAAGAAGTCGTCTTTATTTGGGCTTTGAAAATTTTCTCATGTTCCTAAGCCATAAGGTCTAACATGGAAGAGAAACAGAAGTGTAGATATAAATAATGATAAATACTCTGTTACAAGTTCTCAGCTGAGTACTTACTTAATTTCTGAAGTCCTTTTGTTTTAACTACAAAACTTTTCTAAATTTCTGATTTTAAACAAAATACTTGTAATGTCTATGAACATTCTGAATATTTAAAGAAGTAGCGAACAAATAGCTTTCAAAAGCACCATAGGAGATTTCTGTTTCTTTAAGGAATTAATTGCATTATTAAATGCAAAATACTCATACTATTTTTTCAGAATGCTTATAGAAACCTTTCCTTCCTGTTTTTCCTTGTGTCTGTCTTCCTTTTATCAAGTAGTGGCTTGGCAGAGCAATTCTAAAATTGACATATGCATGAACTCAAGCTGACTAAGTCAGCACTGGTTTCAATTACAGGTTATTTTTGTAAACATGTATCTTTGCAATACCTGGTGTTATTTTAATGCTGTGTAAAAAGAGAGCTTTTTCAAAATAAATGCATGCAAACAAGAGATGGCATTATTAAGCAAAATATTATGCTACAGATTCTAGGGCTGATCACATATTTCATAACCCTCAATAACAGATAGCATCACTATAGCAAATCATCTGCTATCATTTCTGGCCTCAGCTATGAGAGAGCACATGCTACTGGAAAAAGTTATACAGAAATTCCTTTCTGCAACAGTATGCTGAGGCCAAAGGGAGGTAGATACCCTGTGGTTTGATTCAACTGTCAGATGATAATACCAGGGTCAGAGGAGGGTGTGGGAACTGCAGAAACAGGTGTTTCCACTGGGGAACCCAGGCTGGTGAAAAGCAGGGTGGGCAAGATCACAGCCCCACCAGCAAGGACACCAACCTGCAGTGTGTGAGCAAGCGGAGTGGGGAAGGTCCAGAGACAGTAACCAAGAGAGGACTGGCAGCTCCATCCCATTCAGGAGCAGAGGGAGAAGTTGCATGGACTGCTGGTGTCATCAGGGCCCTGATGAATGTATTCAGCCATCTGGGAAACCCACCTTGGCTCTCACCCAGCTCTGCAGCTTAAGCTTTCTGCAAGCAGTGTGACAGCACTGTCTTTCTGTTCTTTTCCCTTTAACTAATGCTTGAAGGGGAGAAAATACAAAAGGGATTTTTAAGGACTTACCTAAAATTAATGAAGAAAACTTTCATATATTAAAATATGGTCACATATCTCTTGTATAAATACAAATATCAGGCAGAAACAGTTGCAGTGAGTAGAATAAATTTGATCACTTTAAGTAGATTAGCCCAAGAAGAACATATTGTGGGCTTGCATAAGAAGGCAAAGATAGAGAGGAGAGTATGCAAAAGCAGTTTTATGCTCAGGGTGCCAGAAGATGAACACTAGCACCTGGAAAATCAACACTTGTTTGTTTGTTCTCTTTAACAGTTTTATCTAAAGTTTTCAATGACATAATACATAGTGAAATTTAAGCTGGAGTTTTTAATATCCAGTTAATGCCTCATGCTATAAGAAAGAGATAAGTGCAAACAAAGTATTGTGAAAGAAAAATGCATTGCCCCAGTGTCTCTGGGCAAGCAAGCAGAAGTATCCTGTCACTGATGTTTGACACCTAATGTATGAGATCTATTGGTAAAGGCAGAGTAGATGCTATCTTTGCGTTCTTTGTCTAAACACTTACTGAAGTGCGAGCAGATGAATAATTCTTTTATTTATTGTCTTTTTTTTTTTCAATAGCTGGAAAAAAAAAGGCTCTATGAAAAATTATAATTCAGTTCCTTTTTGCAAATTTTTGGCATATGGATAAATAATTAAGAAAGTGTTTTGTCTCTGTCAAAAAGTTAGGAATGTCTCAGGACTGCAGATGTGTAAGAGATTTTCATATAAGAAAGTTTGTGAAAGTGTCAGAATGAGAAATTGCTGTCCACAGGGAAGGAGTAGAAAATGACAAGTCAGTTTCTACCATTTCTGTCCAAATTTCTTTAAGTCTACATTGAAAATCAACACAACAAGTGAATTAGCAGCTCGGAGAGATGGTGCTTAGAGTCATCAGCATTCATGTAACCTTTGAAAAAAAGACAGTGCCCATGATGACACAATTAAATGTTACTACTAAAAGTTCATTGCAAAGCAGCCTGTGCTCTGAAATCCTGCCTGTTCCACACAGGTACAGACATTTCAACAGTGCTGCACACAGACTTATCAGCACGGAGAAAGGGTGCTGGGAATCATCAGCACACACTATTTGCAAATGTGGCACTACCGTTGCTGTCAAAAGTAACTTTTACACCTACATGAGCCTCGGAATCGAACCTCTGCTGCAAAAGAGGTCTGAGGCCATTCTGCACACCAGCATCAACGTTAGGGTTATGGTTAGGGTTAGGGTTTAGGGTTAGGGATGTGTTAGGGTTAGGGATAGGGTTAGGGTTAGGTTAGGGTTAGGGTGAGGGTTAGGGTTTGGTTTAGGGTTAGGGTTAGGGTTAGGGTTAGTGTTAGGGGTAGGGTTTGGGTTAGGGTTAGGGATGGGTTAGGTTTAGGTTTTGGGTTAGGTTTAGGTTTAGGGATGGGTTAGGGTTAGGGTTAGGTTTCGGGGTTAGGGTTAGGGTTAGGGTTAGGTTTAGGGTTTGTGTTTAGTGTTTGTGGTTACGGTTAACTTTAGCGTTAGGGTTAGGCTTAGCAGCTTGGAGAGGTGGTGCTTAGAGGCATCAGTAGTCATGGAACCTTTGAAATAAAGTCAGTGTACATGATGCCTCAACTAAATTTTACTACTAAAAGTTCATTGCAAAGCAGCCTGTGCTCTGAAATCCTGCCTGTTTTTCACAGGTACAGGTATTTCAACAGTGCTGCACACAGACTTAGCAGCACGGAGAAAGGGTGCTGGGAATCATCAGCACACACTAGTTGCAACTGTGGCACTACCGTTGCTGTCAAAAGTAACTTTTACACCTACATGAGCCTCGGAATCGAACCTCTGCTGCAAAAGAGGTCTGACGCCATTCTGCACACCAGCATCAATGTTAGGGTTATGGTTAGGGTTAGGGGATAGGATGTGTTAGGGTTAGGGTTAGGGTTACGGTTCGGGATGGGTTAGGGTTAGGGTTAGGTTTAGGTTTAGGGTTTGTGTTTAGTGTTAGGGTTTGGGTTAGGGTTAGGGGTGGGTTAGGTTTAGGGTTAGGGTTAGGTTTTGGGTTACTGTTGGGGTTAGGGTTAGGGATGGGTTAGGGTTAGGGTTAGGTTTAGGGTTTAGGGTTAATGTTAGGGTTAGGGTTTAGGGTTAGGGTGAGGGTTAGGGTTTGGGTTAGTGTTAGAGTTAGGGTTAGGGTTAGGGTTAGGGTTAGGGTTAGGGTTAGGTTTAAGGTTAGGGATGGGTTAGGGTTAGGGTTTGGGTTAGGATTAGGGTTAGGGATGGGTTTGGGTTATGGGTTAGGGTTAGGTTTAGGGTTAGGGATGGGTTAGGTTTAGGTTTTGGGTTAGGTTTAGGGTTAGGGTTAGAGTTAGGGGTGTGTGAGGTTTAGGCTTAGGGTTAGGTTTTGGGTTACTGTTAGGGTTAGGGATGGGTTAGGGTTAGGGATGGGTTAGGGTTAGGGTTAGGTTTAGGGTTAGATTTAGGGTTAGGGATGGGTTAGGGTTAGGGTAAGGGTAAGGGTTAGGGTTAGGGTTGGGGTTAGGGATGGTTTAGGGTTATGGTTATGGTTAGGGTTTAGGGTTAGGGTTTGGCTTAGGGTTAGGGATGTGTTAGATTTAGGGTTAGGGATGGGTTAGGGTTAGGGTTAGGTTTAGGGTTTAGGGTTAGTTTTAGGGTTAGTTTTAGGGGTGGGTTAGGGTTATGGTTATGGTTTGGGTTAGGGTTAGGTTTAGGGGTTAGGGTTAGGTTTAGGTTTTGTTTAGGGTTTGTGGTTACGGTTAGCTTTAGCGTTAGGGTTAGGCTTAGAATCTCGGAGAGGTGGTGCTTAGAGGCATCAGTATTCATGTAACCTTTGAAATAAAGTCAGTGTCCATGATGCCTCAACTAAATGTTACTACTAAAACGTCCTTGCAAAGCAGCCTGTGCTCTGAAATCCTGCCTGTTCTTCACAGGTACAGACATTTCAACAGTGCTGCTCACAGACTTATCAGCACGGTGAAAGGGTGCTGGGAATCATCAGCACACACTATTTGCAAATGTGGCGCTACCGTTGCTGTCAAAAGTAACTTTTACCCCTACGTGAGCCTCGGAATCAAACCTCTGCTGGAAAAGACGTCTGAGGCCATTCTGCACACCAGCATCAACGTTAAAGTTATGGTTATATTTAGGGTTATGGTTTAGGGTTAGGGTTAGGCTTAGGGTTAGGGTTAGGGTTTGTGGTTAGGGTTAGATTTAAGGTTAGGGTTAGGGTTAGGGTTAGGGTTAGGGTTAGAGATGGGTTAGGGTTAGGTTTAGGGTTTAGGGTTAGAGTTACGGTTAGGGTTAGAGATGGGTTAGGGTTAGGGTTAGGGTTAGGGTTAGGGTTAGGGTTAGGGTTAGGGTTAGGGATGGGTTAGGGTTAGGGTTTGTGGTTAGTGTTTGTTTTTACGGTTAGCTTTAGGTTTAGGGTTAGGGGTAGCATCTCGGAGAGGTGGTGCTTTGAGGCATCAGTAGTCATGTAACCTTTGAAATAAAGTCAGTGTCCATGATGCCTCAACTAAATGTTACTACTAAAAGTTCATTGTAAAGCAGCCTGTGCTCTGAAATCCTGCCTGTTCCACACAGGTACAGACATTTCAACAGTGCTGCACACAGACTTGTCAGCACGGAGAAAGGGTGCTGGGAATCATCAGCATACACTATGTGCAAATGTGGCACTACCGTTGCTGTCAAAAGTAACTTTTACACCTACATGAGCCTCGGAATCGAACCTCTGCTGCAAAAGAGGTCTGAGGCCATTCTGCACACCAGCATCAACGTTAGGGTTATGGTTAGGGTTAGGGTTTAGGGTTAGGGATGTGTTAGGGTTAGGGATATGGGTTAGGGTTAGGTTAGGGTTAGGGTGAGGGTTAGGGTTTGGTTTAGCGGTTAGGGTTAGGGTTAGGTTTAGGGTTTGTGTTTAGTGTTTGTGGTTACGGTTAACTTTAGCGTTAGGGTTAGGCTTAGCAGCTTGGAGAGGTGGTGCTTAGAGGCATCAGTAGTCATGGAACCTTTGAAATAAAGTCAGTGTACATGATGCCTCAACTAAATTTTACTACTAAAAGTTCATTGCAAAGCAGCCTGTGCTCTGAAATCCTGCCTGTTTTTCACAGGTACAGGTATTTCAACAGTGCTGCACACAGACTTAGCAGCACGGAGAAAGGGTGCTGGGAATCATCAGCACACACTAGTTGCAACTGTGGCACTACCGTTGCTGTCAAAAGTAACTTTTACACCTACATGAGCCTCGGAATCGAACCTCTGCTGCAAAAGAGGTCTGACGCCATTCTGCACACCAGCATCAATGTTAGGGTTATGGTTAGGGTTAGGGGATAGGATGTGTTAGGGTTAGGGTTAGGGTTACGGTTCGGGATGGGTTAGGGTTAGGGTTAGGTTTAGGTTTAGGGTTTGTGTTTAGTGTTAGGGTTTGGGTTAGGGTTAGGGGTGGGTTAGGTTTAGGGTTAGGGTTAGGTTTTGGGTTACTGTTGGGGTTAGGGTTAGGGATGGGTTAGGGTTAGGGTTAGGTTTAGGGTTTAGGGTTAATGTTAGGGTTAGGGTTTAGGGTTAGGGTGAGGGTTAGGGTTTGGGTTAGTGTTAGAGTTAGGGTTAGGGTTAGGGTTAGGGTTAGGGTTAGGGTTAGGGTTAGGTTTAAGGTTAGGGATGGGTTAGGGTTAGGGTTTGGGTTAGGATTAGGGTTAGGGATGGGTTTGGGTTATGGGTTAGGGTTAGGTTTAGGGTTAGGGATGGGTTAGGTTTAGGTTTTGGGTTAGGTTTAGGGTTAGGGTTAGAGTTAGGGGTGTGTGAGGTTTAGGCTTAGGGTTAGGTTTTGGGTTACTGTTAGGGTTAGGGATGGGTTAGGGTTAGGGATGGGTTAGGGTTAGGGTTAGGTTTAGGGTTAGATTTAGGGTTAGGGATGGGTTAGGGTTAGGGTAAGGGTAAGGGTTAGGGTTAGGGTTGGGGTTAGGGATGGTTTAGGGTTATGGTTATGGTTAGGGTTTAGGGTTAGGGTTTGGCTTAGGGTTAGGGATGTGTTAGATTTAGGGTTAGGGATGGGTTAGGGTTAGGGTTAGGTTTAGGGTTTAGGGTTAGTTTTAGGGTTAGTTTTAGGGGTGGGTTAGGGTTATGGTTATGGTTTGGGTTAGGGTTAGGTTTAGGGGTTAGGGTTAGGTTTAGGTTTTGTTTAGGGTTTGTGGTTACGGTTAGCTTTAGCGTTAGGGTTAGGCTTAGAATCTCGGAGAGGTGGTGCTTAGAGGCATCAGTATTCATGTAACCTTTGAAATAAAGTCAGTGTCCATGATGCCTCAACTAAATGTTACTACTAAAACGTCCTTGCAAAGCAGCCTGTGCTCTGAAATCCTGCCTGTTCTTCACAGGTACAGACATTTCAACAGTGCTGCTCACAGACTTATCAGCACGGTGAAAGGGTGCTGGGAATCATCAGCACACACTATTTGCAAATGTGGCGCTACCGTTGCTGTCAAAAGTAACTTTTACCCCTACATGAGCCTCGGAATCAAACCTCTGCTGGAAAAGACGTCTGAGGCCATTCTGCACACCAGCATCAACGTTAAAGTTATGGTTATATTTAGGGTTATGGTTTAGGGTTAGGGTTAGGCTTAGGGTTAGGGTTAGGGTTTGTGGTTAGGGTTAGATTTAAGGTTAGGGTTAGGGTTAGGGTTAGGGTTAGGGTTAGAGATGGGTTAGGGTTAGGTTTAGGGTTTAGGGTTAGAGTTACGGTTAGGGTTAGAGATGGGTTAGGGTTAGGGTTAGGGTTAGGGTTAGGGTTAGGGTTAGGGTTAGGGTTAGGGTTAGGGTTAGGGATGGGTTAGGGTTAGGGTTTGTGGTTAGTGTTTGTTTTTACGGTTAGCTTTAGGTTTAGGGTTAGGGGTAGCATCTCGGAGAGGTGGTGCTTTGAGGCATCAGTAGTCATGTAACCTTTGAAATAAAGTCAGTGTCCATGATGCCTCAACTAAATGTTACTACTAAAAGTTCATTGTAAAGCAGCCTGTGCTCTGAAATCCTGCCTGTTCCACACAGGTACAGACATTTCAACAGTGCTGCACACAGACTTGTCAGCACGGAGAAAGGGTGCTGGGAATCATCAGCATACACTATGTGCAAATGTGGCACTACCGTTGCTGTCAAAAGTAACTTTTACACCTACATGAGCCTCGGAATCGAACCTCTGCTGCAAAAGAGGTCTGAGGCCATTCTGCACACCAGCATCAACGTTAGGGTTATGGTTAGGGTTAGGGTTTAGGGTTAGGGATGTGTTAGGGTTAGGGATATGGGTTAGGGTTAGGTTAGGGTTAGGGTGAGGGTTAGGGTTTGGTTTAGGGGTTAGGGTTAGGGTTAGGTTTAGGGTTTGTGTTTAGTGTTTGTGGTTACGGTTAACTTTAGCGTTAGGGTTAGGCTTAGCAGCTTGGAGAGGTGGTGCTTAGAGGCATCAGTAGTCATGGAACCTTTGAAATAAAGTCAGTGTACATGATGCCTCAACTAAATTTTACTACTAAAAGTTCATTGCAAAGCAGCCTATGCTCTGAAATCCTGCCTGTTTTTCACAGGTACAGGTATTTCAACAGTGCTGCACACAGACTTAGCAGCACGGAGAAAGGGTGCTGGGAATCATCAGCTCACACTAGTTGCAACTGTGGCACTACCGTTGATGTCAAAAGTAACTTTTACACCTACATGAGCCTCGGAATCGAACCTCTGCTGCAAAAGAGGTCTGACGCCATTCTGCACACCAGCATCAATGTTAGGGTTATGGTTAGGGTTAGGGGATAGGATGTGTTAGGGTTAGGGTTAGGGTTACGGTTCGGGATGGGTTAGGGTTAGGGTTAGGTTTAGGTTTAGGGTTTGTGTTTAGTGTTAGGGTTTGGGTTAGGGTTAGGGGTGGGTTAGGTTTAGGGTTAGGGTTAGGTTTTGGGTTACTGTTGGGGTTAGGGTTAGGGATGGGTTAGGGTTAGGGTTAGGTTTAGGGTTTAGGGTTAATGTTAGGGTTAGGGTTTAGGGTTAGGGTGAGGGTTAGGGTTTGGGTTAGTGTTAGAGTTAGGGTTAGGGTTAGGGTTAGGGTTAGGGTTAGAGTTAGGGTTAGGGTTAGGTTTAAGGTTAGGGATGGGTTAGGGTTAGGGTTTGGGTTAGGATTAGGGTTAGGGATGGGTTTGGGTTATGGGTTAGGGTTAGGTTTAGGGTTAGGGATGGGTTAGGTCAGGGTTAGGGTTAGGGTTAGGGTTAGGGTTAGGGTTAGGGTTAGGGTTAGGTTTAAGGTTAGGGATGGGTTAGGGTTAGGGTTTGGGTTAGGATTAGGGTTAGGGATGGGTTTGGGTTATGGGTTAGGGTTAGGTTTAGGGTTAGGGATGGGTAAGGTTTAGGTTTTGGGTTAGGTTTAGGGTTAGGGTTAGAGTTAGGGGTGTGTGAGGTTTAGGCTTAGGGTTAGGTTTTGGGTTACTGTTAGGGTTAGGGATGGGTTAGGGTTAGGGATGGGTTAGGGTTAGGGTTAGGTTTAGGGTTAGATTTAGGGTTAGGGATGGGTTAGGGTTAGGGTAAGGGTAAGGGTTAGGGTTAGGGTTGGGGTTAGGGATGGTTTAGGGTTATGGTTATGGTTAGGGTTTAGGGTTAGGGTTTGGCTTAGGGTTAGGGATGTGTTAGATTTAGGGTTAGGGATGGGTTAGGGTTAGGGTTAGGTTTAGGGTTTAGGGTTAGTTTTAGGGTTAGTTTTAGGGGTGGGTTAGGGTTATGGTTATGGTTTGGGTTAGGGTTAGGTTTAGGGGTTAGGGTTAGGTTTAGGTTTTGTTTAGGGTTTGTGGTTACGGTTAGCTTTAGCGTTAGGGTTAGGCTTAGAATCTCGGAGAGGTGGTGCTTAGAGGCATCAGTATTCATGTAACCTTTGAAATAAAGTCAGTGTCCATGATGCCTCAACTAAATGTTACTACTAAAACGTCCTTGCAAAGCAGCCTGTGCTCTGAAATCCTGCCTGTTCTTCACAGGTACAGACATTTCAACAGTGCTGCTCACAGACTTATCAGCACGGTGAAAGGGTGCTGGGAATCATCAGCACACACTATTTGCAAATGTGGCGCTACCGTTGCTGTCAAAAGTAACTTTTACCCCTACATGAGCCTCGGAATCAAACCTCTGCTGGAAAAGACGTCTGAGGCCATTCTGCACACCAGCATCAACGTTAAAGTTATGGTTATATTTAGGGTTATGGTTTAGGGTTAGGGTTAGGCTTAGGGTTAGGGTTAGGGTTTGTGGTTAGGGTTAGATTTAAGGTTAGGGTTAGGGTTAGGGTTAGGGTTAGGGTTAGAGATGGGTTAGGGTTAGGTTTAGGGTTTAGGGTTAGAGTTACGGTTAGGGTTAGAGATGGGTTAGGGTTAGGTTTAGGGTTTAGGGTTAGGGTTAGGTTTAGGGATGGGTTAGGCTTAGTGTTAGGGATGGGTTAGGGTTAGGGTTTGTGGTTAGTGTTTGTTTTTACGGTTAGCTTTAGGTTTAGGGTTAGGGGTAGCATCTCGGAGAGGTGGTGCTTTGAGGCATCAGTAGTCATGTAACCTTTGAAATAAAGTCAGTGCCCATGATGCCTCAACTAAATGTTACTACTAAAAGTTCATTGTAAAGCAGCCTGTGCTCTGAAATCCTGCCTGTTCCACACAGGTACAGACATTTCAACAGTGCTGCACACAGACTTGTCAGCACGGAGAAAGGGTGCTGGGAATCATCAGCATACACTATGTGCAAATGTGGCACTACCGTTGCTGTCAAAAGTAACTTTTACACCTACATGAGCCTCGGAATCGAACCTCTGCTGCAAAAGAGGTCTGAGGCCATTCTGCACACCAGCATCAACGTTAGGGTTATGGTTAGGGTTAGGGTTTAGGGTTAGGGATGTGTTAGGGTTAGGGATATGGGTTAGGGTTAGGTTAGGGTTAGGGTGAGGGTTAGGGTTTGGTTTAGGGGTTAGGGTTAGGGTTAGGTTTAGGGTTTGTGTTTAGTGTTTGTGGTTACGGTTAACTTTAGCGTTAGGGTTAGGCTTAGCAGCTTGGAGAGGTGGTGCTTAGAGGCATCAGTAGTCATGGAACCTTTGAAATAAAGTCAGTGTACATGATGCCTCAACTAAATTTTACTACTAAAAGTTCATTGCAAAGCAGCCTATGCTCTGAAATCCTGCCTGTTTTTCACAGGTACAGGTATTTCAACAGTGCTGCACACAGACTTAGCAGCACGGAGAAAGGGTGCTGGGAATCATCAGCTCACACTAGTTGCAACTGTGGCACTACCGTTGATGTCAAAAGTAACTTTTACACCTACATGAGCCTCGGAATCGAACCTCTGCTGCAAAAGAGGTCTGACGCCATTCTGCACACCAGCATCAATGTTAGGGTTATGGTTAGGGTTAGGGGATAGGATGTGTTAGGGTTAGGGTTAGGGTTACGGTTCGGGATGGGTTAGGGTTAGGGTTAGGTTTAGGTTTAGGGTTTGTGTTTAGTGTTAGGGTTTGGGTTAGGGTTAGGGGTGGGTTAGGTTTAGGGTTAGGGTTAGGTTTTGGGTTACTGTTGGGGTTAGGGTTAGGGATGGGTTAGGGTTAGGGTTAGGTTTAGGGTTTAGGGTTAATGTTAGGGTTAGGGTTTAGGGTTAGGGTGAGGGTTAGGGTTTGTGTTAGTGTTAGAGTTAGGGTTAGGGTTAGGGTTAGGGTTAGGGTTAGAGTTAGGGTTAGGGTTAGGTTTAAGGTTAGGGATGGGTTAGGGTTAGGGTTTGGGTTAGGATTAGGGTTAGGGATGGGTTTGGGTTATGGGTTAGGGTTAGGTTTAGGGTTAGGGATGGGTTAGGTTTAGGTTTTGGGTTAGGTTTAGGGTTAGGGTTAGAGTTAGTGGTGTGTGAGGTTTAGGCTTAGGGGTAGGTTTTGGGTTACTGTTAGGGTTAGGGATGGGTTAGGGTTAGGGATGGGTTAGGGTTAGGGTTAGGTTTAGGGTTAGATTTAGGGTTAGGGATGGGTTAGGGTTAGGGTAAGGGTAAGGGTTAGGGTTAGGGTTGGGGTTAGGGATGGTTTAGAGTTATGGTTATGGTTAGGGTTTAGGGTTAGGGTTTGGCTTAGGGTTAGGGATGTGTTAGATTTAGGGTTAGGGATGGGTTAGGGTTAGGGTTAGGTTTAGGGTTTAGGGTTAGGTTTAGGGTTAGTTTTAGGGGTGGGTTAGGGTTATGGTTATGGTTTGGGTTAGGGTTAGGTTTAGGGGTTAGGGTTAGGTTTAGGTTTTGTTTAGGGTTTGTGGTTACGGTTAGCTTTAGCGTTAGGGTTAGGCTTAGAATCTCGGAGAGGTGGTGCTTAGAGGCATCAGTATTCATGTAACCTTTGAAATAAAGTCAGTGTCCATGATGCCTCAACTAAATGTTACTACTAAAACGTCCTTGCAAAGCAGCCTGTGCTCTGAAATCCTGCCTGTTCTTCACAGGTACAGACATTTCAACAGTGCTGCTCACAGACTTATCAGCACGGTGAAAGGGTGCTGGGAATCATCAGCACACACTATTTGCAAATGTGGCGCTACCGTTGCTGTCAAAAGTAACTTTTACCCCTACATGAGCCTCGGAATCAAACCTCTGCTGGAAAAGACGTCTGAGGCCATTCTGCACACCAGCATCAACGTTAAAGTTATGGTTATATTTAGGGTTATGGTTTAGGGTTAGGGTTAGGCTTAGGGTTAGGGTTTGTGGTTAGGGTTAGATTTAAGGTTAGGGTTAGTGTTTAGGGTTAGTGTTAGGGTTAGGGTTAGGGTTAGGGATGGGTTAGGGTTAGGTTTAGGGTTTAGGGTTAGAGTTACGGTTAGGGTTAGAGATGGGTTAGGGTTAGGTTTAGGGTTTAGGGTTAGGGTTAGGTTTAGTGATGGGTTAGGCTTAGTGTTAGGGATGGGTTAGGGTTAGGGTTTGTGGTTAGTGTTTGTTTTTACGGTTAGCTTTAGGTTTAGGGTTAGGGGTAGCATCTCGGAGAGGTGGTGCTTTGAGGCATCAGTAGTCATGTAACCTTTGAAATAAAGTCAGTGTCCATGATGCCTCAACTAAATGTTACTACTAAAAGTTCATTGTAAAGCAGCCTGTGCTCTGAAATCCTGCCTGTTCCACACAGGTACAGACATTTCAACAGTGCTGCACACAGACTTGTCAGCACGGAGAAAGGGTGCTGGGAATCATCAGCACACACTATGTGCAAATGTGGCACTACCGTTGCTGTCAAAAGTAACTTTTACACCTACATGAGCCTCGGAATCGAACCTCTGCTGCAAAAGAGGTCTGAGGCCATTCTGCACACCAGCATCAACGTTAGGGTTATGGTTAGGGTTAGGGTTTAGGGTTAGGGATGTGTTAGGGTTAGGGATATGGGTTAGGGTTAGGTTAGGGTTAGGGTGAGGGTTAGGGTTTGGTTTAGGGGTTAGGGTTAGGGTTAGGTTTAGGGTTTGTGTTTAGTGTTTGTGGTTACGGTTAACTTTAGCGTTAGGGTTAGGCTTAGCAGCTTGGAGAGGTGGTGCTTAGAGGCATCAGTAGTCATGGAACCTTTGAAATAAAGTCAGTGTACATGATGCCTCAACTAAATTTTACTACTAAAAGTTCATTGCAAAGCAGCCTGTGCTCTGAAATCCTGCCTGTTTTTCACAGGTACAGGTATTTCAACAGTGCTGCACACAGACTTAGCAGCACGGAGAAAGGGTGCTGGGAATCATCAGCACACACTAGTTGCAACTGTGGCACTACCGTTGATGTCAAAAGTAACTTTTACACCTACATGAGCCTCGGAATCGAACCTCTGCTGCAAAAGAGGTCTGACGCCATTCTGCACACCAGCATCAATGTTAGGGTTATGGTTAGGGTTAGGGGATAGGATGTGTTAGGGTTAGGGTTAGGGTTACGGTTCGGGATGGGTTAGGGTTAGGGTTAGGTTTAGGTTTAGGGTTTGTGTTTAGTGTTAGGGTTTGGGTTAGGGTTAGGGGTGGGTTAGGTTTAGGGTTAGGGTTAGGTTTTGGGTTACTGTTGGGGTTAGGGTTAGGGATGGGTTAGGGTTAGGTTTAGGTTTAGGGTTTAGGGTTAATGTTAGGGTTAGGGTTTAGGGTTAGGGTGAGGGTTAGGGTTTGGGTTAGTGTTAGAGTTAGGGTTAGGGTTAGGGTTAGGGTTAGGGTTAGGTTTAAGGTTAGGGATGGGTTAGGGTTAGGGTTTGGGTTAGGATTAGGGTTAGGGATGGGTTTGGGTTATGGGTTAGGGTTAGGTTTAGGGTTAGGGATGGGTTAGGTTTAGGTTTTGGGTTAGGTTTAGGGTTAGGGTTAGAGTTAGGGGTGTGTGAGGTTTAGGCTTAGGGTTAGGTTTTGGGTTACTGTTAGGGTTAGGGATGGGTTAGGGTTAGGGATGGGTTAGGGTTAGGGTTAGGTTTAGGGTTAGATTTAGGGTTAGGGATGGGTTAGGGTTAGGGTAAGGGTAAGGGTTAGGGTTAGGGTTGGGGTTAGGGATGGTTTAGAGTTATGGTTATGGTTAGGGTTTAGGGTTAGGGTTTGGCTTAGGGTTAGGGATGTGTTAGATTTAGGGTTAGGGATGGGTTAGGGTTAGGGTTAGGTTTAGGGTTTAGGGTTAGGTTTAGGGTTAGTTTTAGGGGTGGGTTAGGGTTATGGTTATGGTTTGGGTTAGGGTTAGGTTTAGGGGTTAGGGTTAGGTTTAGGTTTTGTTTAGGGTTTGTGGTTACGGTTAGCTTTAGCGTTAGGGTTAGGCTTAGAATCTCGGAGAGGTGGTGCTTAGAGGCATCAGTATTCATGTAACCTTTGAAATAAAGTCAGTGTCCATGATGCCTCAACTAAATGTTACTACTAAAACGTCCTTGCAAAGCAGCCTGTGCTCTGAAATCCTGCCTGTTCTTCACAGGTACAGACATTTCAACAGTGCTGCTCACAGACTTATCAGGACGGTGAAAGGGTGCTGGGAATCATCAGCACACACTATTTGCAAATGTGGCGCTACCGTTGCTGTCAAAAGTAACTTTTACCCCTACATGAGCCTCGGAATCAAACCTCTGCTGGAAAAGACGTCTGAGGCCATTCTGCACACCAGCATCAACGTTAAAGTTATGGTTATATTTAGGGTTATGGTTTAGGGTTAGGGTTAGGCTTAGGGTTAGGGTTTGTGGTTAGGGTTAGATTTAAGGTTAGGGTTAGGGTTTAGGGTTAGTGTTAGGGTTAGGGTTAGGGTTAGGGATGGGTTAGGGTTAGGTTTAGGGTTTAGGGTTAGAGTTACGGTTAGGGTTAGAGATGGGTTAGGGTTAGGTTTAGGGTTTAGGGTTAGGGTTAGGTTTAGTGATGGGTTAGGCTTAGTGTTAGGGATGGGTTAGGGTTAGGGTTTGTGGTTAGTGTTTGTTTTTACGGTTAGCTTTAGGTTTAGGGTTAGGGGTAGCATCTCGGAGAGGTGGTGCTTTGAGGCATCAGTAGTCATGTAACCTTTGAAATAAAGTCAGTGTCCATGATGCCTCAACTAAATGTTACTACTAAAAGTTCATTGTAAAGCAGCCTGTGCTCTGAAATCCTGCCTGTTCCACACAGGTACAGACATTTCAACAGTGCTGCACACAGACTTGTCAGCACGGAGAAAGGGTGCTGGGAATCATCAGCACACACTATGTGCAAATGTGGCACTACCGTTGCTGTCAAAAGTAACTTTTACACCTACATGAGCCTCGGAATCGAACCTCTGCTGCAAAAGAGGTCTGAGGCCATTCTGCACACCAGCATCAACGTTAGGGTTATGGTTAGGGTTAGGGTTTAGGGTTAGGGATGTGTTAGGGTTAGGGATATGGGTTAGGGTTAGGTTAGGGTTAGGGTGAGGGTTAGGGTTTGGTTTAGGGGTTAGGGTTAGGGTTAGGTTTAGGGTTTGTGTTTAGTGTTTGTGGTTACGGTTAACTTTAGCGTTAGGGTTAGGCTTAGCAGCTTGGAGAGGTGGTGCTTAGAGGCATCAGTAGTCATGGAACCTTTGAAATAAAGTCAGTGTACATGATGCCTCAACTAAATTTTACTACTAAAAGTTCATTGCAAAGCAGCCTGTGCTCTGAAATCCTGCCTGTTTTTCACAGGTACAGGTATTTCAACAGTGCTGCACACAGACTTAGCAGCACGGAGAAAGGGTGCTGGGAATCATCAGCACACACTAGTTGCAACTGTGGCACTACCGTTGATGTCAAAAGTAACTTTTACACCTACATGAGCCTCGGAATCGAACCTCTGCTGCAAAAGAGGTCTGACGCCATTCTGCACACCAGCATCAATGTTAGGGTTATGGTTAGGGTTAGGGGATAGGATGTGTTAGGGTTAGGGTTAGGGTTACGGTTCGGGATGGGTTAGGGTTAGGGTTAGGTTTAGGTTTAGGGTTTGTGTTTAGTGTTAGGGTTTGGGTTAGGGTTAGGGGTGGGTTAGGTTTAGGGTTAGGGTTAGGTTTTGGGTTAGTGTTGGGGTTAGGGTTAGGGATGGGTTAGGGTTAGGGTTAGGTTTAGGGTTTAGGGTTAATGTTAGGGTTAGGGTTTAGGGTTAGGGTGAGGGTTAGGGTTTGGGTTAGTGTTAGAGTTAGGGTTAGGGTTAGGGTTAGGGTTAGGGTTAGGTTTAAGGTTAGGGATGGGTTAGGGTTAGGGTTTGGGTTAGGATTAGGGTTAGGGATGGGTTTGGGTTATGGGTTAGGGTTAGGTTTAGGGTTAGGGATGGGTTAGGTTTAGGTTTTGGGTTAGGTTTAGGGTTAGGGTTAGAGTTAGGGGTGTGTGAGGTTTAGGCTTAGGGTTAGGTTTTGGGTTACTGTTAGGGTTAGGGATGGGTTAGGGTTAGGGATGGGTTAGGGTTAGGGTTAGGTTTAGGGTTAGATTTAGGGTTAGGGATGGGTTAGGGTTAGGGTAAGGGTAAGGGTTAGGGTTAGGGTTGGGGTTAGGGATGGTTTAGAGGTTATGGTTATGGTTAGGGTTTAGGGTTAGGGTTTGGCTTAGGGTTAGGGATGTGTTAGATTTAGGGTTAGGGATGGGTTAGGGTTAGGGTTAGGTTTAGGGTTTAGGGTTAGGTTTAGGGTTAGTTTTAGGGGTGGGTTAGGGTTATGGTTATGGTTTGGGTTAGGGTTAGGTTTAGGGGTTAGGGTTAGGTTTAGGTTTTGTTTAGGGTTTGTGGTTACGGTTAGCTTTAGCGTTAGGGTTAGGCTTAGAATCTCGGAGAGGTGGTGCTTAGAGGCATCAGTATTCATGTAACCTTTGAAATAAAGTCAGTGTCCATGATGCCTCAACTAAATGTTACTACTAAAACGTCCTTGCAAAGCAGCCTGTGCTCTGAAATCCTGCCTGTTCTTCACAGGTACAGACATTTCAACAGTGCTGCTCACAGACTTATCAGGACGGTGAAAGGGTGCTGGGAATCATCAGCACACACTATTTGCAAATGTGGCGCTACCGTTGCTGTCAAAAGTAACTTTTACCCCTACATGAGCCTCGGAATCAAACCTCTGCTGGAAAAGACGTCTGAGGCCATTCTGCACACCAGCATCAACGTTAAAGTTATGGTTATATTTAGGGTTATGGTTTAGGGTTAGGGTTAGGCTTAGGGTTAGGGTTTGTGGTTAGGGTTAGATTTAAGGTTAGGGTTAGGGTTTAGGGTTAGTGTTAGGGTTAGGGTTAGGGTTAGGGTTAGGGTTAGGTTTAGGGTTTAGGGTTAGAGTTACGGTTAGGGTTAGAGATGGGTTAGGGTTAGGTTTAGGGTTTAGGGTTAGGGTTAGGTTTAGTGATGGGTTAGGCTTAGTGTTAGGGATGGGTTAGGGTTAGGGTTTGTGGTTAGTGTTTGTTTTTACGGTTAGCTTTAGGTTTAGGGTTAGGGGTAGCATCTCGGAGAGGTGGTGCTTTGAGGCATCAGTAGTCATGTAACCTTTGAAATAAAGTCAGTGTCCATGATGCCTCAACTAAATGTTACTACTAAAAGTTCATTGTAAAGCAGCCTGTGCTCTGAAATCCTGCCTGTTCCACACAGGTACAGACATTTCAACAGTGCTGCACACAGACTTGTCAGCACGGAGAAAGGGTGCTGGGAATCATCAGCACACACTATGTGCAAATGTGGCACTACCGTTGCTGTCAAAAGTAACTTTTACACCTACATGAGCCTCGGAATCGAACCTCTGCTGCAAAAGAGGTCTGAGGCCATTCTGCACACCAGCATCAACGTTAGGGTTATGGTTAGGGTTAGGGTTTAGGGTTAGGGATGTGTTAGGGTTAGGGATATGGGTTAGGGTTAGGTTAGGGTTAGGGTGAGGGTTAGGGTTTGGTTTAGGGGTTAGGGTTAGGGTTAGGTTTAGGGTTTGTGTTTAGTGTTTGTGGTTACGGTTAACTTTAGCGTTAGGGTTAGGCTTAGCAGCTTGGAGAGGTGGTGCTTAGAGGCATCAGTAGTCATGGAACCTTTGAAATAAAGTCAGTGTACATGATGCCTCAACTAAATTTTACTACTAAAAGTTCATTGCAAAGCAGCCTGTGCTCTGAAATCCTGCCTGTTTTTCACAGGTACAGGTATTTCAACAGTGCTGCACACAGACTTAGCAGCACGGAGAAAGGGTGCTGGGAATCATCAGCACACACTAGTTGCAACTGTGGCACTACCGTTGATGTCAAAAGTAACTTTTACACCTACATGAGCCTCGGAATCGAACCTCTGCTGCAAAAGAGGTCTGACGCCATTCTGCACACCAGCATCAATGTTAGGGTTATGGTTAGGGTTAGGGGATAGGATGTGTTAGGGTTAGGGTTAGGGTTACGGTTCGGGATGGGTTAGGGTTAGGGTTAGGTTTAGGTTTAGGGTTTGTGTTTAGTGTTAGGGTTTGGGTTAGGGTTAGGGGTGGGTTAGGTTTAGGGTTAGGGTTAGGTTTTGGGTTACTGTTGGGGTTAGGGTTAGGGATGGGTTAGGGTTAGGTTTAGGTTTAGGGTTTAGGGTTAATGTTAGGGTTAGGGTTTAGGGTTAGGGTGAGGGTTAGGGTTTGGGTTAGTGTTAGAGTTAGGGTTAGGGTTAGGGTTAGGGTTAGGGTTAGGTTTAAGGTTAGGGATGGGTTAGGGTTAGGGTTTGGGTTAGGATTAGGGTTAGGGATGGGTTAGGGTTATGGGTTAGGGTTAGGTTTAGGGTTAGGGATGGGTTAGGGTTAGGTTTTGGGTTAGGTTTAGGGTTAGGGTTAGAGTTAGGGGTGTGTGAGGTTTAGGCTTAGGGTTAGGTTTTGGGTTACTGTTAGGGTTTGGGATGGGTTAGGGTTAGGGATGGGTTAGGGTTAGGGTTAGGTTTAGGGTTAGATTTAGGGTTAGGGATGGGTTAGGGTTAGGGTAAGGGTAAGGGTTAGGGTTAGGGTTGGGGTTAGGGATGGTTTAGAGTTATGGTTATGGTTAGGGTTTAGGGTTAGGGTTTGGCTTAGGGTTAGGGATGTGTTAGATTTAGGGTTAGGGATGGGTTAGGGTTAGGGTTAGGTTTAGGGTTTAGGGTTAGGTTTAGGGTTAGTTTTAGGGGTGGGTTAGGGTTATGGTTATGGTTTGGGTTAGGGTTAGGTTTAGGGGTTAGGGTTAGGTTTAGGTTTTGTTTAGGGTTTGTGGTTACGGTTAGCTTTAGCGTTAGGGTTAGGCTTAGAATCTCGGAGAGGTGGTGCTTAGAGGCATCAGTATTCATGTAACCTTTGAAATAAAGTCAGTGTCCATGATGCCTCAACTAAATGTTACTACTAAAACGTCCTTGCAAAGCAGCCTGTGCTCTGAAATCCTGCCTGTTCTTCACAGGTACAGACATTTCAACAGTGCTGCTCACAGACTTATCAGCACGGTGAAAGGGTGCTGGGAATCATCAGCACACACTATTTGCAAATGTGGCGCTACCGTTGCTGTCAAAAGTAACTTTTACCCCTACATGAGCCTCGGAATCAAACCTCTGCTGGAAAAGACGTCTGAGGCCATTCTGCACACCAGCATCAACGTTAAAGTTATGGTTATATTTAGGGTTATGGTTTAGGGTTAGGGTTAGGCTTAGGGTTAGGGTTTGTGGTTAGGGTTAGATTTAAGGTTAGGGTTAGGGTTTAGGGTTAGTGTTAGGGTTAGGGTTAGGGTTAGGGATGGGTTAGGGTTAGGTTTAGGTTTTAGGGTTAGAGTTACGGTTAGGGTTAGAGATGGGTTAGGGTTAGGTTTAGGGTTTAGGGTTAGGGTTAGGTTTAGTGATGGGTTAGGCTTAGTGTTAGGGATGGGTTAGGGTTAGGGTTTGTGGTTAGTGTTTGTTTTTACGGTTAGCTTTAGGTTTAGGGTTAGGGGTAGCATCTCGGAGAGGTGGTGCTTTGAGGCATCAGTAGTCATGTAACCTTTGAAATAAAGTCAGTGTCCATGATGCCTCAACTAAATGTTACTACTAAAAGTTCATTGTAAAGCAGCCTGTGCTCTGAAATCCTGCCTGTTCCACACAGGTACAGACATTTCAACAGTGCTGCACACAGACTTGTCAGCACGGAGAAAGGGTGCTGGGAATCATCAGCACACACTATGTGCAAATGTGGCACTACCGTTGCTGTCAAAAGTAACTTTTACACCTACATGAGCCTCGGAATCGAACCTCTGCTGCAAAAGAGGTCTGAGGCCATTCTGCACACCAGCATCAACGTTAGGGTTATGGTTAGGGTTAGGGTTTAGGGTTAGGGATGTGTTAGGGTTAGGGATATGGGTTTGGGTTAGGTTAGGGTTAGGGTGAGGGTTAGGGTTTGGTTTAGGGGTTAGGGTTAGGGTTAGGTTTAGGGTTTGTGTTTAGTGTTTGTGGTTACGGTTAACTTTAGCGTTAGGGTTAGGCTTAGCAGCTTGGAGAGGTGGTGCTTAGAGGCATCAGTAGTCATGGAACCTTTGAAATAAAGTCAGTGTACATGATGCCTCAACTAAATTTTACTACTAAAAGTTCATTGCAAAGCAGCCTGTGCTCTGAAATCCTGCCTGTTTTTCACAGGTACAGGTATTTCAACAGTGCTGCACACAGACTTAGCAGCACGGAGAAAGGGTGCTGGGAATCATCAGCACACACTAGTTGCAACTGTGGCACTACCGTTGATGTCAAAAGTAACTTTTACACCTACATGAGCCTCGGAATCGAACCTCTGCTGCAAAAGAGGTCTGACGCCATTCTGCACACCAGCATCAATGTTAGGGTTATGGTTAGGGTTAGGGGATAGGATGTGTTAGGGTTAGGGTTAGGGTTACGGTTCGGGATGGGTTAGGGTTAGGGTTAGGTTTAGGTTTAGGGTTTGTGTTTAGTGTTAGGGTTTGGGTTAGGGTTAGGGGTGGGTTAGGTTTAGGGTTAGGGTTAGGTTTTGGGTTACTGTTGGGGTTAGGGTTAGGGATGGGTTAGGGTTAGGGTTAGGTTTAGGGTTTAGGGTTAATGTTAGGGTTAGGGTTTAGGGTTAGGGTGAGGGTTAGGGTTTGGGTTAGTGTTAGAGTTAGGGTTAGGGTTAGGGTTAGGGTTAGGTTTAAGGTTAGGGATGGGTTAGGGTTAGGGTTTGGGTTAGGATTAGGGTTAGGGATGGGTTTGGGTTATGGGTTAGGGTTAGGTTTAGGGTTAGGGATGGGTTAGGTTTAGGTTTTGGGTTAGGTTTAGGGTTAGGGTTAGAGTTAGGGGTGTGTGAGGTTTAGGCTTAGGGTTAGGTTTTGGGTTACTGTTAGGGTTAGGGATGGGTTAGGGTTAGGGATGGGTTAGGGTTAGGGTTAGGTTTAGGGTTAGATTTAGGGTTAGGGATGGGTTAGGGTTAGGGTAAGGGTAAGGGTTAGGGTTAGGGTTGGGGTTAGGGATGGTTTAGAGTTATGGTTATGGTTAGGGTTTAGGGTTAGGGTTTGGCTTAGGGTTAGGGATGTGTTTGATTTAGGGTTAGGGATGGGTTAGGGTTAGGGTTAGGTTTAGGGTTTAGGGTTAGGTTTAGGGTTAGTTTTAGGGGTGGGTTAGGGTTATGGTTATGGTTTGGGTTAGGGTTAGGTTTAGGGGTTAGGGTTAGGTTTAGGTTTTGTTTAGGGTTTGTGGTTACGGTTAGCTTTAGCGTTAGGGTTAGGCTTAGAATCTCGGAGAGGTGGTGCTTAGAGGCATCAGTATTCATGTAACCTTTGAAATAAAGTCAGTGTCCATGATGCCTCAACTAAATGTTACTACTAAAACGTCCTTGCAAAGCAGCCTGTGCTCTGAAATCCTGCCTGTTCTTCACAGGTACAGACATTTCAACAGTGCTGCTCACAGACTTATCAGCACGGTGAAAGGGTGCTGGGAATCATCAGCACACACTATTTGCAAATGTGGCGCTACCGTTGCTGTCAAAAGTAACTTTTACCCCTACATGAGCCTCGGAATCAAACCTCTGCTGGAAAAGACGTCTGAGGCCATTCTGCACACCAGCATCAACGTTAAAGTTATGGTTATATTTAGGGTTATGGTTTAGGGTTAGGGTTAGGCTTAGGGTTAGGGTTAGGGTTTGTGGTTAGGGTTAGATTTAAGGTTAGGGTTAGGGTTAGGGTTTAGGGTTAGTGTTAGGGTTAGGGTTAGGGTTAGGGATGGGTTAGGGTTAGGTTTAGGGTTTAGGGTTAGAGTTACGGTTAGGGTTAGAGATGGGTTAGGGTTAGGTTTAGGGTTTAGGGTTAGGGTTAGGTTTAGGGATGGGTTAGGCTTAGTGTTAGGGATGGGTTAGGGTTAGGGTTTGTGGTTAGTGTTTGTTTTTACGGTTAGCTTTAGGTTTAGGGTTAGGGGTAGCATCTCGGAGAGGTGGTGCTTTGAGGCATCAGTAGTCATGTAACCTTTGAAATAAAGTCAGTGTCCATGATGCCTCAACTAAATGTTACTACTAAAAGTGCATTGTAAAGCAGCCTGTGCTCTGAAATCCTGCCTGTTCCACACAGGTACAGACATTTCAACAGTGCTGCACACAGACTTGTCAGCACGGAGAAAGGGTGCTGGGAATCATCAGCACACACTATGTGCAAATGTGGCACTACCGTTGCTGTCAAAAGTAACTTTTACACCTACATGAGCCTCGGAATCGAACCTCTGCTGCAAAAGAGGTCTGAGGCCATTCTGCACACCAGCATCAACGTTAGGGTTATGGTTAGGGTTAGGGTTTAGGGTTAGGGATGTGTTAGGGTTAGGGATATGGGTTAGGGTTAGGTTAGGGTTAGGGTGAGGGTTAGGGTTTGGTTTAGGGGTTAGGGTTAGGGTTAGGTTTAGGGTTTGTGTTTAGTGTTTGTGGTTACGGTTAACTTTAGCGTTAGGGTTAGGCTTAGCAGCTTGGAGAGGTGGTGCTTAGAGGCATCAGTAGTCATGGAACCTTTGAAATAAAGTCAGTGTACATGATGCCTCAACTAAATTTTACTACTAAAAGTTCATTGCAAAGCAGCCTATGCTCTGAAATCCTGCCTGTTTTTCACAGGTACAGGTATTTCAACAGTGCTGCACACAGACTTAGCAGCACGGAGAAAGGGTGCTGGGAATCATCAGCTCACACTAGTTGCAACTGTGGCACTACCGTTGATGTCAAAAGTAACTTTTACACCTACATGAGCCTCGGAATCGAACCTCTGCTGCAAAAGAGGTCTGACGCCATTCTGCACACCAGCATCAATGTTAGGGTTATGGTTAGGGTTAGGGGATAGGATGTGTTAGGGTTAGGGTTAGGGTTACGGTTCGGGATGGGTTAGGGTTAGGGTTAGGTTTAGGTTTAGGGTTTGTGTTTAGTGTTAGGGTTTGGGTTAGGGTTAGGGGTGGGTTAGGTTTAGGGTTAGGGTTAGGTTTTGGGTTACTGTTGGGGTTAGGGTTAGGGATGGGTTAGGGTTAGGGTTAGGGTTAGGGTTTAGGGTTAGTGTTAGGGTTAGGGTTTAGGGTTAGGGTGAGGGTTAGGGTTTGGGTTAGGGTTAGAGTTAGGTTTAGGTTTAGGGTTAGATTTAGAGTTAGGGATGGGTTAGGGTTAGGGTTAGGGAATGGTTAGGCTTAAGGTTAGGGATGGGTTAGGTTTAGGGTTACGGATAGGGTTGGGTTAGGGATAGGGTTAGGGTTAGGGATGGGTTAGGGTTAGGTTTAAGGTTAGGGATGGGTTAGGGTTAGGGTTAGGATTTGGGTTAGGATTAGGGTTAGGGATGGGTTTGGGTTATGGGTTAGGGTTAGGTTTAGGGTTAGGGATCGGTTAGGTTTAGGTTTTGGGTTAGGTTTAGGGTTAGGGTTAGAGTTAGGGGTGGGTGAGGTTTAGGGTTAGGGTTAGGTTTTGGGTTACTGTTAGGGTTAGGGATGGGTTAGGGTTAGGGATGGGTTAGGGTTAGGGTAAGGGTAAGGGTTAGGGTTAGGGTTGGGGTTAGGGATGGTTTAGGGTTATGGTTAGGGTTTAGGGTTAGGGTTAGGGTTAGGCTTAGGGTTAGGGATGTGTTAGATTTAGGGTTAGGGATGGGTTAGGGTTAGGGTTAGGTTTAGGGTTTAGGGTTAGTTTTAAGTTTAGGTTTAGGGGTGGGTTAGGGTTATGGTTATGGTTTCGGTTAGGGTTAGGTTTAGGGGTTAGGGTTAGGGTTAGGTTTAGGGTTTGTGTTTAGTGTTTGTGGTTACGGTTATCTTTAGCGTTAGGTTTAGTCTTAGAATCTTGGAGAGGTGGTGCTTAGAGGCATCAGTATTTATGTAACCTTTGAAATAAAGTCAGTGTCCATGATGCCTCAACTAAATGTTACTACTAAAACGTCCTTGCAAAGCAGCCTGTGCTCTGAAATCCTGCCTGTTCTTCACAGGTACGGACATTTCAACAGTGCTGCACACAGACTTATCAGCACGGTGAAAGGGTGCTGCGAATCATCAGCACACACTATTTGCAAATGTGACACTACCGTTGCTGTCAAAACTAACTTTTACACCGACATGAGCTTCGGAATCGAACCTCTGCTGCAAAAGAGGTCTGGGGCCATTCTGCACACCAGCATCAACGTTAGGGTTATGGTTAGGGTTAGGGGTTAGGGTTAGGGAAGTTTTAGGGTTAGGGTTAGGGTTAGGGTTACGGGTGGGTTAGGGTTAGGGTTTGGGTTACTGTTAGGGTTAGGGATGGGTTAGGGTTAGGGATGGGTTAGGGTTAGGGTTAGGTTTAGGGTTAGATTTAGGGTTAGGGATGGGTTAGGGTTAGGGTAAGGGTAAGGGTTAGGGTTGGGGTTAGGGATGGTTTAGGGTTATGGTTATGGTTAGGGTTTAGGGTTAGGGTTTGGCTTAGGGTTAGGGATGTGTTAGATTTAGGGTTAGGGATGGGTTAGGGTTAGGGTTAGGTTTAGGGTTTAGGGTTAGGTTTAGGGTTAGTTTTAGGGGTGGGTTAGGGTTATGGTTATGGTTTGGGTTAGGGTTAGGTTTAGGGGTTAGGGTTAGGGTTAGGTTTAGGTTTTGTTTAGGGTTTGTGGTTACGGTTAGCTTTAGCGTTAGGGTTAGGCTTAGAATCTCGGAGATGTGGTGCTTAGAGGCATCAGTATTCATGTAACCTTTGAAATAAAGTCAGTGTCCATGATGCCTCAACTAAATGTTACTACTAAAACGTCCTTGCAAAGCAGCCTGTGCTCTGAAATCCTGCCTGTTCTTCACAGGTACAGACATTTCAACAGTGCTGCTCACAGACTTATCAGCACGGTGAAAGGGTGCTGGGAATCATCAGCACACACTATTTGCAAATGTGGCGCTACCGTTGCTGTCAAAAGTAACTTTTACCCCTACATGAGCCTCGGAATCAAACCTCTGCTGGAAAAGACGTCTGAGGCCATTCTGCACACCAGCATCAACGTTAAAGTTATGGTTATATTTAGGGTTATGGTTTAGGGTTAGGGTTAGGCTTAGGGTTAGGGTTTGTGGTTAGGGTTAGATTTAAGGTTAGGGTTAGGGTTAGGGTTTAGGGTTAGTGTTAGGGTTAGGGTTAGGGTTAGGGATGGGTTAGGGTTAGGTTTAGGGTTTAGGGTTAGAGTTACGGTTAGGGTTAGAGATGGGTTAGGGTTAGGTTTAGGGTTTAGGGTTAGGGTTAGGTTTAGGGATGGGTTAGGCTTAGTGTTAGGGATGGGTTAGGGTTAGGGTTTGTGGTTAGTGTTTGTTTTTACGGTTAGCTTTAGGTTTAGGGTTAGGGGTAGCATCTCGGAGAGGTGGTGCTTTGAGGCATCAGTAGTCATGTAACCTTTGAAATAAAGTCAGTGTCCATGATGCCTCAACTAAATGTTACTACTAAAAGTTCATTGTAAAGCAGACTGTGCTCTGAAATCCTGCCTGTTCCACACAGGTACAGACATTTCAACAGTGCTGCACACAGACTTGTCAGCACGGAGAAAGGGTGCTGGGAATCATCAGCACACACTATGTGCAAATGTGGCACTACCGTTGCTGTCAAAAGTAACTTTTACACCTACATGAGCCTCGGAATCGAACCTCTGCTGCAAAAGAGGTCTGAGGCCATTCTGCACACCAGCATCAACGTTAGGGTTATGGTTAGGGTTAGGGGATAGGATGTGTTAGGGTTAGGGTTAGGGTTACGGTTCGGGATGGGTTAGGGTTAGGGTTAGGTTTAGGTTTAGGGTTTGTGTTTAGTGTTAGGGTTTGGGTTAGGGTTAGGGGTGGGTTAGGTTTAGGGTTAGGGTTAGGTTTTGGGTTACTGTTGGGGTTAGGGTTAGGGATGGGTTAGGGTTAGGGTTAGGTTTAGGGTTTAGGGTTAGTGTTAGGGTTAGGGTTTAGGGTTAGGGTGAGGGTAAGGGTTTGGTTTAGGGTTAGAGTTAGGTTTAGGTTTAGGGTTAGATTTAGAGTTAGGGATGGGTTAGGGTTAGGGTTAGGGAATGGTTAGGCTTAAGGTTAGGGATGGGTTAGGTTTAGGGTTACGGATAGGGTTGGGTTAGGGTTAGGGTTAGGGTTAGGGATGGGTTAGGGTTAGGGTTAAGGTTAGGGATGGGTTAGGGTTAGGGTTAGGATTTGGGTTAGGATTAGGGTTAGGGATGGGTTTGGGTTATGGGTTAGGGTTAGGTTTAGGGTTAGGGATCGGTTAGGTTTAGGTTTTGGGTTAGGTTTAGGGTTAGGGTTAGAGTTAGGGGTGGGTGAGGTTTAGGGTTAGGGTTAGGTTTTGGGTTACTGTTAGGGTTAGGGATGGGTTAGGGTTAGGGATGGGTTAGGGTTAGGGTAAGGGTAAGGGTTAGGGTTAGGGTTGGGGTTAGGGATGGTTTAGGGTTATGGTTAGGGTTTAGGGTTAGGGTTAGGGTTAGGCTTAGGGTTAGGGATGTGTTAGATTTAGGGTTAGGGATGGGTTAGGGTTAGGGTTAGGTTTTGGGTTTAGGGTTAGTTTTAAGTTTAGGTTTAGGGGTGGGTTAGGGTTATGGTTATGGTTTCGGTTAGGGTTAGGTTTAGGGGTTAGGGTTAGGGTTAGGTTTAGGGTTTGTGTTTAGTGTTTGTGGTTACGGTTAGCTTTAGCGTTAGGGTTAGGCTTAGAATCTCGGAGAGGTGGTGCTTAGAGGCATCAGTATTCATGTAACCTTTGAAATAAAGTCAGTGTCCATGATGCCTCAACTAAATGTTACTACTAAAACGTCCTTGCAAAGCAGCCTGTGCTCTGAAATCCTGCCTGTTCTTCACAGGTACGGACATTTCAACAGTGCTGCACACAGACTTATCAGCACGGTGAAAGGGTGCTGGGAATCATCAGCACACACTATTTGCAAATGTGGCGCTACCGTTGCTGTCAAAAGTAACTTTTACCCCTACATGAGCCTCGGAATCAAACCTCTGCTGGAAAAGACGTCTGAGGCCATTCTGCACACCAGCATCAACGTTAAAGTTATGGTTATATTTAGGGTTATGGTTTAGGGTTAGGGTTAGGCTTAGGGTTAGGGTTTGTGGTTAGGGTTAGATTTAAGGTTAGGGTTAGGGTTAGGGTTTAGGGTTAGTGTTAGGGTTAGGGTTAGGGTTAGGGATGGGTTAGGGTTAGGTTTAGGGTTTAGGGTTAGAGTTACGGTTAGGGTTAGAGATGGGTTAGGGTTAGGTTTAGGGTTTAGGGTTAGGGTTAGGTTTAGGGATGGGTTAGGCTTAGTGTTAGGGATGGGTTAGGGTTAGGGTTTGTGGTTAGTGTTTGTTTTTACGGTTAGCTTTAGGTTTAGGGTTAGGGGTAGCATCTCGGAGAGGTGGTGCTTTGAGGCATCAGTAGTCATGTAACCTTTGAAATAAAGTCAGTGTCCATGATGCCTCAACTAAATGTTACTACTAAAAGTTCATTGTAAAGCAGACTGTGCTCTGAAATCCTGCCTGTTCCACACAGGTACAGACATTTCAACAGTGCTGCACACAGACTTGTCAGCACGGAGAAAGGGTGCTGGGAATCATCAGCACACACTATGTGCAAATGTGGCACTACCGTTGCTGTCAAAAGTAACTTTTACACCTACATGAGCCTCGGAATCGAACCTCTGCTGCAAAAGAGGTCTGAGGCCATTCTGCACACCAGCATCAACGTTAGGGTTATGGTTAGGGTTAGGGTTTAGGGTTAGGGATGTGTTAGGGTTAGGGATATGGGTTAGGGTTAGGTTAGGGTTAGGGTGAGGGTTAGGGTTTGGTTTAGGGGTTAGGGTTAGGGTTAGGTTTAGGGTTTGTGTTTAGTGTTTGTGGTTACGGTTAACTTTAGCGTTAGGGTTAGGCTTAGCAGCTTGGAGAGGTGGTGCTTAGAGGCATCAGTAGTCATGGAACCTTTGAAATAAAGTCAGTGTACATGATGCCTCAACTAAATTTTACTACTAAAAGTTCATTGCAAAGCAGCCTATGCTCTGAAATCCTGCCTGTTTTTCACAGGTACAGGTATTTCAACAGTGCTGCACACAGACTTAGCAGCACGGAGAAAGGGTGCTGGGAATCATCAGCTCACACTAGTTGCAACTGTGGCACTACCGTTGATGTCAAAAGTAACTTTTACACCTACATGAGCCTCGGAATCGAACCTCTGCTGCAAAAGAGGTCTGACGCCATTCTGCACACCAGCATCAATGTTAGGGTTATGGTTAGGGTTAGGGGATAGGATGTGTTAGGGTTAGGGTTAGGGTTACGGTTCGGGATGGGTTAGGGTTAGGGTTAGGTTTAGGTTTAGGGTTTGTGTTTAGTGTTAGGGTTTGGGTTAGGGTTAGGGGTGGGTTAGGTTTAGGGTTAGGGTTAGGTTTTGGGTTACTCTTGGGGTTAGGGTTAGGGATGGGTTAGGGTTAGGGTTAGGTTTAGGGTTTAGGGTTAGTGTTAGGGTTAGGGTTTAGGGTTAGGGTGAGTGTTAGGGTTTGGGTTAGGGTTAGAGTTAGGTTTAGGTTTAGGGTTAGATTTAGAGTTAGGGATGGGTTAGGGTTAGGGTTAGGGAATGGTTAGGCTTAAGGTTAGGGATGGGTTAGGTTTAGGGTTACGGATAGGGTTGGGTTAGGGATAGGGTTAGGGTTAGGGATGGGTTAGGGTTAGGTTTAAGGTTAGGGATGGGTTAGGGTTAGGGTTAGGATTTGGGTTAGGATTAGGGTTAGGGATGGGTTTGGGTTATGGGTTAGGGTTAGGTTTAGGGTTAGGGATCGGTTAGGTTTAGGTTTTGGGTTAGGTTTAGGGTTAGGGTTAGAGTTAGGGGTGGGTGAGGTTTAGGGTTAGGGTTAGGTTTTGGGTTACTGTTAGGGTTAGTGATGGGTTAGGGTTAGGGATGGGTTAGGGTTAGGGTAAGGGTAAGGGTTAGGGTTAGGGTTGGGGTTAGGGATGGTTTAGGGTTATGGTTAGGGTTTAGGGTTAGGGTTAGGGTTAGGCTTAGGGTTAGGGATGTGTTAGATTTAGGGTTAGGGATGGGTTAGGGTTAGGGTTAGGTTTAGGGTTTAGGGTTAGTTTTAAGGTTAGGTTTAGGGGTGGGTTAGGGTTATGGTTATGGTTTCGGTTAGGGTTAGGTTTAGGGGTTAGGGTTAGGGTTAGGTTTAGGGTTTGTGGTTAGTGTTTGTGGTTACGGTTATCTTTAGCGTTAGGTTTAGTCTTAGAATCTTGGAGAGGTGGTGCTTAGATGCATCAGTATTCATGTAAACTTTGAAATAAAGTCAGTGTCCATGATGCCTCAACTAAATGTTACTACTAAAACGTCCTTGCAAAGCAGCCTGTGCTCTGAAATCCTGCCTGTTCCACACAGGTACAGACATTTCAACAGTGCTGCACACAGACTTGTCAGCACGGAGAAAGGGTGCTGGGAATCATCAGCACACACTATGTGCAAATGTGGCACTACCGTTGCTGTCAAAAGTAACTTTTACACCTACATGAGCCTCGGAATCGAAACCTCTGCTGCAAAAGAGGTCTGAGGCCATTCTGCACACCAGCATCAACGTTAGGGTTATGGTTAGGGTTAGGGTTTAGGGTTAGGGATGTGTTAGGGTTAGGGATATGGGTTAGGGTTAGGTTAGGGTTAGGGTGAGGGTTAGGGTTTGGTTTAGGGGTTAGGGTTAGGGTTAGGTTTAGGGTTTGTGTTTAGTGTTTGTGGTTACGGTTAACTTTATCGTTAGGGTTAGGCTTAGCAGCTTGGAGAGGTGGTGCTTAGAGGCATCAGTAGTCATGGAACCTTTGAAATAAAGTCAGTGTACATGATGCCTCAACTAAATTTTACTACTAAAAGTTCATTGCAAAGCAGCCTATGCTCTGAAATCCTGCCTGTTTTTCACAGGTACAGGTATTTCAACAGTGCTGCACACAGACTTAGCAGCACGGAGAAAGGGTGCTGGGAATCATCAGCTCATACTAGTTGCAACTGTGGCACTACCGTTGATATCAAAAGTAACTTTTACACCTACATGAGCCTCGGAATCGAACCTCTGCTGCAAAAGAGGTCTGACGCCATTCTGCACACCAGCATCAATGTTAGGGTTATGGTTAGGGTTAGGGGATAGGATGTGTTAGGGTTAGGGTTAGGGTTACGGTTCGGGATGGGTTAGGGTTAGGGTTAGGTTTAGGTTTAGGGTTTGTGTTTAGTGTTAGGGTTTGGGTTAGGGTTAGGGGTGGGTTAGGTTTAGGGTTAGGGTTAGGTTTTGGGTTACTGTTGGGGTTAGGGTTAGGGATGGGTTAGGGTTAGGGTTAGGTTTAGGGTTTAGGGTTAGTGTTAGGGTTAGGGTTTAGGGTTAGGGTGAGGGTAAGGGTTTGGTTTAGGGTTAGAGTTAGGTTTAGGTTTAGGGTTAGATTTAGAGTTAGGGATGGGTTAGGGTTAGGGTTAGGGAATGGTTAGGCTTAAGGTTAGGGATGGGTTAGGTTTAGGGTTACGGATAGGGTTGGGTTAGGGATAGGGTTAGGGTTAGGGATGGGTTAGGGTTAGGTTTAAGGTTAGGGATGGGTTAGGGTTAGGGTTAGGATTTGGGTTAGGATTAGGGTTAGGGATGGGTTTGGGTTATGGGTTAGGGTTAGGTTTAGGGTTAGGGATCGGTTAGGTTTAGGTTTTGGGTTAGGTTTAGGGTTAGGGTTAGAGTTAGGGGTGGGTGAGGTTTAGGGTTAGGGTTAGGTTTTGGGTTACTGTTAGGGTTAGGGATGGGTTAGGGTTAGGGATGGGTTAGGGTTAGGGTAAGGGTAAGGGTTAGGGTTAGGGTTGGGGTTAGGGATGGTTTAGGGTTATGGTTAGGGTTTAGGGTTAGGGTTAGGGTTAGGGTTAGGGTTAGGGATGTGTTAGATTTAGGGTTAGGGATGGGTTAGGGTTAGGGTTAGGTTTTGGGTTTAGGGTTAGTTTTAAGTTTAGGTTTAGGGGTGGGTTAGGGTTATGGTTATGGTTTCGGTTAGGGTTAGGTTTAGGGGTTAGGGTTAGGGTTAGGTTTAGGGTTTGTGTTTAGTGTTTGTGGTTACGGTTATCTTTAGCGTTAGGTTTAGTCTTAGAATCTTGGAGAGGTGGTGCTTAGAGGCATCAGTATTTATGTAACCTTTGAAATAAAGTCAGTGTCCATGATGCCTCAACTAAATGTTACTACTAAAACGTCCTTGCAAAGCAGCCTGTGCTCTGAAATCCTGCCTGTTCTTCACAGGTACGGACATTTCAACAGTGCTGCACACAGACTTATCAGCACGGTGAAAGGGTGCTGCGAATCATCAGCACACACTATTTGCAAATGTGACACTACCGTTGCTGTCAAAACTAACTTTTACACCGACATGAGCTTCGGAATCGAACCTCTGCTGCAAAAGAGGTCTGGGGCCATTCTGCACACCAGCATCAACGTTAGGGTTATGGTTAGGGTTAGGGGTTAGGGTTAGGGAAGTTTTAGGGTTAGGGATAGGGTTAGGGTTACGGGTGGGTTAGGGTTAGGGTTTGGGTTACTGTTAGGGTTAGGGTTAGGGATGGGTTAGGGTTAGGGTTATTGTTTGGGTTAGGGTTAGGGATAGGTTTAGGGAAGGGTTAGGGTTAGGGTTAGGGTTAGGGTTAGGGTTTAGGGTTAGGGTTAGGGTTAGGGTTACGGATGGGATAGGGTTAGGGTTATAGATGGGTTAGGGTTAGGGTTACGGTTAGGTTTAGGGTTAGGGTTAGGGTTAGAGTTAGGGTTAGGGATGGGTTAGGTTTAGGGTTTGGGTTAGGGTTAATGTTAGCGTTTGGGTTAGGGTTAGGGTTAGGGTTAGAGTTAGGGTTAGGGTTAGGGATGGGTTAGGGTTATGGTTAGGGTTAGGGTTTAGGGTTAGGGTTAGGTTTCGGTTTAGGGATGGGTTAGGGTTAGGCTTAGGGTTTGTGGTTAGTGTTTGTGGTTACGGTTATCTTTAGGTTTAGGGTTAGGGGTAGCATCTCGGAGAGGTGGTGCTTTGAGGCATCAGTATTCATGTAACCTTTGAAATAAAGTCAGTGTCCATGATGCCTCAACTAAATGTTACTACTAAAACATCTTTTCAAAGCAGCCTGTGCTGTGAAATCCTGCCTGTTCTGCACAGGTACAGACATTTCAACAGTGCTGCACACAGACTTAGCAGCACGGAGAAAGGGTGCTGGGAATCATCAGCACACACTATTTGCAAATGTGGCACTAACGTTGCTGTCAAAAGTAACTTTCACACCTACATGAGCCTCAGAATCAAACCTCTGCTGGAAAAGAGGTCTGAGGCCATTCTGCACACCAGCATCAACGTTAGCGTTATGGTTAGGGTTAGGGTTTAGGATTAGGGTTAGGGTTTGTGGTTAGGGTTAGGTTTAAGGTTAGGGTTAGCGTTAGGGTTTAGGGTTAGAGTTAGGGTTAGGGATGGGTTAGGGTTAGGGTTAGGGTTTAGGGTTAGAGTTAGGGTTAGGGATGGGTTAGGGTTAGGGTTAGGGTTTAGGGTTAGGGTTAGGTTTAGGTTTAGGGTTTCTTTTTAGTGTTTGTGGTTACGGTTAGCTTTAGTGTTAGTGTTAGCAGCTCGGAGAGATGGTGCTTAGAGTCATTAGGGTTATGGATAGGGATGGGTTAGGGTTAGGGCTACGGTTACGGATGGGTTAGGCTTAGGGTTCGGTTTTGGGTTAGAGTTATCGTTTAGGGTTAGGGTTAGGGATGGGTTAGGGTTAGGGTTAGGGTTTGGGTTAGGGTTAGGTTTAGGTTTAGGGTTAGGGTTAGGGTTAGGTTTAGGGTTTGTTTAGGGTTTGTGGTTACGGTTAGCTTTAGGGTTAGGGTTATCAGCTCCGAGAGGTGGTGCTTATAGTCATCAGTATTCATGTAACCTTTGTAATAAAGTCAGTGTCCATGATGCCTCAACTAAATGTTACTACTAAAAGTTCTTTGCAAATCAGCCTGTGCTCTGAAATCCTGCCTGTTCCACACAGGTACAGACATTTCAACAGTGCTGCACACAGACTTATCGGCACGGAGAAAGGGTGCTGGGAATCATCAGCACACACTAGTTGCAACTCTGGCACTACCGTTGCTGTCAAAAGTAACTTTTACACCTACATGAGCCTCAGAATCGAACCTCTGCTGCAAAAGAGGTCTGAGGCCATTCTGCACACCAGCATCAACGTTAGGGTTAGGGTTAGGGTTAGGGATGTGTTAGGGTTAGGGTTAGGGATGGGTTAGGGTTAGGGTTAGGTTCAGGTTTAGGGTTTGTGTTTAGTGTTAGGGTTTGGGTAAGGGTTAGGTTTAGGGTTACGGGTGGGTTAGGGTTAGGGTTTGGGTTACTGTTAGGCTTAGGTTTATGGTTAGGGTTTAGGGTTAGGGATGTGTTAGGGTTAGGGATAGGGTTAGGTTAGGGTTAGGGTGAGGGTTAGGGTTTGGTTTAGGGTTAGGGTTAGGGTTAGGGATGGGTTAGGGTTACGGTTAGGGTTTGGGTTAGGGTTAGGGTTAGGGATGGGTTAGGTTTAGGTTTTGGGTTAGGTTTAGGTTTAGGGATGGGTTAGGGTTAGGGTTATGGTTTGGGTTAGGTTTAGGTTTCGGGTTAGGGTTAGGTTTAGGGTTTGTTTAGGGTTTGTGGTTACGGTTAGCTTTAGGGTTAGGGTTAGGGTTAGGGTTAGGGTTAGGGTTAGGGTTAGGGGTTAGGGTTAGGGTTAGGGTTAGGGTTAGGGTTAGGGTTAGGGTTAGGGATGGGTTAGGGTTATGGTTAGGGTTAGGGTTTAGGGTTAGGGTTAGGTTTCGGTTTAGGGATGGGTTAGGGTTAGGCTTAGGGTTTGTGGTTAGTGTTTGTGGTTACGGTTATCTTTAGGTTTAGGGTTAGGGGTAGCATCTCGGAGAGGTGGTGCTTTGAGGCATCAGTATTCATGTAACCTTTGAAATAAAGTCAGTGTCCATGATGCCTCAACTAAATGTTACTACTAAAACATCTTTTCAAAGCAGCCTGTGCTGTGAAATCCTGCCTGTTCTGCACAGGTACAGACATTTCAACAGTGCTGCACACAGACTTAGCAGCACGGAGAAAGGGTGCTGGGAATCATCAGCACACACTATTTGCAAATGTGGCACTAACGTTGCTGTCAAAAGTAACTTTCACACCTACATGAGCCTCAGAATCAAACCTCTGCTGGAAAAGAGGTCTGAGGCCATTCTGCACACCAGCATCAACGTTAGCGTTATGGTTAGGGTTAGGGTTTAGGATTAGGGTTAGGGTTTGTGGTTAGGGTTAGGTTTAAGGTTAGGGTTAGCGTTAGGGTTTAGGGTTAGAGTTAGGGTTAGGGTTAGGGATGGGTTAGGGTTAGGGTTAGGGTTTGGGTTAGGGTTAGCGTTAGGGATGGGTTAGGTTTAGGTTTTGGGTTAGGTTTAGGTTTAGGGTTAGGGTTAGGGTTAGGGTTAGGGTTTGGGTTAGGTTTAGGTTTCGGGTTAGGGTTAGGTTTAGGGTTTGTTTAGGGTTTGTGGTTATGGTTAGCTTTAGGGTTAGGGTTATCAGCTCCGAGAGGTGGTGCTTATAGTCATCAGTATTCATGTAACCTTTGTAATACCGTCAGTGTCCATGATGCCTCAACTAAATGTTACTACTAAAACATCTTTGCAAATCAGCCTGTGCTCTGAAATCCTGCCTGTTCCACACAGGTACAGACATTTCAACAGTGCTGCACACAGACTTATCGGCACGGAGAAAGGGTGCTGGGAATCATCAGCACACACTAGTTGCAACTCTGGCACTACCGTTGCTGTCAAAACTAACTTTTACACCTACATGAGCCTCGGAATCGAACCTCTGCTGCAAAAGAGGTCTGAGGCCATTCTGCACACCAGCATCAACGTTAGGGTTATGGTTAGGGTTAGGGATGTGTTAGGGTTAGGGTTAGGGTTAGGGATGGGTTAGGGTTAGGGTTAGGTTCAGGTTTAGGGTTTGTGTTTAGTGTTAGGGTTTGGGTAAGGGTTAGGTTTAGGGTTACGGGTGGGTTAGGGTTAGGGTTTGGGTTACTGTTAGGCTTAGGGTTATGGTTAGGGTTTAGGGTTAGGGATGTGTTAGGGTTAGGGATAGGGTTAGGTTAGGGTTAGGGTGAGGGTTAGGGTTTGGTTTAGGGTTAGGGTTAGGGTTAGGGATGGGTTAGGGTTAGGGTTAGGGTTTGGGTTAGGGTTAGGGTTAGGGATGGGTTAGGTTTAGGTTTTGGGTTAGGTTTAGGTTTAGGGATGGGTTAGGGTTAGGGTTAGGGTTTGGGTTAGGTTTAGGTTTCGGGTTAGGGTTAGGGTTAGGGTTTGTTTAGGGTTTGTGGTTATGGTTAGCTTTAGGGTTAGGGTTATCAGCTCCGAGAGGTGGTGCTTATAGTCATCAGTATTCATGTAACCTTTGTAATACCGTCAGTGTCCATGATGCCTCAACTAAATGTTACTACTAAAACATCTTTGCAAATCAGCCTGTGCTCTGAAATCCTGCCTGTTCCACACAGGTACAGACATTTCAACAGTGCTGCACACAGACTTATCGGAACGGAGAAAGGGTGCTGGGAATCATCAGCACACACTAGTTGCAACTCTGGCACTACCGTTGCTGTCAAAACTAACTTTTACACCTACATGAGCCTCGGAATTGAACCTCTGCTGCAAAAGAGGTCTGAGGCCATTCTGCACACCAGCATCAACGTTAGGGTTATGGTTAGGGTTAGGGATGTGTTAGGGTTAGGGTTAGGGTTAGGGATGGGTTAGGGTTAGGGTTAGGTTCAGGTTTAGGGTTTGTGTTTAGTGTTAGGGTTTGGGTAAGGGTTAGGTTTAGGGTTACGGGTGGGTTAGGGTTAGGGTTTTGGTTACTGTTAGGCTTAGGGTTATGGTTAGGGTTTAGGGTTAGGGATGTGTTAGGGTTAGGGATAGGGTTAGGTTAGGGTTAGGGTGAGGGTTAGGGTTTGGTTTAGGGTTAGGGTTAGGGTTAGGGATGGGTTAGGGTTAGGGTTAGGGTTTGGGTTAGGGTTAGGGTTAGGGATGGGTTAGGTTTAGGTTTTGGGTTAGGTGTAGGTTTAGGGATGTGTTAGGGTTAGGGTTAGGGTTAGGGATGGGTTAGGGTTAGGGTTAGGTTCAGGTTTAGGGTTTGTGTTTAGTGTTAGGGTTTGGGTAAGGGTTAGGTTTAGGGTTACGGGTGGGTTAGGGTTAGGGTTTGGGTTACTGTTAGGGTTAGGATTATGGTTAGGGTTTAGGGTTAGGGATGTGTTAGGGTTAGGGATAGGGTTAGGTTAGGGTTAGGGTTAGGGTTAGGTTTAGGGTTAGGGTTAGGTTTAGGTTTTGTTTAGGGTTTGTGGTTAGGGTTAGGGTTAGGGATGGGTTAGGTTTAGGTTTTGTGTTAGGTTTAGTTTTAGGGATGGGTTAGGGTTAGGGTTAGGGTTTGGGTAGGTTTAGGTTTCGGGTTAGGGTTAGGTTTAGGGTTTGTTTAGGGTTTGTGGTTATGGTTAGCTTTAGGGTTAGGGTTATCAACTCCGAGAGGTGGTGCTTATAGTCATCAGTATTCATGTAACCTTTGTAATACCGTCAGTGTCCATGATGCCTCAACTAAATGTTACTACTAAAACATCTTTGCAAATCAGCCTGTGCTCTGAAATCCTGCCTGTTCCACACAGGTACAGACATTTCAACAGTGCTGCACACAGACTTATCGGCACGGAGAAAGGGTGCTGGGAATCATCAGCACACACTAGTTGCAACTCTGGCACTACCGTTGCTGTCAAAAGTAACTTTTACACCTACATGAGCCTCGGAATCGAACCTCTGCTGCAAAAGAGGTCTGAGGCCATTCTGCACACCAGCATCAACGTTAGGGTTATGGTTAGGGTTAGGGATGTGTTAGGGTTAGGGTTAGGGTTAGGGATGGGTTAGGGTTAGGGTTAGGTTCAGGTTTAGGGTTTGTGTTTAGTGTTAGGGTTTGGGTAAGGGTTAGGTTTAGGGTTACGGGTGGGTTAGGGTTAGGGTTTGGGTTACTGTTAGGCTTAGGGTTATGGTTAGGGTTTAGGGTTAGGGATGTGTTAGGGTTAGGGATAGGGTTAGGTTAGGGTTAGGGTGAGGGTTAGGGTTTGGTTTAGGGTTAGGGTTAGGGTTAGGGATGGGTTAGGGTTAGGGTTAGGGTTTGGGTTAGGGTTAGCTTTAGGGATGGGTTAGGTTTAGGTTTTGGGTTAGGTTTAGGTTTAGGTTTAGGGTTAGGGTTAGGGTTAGGGTTTGGGTTAGGTTTAGGTTTCGGGTTAGGGTTAGGTTTAGGGTTTGTTTAGGGTTTGTGGTTATGGTTAGCTTTAGGGTTAGGGTTATCAGCTCCGAGAGGTGGTGCTTATAGTCATCAGTATTCATGTAACCTTTGTAATACCGTCAGTGTCCATGATGCCTCAACTAAATGTTACTACTAAAACATCTTTGCAAATCAGCCTGTGCTCTGAAATCCTGCCTGTTCCACACAGGTACAGACATTTCAACAGTGCTGCACACAGACTTATCGGCACGGAGAAAGGGTGCTGGGAATCATCAGCACACACTAGTTGCAACTCTGGCACTACCGTTGCTGTCAAAACTAACTTTTACACCTACATGAGCCTCGGAATCGAACCTCTGCTGCAAAAGAGGTCTGAGGCCATTCTGCACACCAGCATCAACGTTAGTGTTATGGTTAGGGTTAGGGATGTGTTAGGGTTAGGGTTAGGGTTAGGGATGGGTTAGGGTTAGGGTTAGGTTCAGGTTTAGGGTTTGTGTTTAGTGTTAGGGTTTGGGTAAGGGTTAGGTTTAGGGTTACGGGTGGGTTAGGGTTAGGGTTTGGGTTACTGTTAGGCTTAGGGTTATGGTTAGGGTTTAGGGTTAGGGATGTGTTAGGGTTAGGGATAGGGTTAGGTTAGGGTTAGGGTGAGGGTTAGGGTTTGGTTTAGGGTTAGGGTTAGGGTTAGGGATGGGTTAGGGTTAGGGTTAGGGTTTGGGTTAGGGTTAGGGTTAGGGATGGGTTAGGTTTAGGTTTTGGGTTAGGTTTAGGTTTAGGGATGGGTTAGGGTTAGGGTTAGGGTTTGGGTTAGGTTTAGGTTTCGGGTTAGGGTTAGGGTTAGGGTTTGGTTAGGGTTTGTGGTTATGGTTAGCTTTAGGGTTAGGGTTATCAGCTCCGAGAGGTGGTGCTTATAGTCATCAGTATTCATGTAACCTTTGTAATACCGTCAGTGTCCATGATGCCTCAACTAAATGTTACTACTAAAACATCTTTGCAAATCAGCCTGTGCTCTGAAATCCTGCCTGTTCCACACAGGTACAGACATTTCAACAGTGCTGCACACAGACTTATCGGCACGGAGAAAGGGTGCTGGGAATCATCAGCACACACTAGTTGCAACTCTGGCACTACCGTTGCTGTCAAAACTAACTTTTACACCTACATGAGCCTCGGAATTGAACCTCTGCTGCAAAAGAGGTCTGAGGCCATTCTGCACACCAGCATCAACGTTAGGGTTATGGTTAGGGTTAGGGATGTGTTAGGGTTAGGGTTAGGGTTAGGGATGGGTTAGGGTTAGGGTTAGGTTCAGGTTTAGGGTTTGTGTTTAGTGTTAGGGTTTGGGTAAGGGTTAGGTTTAGGGTTACGGGTGGGTTAGGGTTAGGGTTTGGGTTACTGTTAGGCTTAGGGTTATGGTTAGGGTTTAGGGTTAGGGATGTGTTAGGGTTAGGGATAGGGTTAGGTTAGGGTTTGGGTGAGGGTTAGGGTTTGGGTTAGGGTTAGGGTTAGGGTTAGGGATGGGTTAGGGTTAGGGTTAGGGTTTGGGTTAGGGTTAGGGTTAGGGATGGGTTAGGTTTAGGTTTTGGGTTAGGTGTAGGTTTAGGGATGGGTTAGGGTTAGGGTTAGGGTTTGGGTTAGGTTTAGGTTTCGGGTTAGGGTTAGGTTTAGGGTTTGTTTAGGGTTTGTGGTTATGGTTAGCTTTAGGGTTAGGGTTATCAGCTCCGAGAGGTGGTGCTTATAGTCATCAGTATTCATGTAACCTTTGTAATACCGTCAGTGTCCATGATGCCTCAACTAAATGTTACTACTAAAACATCTTTGCAAATCAGCCTGTGCTCTGAAATCCTGCCTGTTCCACACAGGTACAGACATTTCAACAGTGCTGCACACAGACTTATCGGCACGGAGAAAGGGTGCTGGGAATCATCAGCACACACTAGTTGCAACTCTGGCACTACCGTTGCTGTCAAAAGTAACTTTTACACCTACATGAGCCTCGGAATCGAACCTCTGCTGCAAAAGAGGTCTGAGGCCATTCTGCACACCAGCATCAACGTTAGGGTTATGGTTAGGGTTAGGGTTTAGGGTTAGGGATGTGTTAGGGTTAGGGATATGGGTTAGGGTTAGGTTAGGGTTAGGGTGAGGGTTAGGGTTTGGTTTAGGGGTTAGGGTTAGGGTTAGGTTTAGGGTTTGTGTTTAGTGTTTGTGGTTACGGTTAACTTTATCGTTAGGGTTAGGCTTAGCAGCTTGGAGAGGTGGTGCTTAGAGGCATCAGTAGTCATGGAACCTTTGAAATAAAGTCAGTGTACATGATGCCTCAACTAAATTTTACTACTAAAAGTTCATTGCAAAGCAGCCTATGCTCTGAAATCCTGCCTGTTTTTCACAGGTACAGGTATTTCAACAGTGCTGCACACAGACTTAGCAGCACGGAGAAAGGGTGCTGGGAATCATCAGCTCACACTAGTTGCAACTGTGGCACTACCGTTGATATCAAAAGTAACTTTTACACCTACATGAGCCTCGGAATCGAACCTCTGCTGCAAAAGAGGTCTGACGCCATTCTGCACACCAGCATCAATGTTAGGGTTATGGTTAGGGTTAGGGGATAGGATGTGTTAGGGTTAGGGTTAGGGTTACGGTTCGGGATGGGTTAGGGTTAGGGTTAGGTTTAGGTTTAGGGTTTGTGTTTAGTGTTAGGGTTTGGGTTAGGGTTAGGGGTGGGTTAGGTTTAGGGTTAGGGTTAGGTTTTGGGTTACTGTTGGGGTTAGGGTTAGGGATGGGTTAGGGTTAGGGTTAGGTTTAGGGTTTAGGGTTAGTGTTAGGGTTAGGGTTTAGGGTTAGGGTGAGGGTAAGGGTTTGGTTTAGGGTTAGAGTTAGGTTTAGGTTTAGGGTTAGATTTAGAGTTAGGGATGGGTTAGGGTTAGGGTTAGGGAATGGTTAGGCTTAAGGTTAGGGATGGGTTAGGTTTAGGGTTACGGATAGGGTTGGGTTAGGGTTAGGGTTAGGGTTAGGGATGGGTTAGGGTTAGGTTTAAGGTTAGGGATGGGTTAGGGTTAGGGTTAGGATTTGGGTTAGGATTAGGGTTAGGGATGGGTTTGGGTTATGGGTTAGGGTTAGGTTTAGGGTTAGGGATCGGTTAGGTTTAGGTTTTGGGTTAGGTTTAGGGTTAGGGTTAGAGTTAGGGGTGGGTGAGGTTTAGGGTTAGGGTTAGGTTTTGGGTTACTGTTAGGGTTAGGGATGGGTTAGGGTTAGGGATGGGTTAGGGTTAGGGTAAGGGTAAGGGTTAGGGTTAGGGTTGGGGTTAGGGATGGTTTAGGGTTATGGTTAGGGTTTAGGGTTAGGGTTAGGGTTAGGCTTAGGGTTAGGGATGTGTTAGATTTAGGGTTAGGGATGGGTTAGGGTTAGGGTTAGGTTTTGGGTTTAGGGTTAGTTTTAAGTTTAGGTTTAGGGGTGGGTTAGGGTTATGGTTATGGTTTCGGTTAGGGTTAGGTTTAGGGGTTAGGGTTAGGGTTAGGTTTAGGGTTTGTGTTTAGTGTTTGTGGTTACGGTTATCTTTAGCGTTAGGTTTAGTCTTAGAATCTTGGAGAGGTGGTGCTTAGAGGCATCAGTATTTATGTAACCTTTGAAATAAAGTCAGTGTCCATGATGCCTCAACTAAATGTTACTACTAAAACGTCCTTGCAAAGCAGCCTGTGCTCTGAAATCCTGCCTGTTCTTCACAGGTACGGACATTTCAACAGTGCTGCACACAGACTTATCAGCACGGTGAAAGGGTGCTGCGAATCATCAGCACACACTATTTGCAAATGTGACACTACCGTTGCTGTCAAAACTAACTTTTACACCGACATGAGCTTCGGAATCGAACCTCTGCTGCAAAAGAGGTCTGGGGCCATTCTGCACACCAGCATCAACGTTAGGGTTATGGTTAGGGTTAGGGGTTAGGGTTAGGGAAGTTTTAGGGTTAGGGATAGGGTTAGGGTTACGGGTGGGTTAGGGTTAGGGTTTGGGTTACTGTTAGGGTTAGGGTTAGGGATGGGTTAGGGTTAGGGTTATTGTTTGGGTTAGGGTTAGGGATAGGTTTAGGGAAGGGTTAGGGTTAGGGTTAGGGTTAGGGTTAGGGTTTAGGGTTAGGGTTAGGGTTAGGGTTACGGATGGGATAGGGTTAGGGTTATAGATGGGTTAGGGTTAGGGTTACGGTTAGGTTTAGGGTTAGGGTTAGGGTTAGAGTTAGGGTTAGGGATGGGTTAGGTTTAGGGTTTGGGTTAGGGTTAATGTTAGCGTTTGGGTTAGGGTTAGGGTTAGGGTTAGTGTTAGGGTTAGGGTTAGGGTTAGGGTTAGGGTTAGGGTTAGGGTTAGGGTTAGGGTTAGGGTTAGGTTTCGGTTTAGGGATGGGTTAGGGTTAGGCTTAGGGTTTGTGGTTAGTGTTTGTGGTTACGGTTATCTTTAGGTTTAGGGTTAGGGGTAGCATCTCGGAGAGGTGGTGCTTTGAGGCATCAGTATTCATGTAACCTTTGAAATAAAGTCAGTGTCCATGATGCCTCAACTAAATGTTACTACTAAAACATCTTTTCAAAGCAGCCTGTGCTGTGAAATCCTGCCTGTTCTGCACAGGTACAGACATTTCAACAGTGCTGCACACAGACTTAGCAGCACGGAGAAAGGGTGCTGGGAATCATCAGCACACACTATTTGCAAATGTGGCACTAACGTTGCTGTCAAAAGTAACTTTCACACCTACATGAGCCTCAGAATCAAACCTCTGCTGGAAAAGAGGTCTGAGGCCATTCTGCACACCAGCATCAACGTTAGCGTTATGGTTAGGGTTAGGGTTTAGGATTAGGGTTAGGGTTTGTGGTTAGGGTTAGGTTTAAGGTTAGGGTTAGCGTTAGGGTTTAGGGTTAGAGTTAGGGTTAGGGATGGGTTAGGGTTAGGGTTAGGGTTTAGGGTTAGAGTTAGGGTTAGGGATGGGTTAGGGTTAGGGTTAGGGTTTAGGTTTAGGGTTAGTTTTAGGTTTAGGGTTTCTTTTTAGTGTTTGTGGTTACGGTTAGCTTTAGTGTTAGTGTTAGCAGCTCGGAGAGATGGTGCTTAGAGTCATTAGGGTTATGGATAGGGATGGGTTAGGGTTAGGGCTACGGTTACGGATGGGTTAGGCTTAGGGTTCGGTTTTGGGTTAGAGTTATCGTTTAGGGTTAGGGTTAGGGATGGGTTAGGGTTAGGGTTAGGGTTTGGGTTAGGGTTAGGTTTAGGTTTAGGGTTAGGGTTAGGGTTTGGGTTAGGGTTTGTTTAGGGTTTGTGGTTACGGTTAGCTTTAGGGTTAGGGTTATCAGCTCCGAGAGGTGGTGCTTATAGTCATCAGTATTCATGTAACCTTTGTAATAAAGTCAGTGTCCATGATGCCTCAACTAAATGTTACTACTAAAAGTTCTTTGCAAATCAGCCTGTGCTCTGAAATCCTGCCTGTTCCACACAGGTACAGACATTTCAACAGTGCTGCACACAGACTTATCGGCACGGAGAAAGGGTGCTGGGAATCATCAGCACACACTAGTTGCAACTCTGGCACTACCGTTGCTGTCAAAAGTAACTTTTACACCTACATGAGCCTCAGAATCGAACCTCTGCTGCAAAAGAGGTCTGAGGCCATTCTGCACACCAGCATCAACGTTAGGGTTATGGTTAGGGTTAGGGATGTGTTAGGGTTAGGGTTAGGGATGGGTTAGGGTTAGGGTTAGGTTCAGGTTTAGGGTTTGTGTTTAGTGTTAGGGTTTGGGTAAGGGTTAGGTTTAGGGTTACGGGTGGGTTAGGGTTAGGGTTTGGGTTACTGTTAGGCTTAGGTTTATGGTTAGGGTTTAGGGTTAGGGATGTGTTAGGGTTAGGGATAGGGTTAGGTTAGGGTTAGGGTGAGGGTTAGGGTTTGGTTTAGGGTTAGGGTTAGGGTTAGGGATGGGTTAGGGTTACGGTTAGGGTTTGGGTTAGGGTTAGGGTTAGGGATGGGTTAGGTTTAGGTTTTGGGTTAGGTTTAGGTTTAGGGATGGGTTAGGGTTAGGGTTATGGTTTGGGTTAGGTTTAGGTTTCGGGTTAGGGTTAGGTTTAGGGTTTGTTTAGGGTTTGTGGTTACGGTTAGCTTTAGGGTTAGGGTTAGGGTTAGGGTTAGGGTTAGGGTTAGGGTTAGGGTTAGGGGTTAGGGTTAGGGTTAGGGTTAGGGTTAGGGTTAGGGTTAGGGTTAGGGATGGGTTAGGGTTATGGTTAGGGTTAGGGTTTAGGGTTAGGGTTAGGTTTCGGTTTAGGGATGGGTTAGGGTTAGGCTTAGGGTTTGTGGTTAGTGTTTGTGGTTACGGTTATCTTTAGGTTTAGGGTTAGGGGTAGCATCTCGGAGAGGTGGTGCTTTGAGGCATCAGTATTCATGTAACCTTTGAAATAAAGTCAGTGTCCATGATGCCTCAACTAAATGTTACTACTAAAACATCTTTTCAAAGCAGCCTGTGCTGTGAAATCCTGCCTGTTCTGCACAGGTACAGACATTTCAACAGTGCTGCACACAGACTTAGCAGCACGGAGAAAGGGTGCTGGGAATCATCAGCACACACTATTTGCAAATGTGGCACTAACGTTGCTGTCAAAAGTAACTTTCACACCTACATGAGCCTCAGAATCAAACCTCTGCTGGAAAAGAGGTCTGAGGCCATTCTGCACACCAGCATCAACGTTAGCGTTATGGTTAGGGTTAGGGTTTAGGATTAGGGTTAGGGTTTGTGGTTAGGGTTAGGTTTAAGGTTAGGGTTAGCGTTAGGGTTTAGGGTTAGAGTTAGGGTTAGGGTTAGGGATGGGTTAGGGTTAGGGTTAGGGTTTAGGGTTAGAGTTAGGGTTAGGGATGGGTTAGGGTTAGGGTTAGGGTTTAGGTTTAGGGTTAGTTTTAGGTTTAGGGTTTCTTTTTAGTGTTTGTGGTTACGGTTAGCTTTAGTGTTAGTGTTAGCAGCTCGGAGAGATGGTGCTTAGAGTCATTAGGGTTATGGATAGGGATGGGTTAGGGTTAGGGCTACGGTTACGGATGGGTTAGGCTTAGGGTTCGGTTTAGGGTTAGAGTTATCGTTTAGGGTTAGGGTTAGGGATGGGTTAGGGTTAGGGTTAGGGTTTGGGTTAGGGTTAGGTTTAGGTTTAGGGTTAGGGTTAGGGTTAGGTTTAGGGTTTGTTTAGGGTTTGTGGTTACGGTTAGCTTTAGGGTTAGGGTTATCAGCTCCGAGAGGTGGTGCTTATAGTCATCAGTATTCATGTAACCTTTGTAATAAAGTCAGTGTCCATGATGCCTCAACTAAATGTTACTACTAAAAGTTCTTTGCAAATCAGCCTGTGCTCTGAAATCCTGCCTGTTCCACACAGGTACAGACATTTCAACAGTGCTGCACACAGACTTATCGGCACGGAGAAAGGGTGCTGGGAATCATCAGCACACACTAGTTGCAACTCTGGCACTACCGTTGCTGTCAAAAGTAACTTTTACACCTACATGAGCCTCAGAATCGAACCTCTGCTGCAAAAGAGGTCTGAGGCCATTCTGCACACCAGCATCAACGTTAGGGTTATGGTTAGGGTTAGGGATGTGTTAGGGTTAGGGTTAGGGATGGGTTAGGGTTAGGGTTAGGTTCAGGTTTAGGGTTTGTGTTTAGTGTTAGGGTTTGGGTAAGGGTTAGGTTTAGGGTTACGGGTGGGTTAGGGTTAGGGTTTGGGTTACTGTTAGGCTTAGGGTTATGGTTAGGGTTTAGGGTTAGGGATGTGTTAGGGTTAGGGATAGGGTTAGGTTAGGGTTAGGGTGAGGGTTAGGGTTTGGTTTAGGGTTAGGGTTAGGGTTAGGGATGGGTTAGGGTTAGGGTTAGGGTTTGGGTTAGGGTTAGGGTTAGGGATGGGTTAGGTTTAGGTTTTGTGTTAGGTTTAGTTTTAGGGATGGGTTAGGGTTAGGGTTAGGGTTTGGGTAGGTTTAGGTTTCGGGTTAGGGTTAGGTTTAGGGTTTGTTTAGGGTTTGTGGTTATGGTTAGCTTTAGGGTTAGGGTTATCAGCTCCGAGAGGTGGTGCTTATAGTCATCAGTATTCATGTAACCTTTGTAATACCGTCAGTGTCCATGATGCCTCAACTAAATGTTACTACTAAAACATCTTTGCAAATCAGCCTGTGCTCTGAAATCCTGCCTGTTCCACACAGGTACAGACATTTCAACAGTGCTGCACACAGACTTATCGGCACGGAGAAAGGGTGCTGGGAATCATCAGCACACACTAGTTGCAACTCTGGCACTACCGTTGCTGTCAAAAGTAACTTTTACACCTACATGAGCCTCGGAATCGAACCTCTGCTGCAAAAGAGGTCTGAGGCCATTCTGCACACCAGCATCAACGTTAGGGTTATGGTTAGGGTTAGGGATGTGTTAGGGTTAGGGTTAGGGTTAGGGATGGGTTAGGGTTAGGGTTAGGTTCAGGTTTAGGGTTTGTGTTTAGTGTTAGGGTTTGGGTAAGGGTTAGGTTTAGGGTTACGGGTGGGTTAGGGTTAGGGTTTGGGTTACTGTTAGGCTTAGGGTTATGGTTAGGGTTTAGGGTTAGGGATGTGTTAGGGTTAGGGATAGGGTTAGGTTAGGGTTAGGGTGAGGGTTAGGGTTTGGTTTAGGGTTAGGGTTAGGGTTAGGGATGGGTTAGGGTTAGGGTTAGGGTTTGGGTTAGGGTTAGCGTTAGGGATGGGTTAGGTTTAGGTTTTGGGTTAGGTTTAGGTTTAGGGTTAGGGTTAGGGTTAGGGTTAGGGTTAGGGTTAGGTTTAGGGTTAGGGTTAGGTTTAGGGTTTGTTTAGGGTTTGTGGTTATGGTTAGCTTTAGGGTTAGGGTTATCAGCTCCGAGAGGTGGTGCTTATAGTCATCAGTATTCATGTAACCTTTGTAATACCGTCAGTGTCCATGATGCCTCAACTAAATGTTACTACTAAAACATCTTTGCAAATCAGCCTGTGCTCTGAAATCCTGCCTGTTCCACACAGGTACAGACATTTCAACAGTGCTGCACACAGACTTATCGGCACGGAGAAAGGGTGCTGGGAATCATCAGCACACACTAGTTGCAACTCTGGCACTACCGTTGCTGTCAAAACTAACTTTTACACCTACATGAGCCTCGGAATCGAACCTCTGCTGCAAAAGAGGTCTGAGGCCATTCTGCACACCAGCATCAACGTTAGTGTTATGGTTAGGGTTAGGGATGTGTTAGGGTTAGGGTTAGGGTTAGGGATGGGTTAGGGTTAGGGTTAGGTTCAGGTTTAGGGTTTGTGTTTAGTGTTAGGGTTTGGGTAAGGGTTAGGTTTAGGGTTACGGGTGGGTTAGGGTTAGGGTTTGGGTTACTGTTAGGCTTAGGGTTATGGTTAGGGTTTAGGGTTAGGGATGTGTTAGGGTTAGGGATAGGGTTAGGTTAGGGTTTGGGTGAGGGTTAGGGTTTGGTTTAGGGTTAGGGTTAGGGTTTGGGTTAGGGTTAGGGTTAGGGTTTGGGTTAGGGTTAGGGTTAGGGATGGGTTAGGTTTAGGTTTTGGGTTAGGTTTAGGTTTAGGGATGGGTTAGGGTTAGGGTTAGGGTTTGGGTTAGGTTTAGGTTTCGGGTTAGGGTTAGGTTTAGGGTTTGTTTAGGGTTTGTGGTTATGGTTAGCTTTAGGGTTAGGGTTATCAGCTCCGAGAGGTGGTGCTTATAGTCATCAGTATTCATGTAACCTTTGTAATACCGTCAGTGTCCATGATGCCTCAACTAAATGTTACTACTAAAACATCTTTGCAAATCAGCCTGTGCTCTGAAATCCTGCCTGTTCCACACAGGTACAGACATTTCAACAGTGCTGCACACAGACTTATCGGAACGGAGAAAGGGTGCTGGGAATCATCAGCACACACTAGTTGCAACTCTGGCACTACCGTTGCTGTCAAAACTAACTTTTACACCTACATGAGCCTCGGAATTGAACCTCTGCTGCAAAAGAGGTCTGAGGCCATTCTGCACACCAGCATCAACGTTAGGGTTATGGTTAGGGTTAGGGATGTGTTAGGGTTAGGGTTAGGGTTAGGGATGGGTTAGGGTTAGGGTTAGGTTCAGGTTTAGGGTTTGTGTTTAGTGTTAGGGTTTGGGTAAGGGTTAGGTTTAGGGTTACGGGTGGGTTAGGGTTAGGGTTTGGGTTACTGTTAGGCTTAGGGTTATGGTTAGGGTTTAGGGTTAGGGATGTGTTAGGGTTAGGGATAGGGTTAGGTTAGGGTTAGGGTGAGGGTTAGGGTTTGGTTTAGGGTTAGGGTTAGGGTTAGGGATGGGTTAGGGTTAGGGTTAGGGTTTGGGTTAGGGTTAGGGTTAGGGATGGGTTAGGTTTAGGTTTTGGGTTAGGTGTAGGTTTAGGGATGTGTTAGGGTTAGGGTTAGGGTTAGGGATGGGTTAGGGTTAGGGTTAGGTTCAGGTTTAGGGTTTGTGTTTAGTGTTAGGGTTTGGGTAAGGGTTAGGTTTAGGGTTACGGGTGGGTTAGGGTTAGGGTTTGGGTTACTGTTAGGGTTAGGATTATGGTTAGGGTTTAGGGTTAGGGATGTGTTAGGGTTAGGGATAGGGTTAGGTTAGGGTTAGGGTTAGGGTTAGGTTTAGGGTTAGGGTTAGGTTTAGGTTTTGTTTAGGGTTTGTGGTTAGGGTTAGGGTTAGGGATGGGTTAGGTTTAGGTTTTGTGTTAGGTTTAGTTTTAGGGATGGGTTAGGGTTAGGGTTAGGGTTTGGGTAGGTTTAGGTTTCGGGTTAGGGTTAGGTTTAGGGTTTGTTTAGGGTTTGTGGTTATGGTTAGCTTTAGGGTTAGGGTTATCAGCTCCGAGAGGTGGTGCTTATAGTCATCAGTATTCATGTAACCTTTGTAATACCGTCAGTGTCCATGATGCCTCAACTAAATGTTACTACTAAAACATCTTTGCAAATCAGCCTGTGCTCTGAAATCCTGCCTGTTCCACACAGGTACAGACATTTCAACAGTGCTGCACACAGACTTATCGGCACGGAGAAAGGGTGCTGGGAATCATCAGCACACACTAGTTGCAACTCTGGCACTACCGTTGCTGTCAAAAGTAACTTTTACACCTACATGAGCCTCGGAATCGAACCTCTGCTGCAAAAGAGGTCTGAGGCCATTCTGCACACCAGCATCAACGTTAGGGTTATGGTTAGGGTTAGGGATGTGTTAGGGTTAGGGTTAGGGTTAGGGATGGGTTAGGGTTAGGGTTAGGTTCAGGTTTAGGGTTTGTGTTTAGTGTTAGGGTTTGGGTAAGGGTTAGGTTTAGGGTTACGGGTGGGTTAGGGTTAGGGTTTGGGTTACTGTTAGGCTTAGGGTTATGGTTAGGGTTTAGGGTTAGGGATGTGTTAGGGTTAGGGATAGGGTTAGGTTAGGGTTAGGGTGAGGGTTAGGGTTTGGTTTAGGGTTAGGGTTAGGGTTAGGGATGGGTTAGGGTTAGGGTTAGGGTTTGGGTTAGGGTTAGGGTTAGGGATGGGTTAGGTTTAGGTTTTGGGTTAGGTTTAGGTTTAGGGTTAGGGTTAGGGTTAGGGTTAGGGTTTGGGTTAGGTTTAGGTTTCGGGTTAGGGTTAGGTTTAGGGTTTGTTTAGGGTTTGTGGTTATGGTTAGCTTTAGGGTTAGGGTTATCAGCTCCGAGAGGTGGTGCTTATAGTCATCAGTATTCATGTAACCTTTGTAATACCGTCAGTGTCCATGATGCCTCAACTAAATGTTACTACTAAAACATCTTTGCAAATCAGCCTGTGCTCTGAAATCCTGCCTGTTCCACACAGGTACAGACATTTCAACAGTGCTGCACACAGACTTATCGGCACGGAGAAAGGGTGCTGGGAATCATCAGCACACACTAGTTGCAACTCTGGCACTACCGTTGCTGTCAAAAGTAACTTTTACACCTACATGAGCCTCGGAATCGAACCTCTGCTGCAAAAGAGGTCTGAGGCCATTCTGCACACCAGCATCAACGTTAGTGTTATGGTTAGGGTTAGGGATGTGTTAGGGTTAGGGTTAGGGTTAGGGATGGGTTAGGGTTAGGGTTAGGTTCAGGTTTAGGGTTTGTGTTTAGTGTTAGGGTTTGGGTAAGGGTTAGGTTTAGGGTTACGGGTGGGTTAGGGTTAGGGTTTGGGTTACTGTTAGGCTTAGGGTTATGGTTAGGGTTTAGGGTTAGGGATGTGTTAGGGTTAGGGATAGGGTTAGGTTAGGGTTAGGGTGAGGGTTAGGGTTTGGTTTAGGGTTAGGGTTAGGGTTAGGGATGGGTTAGGGTTAGGGTTAGGGTTTGGGTTAGGGTTAGCGTTAGGGATGGGTTAGGTTTAGGTTTTGGGTTAGGTTTAGGTTTAGGTTTAGGGTTAGGGTTAGGGTTAGGGTTTGGGTTAGGTTTAGGTTTCGGGTTAGGGTTAGGTTTAGGGTTTGTTTAGGGTTTGTGGTTATGGTTAGCTTTAGGGTTAGGGTTATCAGCTCCGAGAGGTGGTGCTTATAGTCATCAGTATTCATGTAACCTTTGTAATACCGTCAGTGTCCATGATGCCTCAACTAAATGTTACTACTAAAACATCTTTGCAAATCAGCCTGTGCTCTGAAATCCTGCCTGTTCCACACAGGTACAGACATTTCAACAGTGCTGCACACAGACTTATCGGCACGGAGAAAGGGTGCTGGGAATCATCAGCACACACTAGTTGCAACTCTGGCACTACCGTTGCTGTCAAAACTAACTTTTACACCTACATGAGCCTCGGAATCGAACCTCTGCTGCAAAAGAGGTCTGAGGCCATTCTGCACACCAGCATCAACGTTAGTGTTATGGTTAGGGTTAGGGATGTGTTAGGGTTAGGGTTAGGGTTAGGGATGGGTTAGGGTTAGGGTTAGGTTCAGGTTTAGGGTTTGTGTTTAGTGTTAGGGTTTGGGTAAGGGTTAGGTTTAGGGTTACGGGTGGGTTAGGGTTAGGGTTTGGGTTACTGTTAGGCTTAGGGTTATGGTTAGGGTTTAGGGTTAGGGATGTGTTAGGGTTAGGGATAGGGTTAGGTTAGGGTTAGGGTTAGGGTTAGGGTTTGGTTTAGGGTTAGGGTTAGGGTTAGGGATGGGTTAGGGTTAGGGTTAGGGTTTGGGTTAGGGTTAGGGTTAGGGATGGGTTAGGTTTAGGTTTTGGGTTAGGTTTAGGTTTAGGGATGGGTTAGGGTTAGGGTTAGGGTTTGGGTTAGGTTTAGGTTTCGGGTTAGGGTTAGGTTTAGGGTTTGTTTAGGGTTTGTGGTTATGGTTAGCTTTAGGGTTAGGGTTATCAGCTCCGAGAGGTGGTGCTTATAGTCATCAGTATTCATGTAACCTTTGTAATACCGTCAGTGTCCATGATGCCTCAACTAAATGTTACTACTAAAACATCTTTGCAAATCAGCCTGTGCTCTGAAATCCTGCCTGTTCCACACAGGTACAGACATTTCAACAGTGCTGCACACAGACTTATCGGCACGGAGAAAGGGTGCTGGGAATCATCAGCACACACTAGTTGCAACTCTGGCACTACCGTTGCTGTCAAAACTAACTTTTACACCTACATGAGCCTCGGAATTGAACCTCTGCTGCAAAAGAGGTCTGAGGCCATTCTGCACACCAGCATCAACGTTAGGGTTATGGTTAGGGTTAGGGATGTGTTAGGGTTAGGGTTAGGGTTAGGGATGGGTTAGGGTTAGGGTTAGGTTCAGGTTTAGGGTTTGTGTTTAGTGTTAGGGTTTGGGTAAGGGTTAGGTTTAGGGTTACGGGTGGGTTAGGGTTAGGGTTTGGGTTACTGTTAGGCTTAGGGTTATGGTTAGGGTTTAGGGTTAGGGATGTGTTAGGGTTAGGGATAGGGTTAGGTTAGGGTTAGGGTTAGGGTTAGGGTTTGGTTTAGGGTTAGGGTTAGGGTTAGGGTTGGGTTAGGGTTAGGGTTAGGGTTAGGGTTAGGGTTAGGGTTAGGGATGGGTTAGGTTTAGGTTTTGGGTTAGGTGTAGGTTTAGGGATGGGTTAGGGTTAGGGTTAGGGTTTGGGTTAGGTTTAGGTTTCGGGTTAGGGTTAGGTTTAGGGTTTGTTTAGGGTTTGTGGTTATGGTTAGCTTTAGGGTTAGGGTTATCAGCTCCGAGAGGTGGTGCTTATAGTCATCAGTATTCATGTAACCTTTGTAATACCGTCAGTGTCCATGATGCCTCAACTAAATGTTACTACTAAAACATCTTTGCAAATCAGCCTGTGCTCTGAAATCCTGCCTGTTCCACACAGGTACAGACATTTCAACAGTGCTGCACACAGACTTATCGGCACGGAGAAAGGGTGCTGGGAATCATCAGCACACACTAGTTGCAACTCTGGCACTACCGTTGCTGTCAAAAGTAACTTTTACACCTACATGAGCCTCGGAATCGAACCTCTGCTGCAAAAGAGGTCTGAGGCCATTCTGCACACCAGCATCAACGTTAGGGTTATGGTTAGGGTTAGGGTTTAGGGTTAGGGATGTGTTAGGGTTAGGGATATGGGTTAGGGTTAGGTTAGGGTTAGGGTGAGGGTTAGGGTTTGGTTTAGGGGTTAGGGTTAGGGTTAGGTTTAGGGTTTGTGTTTAGTGTTTGTGGTTACGGTTAACTTTATCGTTAGGGTTAGGCTTAGCAGCTTGGAGAGGTGGTGCTTAGAGGCATCAGTAGTCATGGAACCTTTGAAATAAAGTCA